>NC_086206.1:15646666-16275833 GCF_035770615.1 Melospiza melodia melodia
GATATAAATAGAAAAAAGTTTGAAGTCAAATGTGAACTGTTTTGATTTGGTGGCTTAAAATTTACACTGCTTCCATTCACAGATAATGTGACTGCTGTTTTTTCCTAATGACTAACATCTAAATGAAACTTTGCAGCTCTGGAAAGAATTCCTCTATTTTGTGGGTGGAAAATATCTTGATATTCAAGAAATAGTCTGAAAAGCCACACTGGGGCATATTCAGCAGCACCTGCCAGGGCGTTCCGTTCCTGGTCCGGTTACTGCCTGGTGTTAGCATGGGTGATACTGGTGCTGGGGCACTTTGCAGGGAAAATGCTAATGTCTCTTTGAAATGCACACAGGCAAATCCTCCTCTCCCACTTCCTTGACCTCGGGGGAAGGTGGAACCTGCAAACACGGCAAGTTCAGATGTCCCTGCTCTCAATTTGCTTTTAGATGTAAATGCATTGGACAATTTCCGCTGTAGCGAGTGCCTCCGCCCCGGATCGCAAATAACAAACAGTGTGCTCGGGCCTGTTGGGAGAGCTGGCATCTGCACAGCTGAGCTGGCCTTCAGGAGCTCGGGAAGAGTTTTGTTTGGGCAAGATGTGCATAGTCTGGAGGCTGCACAGCTTTGGTGAAGCTTCCCCAGGGCTGAAAAGCCCCGGTACCGTGACTGTGTGTGGTGGGCTGAGCAAAATGTTTCTCTCCTACCTTTTGGGAGCTGCTGCCCCATTCCTAAGAGATATCCAAGGCAGGACTGTCACACACATTTATGGATTTCTGTTGCCCTGGTGTGTAACCTATGTGGAACACTGCTATGTTCTATTTCTTGTCCTCTTTAAATCTCACATTTTGGTCCTCTCTGAAGGGTTTTGTCATTTTATGCAGACCCCTTTACTACAAACTGTGTAGTTCTCCTTACTGCCAGTCCTTACAGCTCATTGATAAGGTGATTCCATGTTCTCCTAGAAAGTCTACCAGCTCTTAATGTGAAACCTTTGGGCACAACTTCCATGCCTCTGTGATGTTCAAGACAGCCTTTCTGCAGGAGATCAGTGCCCCTCTGAAGTGCTGCTCAGGAGGATGTAGCAGTGTTTGGAGTGGATTGCACCACTGGGAGTGGAGGCTGAGGTAGCCCCAGGAACAGAGTGGGGCTCTGGCACAGCCCAGACCTGGGCAGAGCCCCAAAGCCCTCACAGCAGCTTCTGTGGCCAAATGCAGCAGATGCCAGGCTGGATCCCAGGGGTGCTCCTCAACCAGAATTGTTACTGAAGAGGAATGAGCAGCTATTCTATCATGCCCTTGGTGGTGCAGTGCCTGGGAGCTCCTCCTACTTTCCCCCACTGCTGCATGATTTGTTGCAGTGAGCAGTGCTGCTCAGGGCACTTCTCTCACCCATTTTAGCAATTTTGAAAGCAGTTCAGGCTAAGCTTCAACCTGTAAATCTCCTTCACTGCTAAAACTTGTATTGAAAGCCACTTCAAGGACTGCTTTGTTCCTGGTCCTGCTCTTTAATGAAGTATTGGAATCTGTTAGTAAATAAACTGAGTCAAGTGTCAGCATTGTTGATGCAGCAGGAAGGTAGGATGGTTGAAGTAAATTTTAAATAGCAATTAAAATGTCTGACTTCAGAGCAAGTAAATAAATATTCCACTCTTATTTTCCTGGAGAAGGGTTGATATTTTTTGGTGGTAGATACTGAAGTATCAGGTTCTGTAGTGAAGTATAGTCTTTTATTTAGGATAGTTTTCTGCAAACACAAGGATAGCCTAGTTGTGTACTTAGGATACTAAAGATCTATTATTGAAGATGTTCTGTTGGCTTCTGATGCTTGTGATGTTGGGAAATGGGGAATAATACTTCTTGCACAGTGGGCAGAGACTTTTTTCCTTCTTTCCAGATAATTTTACATGAAAATTGAAACTTGATAGAACTTGCCTTAGTTTCCATGTAGTAGCCCAGATATTTAATTTTAGAATTAACTGATTCTGATAACTTGTACTTTAGAGCTGAGGTGTCAGACAAAGGAAGCATTTTCTGCAGTTCTTGAGCAGGAGCTGATTGGTGTAATCATCCTGTTATTCAGTGTTTTTAAATGTGTTTCTGACTTTCAAGTTAAATGTTAATTAAAAAAGGCTGGACAAGGAGAACAAGGTCTCTTTGGCCAATTTCCAGCTGATCTGTCAGCCTCCAGTTGACTTCATATTTTCAGGAACTAATCTGAAAGTGGTGTTGGGGGAGTAATTCTGTCCTGATGGAGTAGGCCTCCCTGTCAGAAGCTGGTTTATCACTTCAGCCTGCTCAGGCTGCTGGAGCTCAGCCAGGGACTTGCAGTGTGCCAGACTTCCAGGCTGTGAGCAGACATGTACTGCTTGATATGTTACCTTTAAAAAGGACTTTGACTACAGTAATCCCCGTCTGAATTGAGCTTTTATACTTTGCAAACTTCACAATAAATTGGTTTCTTATTTTAGAATTACAGTACTATTAATGTTATAACCAGTTTTAGAACATGCATGCTGCTGGCTAAAGGGCTGGAGGAGCTGCAGAGTGCTGGAGCTGGGAGCACATCCCTCCCCAGTCTGGTGCTTACCTGGGATCTTTTGGGTGGAACTCTGCTCAAGCTTCTGTTTGTTGCTTGTCTTACAGGGATGGTGCCAGAAGAGACAGAGATGAGAAAAGAGGCAACTGGCACAGGTGTGTTGAAAGCAGTGAGTAAAAGCAGTGCCCTGGAGGAAAGTTCACCTCCTGTTACTCCCCCGACGTCCCCAACTTCTGGAAGTGCCTGGGGTGGTCACTTTGCACGTACCATGGTCAAGGATGTGAACCCAGAAGTGCTCAGGAGTGGAGTTGCCTACCTGCCTGGTGAGTAGCTGAGCCAGAATGTGTCTTGGAAATGTGGTTTGCAGGAGGGCAAGGGAGGTGAGCCTCCTTCTACAGCACTGGAGGCTGGTGCCAATACTATTTCTCCAAACCTCTTCAGAAATTCCACTTCTTGAATGCTCTGAAGTTTCCGAATGGGCAGGACAGGAAGTAGAACTTCCCTCCCATTAATGTTAATTTGCTCTCAGGAGTCTCAAAATGTTAACCAAGTGTGTATGAGTCAGAAATGCCAAATCTGTGGGCTCATACCACAGGAGTTCAAAAAGAGCAGAGTGAGGATGCAGCTAATGATGGGCTGGTGGGCCTGACATCAGACCTGGTCAGAAGAATAGGAACTTGATTCACTTGCTAGGTAATTAAAGGATAGGAATGTAGAAGATGCTCTTTGACAGGACTCTTGAAAACCAGTTTTATTCTTGATAATTAGAAGTTTGGTTGACTAAATGTAGCCACATAGATATAATAGATTTTTAGAAAACATTTGATTTCATGAGACATGGTGTTGAGAGGAATATCCCAGTGAAGTGGATGGACAATGGGTGAACGATAGTGTAGCTAAATAACAGATGACAAAACCTGCCAGCTATCAAGGAACAACTTCCCAGAATTATTCTGCCAGAATCAAGATGTAGGTCAAATGTTATTCAGTGTTTGCATCTGATAGAGCAATGAGTATCAAATAGCTGCAGATAAAATTTCTGCATGGGATGAATACTGGCAGAGGGGTGAACAAAGCTGAGGCTGTTGGACTGAGCAGCCAGGGTTGCTTGGTGTACAGGGCCCACACAAGACGTCTTTGTGTTTAACCAAACATGAAGTAAAGCAGAGGAAGTAAGAGCTACCTCTCTAGTGAGAAGCAGCATTTGGCAGCTCTGTGTAAGGAGCCCCTGTGGGCTTGTCCTTTCAGAGCCAGCAGAGGGTTGTTCAGTGTGGGGCAGGAGGAGCTGCATTTGATCAGCTCTGGGGCCATGTGTGAGTTGAAAATTGGGCAGAGAGCCCAACCTCAGAGAAGAGGTCAGGCAGACTGTGCAGTGTGGAGGAGTAGGGAGGGAGAGCAGAAAGGCAGCACAGGCATCTCCCAGGTGGTGCTGGCTCTGCAAGACCCATTTTGACCTCACTTGTGTAAAGGGGAGGAGACAACTAGACCGACAGATTTTTTTACCTCTGAAATAGTTTGGACTGTATTGTAAAAGAAAATAGAGGTGGTGCAGAGAAGGGTTACAGCCCTTTCTTGTTACTAAACTGGGTGTTTTACAACAAGAGACTGGAAGGTTGTTTATCTCATAGGATGATTGAGAAAGAGGTGAAATCACCTTTGTGCCAGGAAGGAAGAAGGGAGTTAAAACTTTTCCAGTTTCTGGAAGAAGATGAAATGGAAAACCAAGGGCAGGGCAGAGTAATGGTACATTCATACATGTAGCTTTGCATTAGGAGATGAATTGTTACAACAAATTCCAAAGGAGGATTTTTAATCTTCTGGTCTGCTGGTCAGTTTGGACACTTTTATGCTGTATATAACAGCCCAAAAAGTTACAGGAGTAGAGAGGGTCTTTGAGAGAAGCCGTCAGTCCATGCTGTTGCAGGAGCCTCACCATGTTACCTAATGCTCCCTTTCTCACAGATTCCTCTCATAACGTACCAATGTTAAATGAGACAAAAACATTTGAATATATGATGGAGGGATATCAAATGCCCACAAGAAGCAAGGATTGGGTTTGATACTGCTTCCAAGCAAATTTTTCTCTAAGGAAGGAATTATGTTTCCTATAAAAGCACTATCAGAGTTGAATGACCTCTCTGCCTCTTTGGGGTTTCAGTGGGCAATCCTCACACCTGAGGGAATGTACTGACCACTCAATGCTTTATGTTAGTCAGTGATAATGATACAGTAATTACATTAGAAGGAATAACTTTTATAATGAATGGTAAATAAGAGCTAAGTAGTAAATTAGTAGCTGATGTAGTTAGCTGAAACTTCCAGGATAGTTTCAGTTTTGGATTATGCCACTGTTGAAGACCTAGCCCTGGTGGCTCTGGTTGCTTTTTTGACCTGGTCAGGCAATTCCCAGACTACTAGGTGGAAGTTCAAGGTTTAATCAAATTTTGGTGATGCCCAACCTGCTTGATGGACAGTAGATGTTGCTTCAAAATTAAAAAGCTTTTATTGAGCCATTTTTCTAGTAATTAAGGGCTTTTTTTTTTTATTTATTTTGTGATCGTCCCCTTAGCTTATGAAACAAATTATATTAATGAGCTTTTTCTAATTTCTTTCCATCTCTTTGATTATGCAGCATCCAGGCTACAGTACTTCAGGAGTAATAGAAGTCCTCCTGACTCACACTGATGATGAAAGATTTTTGTTAGCAGGAGAAAGCCACTGTCACAGCTTTGGTCCCTGGGAGACAGAAAGCCCTGCTTCAAAGTGGTGTCCATCTGTGTCTGTGGCCCTTACTCAAGTCATGTCCAAGTGACAGATGGAGATGACACTGGGGCAGCTTTCCATGCTTCTGCCTGTCCATCTGTGTCTGTTTTACCTGACAACTCTCATGCTTGTCCCTGGAATGGGGGAGAGACGTGGTCCAGGACAGTATCTCCTGTGGTAGGAACAGAGTTAAGGAGAGAAAGAAGCAGATTTCTCTAAGTCTCTGCTTTTGTCTTGTTCTTGGGATTTCTGCCCAGTCCACATCTTTCTTATATTGTTTGTATGACAGGAAATGGCTCCTGTTCTTGTGAATTACTTTTCACACAGAAGAGGTGTTTTCCCTCCTGCTCCCCAAATCACTCACTTTCCCACTTGCTTGAGCAGGCTCACTGCAGGTATTGCCTGATTTGGAGTCTCAGAAGCAGCTCTGGCTTTCCACAGTGCTGTGTCCACTCTGCTTTTGCCTCTGGAGAGGAGGCTGGACATAATCCCAAAGCTAGCCCTGTTAGGTCCTTCTCCTGTGATAAGCTGTGACTTGGACTTCTAGCAAATGGGTGGCAGGGAAGCATTGTCCTTCCTGGCTAACTGAAGCAGAGGATTTCTCCTTCTTGAGTGTATCACAACTCAGCTGGGTTGCCCATACCGTGCTGTATCTGTTACCTGGGCACTGGGCAAGCTCTGCACCTAAAGCCTGGCACTGCCTGTGTCCTTTGTCAGAGCTGTGGGCAGGCAGGGGTGTGCTCCTGGACTGTCCTCTCTGCAGCCTCTGAGGAGCAGCTCTGGGCTCCTGCTCCAGGGCTCTGCTTGCAGGAGCTGCCTGGGTACATTCTGGGCTCAGCCTGCAGCATGTGCCCCCTCTCCTAACATAGTGCATGTTCTGCAGACCTGTCTGCATTCTCTCATCTGACAGCAATGTGAAGGTGAGATTCTGTATCTTGAATTTATGAGATTTCTGCTTTTCTCTAGATTATTGTTAGGCAACTTCAGCCATATTTATGAGGAGCATCTGTTTGGGTGGAAGATAGCAGTACAAATTTAACACTACCATGAGAGAGACAAGCTGAGCTCATCTGCTTCATTCTGGGGCAGCATTTGGGTACTTTGGGAGTGTGTTTATAGCCTCCTACCATCTGCAACATACACTATATTGAGTTCTGTGCAGGATTTCCAGGAAGGTGGTGGGGTCTTAGTGGGAGAATATGATGCATGCAGAGCTGGAACCAGGCTCTGTTGAATAACTTTATTTCCACCCCCCTCTCTTTTTACAGGTACCAGAGACAAATCAGGGCGTGCAGTGGCCATAATAACAGCAAGGAGCACGGCCTGGTTAAACCCCCACTGCAACACCACTGAGCTTGTGCGCCTTCTTCTGTACTTGCACAGCATCCCAAGGTTTGTGGTGCTCTTGGGCTGACAGGGCAGTCTGCTTTGCCTTTCCTGGAGGTGGGAATTGAGGCAGGAATGGAAGGAGGTTGATTTTATTGGCCTAGGAACTTGGTCCAGACAGTTCTGAAATTACACAGCTGGGAATCTCCTGCTTGTGTTCAGCAAGCACTTTGCCTGTTCTGTATATGCTGTGTGCACATGGTGTGATATAATTGGGTATGTACTGAATGTTTTCATGTGTTGCCATGAATCCAAGCCATTCTTGCTATCCTTCATTAGTTCAGAAAATAGGATTTAGGAGTTATCATGGGGCAGTCATGCAGCAGCTCTGTGATAGTGTTGTGACATGATATTTTAGGGCTAGGCCTCCAAGCTGAGAGGGAGGGAGGATCTGTAAGGGTTGAGAGGCTGCCTAATGTGTGGCTGAAAAAAGCCTGTGACTGCAGGCTGGAGTTTGCTGGATCTTCTCTTCCTTTCACTATGACAGACTTTTCTTTCCCAGCTCATCACTATTTTTCACTTGTGTATGATTAAATAAGAAGAGGTAAAGCAACTCTGATAATGATTTTTTGAGGCCTTTAAACCATTAATAAGGGGAGCAGGCTTAATCCATGAGAAACTCATGCTTTGTTTCTTATGCTTCTCCATTCGGATCTGATTCTAGATGAGGTAGGCATTTGCTGCTCTCCTGAAACAGTGAGGCTGAAACCAAGCTTGTCTCTGAACACAATTACTAAGAATTGGTTTTCCTGTGTGGATTATCCAGTGGGCATCAGGACCTTTGCCATCAGTGACACATATTGTAGGAACAGGAGAAATGGGAAATTGGGTAGAAGTCATAGAATCATATGGCAAAGGTAAAAACAACAATTATTTGGTGGTTTCCGTGTATATATTTTGTTTAGGAGAAGGTGGCCAATCAGTTCCTGTTATTATAAAGCCATAAGTGTTCTTCACCCTGCCATGACTACAGGTTCTGTTTCTATAGTCTTGTTAATTTTCATTGGTGACAAAGGTGACCTTTTTATCTTTGTCCTTGCAGACCAGAGTGTCAGGCTTTGGGTCTGACCGTTCTTGTGGATGCCCGTCGCTGTTCTCCCGTCCCTGCTCTCTTCAAGGCGTTCAGCGCGTTGCAGGTGAGCCTCGGGCCCGGGCAGAGGAGCCCTGCCTGCCTTGCTGCCATGGTTGGATGTTATATCTCCATCTGCTGCTTATGTCTCCATCTGCCACCTGGCTTTCAGTTGGCTTTAGGAGGTGGAGATAGGCACCCAGCCCTGTTTAGGAGGATGACCTGGACTTGCCAGACTGCAGACAAAGCAAAAAACCTAAGCCAGTCTGAGTTAGGGGGGAACACCCCTCCCCACCCCTCCCCACCCCTCCAAATTTGCTTTCATCTTAGTGCTGAGAGCAGCCCATACCCAAGTCTCAATGCTGTCATGAATTATCTTGCTTGGAGGTGTTGTCCCCTGCACTGAGGGGCTGTGTGGAATTGTGGAATGTGCAGGGATTGTTGCTTGCCACAGAGAAGAGAGGGAGAGAGGCCTCTGCTGCTGTCATGGGAAGGGAAGGGAAGGACCCTGCTTGCCATGCCAGGTGGAAAAGCACGTGCAGCTGTTGATGTGGCTGTCAGTGAATGATTAGAATCGGATGTGCTGTAACTCTATATTGCTTCAGGTCAGAGGCTTTCATATCAGTCACTTGGGAAGCCAGTGGATTGTGTTGCCCCCCCCTCCCAAACAGAAACTATCTGCTGCTCTTAGAAAGACAGGGAGATGATGGGTTGTAGCTATGACTAATCTTGTTTAAGCAGGTGTTCCTTTTAAATCAGAGCTTAGGTCTCTTAGGACTCAATCTCTGCAAACTGGAACAGGGCAATGTTTTAATGAAGCTGATGTCTGTGGTTTATGTGCTTCAGTGCCACATCTGAGAGTTGAGTCTGACTCAGAGGTCTGTCCTCCTGCTTCCTGGGCTGGGTGGAGCTGTGAGCTCTATCAGCGTGCTCATTCTCTGTGGTGAAGGAGTAATCTGTGCCCTGCTCAGTTCTGCAGAGGTAACAAGCAAACACGTTCTCTTTTATGCTGTGCCCACATGGCAGTGGGCTTGCTAAAGCTTTTGAGCATTTCACTGTCCATGTAAGTTGCATGGCAGTCTTAGTTGCCTGATTTGGAAATCAGTAACATGTTCTGGCTGTCTCAATTCTCATACAAGCATGGTAATGATGCCATTTTAACCTTAAGTTTCCCCTCTGAAACGAGGGAGGGGGAAAGCTTTTTGCTGTGCTGTGATGGCTGTTTGGCTCTGAGCACCTCCTTATCAGGGTGGTGCAACAGTTACTTAACAGAGTTTAATGTGCTGCAAGACAGATTGCTGGACATAAGTGTGTGCTCTAGGGAACAGTGACTGGTTACTCTGACTGTTTACAAAGGCTGATTACTCTGCTTGTGGGTTTTTGATCCTTACGCTGGCTCTTCTGAAGACTCTGTAAAGGAGACCTGTTCAGGTAGCTCATCACCTAGTTATGGCACAGGAGTAATCCCTGGCCCCAGTAAAATCCTCAGCATTTACTCTGTAATCCCATGGCTGTGTTGTCCTCTGCTTTGGAACAGGGGTAGAGTAATACAGAAAACTGAGTGTAACTTCAGTGAGGCAAGCTGAGTGTTCTGGAGTGCAGCAGGATTAGCTTGGCCAGTGACTGCACTGAGGCACAGACTGTATGTTGTACCTCTAATGTCACAGTGCAGATCATGTCCTTGGGGTCCTTTCTAAATCCCTTTCACATCTCAGTGTCTCTTGTCTCTGGCAGACTGGCTCTAGGGCTCATTTCTCTGCTGTCCACCACTCCCCTTGTAGAGGATTTTACTTATATAGTTTCTGTGAAGCCTGCTATGATAATGTGCTGGAATCTGTTTAATGTTGAGTTCCAGCACTGTTTATTCAATTCTGAGTGGCTGTTTTCCTCTTAACCCAGCAGTGGGAAGCACTGCTTCACAGTGGGGAAGCACAGATGAGATGCCCTATTGCAGAGTCCCTTCCTGCTGGGGTCTGTTAAACCTAGAGGGACTCCTGGGAAGCAAAGATTCCTGGGTCAGGATATGTCAGCCTGAGGAAATCTTTCTTCCATTTCTCCATCCTTCCGGAATGAATGCATGATTGGAATTAAGTGCTAGTAGGCCACTTTGGGTTTAGCACTGGGAGTCTGTCAGTTGCTCTGTCCAGAACCACCTGGTAAACTGGTGGGAGCTTGTCCTCTCTGCCTTCAAGGTAGGGCCAGTTGTATTCTGCAATAATTTTTCCCCTTCTTTTTAGAATATTGGGTGGCTGGGAAATCTTTTTGTCCCAGACAGCAGCCAGAGGAGAGGGAGTGGGGCAGAATAAAAAGAGCTGCAGAGTTATCTCAGGAAGAAGCAGGAGGAACTCTGGCAGCTCTGTGCAGAGGTGAAGGGAAGTGCACAGTGCATGCATGTTGCAGGAATAGATCAGGCTTGTTCCTGTGGGAAACTGTGTAATGATGCTTTGGAGCAAGGAGTTTTGCAGGATAAATGGTGTAATGTTTGGTTACAGGTTTGTCACAAGTAAGCTCTGTGCTGTGGAGGGTGGCTCTTAAAAGGAACTTTGCTCAGAAGTCCTAGACTGATCCCTTGCTCAGTGAGCAGACAGGGCATGGAGAGTGGAATGTGTGCCCTGCCTTCAGTGAGCAAGTATCTGGGATTTCCCTCTGCCTGAGTCTTAATAGAGTGAGATTCTTTTGAATTTCCCATATCAGTGTGAAGGCTTAATCCTGTAATCAGCTGTGTTTGTGTGTTGGGTTGGGAAGAGTCAGTTTAGCATTTGAAAGCAGAGAAGTTCTGTGCAAACCTTTCTGTTCAAGAGGTGTATTTGCATTCTCACTTAGTGCAGAAGTGCAGAGGAACTTGTTCTCCTTAAAGACAGGGAACTGGTGCTACTCCATTGGAGTGGTCACTTAGAGGCTGACTGAGGTGTCTGGGGACTCTCCCCTCTGTGCAAACATTCCTGGCAGCCTGTGCTTCAGACTGTACCAGTGTTGTTAAGTCTGGCCATGGGTTTCCATTTGGGGCAGGAAGCCAGAAAACTGGAACTTTAGTCTGAGAAACATTGGAAAAATATCTAATTCTCTTTAAAAGGAATAATAATAAAATGCTCTGTGGTTACCCTGGTGCTTTCTGAACTCCTATTGATGCCCCTCTATTCTATGCTGTCCAAACTATACCTGTTTGGGGGAGGTGAAGAGTTCACTTATATGTATGAAACTCTTGTTTCTTTGCTTCCATAAAGTTGGTTTTGTTAGCAGAGATGGTAAGAGATTGTGCATAAAGCTGCAGGGAAACTTCCTCAAGTGGCATCCTGCTGTTCCCAGCTCTGCTTGTCTCCTGAGATACTCCTGGTAAACTGTTTCAGTCTTTTGATTGCTCCATCAGTGATAGAGGAGACTGACTTATCTTCAGCTGTTTAAATTAAAAACTGTGGTGAAAAGTACTTGATTTCTTTGGAAATACAATTTCTTATTGAGTTGGAAAACCTTGAACTTTTCCCTTGACAGCTTTATTTGTGAATGGTTTTTCAGTTTCTATTTTCAGGAGTAACAAACAAATGAGTGTTTTGGCTATTGTGGTAACCTCTTGTTACACCATCTCTACCTTTATCCCTCCTATTGCACATCTATTGCACATCTTGTGACTGTTGGCATAGAAGAGGGATTGTGTAAGAAAAATTTGTTTAGTACCATCAGCAGTCTTGAAGTTGTGTCCAGTCTTCTTCCTTCAGTACTTTCTAGCAGATAAATTCAGAGCTGGTGATACAGCTGTAATATCTCCCCATCCTCTCTTCAGTATTTACCTAATGCAGTCTAAGTATGTAATAAATCCTTTTTGGCCTTTTAATCAGAGTTCAAATAACAGTGAAAGTGTGAATCATTCACTGGAGAAATGGACAATTTAGAAACCTCTCATGGTTTTGGAAGGTGTTTCAGTTGGGATTTTTTTGCTGTCTGTATAAAAGGATCATATTTTAGGACTGGATGAGAGAAAGGCCTTTTTCCTCTCTTCTGGGATCTCTGCTGCTACTTTCACTTGCAGACTTTGGGCTCCTTGTGTTTGCCTTGTTTCTTAAGTGCTGAACTGGGCCCAGTGTCAGGTTAGGTCATTCAGTCTCTGTTGGTCCACTTCTCTCTGTACTCTGGCTCTGCTGCTCCTGGCAGATGTTTAACCCTGCTCACTGCTGGAGCTGCTTATTTAAACAAGTTTCCTTTGCTGTTGTGACCTGCTGTGTGCCAGGTTCCTTCCAGCTCCAGCAACACCACAAAGGATTTGTTGCTTGACAATTCCTGAGATCTTTGCAGAAGCAAAGACTGCACAGGAGACATCAAAATGAGATGGCTTTTGTTTAATCATGTGGCACAACAGCTTTAATGGCTCTTCTCCTTGCTTTCCTGGTCCAGGCATCACACATGTAGGGAATCCTGTCTCCATGGTCTGGATCTTTCTGCCATGCTTCCCTCTTCCCACTGTTGCTCGCTCTGCCTGCTTCTCACTTCCCCGTAGAATGCTTCTATAATGGAAGAGCTGCTCCTGGAGCACTGAGTTTGAATTACAGCTGCAAACATCTCTTGTATTTGGAATTTCTGTCAGTTTACAGTAGAAACAGGATGCAAGTACTTGACTGTAAATTGGCAGTAAGTAGAGACAAGATGATGTTTTTGGCACTGGGTTGGGGGTGGAGGGGGGAAAGCCACTTCCTTTCAGTTAGGTGAAGTGATCAGGAAAGTTATCAGGAAAAAACTTGGACAAAGAACATGGTTTTTTGTTTAGTTTCTTTCTTTTTTTTTTTTTTTTAAGTTCTGTTTTGTTTTTTTTTCTCCTGATTCACTTCCCTCTGCAGAAGGCAGAGCTTCTTTAGTACAGCCAACATCTGACCTTTTCCATTGCTTCCTTAAATATTGCAGGACTAGTTGATCTGAAGCAAACTACCTTCAAGACATCACCTTGGTACTCTGTAGACCTTCCTTGATTTCTGGTGACTGCCTTCCAGACTTTGTAGATGCTTTTGAAGGATAAATTGCAAACTTGTGTATGAACCTGATGTGGTACATTCTCCTTAGTATCCAAGGCAGATCACTAATGGATTTGTGCTCTGTTCTGTTGTAGGAGATGGATCCTCACTGTATTCATGGAGTTCTGCTTCTGGTTGAAAAAGATCTGACTTTTCGGATGGAGAAGCCACCAGCAGGGCAGGTAATGGAACCATTTATCTGGGCTTTGCTTGGCCACTCCTGATATCCTTTATTTAACTCTCCAGACAGCAAATTCCCTGTCACTGATGTATGTTCATTCTCACATGAAATTTCTGTAGGTGTCCTCTGTGTTTTGTGGCTGTGGTCTCCAGGGGTGTGGTATTTATTGGCTTGTAGTGTTTCTGTAGCTGAACAGATCCCTGTCCCGCTGTTTATTGCCACGCCCATCAGTGACATTTGCACCACAATGACCGTCAGTCTGCTCTCAGAACCCAGGGGCTTTGTTGGGAACAGGGATAACTGTTTGGAGGAGCCCTGCACAATTAGCTAGAGATGCTTTTCATGTTCTCCCATTAACAAGGGGGAAATGCGTGGTCAGGAAGAGATCACATTATGCTAAATCCTGAACTCCACCTCTGAAGGTGCCTCTTGCTTTCCTGGATTTTGCATCTCCTCTGTTTCCTCTCATACCTGCTGCTGCCAGTGCCTGAGAGACTTCTGCAAGGGGAAGATGAGATGGACATTTGTGTGAGGTCCCTTTATAGCTGAAATTTCTGGAAAAACCAAGAGGAGGGAAAGTTACCACAACATCACTGAACTCCCCCACTACAAGTAAAACTGTCTTGGCATTCTATAGCTGTATAAGAAATGTAGGCTCCCAGCCATGCTGTGGTGAGCAGACTTCATCTTAATCCTCTTCCTGTGCTCCAAGACTGTTGCAAGCTACAAGAATTCTGTGCCTGATGAAGCTCTGTAGGTGTCAGAGTAGGCCAGGAGCTCCCTTTAGGCTCCTGTGAATGAAGCTGTTGTGACAGGTGTCAGGTTTGCTGTGCATGTGGTGTGGTGTCCCCAAAGGCTAAAGAATAACAAATGCTATTAGTCCATTTCCTTTTTGCCCCCAGTGGAAGAATTTGGAGTCAGAATGGGGGCTGCAGGCCTGTGCATGCAAGGAGAGCTACAGAAGACATTAAACACATTGAACAAACACAAAGAGTGTAGGAGGAAACAGAGGAAAGGCTAATAAACACATGGGCATGCAGGAGGAATTGGAAGCATCATCATAATCTTGTAAGGAGGTAGAAACTTCACATTGTGTGTGTGTGTGGGAGTTAAATGTCTGCACCTGAGTTTGTGTCTGGGCTGGCTTCCATGTACCTGCAGGAGCACTTGTTGCTCTGGTGAGTATAGAAATGCTCTGAGGTCCTGCAGACATGGAGAGGGCAAGTTACCTGTGCCAAGCTCCAAGAAACTCTTGGAGCAAATACCTGCTGTGATGAGTGGAGAGTTGAGGGCAGGGCAGAGACTGCTCTGTTAGACTCTTTTGTAGGAAGTGAGATGGGGAACCTGGGGGCTGGATTTAACCTCCCAGATTCTCTAAACAGATGCAAATCACAGCACAACTGTGGGAACATTCGAGGGAGTTGCTCTGCTTACACCAGGAGGTGCTGGCTCTGGAGAAGGCTGGCTGCTGCCAGACTTCCATCACAGATGTTCTGCCTGGTGAAACAGCATGTTGTGGCCTGCATTCCTTCAGGGTTTGCCCACTGAGCTGTTTAACAAGCTGCTCTAAGATTGAATTTTTGTTGGTTTTTTTTTCCCCCTTCATAATGTAGTGATATTGCAGCCACACACTGCATGCTGTGCTCTGTGCAAGACAGATAAAGAAATAATAGATTCTGCCTTTTGTTAACCTTCCCCTCTTCCTCCAGCACTCATACCCTAATACAAGTGAGTTTTTTTTCTTTTCCTTTCTATTCCTGTGCAGTTTGAACTTCTCACCTCCATGAAATCCCTCCATAAACACATAGACAGCTCCCAGCTGCCTCTGGAGCTGGAAGGGACCTTCCCATACTGCCACCAGAGCTGGCTGAGCTTCCGCAGGGTGAGTACGGTGTCCTGTGTGCTCTGGCTCTGAGAGTGCCATGGTGACAGATGGGAACAACAGGAACCTGTCAACAGCTGAACCTATAAGCATTAAAAGACAATTTTCCTGTAAAGCTGTGAATGCAAATGAATCTCTGGTATCAAAAAAATGCTAATACTGTCTTCATAAGATGGGTACACACTGTGGTCTCTTGGCATGACTGCAGGAGGTGAAGTTTTAGGTTTTTGCTCATTTGCTTGAGCTGCATTAATTCTTTCTATTCTTTCTTGCCTTCAAAATATGGTCAAATCTGAAATGGAATCCTGTCTTGTGGTACACAAGTGGCTCTTGAGTTAGACAGGAGGACAGACATCTGAAACTAATCTCAGCAGAAGGTGTTAGAATCATGTTGCCATTGGACTAACGATGAAGAACTTGACCCTAATAACAAATTAAAGCTTTTTGATTTTGGAGCAAGACCCCAGATCAAGCTCTTATCTCCTTGGTAATATCTGCAGTCCTTGCATGAGTGAGACTTGGAAGTTCTGGATAATCAGTTCAGAATTCTTCTTCTAGGAATATCTTTTACTTGCAAGCAGCAGGGTATGTGCAGACTGCCAGAAGCCTGCAGGGGTGGCATCCATGGTACCAATACCCACTCTGTGTGCACTTGTGCTGTGGGGGGGGCCTGAGTGCTGTCAACCATGTGCCTGTTGAATCTTTAAAAGCTCTATTGAGTTATTTGGCACACTAAGACTAGACAGAATTAAATCTCTGTAAATCTGCACACAAGCTGGCTGTCTTTACATTGAGTTTGCTGACCCTGGTGGTTGACAGAATTGTCACCTCAGCTTCCAGAGGATCCAGTGGTCTTTTGGCTCTGACCTTGCCACCCAGAGTGCCACGATTAAGATGTCACAGATAGCACCACTGCGGTGCTGGTGACAGGCTTCAGAAGATAGGCTTGGCATGTGCCAAATGTTAACTTATTTTTTCCAGCTTACATCTGAAAGTACTTGTATGAACCTGTGCTGATGCAGTAGAGGTACAGAGGCCTAATCTTGGTGCCCAGGATTGACTTGGAGAAGTTGAAGTTTATTTGGCGATGTCGAAGCAGAGAAACTTTGCAAGAAGTGACGGATTAGTTTAATGGACAGAGTTGAGAATACCTTGAGAGCTGAGGTGCTCTGTGTGTGCAGAAGGGTAATTCATGAAGGAAGCAGCATAATATCAGGCTATTTCTTGTCTTGGCATGTAAAACATTACCAAAGGGAGTTAATATGGGAATCATTCTGTATGGAATGCCTGTTTATACTGTGTGTGATAATGACCCGTGTGCTCAGCTCCTTTAGCTCTGCAGCTATGTGGCAAACAGCATTTATTTCCTGTCTTGGTGATCTCACCTGCATCCTGCCTGCTAATCTGTCACTGCTGGCGGTGTTCCAGCACTCCAGGGGAGGAGGGAGTTCAATTCAGTAAAGATTCAAACAGCTGCTTTTTTGTTTTGTTTTAAACACAGTTATTTTGGAATAACTGTTTCTCCCTTCTCTTGATTTTAGTGGCTAGAGGGTGGCATCTGGCAGTATTCAGGCTTTATATCATTAACTTTTCTAAAAAATAGTGCCTCACAAACCCTTATGAAATGTTTGGACTTTTTTTTGTTTGTTTTTCTCCCTGCTTCCCCCCCACCCTGGAGAGCGGAAGGATTTCAAATTTGTCCATAGGTTAAGGTTCTTAATTTTGGAAGCTTTCCAGTTTCCTAATCTTTAATTTACACTACTTTTAATACGAGGAGAAATTACTTAAAGTAGAAAAATCCCAAGTACTTGTTTTATGTTTTGTTTCTCTGAAATTTATGCAGTGTGATTCATCATCATGGAAAGTTACAAGAACTGCTAATGGAAGAATGTGAGACATAAGTGGACTGTTTTTTGCTTTTTTTTCGGTAAAGCATGACCCATCCAAGCCATGAGTATGCAAGTTTCTAAGGTCTGCATAGAGGCCTTGGTCTAGTGTGATGCAGCTGAAGCTTCTTATGGGCTTCTCTTTGCTGATACAGTCTCACTGAATGATATAATTGAACCTTTGGATTAATGTGTTTGATCCTCTCTTGATTTTTGTACTCTGAAGCTTCTGCAAGCTCAGAAGACCTTTCCTGTCAGCCATGGGACAATAATCTCTGCCTTGGTCTTTTCTTCTTGTAGAAGCTGGAATACTTGCTGCAACAATGCCAGGGTGTTTGTGCCTTCCTTGAGGGAGCTATTAATAAAGTGGAATCCACAAAATTACCAAGAAAGGCTGAGGTAAGCATGTCACTCACTTTGGATCAGGGGTGGACCTGAGGCAGAAGGGAGCACAAGGGCTGGACAGCTGCAGAAAAGCTGTAGCTTTGAATTTGCAATCTATAGTAGCAGGGTTTCCCAACAGTAGTAGAAGCTAATCCAAATGAAGGGATAGAGGCTTCAGTGGGTTTGGAAGCTGATTGTCTGATTCCTCAGAGTCACCCAGGAGATGTTTCCAGCTGGGCTTGTTGCTGATGGGTGCTTGCTCCAGCATTGGGGTACATTCTCAGCAGCTCCAGAGCTCTGTAGCTGATACAAACTTGGGTGTGGGCAAAGTTTGGAAGTGGGCAAGAAGGGGAAGGGACAAAGAGACAAAGACCAAGCCTATGTGGTCACAAGCCTTCTATTTCTCTTCTTGAGAAGCTGCTGTACCCCTGACATGGTAGGGAATTGCTGCCAGCTCTCACTGAGGGTGCCAGTAGTAAATGATGGAGGATATGGTAGTGGCTTTCCTGCACATCTGTACCTCCACAAACCCTTCATGTGCACCTTGTCCCAAGGCTTGGAGCCATGCAGCTCCAGGCTCCCAGAACAGTAGCAGCTAAAGATGAGTGGGAAGCAAGGCTGGAAAGCTATTTTTTCTGTGCCCAGCAAATGAATGGAAGAACAATGATGGGAATTGGGTCACAATTTTAGCCTGGTGGAGAAGGTATCAGTATAAAGAGCACTGTTTATCACTTTAGACTTACCAGGCTGGAGAGAAACAGCTATGGGATCCAACATCCCCTTTTCCTGGAGTGGGCCCAGTGAGATGTGGTTTCACCTGGTGTGTTTTGGTTTAGGTTCTGGTTTTTGCCTGTTCCCTCATTGCCTGTAGGTTGCAATATCTGCTCACCTCACTCTTGTGATCCCTCCAGGATGCAGCTGTGCTGCTGAGGAATTCAAGGCAGTTGATGAAGAATGTTCTTGAAGATGCAAGTTTGGTCAGGGTGCAGCAGGAGGGCGGAGCGCTCCTCGCCAGACTGGGGAAGGAGGCGTCCTGTGTCACCCTCACTCAAGACTACAGGTGAGCCCCCAGATGGGAGAAGAGGAGATGGGGATGAGCAGAAATCAGGTGTTGGGAGTCTCCCTGAGGTGCCCCATGGTTTGTGCAGGCTGGAGAACAGCTTTGTGTAGCAAGGAATTATGTTCAAAACAGTAAAGGTGAAAAATGTAATGAATTTTATTCTTATCTTGATTGCTTCTTCCCCAGTCCAAACACTAGTCCAGGTGAATTCACTTAGATGGTTCAACTTCCTTTTTCAAGTCAAATCAGACTTATCTTCTGTAGTGGAGAGAGAAGTGGGTATTTTGGGTACCTGTAGAACACAAGCCTTAATTGATGATAGCAGTGATGAATGTTTAGGTGCAGGCCATTATCACTGTGTGATTTCCTAAGGCACTCCTTGTGCAAGGGGATTTCCAGGGACCTTAGCTGGGAGAATGCTTGCTGGCTGAGGCAGGCTCTGATCTCCTGGCACATTGGTGCAGTTTGCACAAACAAATGCTCACTGCCCATTTGTGGGGTCGGTATGAGAAGTTGGGACTGAGAGAGCCTAGCTGTTTGACATCCCCAGGGCATTGCACAACTTGTGTTTGTGCTGCTAAAGCACCTGAAGCCTATCAGCATGGGAAGGCCTCTGTGCTATGTGCTGTGCAAACAGCAAGGTAGAAAGGCAGCCTTTGCAGCCAGGAGCTTGCAGCCCAGTGTGAGATAAGCACTGGCATGTGGGTGCAGGTGGGGGCACAGGGGGTGGCAGGGTGGTGTGGAATAGCTCCATGCACCCACAGCCTTGCTCTGGTTCAATTCCATGTTGCCATCACAAGCTGGGAGGTTTGAAGGGAGGGAATCCAGAGAAGATAACAAAGTAGTTATGGAATATCTCAACCAAACACTGTGAAAAAAACATTTCTCTTTTAAAATCCAGCAAGTGAATGACAGTGCAAGTTGCTGCCTGTCACTGGAAGAAGAGGATCCACATTTTGGTGCAGAGAGAGGAGCATGAGGGCAGGCTGTGTAACTGTTTCTGTTCCCTGCTTGCTGTGGCTCCTGTCAGGAGCTCTGGCAGACTATGCAGACACAGTTCTCTTGCTGAACTGGTGAAGTAATCTTGATGCAATTTTGGATTGAATTGCTACAGTATAATCTTTTCATTCTCACATGACATGAGAAGCACAATAATGTGGGGTTTTGTGCTTTGTTTAGGTTTTTTTTTTATTATTATTTATTTTATTTTAAGTAACACAGCAACTTTAGAGTCCTAGGAGAATGGGAAAATGTGCATGAGTTTAATGTTTTGTTTTGGTTTTAAGCTAAGCCTGTGTTTTTGTGCAGGAAATTATCAACTTTGAAACCTGATCTGACAGAGCCCCTAAGGATAATTTACTGCTTTGATTACTTTAACAAGGGCAGGGGTGGAGGATACACACAGAATTCTTTGATTGTATGGTGTTTGAGTGCATGCTGAAGCTGTGTAGCATATTCTCTGCTTAATTCAGGTTATATTCATTCTGTGCCAGTGTGAAGAGAGACTGTATGCCATGGCTCAAATATATGTGACTGTCTCCAGCCTAAGGAGCAGAACTGAATATAGCAGGAGAAAGTTATTATTTTCTAGGCTGTGGAGTAGTTGCAGAAACTAAAATCCATGCAGTATTTAAATTTTCATCTAACTTGGAGCAGAGGACTAAAGAAGTCCACTCTTCTTTGTTTCAGGATCCCTTCAAATGGGGAAAGGGCTCTATCACTTGGCTAGAGAACTCTGTTTAAGGCACGGTTGGTTTTCAGTCCTCCATGACTTTGCACTTACTCCTTCTTTCCTATCTGATGTGCAGATATTAAAGGTTCTAAGTTCTGCTAATACTCTAAAGATTATGATTTTCAAAGGCTTCTTTAATAGATATGATCAAGGCAGGATAGAGACAAAATATTGCAGCTGGCCAGCTAAGCTAGCATGGAGTGGCTAGTGATGTATGTAGGTCCAATATTTGATTTCCAGCTGGTGATGTGTGAAAATGGAACAGAACTCCCTTTGTGTGTGCACTCAGCAGGGCTTGTGGCACTGCTGCTCTGAACTTTGAATTGTAAAATCTTGATCAGTGCTTAGCAGCCTAATTCCACACCCATTCTCCCAATACTTGAAATAAATTATTTACAAAAGCAAGTCAAATGGCTTTACTCTTCTAAGTCACCTTTGGCTCTTTTGTCTATCATGTGTCCCATTGTTGTTTTTTATTGTCTCTTGTGGTACAAAAGTCTGATAAAATAATCCTGACTGCCAGGACTTCTTAGTCATAAATTGAGGCCAGTTGTGAACAGGTGACTGTCTGAATGTGCATGAATTACATATAAATACAGAAGACAGTTTAAAGAGCAGTTTTCTGGACTTTTGGCTACACTTAATTAAAATATGCCAACTACAAGTGGAGAATTAAGTTAACTTGTTATTATTATTTTTTTAAAGAATAGAGATGACAAGCCCATCTGCACCTTCACCTTAGGATTAACCAAGCAAGGGATTGACTTGGGGTTTTTTTAGGCAATATATTTTTTGAAGTCTTTCTTGCTATTTTGTGGTTACATGTGGAAAAAGAACACCAGGAGCTGGTAAGAATAGAGATGGATGAACCCTTCTGAAAATGCCTGACCACAGGTTGGAGACAATAAGTTAAAACAGGCAAGGAAGCAGGCATGTACTCAGTGCAGTCAGATGTTATCTGCCAAATACCTTCCAAGAGCACACAGTAAACAAGAATTGTTGTAGTTTTTCTCTAGTAATGAAACTCTTCTTGTGGGATTGTTGTGGAGCCTTCTCTGCTCGCTCTGCCCTCCTGGAGAGCACAGGTGCCCTTTGGAGTGTTTGTGGCACAGATCAGTGGGATCTCATTGCTGCTCAGCTCTGACCTGGGATTTGTGAGGCTTTGCTAAGCCAGTGCCACACTGCCAGCTTTTTTTCCTGCAAAAGTTGAACTCATTCCATCAGAGATGTGGGCATGCAGGAGGGATGTGTTGTGCTCCATCCATTTGTTTCTCTAGCAGATGATTTAAGAGCTTTGGGAGTCTTTCCTGGATGGTCTCATCCTGAGATGCTGTAGCACCACAGCAGTGGCTTTGAGCAGTAACTGCTCCCATTGTGAGCTGACCAAGAGCCTTCATACTCCTTTCTGCAGCAAGTACCACTGCAGAAAATAGCCTTGCCCATCCAGCTGCTTGTCCACAACAGGAAAGAGTCTTCTCCAAGCAGGCTGTTTGGAGCTCTGCCTTTTCCCAGCTTAGGAAGGAGGAGCTCAGTTTCCAGAATACACATCCTGCAGGCAGGTCATTGCAGGGAGTTGCATTAGGGGCTGTGGTGTGCTCAGCTGCTCCCTCTGAGATCTCCCACCTCCAGCAAGACCAGGCTGAATTTGTCCTGGGGTTGGTGTGGGTGTGGCACTCATGAGCCAGTGTATCTTTGTGGCACCTCTTTAGGTGCTGTAATGGTAGGGCTGGCCACCCAGAGGTGCCTGGGGCCTGCTGGAGGTGGCATTGCCACTTGCTCACTGTTGGTAGATTTAAAGCCAGTGCATTTGCCTTCACACCATCCCCTGCACTGAAGGCTCAGTGCTTCTCCAGGTCTGTTAGCTGAACTCTTTGAGGTTTTGCTGTCCCAGTCTTTCTGGGGATTGAAATGCAGAGCTGTTAGCCTAGCTGAAGTTCCTTTTGGTAAGTGTGGCCACATGACACAGAGACCTTCATCACTTCAATGCTGTTAATACTTCTTTTTGCACTTTCAAAGAGGAATTTTTTAATAACCAGAGTTGTTTTAATAAGGTACATAGAGTTGGTTAGCAGGTGTAGCTTTGGCTTCTGGCTATCTAGTGTAGTGATCAGCTAACCTGTAGCTTGCAGGCAACTCACTGAGCCAGCTGTGAAAAGTGGATTAATTTATTGCTGCTTGTGTAGTGGATGTCAAAAACTTACAGTTTCTGATGGCAATGCCAGAGAAGCTGCCAGAAGCCAGGCAGCAGCAGTGGGAGCTCTTGCTGAAGTGAGGCTGGGGCTGGGCAGCAAAGCCAGGATCCTTTTAACCTGGTCTTTAGCCAGGTGTTTCTCACTGTTGTTCCCATTATTGCTACTCTTCCTGCATAGCCAAGAGCTGGAAACGTGTGCTTAGACAGGTGCCCCGTGAATCCCTTTCATCCTGCAGGTGTGTTATGAGTCACAAGTAGAGTAAAGAAGGTATAACCAAGGTATAACCATTTTCTATGAATATATAGATGGTTTTTAACCAGAATGCACCTGCCTGGCTCTACCACAGTGTTCTCACCATGGCACGGGAGTGGGATGGTGTCATGATCTGCATGGTGATGGGCAAGATATTCCCAAGGCTAGAGGTGAGAGGTGAAAGGAGAAAAACCTCAGATGGTGAAGGAATGATCATGTTGAGTGTTTGGCTCTGTGCACCAGGGAACCAGAATAAGCTTAATCTCTTCCCCCAAGCTCCTCATCTGAAAAGAATCTGTGCTTACAAGCTGTGAATAAGCAGCTTATAAATAGATGGAGGAGTGAATTCTCCTTTGTTTGCAGAAGGCAGTATAGTTAGTCTCTGTATTTTGAGGGTGGAGTGGCTAGAGCCAAGAGCTGGTTTTGTGAGCTGGCTATTTTTAGTGTGGCTTGGTGATCTAGTTGGAAGCCCTGGGTGGGGACCTGAGCTGAGCAGAGGGAATGGACAGTACAGAGCAGATTTCCTGAGCTGCCAGGTTCCTGGTGCTGGACCTGACTCAATTACAGTGACAGAGAGGGTGATCTTACAGCTAAATGCCTCCATAGTTCATGTTCTGGCTTCCACACACACCACTGAGACTCTGGGTCTCGTTGAAGCTGTGGCTAGTTAACAGTGAAGTGGAGTGTAGCTGAGACCTCTTGTTTATGGATCTTCAGCTGGGCTCTTGCTAGTAGCAGCTCCTGGGATGTTGCAAGGCCTGCATGTGCCATTCTGCAGAGTGGTGTGTGAGCTCCCTGTGGTGGAAGTAAACCTGGATAAGGTACAGGTTCTCTGCCCTTGCTGAGGGACTGCACAGCCCTGTCTGGAGCTTGGGTCAGAGTCAGACTAAGCTGACCATGCAAAATGTGGATCAAGGGGGGAGTCAGGTGTCTGGTGTGTGAGTCCCAGTTTGGGCAGACTGAGATGGCTGGACTGCTTGGTTTGTAAGGTACAGCCTGTGCACTGTCAAACTGCCTGCTGCTGCCACAGGCTGGTGGTCATAGCCAGGCAACTTACACTGGGAAATCCTGGAGGCATTATTGTCTTCTGCCATCCCCTTTCTGCTTTAGAGATGTGTGTCTGCTGTGGCTCTGTGTGTTTGTACATGCTTCACAAGATGCTAATTCTTGTGTCCCTCTCACTGATGGCAGTTGAGCTGGTGCCTGCCTGTCTTCATTCCTCTCTGGGAGCTTTGGGAGCCTCTCATGCTACCACTTGCCACAGTGCACCCTCCTAACGTGATCTGTGAGAGGCACCTTTCATTGCAGGGTCCTTTCCATGTTCCTCCTGTGGACCCAATCCTAAAACCTCAGGACAAGATGTGTACTCAGTATACCTTTGAAGCCAAATAAAAAAGTGTGCTTGAATTCTGACCTCAGAGGCTGCCACAAGAGGCCTCTGTGCTGTTGCTGGTGACACAGAAGGTGCTGATGAGCAGCAAGCCTTTGGCCGAGCATGGGTGGCAGTGCTCTTCCTGGGCCTTATTTGTTTGTGTCAGGTGGAGGGAGGAGCACAGGGACATTTCTACCCAAACACACGCTGTGCTACTTGGTATTCATTTTGGTTACAGTCTAACCTGTTCCCTCTGTTGGCGTGGTGGTTTTAGCCTGGTAAAAAGCACTTGGGCTCCCATTAAACAAATCTCGCTGCTCCGCACATAAAGGAGAGTGGAGCTGGGGCTGTTGCCATTCTGAGTGCGTGAAGTGCTGTGGGACGTCAGTTGTGGCATTTGCAGAGAGCTAAAAGATTGCAGAGTTCTGTCTAGGTAAGTTTTCATTGTCCTCTTGGGCTTTTTATAGATGATTCCCCTCAGCTCTCTTTCTGTTTTTCATTTTCTGCTTGTGTTCTAAATCTTCTTGGATTCAGTGAGAATTTACCCAGAAGACTCCAGTTTTGCTTGTTTTTGTTTGCAGTGCTTGTCATGCCAACGGGGCATTAGGTAACTAATGACACACTGTGCTTTATCTGTTAAAAAATATTATGGAAAAAAATTGCAAAAAGTTTCCAGTATAGGATGTTAGCTGAACTGCCTGACATTCCTGCCTTAGCCCAGGCTATCCCACAAGCACCATTTTTTATATAACTGTGTTGGAATAGATACTTCTGTTGCTGGGTTGGTTAATAGCACAGTTCCTACTATTATATGGATCATAGTCCTGAAAGTGGGCAAAAGAGGATGTATCAGTGAAATAGGGATATGGCTTTAAATGAAGTGTGGATGTATTTGAGCAGGACATCTTGAAAGCCTGGTGGTCTCAGCTTCAGGAACACAGCTCTCAGACTGGTGTATTTGACCAGGATATAAAGTATAAACATAAGCAGGTTAATGTACATTAGACAAGGTTTGGAGGTAGAAATTGTTTACAGCTGGTAGAAAACCACATCTTGAGGCTCAGTGTTCCCAGAATGGTGTTTCCAAATCTATCCAAGGCTCCACTGCACTGGGAACTGTCCCCATAAGCAGGCTACTTGTTGGTTTGGGATTTATTATAATGTTTTTTTGCCAGTCAGGTTTATGGATCTTACTGGGATTTTAAATCAACCAGAGTCTGAACACAGTTTTATTGTAACTGAATGCAAGCCAGGCAGAAGAAAGAAACAAAGGCCACATCTTGGGACTGTGCTTGGACACTTGTTTAACTGTGTGCATTGATCCCTTGGCTTTTAAAGGGATTTCTGAGTGTATTTCTGCTAAAAACACATTTAAATGAACTGAGCTCCAGAATAGAATTATCTTGGCAGTTCTGGTCTCCAGTGTGTTTTATTAATTGGATGGTTTTTAATTGATGGCTCCCAGGTCAGGTAACCTTGTGAGGAGGGATTCAGCCGGGTCTGTGGTCTCAGCCAGATCCACTGGGACCAGCCATCCCACAGGCAACTGCAGATTTGGTGTTTGACCTCTGTGCCTTTGTAAGGACACTTCAGGGTTCTAAAAAATGTACCCAGTTCCTCAGATACTTCAATCAGGGAATTGAAACCACCATGGCTATTTGTGTGCTGCAGAGAATAATTAGTCATATTTATTTAGCCATATCTGCTTTAGCTTCACATGGCTAGTTTGAATTTTAACCTCAGCTGCATGTGAAGCTCTCAGCTCAGAGAGCAGGACTGTGCATTGGAGGTTGACCTCCTTTCATGGGATCATTATAAACATGACACTTATGTAGGTTGCTACCAAAATGCAGTAATGACCAAGAATGACATTTCTCATCCTGCAAAACATCCCTCAGGCATACAGCACTGTCCCTGCAGACCTGGAAGGATTTCTTCCAGAAGCATTGCTCAGGAATTTTGAAGTGATTTGTAGCCAAGGTATCAGCACACATGATCTGGGTGATGTCCTTGGGCTAATCCATCCTTTAAACCTCCTAATTTCCAGATCCTATTCATTTTATTCTAAAACCTGGACATCTACAAGGGAAGTTCAGCACCAAGAGATGGAAGAATAGATGAGGCTAATGTTGTAACATCTGACTGTGTTTCTTCTAAATTACAGAACAAATCAGATTAAGGATATCTGATTTTCCTAGGACAAGTTAGCTGCCCTATTCTTGCCCAAACCCCATCAAATACACTACCAGCATGTTGTATTTCCTTCCATCCATGAATTTTTACCATTTTAAAATTGACCAAGGCTGTCAGAGGATGAACTCTTGGTTTCAGCCCTTTTGTTAATCTGCTGTTCTTGCTGATTGCCAAAGCAGTTCCTGAAGGGGCAGACAGGAAGGTGCAGAGTGGTGATGGTCCTGCTGCTCCCTTCCCTGTGCTCTCCTGTTTGCATCTCACTGACATTGGCAGGCATGGTGCAGGCAGCACCTGCTTTTGTGACCCTGCTGGAAGCTTCTTCTGTGGCCATCTATTTTTTGAAAACAAAACAGGTATTTTACTTTGAAAACTAAAGTGTAACTCTCCAAGGCTGGCTTTTTTTGAAGAATGGACTTGAACAGAAATGGTCTTTCTAAATTATAGGTTTAAAATTACCCTACCATTATACAACAGCTTGGCACTTCTCCAGAAAGCTGAAGACATTTGGAACCTTTTCCACTGAAATGATAATTGCCCAATGAAAACAGGATTTGGGGAAACATAAACTGACAGCAAGCTACTCCTTTTTGCTATAAATTATATTGACTCTGCACTATTGCAAAATTACTTTTGATGATTTGACCATGGAAGAATGTAGTGAAAGACTCTTAATACCACGCTCCCATATTGAGGGAAATTGCACTGCATCCACACAAATCTGAGCTGAGACTTTCCACTGACTTCAAAGAACTCTGCCTTTTGTGCTCAGAGTTGCACAGGCCACTATTAAAATATCTTTAAAGTCTTTAACAGCCAGGTGTTTTCTTTGTGTGCCAGGATGGAAGTCACTTTTTTCTTCAACCAAATTTTCAATATTTGGTTTGTTTACTCCAAGCTGCTGTGAAGGCACTGAAGGACAGGAATTAAAAACTTCTCAGTCTGAAGCTGAAAAAGAAATAGATATTTGTGTGAAGTATCAGTTTCCCCATAAAACTCCCTGTTTCAGGATATTGTGGAGTTTACTAGTGTACTGGAAATCATTTAGGAAGTTTTTAAGATCTAGATCAGCAAATGGGGGTGTGTGTGTGTAAATAGATAAACAGATGTACAGAAGTTTGGGAGAAAAGACTTAATGCCCAGTGGATCCTCTCTGTGAGCACTGAAGTGCTCAAGTGAAAAAACCAAATTTTCCCATGGACTGTGAGTGATTTCTTTGTTGGGCTCAGTTTGCCTACCTACTTTATACTACAGATAGAAAGGCTTATATTTTCCTCTGTGTAAGAGAGTAAAAGATGGATGTTAGTCAGAGAGCCTGTCCAGCTGGTAAAAGTGAACTGTCAGGGGCTGACAATATATGAATGGAGTTACCTTGGAGATGCAACAGAAGACCAACAACTAGACATTGAGGGTTTAATGAATGCCTGCCAAGCGAGGCAGAACGTGTGAAAACAGCGTGGCTGGTCCTTGAAACAAAGAGCTGAGGTGCTGGAGGAACTCACAGAGGAGCAGGAATGGTGTAAGGCCACACCTGAAGTTGTCTGGGGCCTCTGAGCCCAGAGGAGCTGTTTGGAAATATTTTTTCTGTGCATGTTGTTTGCAGTCACTCAGGAAACCATTGGCAGGACCATGAGAAGGGGCAGCCTTAAAGTGTTGAATTGTGGCTGATAAGGGCATCAATAGATTGCTGCAAGCATTCACAGAGGGAAAAAAGTCCTTTAAATGACAAGAGTAAGGGATTTTGGCTTATATATCCCCAAACAGCCCAAATTACTGATAAGAGTAAATTTCCAGCCTTCTTCTGAACTGAATTCTCTGTCTAGTCCCTGCTTATAGCATAAACTTCCAAATGCATCTTAGATTGACTTCAGGTAAGTTTGAGATGCTTATGGATCAGTAAAGCAAAGGTTTTCTGTGTATGTCTTCAGTAACAGGATGTCACTTTTAGTACCATTGTATCAGCTGAGACAGAGACTGATGTGCATATATATGTAGATTCTGTACATCTGTAGCTGCCACATTATTTACTGAGACATGTATTTTATGATTGCATCCAGTGGGGCAAAGGGCTCACTTCTAAACTGGAGCTCCCTTCCACCTTCTGAAAATGTACATAAAGGCTTGGTTGGATTGAGATCTTCTGAGGCAGGATAACTCATGTGGGGGGAATGTATGGGGCCAGAATTGTTGTTTGGGGTGGATTTTTCTCAATCATTTAGATGGACACCAAGAAGTTCACTCAAGCTCCTTCTCCTGAAATGGGTTCCTTGGACTGTGGTTGGTGGGCCAGCAGGAGTACTTGATCACTGCAGTTTTGAACCTAACCTGGAGGGTTTTGCTGGCCTTAAGGCCAGCACTGGTCTCAAGTAGTCTCCAAGAGACTGATCTTTTCCACAGTGGCTCAGTGAATTAGCCCCTTTACACAGTGACTTTATGGTACACCTATTTCTGGTTTAAAAAACCTTGAAATGTGGGGGTTTTTAGCCTTTTTTTATAATCACTTCCTCTTCCTCTACCTTGAGGGTGATTTTTTTCCTGCCCATAGTTGCAGTGTTGTCTTCAGGGAAGCCTGTGTTTTGTGCCTTTGGGAAATGTGCAGTCTGCTCTGCTAGAATCTGTAGCATTTGTTAGGCCTTGCAGCCCAAGTTGCTACTGACTCCTGTCAAGGAAAACTGCTCAGACTTACAATGGGGGGGTTGTTTCCTCTGTCAGGTATGGAAAGGGGCAGAGTGGGATTCCCTGGCTCCCATCCCCTGATCAGATCATACTCTGTGCTAGGTCAGGCAATGCTAGAGCTGGAACCCTTGTCTCAGGTCCCTGTGTCATCAGGTTGCCATCTGACAATACCACATTAAGTGCTGAAGCTGTGGGTGCTGGCTTTGTCACTGGCTTGGGTGGACATAAGGACTCCTATTACAGAAAGGTCTAGCAGGTCAGTCTGGCTTGCTGATGAGTGCCATCAAAGAAGTAGCATCAACACCAAAGTGATTTCCATGGAAGCTCAGGGAAAGGTTTGAAAAATATTTTGCCTCGTGAGGGGGTAATGGAAAAGGTTTGCATATAGCAGCCTGGAATGCCTGAAGTTATAGGTGCTGATTGTCTGTGCCAGCGGGAGGAAGAGTGTTTGCTGTATCCATTTCCTGAGTGGATGAGAGCATTCATGCCAGCAGGGAGTTCAGCCCTGTGGGAGTGAGGCCAAAGGGTGTCTGCCTGTCTGGCCATCAGTGTGCTGGAGACTTAGAAAATGGGACATGACAGATACGCTCTGCTGCACAACCCCGAGCAGCATTAATGGTGTTGCCAAATTTAACTTGCAGCCATCGTCCAAATTGTTTCTCATTAGCTGTCCCAGCTGTGTCGCTGCTGCTGACAGGAGCTGGCCTCCACAACCTGCTCTGTAAACACTTTCCAGAGCTCAGCTTGGACAATGATTCTGACTCTGCTGCTGTGAGTCTCCTGGGTTGGATCTGGGTCTGTCCATAGGAAAGGATTACAAAACAGAAGGCTCATATCATCACGGTTTGTTTATGGCAGTTTTGGGAAATGCCAGAGCAGCACTACAGCTTGGATGTTTCCATTGAAGCCTGCAGATTCTCTGTAGAGAACCTGTCTGCTCTGTACCGCAGTAGCACTGATCTTAGTCCAGAAACTATTCGGGTATTTTTGGCTGCACTTTGGAGAAATTCATTCAGTCTAATGGCATTTCAAAGAGGAAAAACAAAAGTATCTAAGAGCCTGAGGTTTGAGAAGTTGGCTGTTGCACACTGGGTGGAATTCTGAATGGAAAAATAGTGTGGATTTCTGCTATGCAGAGCTGCTTGTCCAGACCTATGGCGCTACCTCGCGTCAATTAAAACTGCAGGGTTGCTGCTACTAAACACTCACATTCAGTTGCATTTCATAGGTTCAAGTCTGCCTGTAAACCCAGACAGAAATAAGCATGTATACTGAATTGGTTTGCATTATATTCCATTAGCAGTATTAGCTACCTATTTTGCAAATGCTTTAGATAATTTTAATAATATGATAAAAAAGCCACACTCTAATAAGTCAGAAGGTTGTAAGACAATGAGATGAAAATTGGTTTAGGGTGAGTACAAGAGATTACCAGGCAACTGAACATGCCAGTGTAGAGCACAGCTGAAGGAGGCTGTAGTGTTTTCTTGTAGCTGTCTCTTGAGCCCATAATTGTAGGAGGGGAACTCTAGAAGCAAAAGAAATACAAGAAGAATAAGCTTGAATGCTCTTCTGTCTCCTGGATCCCATCTGTGATTCACCCAAGCCTGTGCTGGAGAGGTATTGCACACATCTAAAAGGAGTTTGCTAATACTCATCATCCAACCAAGACCGTGGTTGCAGCATGTGAAGGCACTGGGCTGCATCCTGACCCCCTCCATGCTTGCCTGTGTGCTGTGGGCAGGCTGGCAGGGAGAGTGCCTCCTGGTGTTGCCTGCTGGGCTTTGGCAAGCACGGCTGCCTGTGGGAGGTAGGGAGCTCAGTCTGTGAATCTCTTCAGCACAACACTGTAAAATCTGATTTCTCCTGGCACTGAGTTGTTGTACACTTTGCATATTTGTTTGGCTGGTGGAAATCCTGACAGTAAGTGGGGCATCAGGCACTTAATATTGTTGTTGTCACTCAGGAGAGATTTGCTTACTAGTGGTGGCTTATTTACTTAATTAAATGCAAATGGTGGTTTTAGACGCTGAAATTGCTTGACCCTGTGTTTTGTGAAAATCCATTGATGCAATGATCTGTGTTTATGAAAAGCTGAAAGTGTGAGAAATATGGTAAATCTTGTAAGGAGCCTGGCTGGGAGGAGATGCTCTTGTCCTTCCTGCCAGGTTATCTGCATTGGGGTCAGGGTGGTGAATCATGGTAATGTGCAAGGAGCAGCAATATTCTCTCCTGTTCTCCATATGGAGATGGCCTGTGTGGGTCCCACGGGGAGGATGACTGCAGTGCTGTTGTTGGCCAGGTTGTGTTTGCATGAAGCACTGGGGGAAGGACCTGATGCAAAAGCCTTGACCAGCCCTGTGTCCCCTTGCAGAGATGCACTGGATGCTGCCAGCGTGCTCTACAATCAGGTTGATGAGGGCGTTCACCGCCTGGTGATGCTGTCAAACAAGCGCATCCAGGAGCTGGAGCTGGTGATGGAGTTCGAGAAAGTGGAAGAGTGTTTTAAGGAGGTAAGGTCTACCTGTCAGTTCCAGTGGCTGCTGCCCTCTGACTGTGTTCCACAGCAGGTACTGGGCCTCTTGATCTGTTGTGTGAAGGTGTACAGTGATGCTTGATGCTTAAAAAGAACAACTGAACATAAGAATTTGAGATAGAGTTTCAGCAGTGCTGACAATCATGCCACTTATTTTCCTGGTATCTCTTGATGCCAAGTGGAAGTCCCTTGGCTTCTCTCTAGGTGTGGATTAGTCAAACCATAAACATCTGTGAAGTGGCTCATATGTAAGCCATACACTTGGAGGTTGGGTGTCTTTTCTGACTCTCTCAGCAAGGCTGTTGATGAAATAGTCTTCATACTTCACCTTGAGAAGCAGCAGAGTGATGTCAACAAGCTGATAAGTCTGCATGTCCCCTTTGGGCTGTAGCTCCTGCAGGATCACCTTACATCCTGTTGCAGAATATCCCTGCCCCACACTGGCTGCCCGTCCCTGTTGTGTACTCTGTTGTTTAGATTCCTGTGCTGTTCTCAAGTCCCTGATATCTGATAAGTCCAGGCACACTCCTTCCCCTCTGGGTGCAGCCCCAGGCACACAAGTTTGCCTTTGGGTGCAGCCCTCTCTACAGGCTCCAGGAAGGGAACAGCTTCTTGTCCTTAGCACAAGAGCCATGCTCAGCCTCCCACCCTCTGCACTTCTGTGGGGCCTTCAACTTCCCTTCATTTAGTGCTTGTTGAAACTCCTGACAGCCATGGGATAACTGAAGCAAACGGGCACTGGCTTTCAGAAAGACCTTTGAAACCTGTAGCCATGTTGATAAAGGACCTCAAAAAGTCATAAAGCAGCTCACATCTGAGCATCCTCCAAGAGCTGATCAGTCCTTTCAGTGTTGCAGATCCTTGAACTCAATGTTGAGATTATGGGATGGAATGGTTTCCTGTGCTGTAACTCATCAACAATGAGAAGTTTGCGTGTCCTTAAAAATCATGATTAGGATCAGTTTCACTATTGCTGTTCTGGGATTCTGGGCTCCTCTCTTCTAGTGGGAACTGGATTTGCAAAGAAGGCTGCAGCCTACCTAGTGTTTTCACAGGCCAAGGTGGATCTGGGAGTTTAATGACTTCCCATTTGCAGGTAGACACTGGGGCGCCATGCAGGATGTGCTCGGGACAAGAAGTCTGTTGCAAGAACCTGGTAGAGACTCCTGCTAAACTCACAGGTTCCTAATACCAAACACAAATGAAAAAAGGCACAAAAGCAAGCACTGCAACCTCTTTCTGCTTTAAGCTGAATTTTATTTTTTGTTGAATTGAGTAACAATCATCCGCTCCTGGGTTACTTTGCTTGTAGATCACCAATGGTGGTAGGAGCTGCTCCTGCTGTTACACCTGCCTGGGAGCTCTAGGCAGCAGCAGTGTGCCTCTGCAGTACTGAGAACCCACCACCATCTCTTCCTCTTGCCAGTGGGCTTGCTCCTTGTAACCTTCTCACAGTCCACAAAACTAGGAGTTTGTCCTTGACTATGGGGTTGAGTTGGGATATGGATTCAGGTGACATAGGCAAACAGGATGTGTGGGCGTTAGGAAGCACTTAGTCTGTCCCTTCCCCCAGGTGCACCTATGCCTGCAGCATTGCAGACAAGTTTACCAGCCTGTTTTTAAAACCTAGTGATGATGGAGGTGCTGTGTTATCCTGCCTGGCCTCCTGTGACTGCTTTGCTCTTAGGATGCTTTTGTTAGTCAGTCCTCTACCCCTCTTTGAGGATATGGGCTGATAACTGCAGCAGTAGCTGGGCTCCATTGAGGAACATGCAGTTGCTGCTCAGCTTTGTGGAGAGCTGCCTTCAGAAAACCAGTAGCTGAGAGTCCCAGAGACCAGTGGAGCAGTGCAGATGGGGAGAATCCATCAATACATTCACACTGACATGGTTCATGTCCTGCCAGTCAGAAAAGGGAAGTGATGTAGGAAATCTGGCAGCAGGAGATTTGATCCCAGTTGGGGGTAACAATAATGGGAATGTCAGGCCAGTGTGCAAGTTGCAGAGCTTGCTTTAGACCATGGCTCACCCAAAACAGAGCCCAGGCAGCCACTTGCCCTGTTTATGCCTAAGGCTAGTGAGCAATAGCAGAGCTTTTCAATTACTCTGTAACCTGAAATGGAAAAACTCTGAGCAGGAGGCTCAGACTGAAATGCTGGATTGGGGGGGAGAAGTCTACACTCATTCTTTCCAGTAATGAGATGGCCAGCATTATGAGAGCAGTTCCTTGCTCTTTGAACATAAAGGCCTGCCTTGGTGAGTAGCACAGGGTGACTAACAAGCAGGGCTTATCCCTTTTCTTCTAGGTCAGCAGTTGGATTGAGAATGTTGGCAGAAAACGGCTAAAGGAAACTGTCAACCTGGATGATTCTTTGGAGATGCTGCTTCAAGCACAAAAGCAGTTCAAGGAGTTTGATCTTGTTGCCAGTGTAAGTGTTGTCAAATTGGAAAATTATATTCTCCAGCATCTGAGTTGGTAGCATATGTGTCTTGTATGTGCTCAGCCAAACACATGGTGCTAAGAGGGTTCACCACCAAAGTGTGTCATTCCCTCTCACTACATAGTCTCCCTGCTCTCCTTTTGCAGACAAAGCCACCGGCTCAACACTTAGTAGATGGCATTTACCAGTCTTGGGGAAAATAACTACTGGGTTGAAAGATGGATTTTTTTGTTCCTCCTTTGATGTGCTTGTAACACTGCCTTTTTCTGGTCCTGACTGAGCCATGGTCTTGCTGTGTAGGCCTTTACAAGCTGCTGTGTGACAAGTGTAAATCATGAGATCAGGCTTCAAAATTCTGCTGTAAACAAAGACACCCCTGCTCATGTGGCTTGAACCTTGAAAACCGGTCTAGTTAGCCCTAGCTGTTAATGGCCTTGAAGACTACTTAGTGTTGATTCCAGCTCTTTATCCTCATAAACAATTCCTTTTTGTTTTCAGGAATATTGCAGAAGGGGACAGGAAGCATTAAAGAAGATGAATCAATGGGAAGATCTTTCCTTTGTGGATGTGCATTCTTACAGGGTAAAGCTGCAGACCTACGAAGATGAGCTGGAGGATTTCTGCACCCAGCTGGATGAAACAAGGCACAGAGTCTGTGAAACAGTCAGGCTATATGAATTCTTTGACAAGGTAAGACAAGGCATCTGCTGCACAGAGGAGGGTGTAAAAAGTCTGCTTGGACTCAGTCCAGTGCTAGATTGTTTATGAAAGGTGTGAAATGTAGTATTTCCTCCATCAGGGAGCTGGATCTATAACCTGCAGCAGTCCCCTCGTGCTCGTGTGTCTGCAGTGATTTTTTTCAAGTCAGTATGTGGGAGAAGGGGTGGGTGTGTCTTCCAGAAAATGTCCACATCTGTTAAGCATAGAGGTTTTCTGCTCTCTGAGCTGGAGCTTTTTAACCCCTTTCATGGCAACAGTGGGCAGAAGGATTGTGGCAGTGCTGGCTCTGATGACAAGGGCCAAGAGATGGGCTGATTGTGTCCAGTCCTGGCCATCATGCCAGGGAAGGCTGCCTGCATTTTCCTGCTTTATCCTTACATATTGGCCAATTCAGCCTGTTAACCCATCAGGAGTAGCACTCTACTTGTCAGTCCTAAATACAGTCCAACTCCTCCCATGTGGAGGCCTGCATGAGGAAAAGGGAGCACCAGAATGGAGAGCTGGGAAGTGTGGCTGAGGGAACAAGGCATCCCTGGATCATCACAGGGATGTGGGAAGCAGGAGGACAGCATGTGTGTGGTGACTGTGCTGAGTACCTGACCTCCCCACCTGTTTGGTTTAGTGCAATGCACCCATTTAGCAGATCTGCAGTTGGATTTGGTGTTCTTTAATTTCTAAAGTTGCAGATGAAAAAGCAGTAGGATTTTCTAAGTGCATTTTAAAATACAACTTTGGCAAGAACAGAAAGCCAGGGAGCCTGTGTTCCATTTATTCCACACTTGTACAAACATTGGGTATTGAAGTTCTCAAATTCCAGAAAGAATAGACACTAAAAGTTAAGCTGTACCAGATGTAGGTGCCACTTAGTTGCTGTCTCTGAGCTGCCTTGGCAGCCAGAAGTGCTCAGGGGAGGAGGGAGAAAAATCAGCTAAACATGAAAACATGGAAAAGCATCCTGTGTGAGGCAGGAAAGTGGAGAAAGCAGCCCAGAGCACTGCTGTCAGGCAGTGAGGATTGAGTTTGTTTGGTGATGCTCTGCAGGTCTGCTCTGGCTCATCTCTGCAGTTTGCTGTGCAGGTGGAGGACCCTCTTGTGCTGTGGAAATACGTAATTTTTTTTCATCCCAATGGAGAGAGAATTGCCTCCTGTGCCACAGGAGAATGGCAAGAACCTGTGCTTTTCTGCCTCACTGGTCAGAGATGTTCAGGGGCTGCTCTGGTACTTGAACACCCCTTGCCATCATGGGGGATCCTGGGAAGGATCCTGGGAAGGGTTTTCTCATGGTTTTTTTTGATAAATTGAGGCACACAAAAGCACCAATCCTTGTTTGGCATACTGACAATTCTGCAGCCAAGCCAAACATTGGTTGTATGTGAACCCTTCCAGGCAGAGCTGGAAGTCTCTGGAGCACAAATGTGGACTGTAGCACATGATCAGAGAACCAAACAGTGGGTTGAGCTTGAAGGGACTTGAAAGGAATCATCCAGTTCCAACTTCCCTGCTACAGGCAGGGATGCCACCCACTAGACCAGGTTGCTACCAACCCCCATCCTGGCCTTCAACACTTACAGGGATGGGACAACCACAGCTTCTCTGGACAGCCTGTGCCAGGGCCTCACCACTCTCACAGGGCAGAATTTCTTCCTAATATCCAATCTAACCCTGCCCTCTGTCAGTTTGAAGCTATTCTCCCTTGTCCAAAGTTCCTCCTCAGCTCTCTTGGAGCCCCTTCAGGTTCTGCAAGGTTCTGAGGACTCCCCAAAGCTTCCAGGCTGCTCAATGCTCTGTTCTGGCATGGAAGTTACATTGTGCTGGTAGCTCTTGGGCTGCCAGGATAGTTGGACATGACTATAGCAGTGTGTTCCTCCACAGCTTCAAAGCCTTTTCAGAGACACAAATGCTACATAGACCCCAACAGTGGCCCATTAATTTTCTGAGGGCATTCCAGCTTTTTTGGTGGATGAAAACTCCAGGATGCAGTCCTTGTCAGCAGCAGCAGCCCTCTTGGTTGTGCCTTTCATGCTGCATGGCCCCAGTGAAAACAGAATGATGGTGACACAGTGTGTTTTCACACTGCTTTGTGTGGAGGAGAGGCAGCTGGCTCAGGTAGGGAGGAGGATTTTGATCTCACTGGTTTCAGTAGAGTTATAAACAATTCTGGTGGTGTAAATATACTGTGTGTGTATTGTGAACCAGTGGCCAAGTGAAACAAGGAGTGGAGGGGGATACATCCTGCCGCTGTAGGATCAGTGCAGAAATTTCTGCGCAGCATGAAAGTTCTTTCAGTGCCTGAGTTTGATGTTGATCTCCAGAATGCTTTCTGCCTTCCCAAAGCAAAGTTAGTGGTGTGGTCTGGGAGGTGGGGGATAAGCAGAAGATCTTATCTAAATTTCACTGTCTTCTGATACTGAGCTGCTTTTGACCCTCCTCCATTGATCTTGTCAGTGCCTGCCTAACTCCCTTGTCTCTTCCCTAATATCTGAGGGCATATCTACAGCAGGAGTCTACAATGAGCCATGTCCTTGATATTCCTTCTCGTAAAGAGCCTGCAGAGTGCCAAACCCCAGGATTTGGGGAAGAAGCCCAAGGATGTGTAAGCAATGTACACTATGGAAATGAGCTGGCAAGCTCAGCTCTCCAAACATCTCAGCCTGTGCCAAGGGAGTGGAGCACCCACCACGGGGATCATGGTGTTCATCCCTCACGTACCTCTCTGCCTGCTGGGAATGGCAGGCCTGCATGTGGCCCTTCTGCATGTGGTGGGCAGGTGTTCTGTAGGGCTGTGGCTGCTGGACAGGCCGTGGGACAGCACAGCATAACCCCATATGCCCCATCAAGATGCTGTACTGTTTTTTTTCACTGCTTGGCAGTTCCTGAAGGCCTGTCAGAGCTCCTTGCAACGAGGCAGCCTGAGCTGGGCCAGACCACATGGAGCTTGCACATGGGCTGGCAGGGTTCCCTCCCCAAAGACATGGCTGGTGCCAAGCTGGATGTTTCCATTTGTCCCCGCTTCCTTTGTGGCAGGAGCCCTTGGTGCCTGACAGGGGGGTGGATGATGGTTGGGCTGAGGCAGGAGAACAGTGAAGGAAGCTGCTTTCCCCACCCCTGCCTGTGGGCTGGAGGATTGTTTTTCAGTCCCACAAAGTCAGTGTGGGTATATTCGGGGTCCTGCCATCTCCCTGTGGCTTCGAGCCTGGTTTGGCCACTGTCCCTTGTTTACTCAGTTCCAAGACTGCGCTGGAATCTGGCACCATACAGTGCTTTGGGGAAAAACTGGGCAGCTGAACAAGCAAGGGTGTGGATGGTGCACCAAAAGCATTGATGTCTGTTTTGTTCTGGGATTCCTGCAGGACAGTCCCCAGTATCCAATAACACTGCCATACGTACACCAGGAGCAGCCCCAGCAAGTCTTCCTCTCCTTGTTTATTTCATTAGCCTTCATATTTTTTCCTTCCTCAAGCTCTCTCTGGGTGAATTATTTCCCAGAACACTCTTATATCCCATGTTGTTGACTTTACCATAAGTGAAGTGCAGGTTACCTGGACTGCATGTTTGAAATGTGTCTTATCAAGCACGGAGCACCTTGCTTGCAGCAGCATGTCCAGTGAGCCAGAGCACACAGGACAGTCTCTACCAGGTCTGGGATGACAACCAGTCCTGCTGGAGGTCAGGAATGAAGGTGCATGATCCTTGCTGGTACAAGTGGAAGAAAGCACTGACCCAACCAGAAGGAGCAGTGTCCCATCAGCACCTGCATACCCTGTGGCTGTGTGGTGATGTGGTGCCCAGAGCTGAACTGCCTGTATCATTACAGGAGGGCCTGAGGCAGCTCCAGGGGCTTTTTCCTGCTTCTCAGGATGTTGTGCAAGATGGTGCCTCACTGGTGCTCAGGGAAAGTGTGGTCATTGCCCTGCCACAGCTTGTGAGTCTCTTGCAGCTTGAGCTCTTGCCTTATGTTTGCTTTCTGAGGGAAGTTGTTCAGCTTCAGTTCTCACTGCTGAGGATTGTTGGGGCAAGGTGGGTTGAGAAATGGTAGGGTTTCCCATTTCTTGGGATTTCTTAGGGCTCTGTTCCACAAGCAATTCCTTCAGTGTTCTCTGTTTCCCTTGGATCTTTTCCCTCAAAGGACCCCTGACCATCAACCTCTGCTGATTCTTGTTCCTCAGTTGTCTGTCTTTTTTTTTGCTGCACTCAAGGAGCTGCTGCTTCTGACTTCTGCTAGGAGTGGGCAGAATATTGCCCAGCCCCTCTCCATCTGTGTTTACATCTCCAGGAATGAGTTACCTGTGCTTCTGGATGGACCTGCCCCCACAGTGGGTTCCCCTGTGCTCTCCTCCTCAGCCACTTTATTCTTTGTGGCTTAGAAAACAAAGCCTTTGGCAAGTGAAGGAGGTGCCTGCCCTTCCTGGGGGAGGGCCAGCTGGCCTGCATTTGATTATGGCAGTGCCTCCTCATCCCTCCCCATTGTCCTTGCTGCTGTAGGAATGCCAGCCTTTTCTCGCTCCATCCCGTGAGCAAGTGTTGCTGCTCTGGGGCCCGAAGAGGGGCCGGGGCCCTTCCCATCGCTCTCCTCTCTCCATGCACCTTTCCCTGCAAGTCTCAGTCACCCCATCCCGGCTCCGGCAGCAGACGGACACAGCAAACCCTCCTGTAAGTACGGAGTGCAGGCTGACGTGTGAGCTGTGCTGGTGTTTGAAACAGTGTAGGGAAGGCTTTTCACTCGGTGCTTGTGCGTGTCTGTGCATCCAGGGTGAATCAGAGCGCTTTGTGTGCGGCTTTTGTGCGCTCAGACAGAGCCCCTTGGGCTGTGGGCATCTTTGCATGGTCCCTCTGAGTGCCAGGGCTGTGCTGTCTGTAGCAGAGCAGATTTTCTCTTTATTAGAACTCCCTCTTTCTCTTTATTAGAAGTTATTAAGTGATCATTTCAGTGGGCATAATTTCCCTACAGCTAGAAGTTGCTGCCAGGGCTGAGTGCTGCAGACAGACTGGATGTTTGTGCAGGGCAGGTGGTACCTCTCAGCCTCCAGGACTTCTGTCAAATGTTGTACACAGCACAGGAAGGGGTTGCTCTCCTGGTCTATTCCAAGGTTTGCTGGGTTCCTGCCCCCCAGGTGACTGAGACCTGCTGGCACAGCACTCCCAGCTTTTAGAGATGGATCTGATCTTAGATTTGTCAGCAGATATCCGGAGTATGCTAAATAAGTTGCCTTCCACAAATGTTATCTCTGACTTCTCCTCAAAAGTTTCAGAACAGAGACCTGCTGATACCTAGTTTTCTGCTGTGTTTCATTTCAGATTATGTACCAGATACAATTTTGCAGATGATCTTTTAGAGGGGAAAAAAGTCCCTTCCAGGTGATAAATTATTGATGTTTTTTTTTCTTAGCCTTTGGTGAAAAAAGGAGGGTTGTGAATGCTGATCTGTGGGAAGCTGGAAAGGATCCTGGTGTCTGCAACCTGAAAGTGTGATTTTTTTGTAGCAGGCTGTTTGGCAGAGTTTGAGAAGTATTTTACTGAAAGGGTGCTATGATTCCCTGCTCTGGGAATGTGCTTGGAGAAGCACAGTGTAGAACTCAGCACCTAAGTAGAAAAAAAGACATTTGGTGTATCCTTACTGTAGCTTACTGTAAACGGAGACATAGGTCCCTGTTCCATGATGCTGCCAGCAGTTCTGCACAGGTCAGAACATGGTTTTACCCCACAGCAGCTTGGAGCAAATGAGATTTTGCTGTGGTTTGTAATAAAGTCCCTGGGACTTAACATGCACTATTCTCTCTACACCTCTGTGCAGAGATTGTCTTTGCTTTTCTGCATAACATTCCCAAATAACAATTTTGATCTTGTTACTGATGCAGGTTCTCAGGATGATGAAAGGAGATCCAAAGGGCATGGGAGAGGAATAGTTACTGTGCTGTTTTAGGGGAAGCCACTGTTGTCTGGCTTCAGCATTGTCTGACAGCAGCTGTCTCATCTCTCTTTCTCTCTCCTTCCTCAGTCATGGCTGTGAAGTCGTGCCCCTAGACAGACATCTAGTCTGATTTGTTCTCCTATTTCAGGGGTGTCCTTTTTCATGCACAGCCTGAAGCAGTTGGGGGAATGAGCCTGAAGGAAAATTGATCCTCTGGCAGAGTTCATGCAAGGTTAATGCGTGAAATTTCTCCCCTCTCCTTCCTGCCAGGTTTTTGCTGGAGAAATCTTCCTGCAAGGTTAAAAAGAGTCTAGTGTTTACTTTCCTATCAAAGTGTATTCATGCATTAGAAAGTTTCTGCTTTGCCTTGGAGATAGCCCTCTTGTACAAACAAGAAGTCCTGAACACTTAAATCTGATCTGTTACAGATCAGATTTTTCTGTCTTGCAAAATTAGTGATTTGGAATCTGTTCTGTCTTACAGATTCTTCAGTAAATCACTGCTAGCTCTGCTGGGGCTAGGGTTATTTTCTGCTATGTTTCACCAAAAACTGTATGGTCAAAAGTACAGCAGTAGCCCTGGCAAGCTCTGTGGCAGGAGGTAAAAGCTAAATAGTAGTTAGCACCAGCACTCAGTGCTCCTTTCTGGTTGCACAACATAGGTGTGAGACTCATTTGTCCCTCAGTGTTACAGGGCAGCAGCAGTGAATTAATTAGGTTTTTGTCATGTGCTAAATCCAAGCGCAATTTGCAGTTGAAGGTGAGAGGTTCTTGGGTTAAGACGCTTTTGAGCACCTGTTCCAGCACCTCAGGCAGTGCTTTAGTGCAGAATGAGCTCTGTGATGTGTTTGTGACATGTGCAGAGAGGCAAAGCCTTGATTCATCTGGGGTCCTTCTCCCTCCTACTGTGCTGGCCGAATTCCCCTCCATGGAGGACGCAGCAGGAACAGTCTGAGGGAGCCAGCCAGTGTGTGGCACATGTTGGGATGTGGGATATGTGCCCTTCATGTGCCTTCCCTGACCCAAGGAGTGCCAGCATGTTCTGCCACTGCATGTATGCAGGGAGTAATGCCTGACACGCTGAAACCACCTTCAGCCTTGATTGTCAGTCTGTGTAAAAATTCCTCAGTGTCCTTGGCTGCCATGAGCATAAATTGACAGTCAGTCATGGCAGGGAAACAGCATTTCCACTAGGCAGGTTTAGGGATTTCCCAGCTCACATTGGAGCTTAGGTGCAAGGGGAATGTGTGTTCTTTAAGTGTGAGATCTGATGCCAGCAGAGATCTCCCTTCAGCTGGGCCCAGCCTTGTGCATGCGTGCAGTGCAAAGTTTGGGTACGTTTTTCCCCTCTAATCTTGGGATAGGACCGGCACAGGGTGACAGATTTTCTGAATTTCTGTGTGCTGGCATCCATCTGGATGCTAGGATCCTCCTGGAGGCTGGAATTCCCTTTAGTCATGGGAGTTAAATAGATCTGTTCAAGCAATCTGGTCATGAAGCTCCCCTCAGTGTCCAGAGGGAACTGAAGCTCACAATGGCTCAATCTGCATATCAAAGCCCTGGACATATGGACAGGGCTCTCCCAAGCACCGACTGCTCTGCAGGGCCTTGCACCCTCCAAGCACATCTTGGTGTGCTCTTAAACAAGGAGCTGTTTCCAACATTGTCAGTGCCCCTGCAGAGGAGAGAGCCAGTGAATGTGCTGGGTGTCTGGATCCAGTTTTAGCTCCACATCTCCCAGGGCACAAGCACCCAAAGTGCAGTGCAGAGAGATCCCAACTCATCATGCTATAGTTAAGCAGAGTTTGGCTCAGCTTGTCACAAGGGAAAGGATGTGAAATGAAGACTACAGAGAAAGCACCCCATTTCTCCATGCAGGCCCAAGGGCATACTGGAGGTTTTGCAATCCCCAGCATGGAGCATGAGGAACCTCCTTAGAAGGGAGCCAGGGCAGAGGGGAGACACCCACCACAGTCCAGTCTGTCCACACTTGCCTGTGGGGTGATATTACAGTGGGGTATTTGAGCAGTGTGATGATGTGACTGTTGGGACAGATGTAAAAGCAAAGCATGCAAAAAACCTTTGGAGGTGACATTAGGCTCTGAAAGGGTAATTTGTTGCTGTTGTGCAAGTTGCCAGCTCCAGCTTTGGTGACTCACATCTCACTGTAGCTTGATCTTGAGCTTGGCTGGTAGCATGGGGCTCTTGGCTCATTGGTGAACAAAGCTGCTGGAAAAATGGGCAGTGCCTCAAATGTGAAGAGGCTGGTTTGCAGCAAAGGCAGCAAACATTGAAGTTTCTGGTTTTACTGGGAGCAGACTTGGCCCCTGATCCTCTGGACTTTGGAGCTTTTAAATGTTGAGAAAATCTCTATAGTGAGACAGAAGAGTAGGGGGAGAATAATCAGTGCAGAATCCACCCAAAGCTACAGTCATGAGAAACTGGAGCTTTGAGGAAAGCAGATCTGCCACTTGCTGCCCTGCTACCTAGGGAGTAATTTTGTACATACATACACGAGTAAATATACACATGCATGTCACACACATTTACGTGTGTGCCTGTCCACAGATTTGTGGTGAAACTGGCACAGGCTGCTCTTGTGGAATCTCAGAATTGCTGTGAAGCAGGGGTTATTGTAGCAGCTCATGATTCCCCAGGTGAGTCACCCTGTTTCTAATTGACCCCCTGGGTGCTGCCTGGCAGTGGCAGCAGTTAGAGAGGAGCAGGGCCAGCACGAGTCCTGCACGACAGCTCCAGCACACAGAGCCACATTTGCCCTTTGGGTCCTCGTGCTGTCGTCAAGAGAGCAGAAATCATGTGCAATCTTATTTTAGCCAATTATATTTGCCTGTAATTAGGCTCTCCTGGACTTGTCATGCCTGGCTGCCCAGAGGGCAAATTGAGGGATTTTTGAGCTCTGTTCAAGAGTGCTGCTGCAAAAGGATGGCCAAGCACGTTGCTCTAATGAGCAGCCTTTGATGGTACATGGACTGTGGCATGCCCAGACCAACCCTGACAGGTGCTGCTTCCCTGACCCCTTGTTGTTCTTTCCTGCCCAGCTGTGGGGTATCTGCTTGTTCTCCTTTTTTATGCTTAAATCCAAGGAGTTTCTAGTTTGTGCTCATCTCTCATCCTTTGCCCTCCCACAGTGTTTGTACAGCAGCTGGCACTTGGTAACTGGCAGAAATGCAAATACAGGATTTAAAGTTTATTTTCCTTAGCAGCTAGTTGTAGGCAAACTAAAGATTTCAGTGGTCTGTTCTCCCTTGGAGGAGGGGAGGCTGTCTGAGCTACACAGCAGCTCAGAAATAGTTCAGCTCTTCATTTCAAGAGCATGAGTCTTTTTCTTAGTCTTTAAAGCTGAGCTTTTACCAGCTACATCCCATGTAGGACACAGTTTTGATTAGTTTGGTTTGTGCTGCTAATGAATCACAGACAGGGCTGCAAAGGCAGTTTGGAAAAGTTGACTGCTACAGAAGGATAGGGGAGTAACAGCAAACCTCTGCATCGAGGAGGGATTGCTTCTAACTTGGTGGCTTTGCTGAAATGCTTGTGGCTCTGAAATTACATTATTTCTTGTGTGTGAGTGGAGCTGCCTGCTCATGGAGCTGCAGATATTGGTAGAAGTGAGCAGGGGCTTTTAGCTCTTAGAGATGTGGAAAAACATCACAATGTTTAGGAGGGATCAGTATTTGCTCCATAGCTCTTATATGTTGGGTGGTGGTTTACTTTGCATTTTGCTTGAATTTGGGGTCAGATGGAATGCTTTCTCTCCCTGTTTTCTGCACTGTGAAGGGGTATCTGGCTTGTGCCCAGTCAGGGTGTTCTCTGCACACTTCAGTAGCTCTTGTGTGAAGCACGGCCCCTTCCCCCTCTGCCTTGTCTCTGGTTACCAGGCCCCCCAATCTGGTATTTAGGCTAGCAGCATTTGCTTGTGAATAATCAGAGCTGAGATGATGCACTGAAGCTGGGCCCTGCCTCAGTCTGGCTGTAGGGGATGATGTACAGCACAGAGCTGGGCACAGCCAGGGTATGGACTCCCTCTGGACAGATGGGAAGGTAGGATGAAGTCTGTTTTTAACCAAGAGATAGCCTTGCCAAGGGAACATCTGCAGATCCTGAAATGTTGCTCTTTCCCTGCTCCTTTCTTCACGGGTGCTGTTAGTACTGGTAGGTGGGAGCCTGAGGAAAGCCTAAGGCAGATCAGTGTGTGGTGAGCTGACCACTTTCTGCTGAAGCTGCTTGGTCTCTGAGTTAGTCTTGTCACCATTTGCCAGCTGACAGTTTTTGTGATAAGTAAGGTAAGCCTGGGTAATTTTGCTTTCAGTGTATTTTGATGTAAAATAACTTTTTAATCATGGTCCTTCTGAACTGTCAGCGTATAAAGCATGTCCAGCCATGGCTCCCTGCTACCACTGTGCATGCAGCAGCCTGTGACAAGAGACATACAAATGCTGTGAGCAGGAGTCACTTCTCAAATCAACCATGTTGGACTTTAGAGGGAATAAGCCCAAATAAACATCAGCAATGGCAGTAGCATTTTCTTGCAATTGAGCTGCATTTACTTTGGAATGGTGTTCTGGTGAGTCCCTGTCAGTCTTTACCCCTGTGCTGGGAGTGCTGCAGTCTGTGTCTGAGCTGCCCTTGGGTCAGTACCAAGGCTGTGGGTGGCCAGCAGAGCAGCTGCAGGATTCAGAGCCTGTGTGACACCCTGCATAGGTTGGGAAGTGCTTTGTTTAGTTCACAGCAGTACCTGTGATGCTTTCAATTTTTCTGGCTGCACCAGTTTTGCCTCTTTTGCTGCAAGCTAATCTCATTTTGCTCTTAAAGCTCACAGCTGAAGTTAAGGGCATTTAAAAAGAGTACAATGGTGGTGAGAGGAGGTCTGGTTAATGGAGGGCTGTGTAGTTGTTTCTTTCCACAGAGACCTACAGTCAGTTGTGTCTCACTGAGAAGCAGGAGAGTGGAGCCGAGCCTGGGTACAGGAGCTGCACCAAGCTGGATCAGGGCTTGTGTATGTCAGTTTATTTTCTGCTGTCCTTGGCAGTGTTCTCAGCTGCTGTGCTGCGTCCCCCTCCCTGAGCTGTAGAGAGCAGAGGAGATGGGGGCTTCCAGTCCTGGGACATCAGCACAGAAGAGTGAGAAACTTGGTCTGTCTTGTTGCTGGCCTTCAGTCATTATACCCACAAGCATAATTCCATTCCTGCCTGTATTGTTGCTCCCACCAGGGCTATCTTGACTGTCTCAAGATGCACTGTGCAGGCATTTGAGATTCCAATTTGAGATTCTCTCACAGCAGAGAGAAGGTTTTTCTGCATTTTGCTTCTGCAGAAAATTGATCTGCCCACTTCTGCCTATTCAGACATTCAGTTTGCTATTTGTAAAGGAATTGTAGGTACTGTCATCATCTCCTCACAGGAAGGGATGAAGGAGGTTTGGACAAAGGCAGGCCCCTGAAATTGCCCCTTCTGGCATATATGTGAGATGCACAGTGCCTGCTCCTTCTTTTGGCTACCCAGAAAGTGTCTTAGAGGTCACTTAACCTTGAGTATGCAAGGAATCTGATAGGTTTGTGATAGGTTTGGGCTGGGGAGGTGTAGTTTCTGAGTAGTGGCTCAGGTGAGGATCCAGGACCCCTGGAAAGCTTTCAGTGCTGGCAGTGTGCCCTGAGCCAGGGCTGAGCAACTTCTCTGGGCCTGTGTTTGCAGATGGTACTTGAGTGGTGCCAAACCCAACAGACTCCAGGAGCTCCTCAATGTGCTGCAAGCCTTGTCCATGGTGAAATGACCAGAAGACCAGCGGAGGATGATGGGTTTGAGGGTTGCACCATAATCCAGTGAAGTCCCTGGCTTTTCCTTTCAGCGTGGCAGCTCCCTGAGAGCCCTGGGCAGCCTGGCAGGACCAACCTGTTGCTGATGCTGTTGCAGGATAGGTCAGTCAGGCGTATGCAGGAAGCACATTTGTCTTTAATCCTGTAATTGAGAGGTTCAGTAACAACTTGCCTGTAAAGATCAAAAGCTGAGGTACAGGCTCTTTCCTGCCTGGTTCCAGACATGGTTGGGAAGGTTTCAGCTTTCCTGTGCACAGGTGCCTCCTTTTATCTGAGCAGCTCTTGCAGCTCTGCAGGGAAGCTGTGGGGCTGCCTGCTCCCCAAAAGCCCCTCATCCAGAGGGCTGTATCCTGGCTTGACTGAGTGTTTGCAGCCTTACTGGGGGACAGGTGACAGCAATACCCCTGCCTGTACGAGGATGGGGGCACACTTGGTCCCTGAAGAGGACTGACATTTATGTGCAGAAAGGGGCAGTTGAAGCAGATGATGAGGCTAGAGAAAGCCTTGATGGTCACTTAGCATGTTACCAAGCAAAGCTGCAGGATGTGGAGGCTGCTCCATTGTGCAGGGAACAAAGCTGAGCTATTTGCTGGCCTGTGACAGGCACTGGTGATGGAAGGAAATGCCATCGAGATTGAGAGTCGTTTCTGCTCAGCCCTGGTGTCCTTGCCAAGAACAGACAGAGATCATATGAAGATGAGAGGTGGTGGGGCTGCTGTCCTGTGTGCTTTGCAGCCCTAATCCCTCCTCACAGTAATCAGATGCAGATCTGAAGCATTTCCAGGAAATAAAAGAAGTCTCTTCTCTCTCTCTCCTATCTGTGCATGGAAATTAGTAGATAAGGCCTTCACAGGGCATCTGCCTTCCTGACTGGTTCCTGTAGAGTCCAGGCAGGCCTGCTGGATGTCCCTCTCCTAAACATTGCTCTCAGCACCCTCTTTGACAGCCTGTGTGTCTTTTGAGTTCAACTTTTCCCATCAAGCAAATGGCAGCCAGCATGCAGCCTTCAGTGGGGATCACCCATTGACCTCCACAGCCAGAGAGGTGAGATGTGCCCTTTCTTAGCCCAGAAGGATGGCCAGCCCTTGCTCTGGGCAGAGCTGTAAGGGGCTGGTGTTGGTTTATGTCCAGCTGGAGGGGGCAGCTCAAAACCCCACAGCAGAATAGGCCATCTGTCACTGCTGTGCAGATCTGCTGGGCTTGGGGATTCACTTTGCCTTGAAATGCTTCCACCTCCAGGAAATAGAAAAACCTCTGCATCAAGGACAAATGCAGATTCCCACCAAAATCTGACATGTCCTCTGCCTCTGCACACCCCTCCTGGCTGCCAGCAGTGGGCAAGTCTGGATCAAGAGAGAGGCAGGTCAGGGGCCTGTTGCTGCTCTAGGCAGGCTGATGGGAGGAAAGGGGGCTGCTGCTCTCTGGATTGTCCCATGCTGCAGTTGGGTGGAGCTGAGGAGCGTTTTCCCTGAGCAGCTGCTGGTGCTTCTGAAGCAGCTCCTTGCTCTCATGAGTAATGGGGCTGGCTGCACGCACACATGCAGCTGCAGCTCAAAAGAGAATGTGGATGGCTGTGGGAGCTGCTGTGGAATCTGGCCCTAGAGTGACTCTGCTCAGGCTGCAGGCTGTGCTGGCATTCAGCTCTCCTACAAACAGCAGTGTTTGGCTGTCAAAGCCATCCCCATCAGGGCATCATGTGAATGAAATACCTTCTGCCCTGCCTGTCTGTGTCACCAGCAGAGAGTGAGCCTGGCACCTGAGATGTTTGACCACCATGTCCCTGTTGGGGATGCAATGTCTGCTTGCATAAAGATTTGCTAGATTTTCTTGATGTCTAAAGCTGCATAAAAGTAAGTGATTTAAGCTGAGTGAAGGTTGCTACAGTGAGGCTGCTCAGGAAATGGAAAATGGAAAAACCAATCACTTTGTTCCTGGCACTTATTATGAATGTTGTTTCTCTGCAGGTACACAGAGAAACCTGTGACAGGTCAAGTGGTAGAGATAGTCTGGCTCACTTCTGGGCATCCAGTGGTGTTTCTGCAAATCCACTGATGTTGGGCAGTTGGCAGAAGATGCCAGGCAGCCCTGTCCAGAGTGTTTTCCCCACCTTGTGTGTATGATTTCAACAAATAACCCTGTGTTTTTACTGATGACCATTAAAATTCTCTAGCCAGGCCTACAGCAGCTGATCACATCTTATTTACTCTATCATTACATCTTGCCATCTCTGCTTTATAGAGAAAATGGTTGCTTTTCAGCCTAAGTCAGATGTTTGTCTTTCTTCTGCTTTTGATTGATGACAGGTCTTGGTGCTGAGCCCCATTCTTTGCATGGTGATAATACACTCACTGTTCCTTTGTATCTGTCCCACTGGACCACATTTTGTCCCACTTCTCTTGGTTGACTGATGCAGCAGAACTGTTTTAGCAAGGCCAGCATATGCACCACTGCTAGAGTTAAGCCCCATGAAGCTGCTTCCAGCATTCCTGGAGTATTAGAAATAAACTGCTGAGCTCAGTATTTGACTAACGAGCACAAGCATGTAGTGCAGTGGCAAGCAGAGCCAGGCAGGCACAGCACAGCACACAAGCTGCCAGCAGACACAGAAAATGCACAAGCTGCACGGTCTCAGGTTCTTCCTTGCTGCAAGGATGGGTCAGAGCGTTTGGGGTGATCCACAGAGCCCAGGTGTGGCTTCTGTATGCTGTCAACTCCAGGAAAACAGTGTAGGGAGCAGCAGTCCCATTGCCTGCAGCTTACTGGTGCCCTTTGACCTTATCCTGTTTGACAGTGGTGAAAGTGGCTGGGCGAAAGAGACAAGAGAGTTCCAGGTTTTATACTGAGCAGGCCCACACTGAGGTGTGAATTCCTGCAGTCTTAGCAGCAGCTTTCCCTGCCCCCCCCCCCGCCCAGAGAGGACAAACATGCCCAGCAGTGTGGGCGCCAGCTCGCAGGGACCTGGCGGGGAGGTGGGGCTGTGGCAGAGCAGCCAGCACAGCTGAAGCCCTCTGCATAAGGGGCTGTTTGTTTTGCTGAATTGTTAAGCCCCATTGACAATAGCTGCCCCCCCCCACCACTCCCTACACTCAAGGAACTGTGGTGGCCAGACACTGATCCTTTCTCTTATCTTCAGGCACTGAATTAGGGTTGTTCTTCACTGAGTCCCTCTGACTGGCTGTTGCTTTTTGTTCTCGCTGTGCAGGCGTACGAGTGGGCCTTGGAAGGGATGCGACACCTTGCCTGTATCAGCATGGAGGACTGCAACTCTCCTGAGCACTGTGCAGATGTCATCAAGTGCCTGGAGAGTTACAAGGGGCAGCACCCAGACATCAGTGCTGCCCGGTTCCAGGAGATGAAGGAGCTGGCCTGTGAGCTGAAGAGTGACAAGGGGCTCAAGCAGTGGAAATTTGCATGGTCTAAATGCCAGGAGACCAAGCTGGTTTTTGAAAAGAAACTGGAAGCAGCCTTGAGAACAAGGAAGTCTCTGCTGTCAGACCGCAACCCAGCTGTGGGGGAGCAGCCCCAGGCTGGCAGTGAGAGTGGCACTCTGTCCCACCGGAGGCACTCTGAGGGGGCCACCTCCAGGTCCCACTGGGACAGGACTCCGAGCACATCTCATGGCTACAGCAGAAGCAACAGCTGTCTGGAGTGGACTAGGGAGAAAGCTCCCTCACCCTCCCTGAGCTGCCCTGGAGATGTCGATGCTGGGGAAGTTTTTGTCTGCCCAGCTCCTCTCAGCCCTGGTCCTCACTCCAGCAGAATTTCTTTCGCCAGCAGGGCTTGTAAGTCTTCAGTGCTTCCTGAAGAAAAGCCAAACCTGGAGAGCATTTTAGAAGCCCCAGAGGTGAGGCAGTCTTCTACATCCACTCCTGTCCCTGGGAAGCTGCCTCCCAGGAAGGTGCTCCGGAAGGCCCAAAGCTTTGACCTGCCTTATGGTGAGAGCCTGTGGGCCAGCTGCCAGAGGAGCGAGCCGGCCCGGTACGGCAACACCGGCGTCTTCATCAAGGGGCTGGAGGTGAGCAGCACTGAGCTCGTGGACAGGACGTTCGCTCTGAGGCAGCCAGCTGTGAGCAGCTGGGCTGCAGACTGCCTGCTGGAGGGACAGAGGGGCTGCCTCTCCGGGGCAGAAGCCAAGAGCTGGGGCAGGTAAGTGTCTGTGACATTTGGTGTTCCCTTTCTCAGGGTGGTGAAAAGGCAGCCAGCAGAGATTAGAGGAGTTCTGTAGTGCTGGTTACAGGACAGATGGAGATGTAGCTCCAGCTTCCCTGCATGTGTGTATGTGATGCTGAGCAAGCCCACAGGGATGTCGCCACATAATCTGGCACCTACCTAGGTGGGGCGACAGAGAAATGGGATTTGTGGCTCTTCCCTCACAGTGTGATTCCTCTAGGAGGAGAAAGTTCAGTTCCCAGACAGGAGAGGGAATCTCTGAACATTGCTTCCATTGGAGAATGAGTGATTACAGAAGCAGTATTCAGTGACCTAACAAAGCCAGGAGTACAGGTGCAATGTGAGAGCAGAAGCTCAGGGCATCGTCCCCCACACTTTTGGGAGTGCACTGTCTCCCAGACTTTTGGGAGTGCTGTACCCAGACTGGTAGGGAGGCACATCCAGCACCTTGTGACAGCAGCTTCACAGGTGAGAGGGTGTTTGTATTTGTGCTTTGGGGCTGAAATCTCTGGGTGTCCAACAGCTGGCATTTGTGCTGTTTTCCATCTCTATCTTTGAGAATCGCAACTTTGTTGTCATACTACAATGTGTGCTTATGCTTTGGAGAGCCCAGGGATATGAGGTGTTCTTGACAAAGGGTCTCCAGGCAGGTCTTTCAGTTGCTCTCACTGGAAAAAATTAAAATATAAGTAAAAAATTAATGGCAGAGAAAAGAGTGCTGGATGCTGGGGGGCCGTGTCGAGTGAAATGGCTGGGGACAGTGACATCTTCTGGAAGGGGGCTCCAGTATCCCTGGGATAGCCAGAAAAGCTCATGGCAGGGAATGTGTGCCAGCAGATAGCAGGGTGGCCACTTTGCTTCTCAAGGGAGCAATGCAGGAGGCCTCTCGTGTCTGGGTGCTGAGACATTTCCATTACTCTGTTCTCTGAACAGCCAGAGAAGTTGATTTGAAGAAAGGCTGAAATGCAGGGGAGGAAGGGACACGTTGGAGTTATGCTTGGTGCTACACTGCCTCACAGTGGAAACCTCGAGTACCTAAGAGGCATCCTTTGAGATACGTGAGAGCAACCTGTGCTAGGATCTGCAGTTCACTGATGAAGTGTTAGGACACTTCAGTTTTACTCTCTCACTTTTACTAGGACGAGCCCAACAGAACCTAATTCTAGAGCTATTGTTCTCCCAGGGTTAACATTGCTTCCCTCAGTCTCTAGTCATCAGGCTGACTCCTCACAGAAGTGACTGTGACTTCTGCTGTCACTGTTGTTTCAGGAGAGCAGCCATCTGCAGAGCAGCCAGCTGTGTCCAGAGCAGGGGCTGGGTGGGCCCTGGGTTGTGTGTCCTGCTGAGTTTGGGTCAGGATCACAGCCAGCCTTGGGCACTCCCTTCCTGAATCCTTAGAATCACAGAATATCCCGAGCTGAAAGGGAGACCCAAAAAGATAATTGATCCAACTTCTGACTGCATTGGACTACCCCAAGAATCACACCATGTGCTTGAGAACCTTGTCCAAATGCTTCTTAGCTCTGACAGGCTTGATGCCATGACCACTTCTCAGGGGAGCCTGTTCTAGTGCCTTAGCACCCTCTCTCTGGGTGAAGGACCCTTTCTTGATAGCTTCAGCCTAAACCCCCCCTGACACAGCTTCATGCTGTTCCCTTGCGTCCTGTCAGTGCTCAGAGTCAGAGCAATCATGGACGATTGTGTATCTGAGCTTGGTCTGTGCTGAGGATCATCTCATTTCCATGCTGGGTGTCAGAGAGAGCTTCTGTAGCACTAGTGCAGTGCTTTGCAGGCACTCTGGGTCCTTCAGGGCTGGGTGTTCCCTGTTGCAGCAAACTGCGGCACATCATCGATGAGATGGTGACCACGGAGCGGGAGTACGTGCGGTCGCTCCGCTACATCATCGACAGCTACTTCCCCGAGATGGAGCGCCTGGACCTGCCCCAGGACCTGCGCGGGAAGCGCAGCGTCATCTTTGGAAACCTGGAGAAACTCTATGACTTCCACAGCCAGTACTTCCTTCGAGAGCTTGAGAGCTGCTGCAACCACCCACTGAGGGTCAGCCACTGCTTCCTGCGACACGTAAGGCATCAGCACCTTGCCTCCGGGGTCGGGCTCTTCCAGGCATGAGTTTGGTTTCTGTGCCTTTCATGTTGTGCTTTGCTACCAAGAGACACTGCCAGGGAAACAGAATGTCTGCTCCTTAAAGCCCATCTATTTCTCCAGGAACACTCCTTGCATGTTTCCTGTCTGTGGTGTCAGAGGTAATGACTAGAGTGAGCGGAGAGGTACAGACCAACTCTGGGAGAAAAGGGCTGCTGGGGAGAAGCACAGGGACACAGGTCTGAAGGTCAGCTGCCCCATGCATTTTGCTGCTACGTGCTGTGAATGGTACAAGGTGACTGTTGGGGTATGGAAGAAGCTAGGGATAGGAGAACAATGAATCAAAAAGTCCTAGCTGCTCTGAGAGTAGGAAGACAAGAACATTCCCTGGCTCTTAGTGAGCTTGAAATAAAGTTATTTCTGCTATCAGAGGAGGCTCTGGTACAGCCTAGGAGAGGCAGAAGTACTAGAGTAACCTACCAGGGTTGTGTCTGTCGCTGTGTCCTGGGTGCATGGGTCTCACTTGAGGATGGATTTCTTCTGCAGAAAGACCAGTTTGGAATGTATGCGCTGTATAGCAAGAACAAGCCAAAGTCAGACTCGCTGCTGGCCAGCCATGGGAATAACTTCTTCAAGGTGAGTTCTACTGCCTGTGTCAGGATTGCTCTGTGTTTGGTCACTGATCTGTTTAAGTAAAGCCAACTTACCTGCCTAAGGCAGGCTCAGTGCTGCCTCTGCTTCCCTGGCACAACTCTCTGCACAGCTGTGTGGAAGGGATAGGGCAGAGGTGCAGAGACAGCTTGGGAAAGGAACCCAGCACACAGCAGCATTGGTCTGGTGGCCTTGCATTTCCCTAAGAGTACTCATTTTCCCTGAGGACCCCAGTCAAGAGGTGTCAGTGCTTGCCTGGGGGCACGGGGTTCTCCTTGGGGAGGCTGCTGCCTTCACTGTGCTGCATTTCTCAGTTCAAGCAGGTGCAGCTGGGGGATAAGATGGACCTGGCCTCCTACCTGCTGAAACCCATCCAGCGGATGAGCAAATATGCCCTGCTCCTGAAGGACCTGATCAAGGAGTGCAGCGAGGCACAGGAGCAGGAGCTGGGCTATCTCCGTGCTGCTGAGGAGATGGTGAAGTTTCAGCTCCGGCATGGGAATGACCTGCTGGCCATGGATGCCATCCGTGACTGTGACGTACGTTCCAGTGTCTTCCCTGCCCAGGGGAGCAGACCCACACTTATTCCCCTTCTCTAGACTTGGGGTCTTTGGATTGTATGGTGAGCCTTCCCTCAGGTTCTCCCAGTGATCAGAGTGCTGTCTGCCAGTACAGGCCTGGAGGCCTCCTTGATTTCCTAGGGCAGACAGCACCAGTGATGGGTCCAGCTCTCTCCTGAGCTTGGAGTCAGTTGTTTCAGCCTGATGTGGTTCCCAGCAATGCCATGCAGCCTGACTTGAATTTCAAGAGCCCTCTTAAGATGTCAAGTAGCTGCCACTTCTTCATCACCTGGGCTACAGCCATATGGGACCATGTTTTCCAAGTCCAGGTCTAGGGCTGTCTAGGTCATGCTGGTGGAGTCTTACAAGGATGTCCTCTCCTGTCCAGGTAAACCTGAAGGAGCAGGGGCAGCTGGTGCGGCAGGACGAGTTCACCATCTGGCTGGGCCGCAGGAAGTACCAGCGACACATCTTCCTCTTTGAGGACCTCATCCTCTTCAGCAAGCCCAAGAGGATCGATGGTGGCTTTGATGTGTATATCTACAAGCACTCCTTCAAGGTAAGGGCAGCCCTGCAGCTCCCTCTTGTGTGGGAGCTGTCCATGGCTGGTTTCCCCGTGGCACATGCCTCTGAAATGGGAAGCAGGAGCGCCTTCAGCAGAAGAGCTGCTCCCACCACTTCTAAGCCTCCTCCAAACCATGCAATGAGGCCAGAAGAGGATATTTCACTCATTAATGCCTAGGCCCTCTGTGTATGTGGCAGAGAAGTGGTGGTAATTCCAGATGGAGTACTAGGAATTGGCTGAGCTGTCTGTGCTCAGCCGTGTCCAGGACATACCTGCTGCTTTCCAGACCCTGAGACTCGTTCCTCTTAGGTCTGCTAAGCTGGGGATAGCTCTAGCACAATGTTCAAGCAGCTTACTACTTTTGCTCCTGGTACAGTCTGGTTTATGTTTTGCTTTTCCTCTTCCTCCCAGACTGCAGACATTGGTCTGACTGAGAACTGTGGAGACAGTGGCCTGCGCTTTGAGATCTGGTTCCGAAGGCGGAAGTCCAGTGACACCTACATCCTCCAGGCCAGCTCAGCTGAGACTAAGCAGGCCTGGACCAGTGACATTGCCAAAATCCTGTGGCAGCAGGCAGCCCGCAATAAAGGTGTGATTCCTTCCTGGAATTCCTTCTGTGCCGCAAAAGGTGCGGGAGCCCTGTTCAGCTCATGCTGTCCTGAGTAGGTTTGGATCCTGTTACCAGGCAGCTCTGTGCAGCAAGCAGCTGTGTGCCAGCATGCAGCCTCAGGAGCATGTGCTGGGCTTGGCTGGGCATGTCCCTTCCCTGCCCCTCATCCCCAGGGAACTCGACTGGTCCAAGCTCTGTTTGACTGTAGACACCCACCTGTTCTCCATGAGAGAAACAGAAGATCCATGCTCAGGGTTCCCTGTCCTGTGAGCACAGGCTGTGCCCCTGAAAGGCTTGTTGGTCTCCCCAGTGATGTGGGCCACTACTGGAGCTCACTACTGAATGATGCTGACCAAATTCCTCCTGTGCCCCACAGGCTTCTCGCTTGGCAGGACTCTCGTAGGTGGCATGGCGCTGAGCTACTTGGCCAGAGCAGGGCATGATTGCTTGTTCCTGGAGACTCCACAATGCTGGGGAGGGCAGCAAGGGGAGAAGAGCTCTAATCTCAGCAGCTCAGGAGCAGCCCATGAGTGTTCTAACCTGTGGCTGAATAATGCCTGTGGGCAGGGTTGGGTTGGGTCAGCCTCACAATGTGGCTGTGGGTCTCTTCCTCTCCAGAAATCCGTATGCAGGAGATGGTCTCCATGGGTGTGGGTAACAAGCCCTTCCTGGATATCAAACCCAGTGAGGCAGCTATTAATGACCGTGCTATTGATTACATCATGAAAGGCAGAGGTAGGTGCCAGCTGTGCCTTTCCCCGTGATCCTTGAGAGTGAGGCAGGACTGGTTCTCAGGGGTTTTTTTGTATGTTTTCTGGCAGGTGCCAGGACCAGAGCCTCAATTGCAGTGTCTCTGTTTGACCATTCCAACCCCTTCAAGAGGACACAGACGCAGCTCTCCACCGGCAGCAGTCCCACTGCCTATTCCCCTTCCTCCTCCTCCTCCCTTCTGGGACCCCTCAACCTGCACATGTACCTGGACCAGGCTCTGCTGCCAGGGGTCCTGGCCCCCAGACGTCCCTTTGACATTGGCACTTGCATCGAGGAAGATGAGCTGGAGCATGAGACGAGCAGCCAGCCCTCAATGAGTAAGTACAGCCCCTCTGCTCTGCAGCACCTGGGGTGTGTAGGCTCATCCCTGCTCCTTGTTCTATGCTGTGTGGTCAGACCAGGCTTGCTGGGGTCATGGCAGTCCCTGTCTCCTACCCAGACCAGGGCATGAGGGCCCTGCCCTTCTATTATGCCAGCTCTGTCTCTGGTTCCATGACAGGAGTTAGCTCAAATAGAGGGCTTATAAAGTACCTGCTGAGCTGCAGCCATAGCCATGGCAGACTTGGTGCTGTGTACTGATACTGCTGTGGTCTTGGGGGTTTGTGTCCCTGCCCCTCTGGTATGAAGTGCTCTGTCCTTTGCCCTCACTGTCCTGGCCCCATCACCCTTTGCCTATCCCTTGTGTGAACTTCATTGGCCAGCCCATACCAATCACCAGCACCATTACAGCTCTTCTTCCTTCTGTTGGTTTGTTGTCTGTGGCCTTAAAGAGGCCCAGACATGAGTGTGGCTGATCTGTAGGATTGTGTAGCCACTACCCTGCAGACAGGTATATTATCAAGCTTATGTGGCGTGGGTTCTATGCAACCCAAAGTTATCTGTGATCTGTTAGTGGTCTGTGGTTATCAGAGTGACCTTCCTCTCTTTCCCCAGCAACAGAGAGCTCAGAGTCATCGCACTGCATGTCAGCCACAGGCTCCAGCGGCTCCGACAGTGGCTGTGTCTCCAACATCCCACAAGAAAGCTTCTGTGAAGACATGGGCTCACCCCCTTACATGCCTGTAGGTCCACAGCACAGCTCTGCTATGGAGGGCAGACCCAGGTTCACAAACAGCCAGTACATTTCTGCAGTAAGTGCAAGCAGCCAAAACACTCTCTTGACTTTGCCTGCTCCTGTACCTGCCTCCCCAGTTCAAGCCACTGCCTCTCACAGGGGGACCGAAGATGCTGCTTTTGGGCTTGGGGTGACTGTGGGGAAGTGACATTTCCTCTTGCAGAGACTTGGCCCCTCTGGGGCAGATGAGAGCCTCTGGTGCAGGAGCCACCCGTGCAGTGGCCAGGATGCCTGAGGAGATGAGCTGGAAAGGACCTGCAGTGCTGGAGGCTGCACAAGGAGATGTTGCACAAACAGGAGCTATAATGCTGCCATGGGCTGGGGTACATATATAACCTCCTGGAGTGGCTGGAGCTCTGCTGCACCTGCTGCCAAGCTCCTTTCGTGGGAGGTCTGGGCGTTTTTTGGGGAATGATGAGAGGGAGTAGTGGGAGCCGGTTGCTCTGAGGTGTTGGTGTGTTCCTGAGAGTTCTCAGCTGCTTCCCTTCCCACTAGATCCTGTCCTGATGCTGTTGTCCTCTAACCCCCCTACTAACACTGGCTTCTCTCTTCTGCAGAAAGCAGGCCAGGTCACCATAAGTCCCTCAAGAATAGTGTGAGCCCCTCGGCCCCGCCTCAGGAAATGGAGTTGTTGTAAGTAGCCCCTGCAGGGAATTTTCCAGCAGTTCTGAGTGCTGGTCAGGTTTGTCAGTAGCTCTGAGTCAGGGGAATCTCACCTCAGCTCCTCTGTGAGTTTTCCCCATGCATTCCTGACTGGTGTCTGAGGCTCTGATTCATCTGGTTACAGAGGAGCAGCTCCCATGGAGCCACACTCTGAACAGCTGGTTTGATGCTTTCTGCCTTGCAGAAGCAAAATAAACAAAATCACGTTCAGGTAGTAAAGGCTTGACCACCTCCTGAGTGTTCAGATGAGCTGCTTTCCTCTGAATGCTGCCACCTGTCTAACCACTAATCTATTTCTTGTGGCTGTTTGCCAAAATCCTGCTCTTAGTCCCTCTGAACTGCCTTGGGGAATCACGGTATTCTCCCCAAGGCAGATTTATCCCACAGTTTCCTTTGAACCTCCAAAGGAAATGGTACTTTGCCAGGCAAAGGATCCTGCTAGGTTATGGTCAGGATGTCCTGAGGGAGCTGCCAGAGGTTGCTTCAGTATTTAGGGATTCTGGGAGGATGCCTTGTCTGGAAGGAAGTCACTGTTGATCTAAGGAGGGTGAACCCTGACAGGCCTTGCAGCCAAGCAGGGCTGCTGCTCGTGGCTGGCAGCCCTTGATGTCATGTCAGGACCCACTCAAACCAGCCTGCTCTTGTCTCAGCCTTTTCCTCTCTGTCCTTGGGGCTGAGCCTCCCTTCTCACAGGGAGCAGAGGGGTATGAGAGAGGCACGATTAGGGCTTGAATGGTCAAGGCACAGGGTGGTGAATGGTCATAGGTTTGGTACTGTGAGGTGTGCCCATGGCAGGTGCAGGAGTTCAGAACCAGCTGTACAGAACCAGCCAAGGTTCAGATTTAAGATCCTGAGCCCCTTCTGGAGGGTCACAGGTGAGACTTTTGAAGTGGCCACAGAAGCAGTAGGGATAGCAGCACAAAACCTTTGGGCAAGTCCTGAGGCACAGAGGGAAGAGCTGTGCTTCTCCTGCAAGGAGAATATTCTTTCCCCACCAAAATTTACCTCTGATAAACAGAGGATTTCAAGTGTTTTGTGAGGTCACTGCTGGCCAGGACAGAGGGACCTGTGGGATCCTGCCACATCCCAGGAGTGCAGCTGGTCTAACCCATTGCACGGTGCTGTGTTCCAGGTTTGATTGCCATTTCAAACTCACTGAAGACCCCAGGCCTCTGACCAGCAGAAGGACACAGTCTTCATCCTTGAAGATATTTTTTGCCCATTATCAGGCTCTTTCAAACAGCCCAAAACTTGACCTCTGCCTGAGGCGAAGTCCCAGGATGGCTTCTGTCAACTAAATGTAATAGCTTTGGTGTTGGATGGGACCTTGGGCATTTAGAACTCGTTAGCCCTATATTTATAAGTAATAAGTAACATAGCAGTTTGGGAAAAAAAAAGTATTATTTTTAAAGCTATGAGTTGTACAGATTTTTATTACAAGTGACTCTGTTACTATTTGTTGTGTAAGCTGCACATTTTATAAAGTTTTTGGAAGGGCATGAAGAGAAATTGAGGTATTTAAAAAAAGTAGTCTAACTTTCTGTTTCAGGGTTATAGTGACCTGAAGCTCAAGATTTAACGTCCTTCCTTATGTTCTAAATATGTCTATCGTAGCAATAATTTATTTCCTTGGCTTAATACTTCCATTCTAATAAAAGTATTTTCATTGTTATGAATTGTTTCTTCAGATGGTTCTTCCAGTGCCTTGGTGCTGAGCTAATCTCTCTCATAACCATCTGTCAGCTCTGCCACTCTGCCTGTGCCACCTCTGCTCTGACTGCCAGCTCCCCCTGTAAATCCTCAGTGCATTCACCAGAGAAGGGGGAGATGCCCAGGCAGAGACTCCCCTGGTGCCAGGGGGAGGCTGACCCAGAGGGAGCAGCCAGCAGAGGTGTCAGTAGGAGTGAGGAAGAGGGACCTGTGTCTGGTGGAGCTCAGGAGGCACCAAAATTCCTGGCTCTAGTTTTAGCCACTTGCCCCCATAGCTGCTGTCCCAGTGCAAGTTCCTCTCTTGCCCTGCTGGCTCAGGTTCCAGTGGCTTAGTTGAGGCTCCATTGTGCTTTGTCCTGGCTGTGCCCCTGGTTTTGGACTGACAGGGACTGGCTCCTTGCTTCATCTCTGACTCAGCCCCTCTTCTGGTACTTCAGTCCCACTGTTGTGGCTTGTTTGAGGAGCTTTGGATGTGCTGGCATTCGAGACCAACAGGTTTTGAGTGTAATGGCTTGGTCATAATGCTGAACCTTAAGTGGATGTTGTTTAAGTAACACAGCATAACTGGAGGACAAACGAGCCCTGTGTTCCAAGGTGGCTTTTTCATGAGTAACATCCAAGGTCACTGTGTGGCTGTGACACCCTCCCTCTGTTCTTGGACAAAATGAAAATTAGCATTTCTGGAAACAGTGGTTACTTGGCTGCCAAGTTCCTGTTTACTCCTGGTTTGTGCAGGGCTGTAAATCAGCTCCTGCAGGTGTGGGAGAAGTGCTACATTTGGCCTGAGGAAGAGGATGGAGTAGTAATTTATTTAACTGCAATTTTCTTCCCTTGGCAGACATGGGTGTTACACCCCACAGCCACCCTGGAGACAGTGTTCCTTCAAGTTTGGAAATTCCTGTACTGTATGTAAAACACTTGTTTATTTTTAATAAGCTGGATGTTTTTAAACCTTGTTCTTTTCTCAGACAGCAAGGAAAATATATTTGACACCTTTGTACAAAATTGCGTGGGAAACAGTTATACAGGGAATATTTTACAAGTTACTATTTTGAGATAATTGCTGGGTTAATGCAAAGTTTCTGGACTGTCAAGACAACAATAGCTCATGTCACAAGAGGGAGAGAAGTTACTAATGCAACAAGAGGAACATGAAACGTCTGGAATTTCTCAGTTTCAAAGGTTTCTAAATTGCTGGACAAACCTTTAGTATTGTTTACCTGACACTCTTTCTTCAGGGTTTGATTGATTTGTCTAATAAAGGTTATTTTCTTTATATGAATCTTACTTGCATTGTGTCATGATTTCAGCATGGGAACCTGGGCTGCAGAAGGGAGCCCTGAGAGGAGCAGTTGTCCCTGGGGTGTTTAAATACCCCCTCAGAGTACTGGGGACAGACTGAATAACATTTCTCTGACCAAACCTAACCCAGCAGGTTATTGGGGTGAGGCTGATGGTGCCTGTCATTTTAAACACTGTAAAGTACACAAACAGTTTTTCCCTCTATTCCATATCTGGTACCCAAACAATGAGAAAAAATATTTGATTTTATTGGCATAAGTAGAAATCTTTCCATTGCCAACCTTGACTTCTACAGAGTGAGCTGCATTTCAGGAATCCTAGATTAGACAATGCATTTTTGAGAGGGTGCAACCAAAATCAATGAGCTCCTAAATCAGAGGTGTTTCCCTGAAATCTTTGTCAGAACTGGAATTTTCAATACTTTTTCCAGCCTTTCTACAAGATAAGTGACATTCTCTGTCTCTTCTTTTTTTCTCCCCCTTTAACTAACCAGGGATAAAGAAAGTCTGATTGAAAACCAGGAGTTCCACTCTGCTCTGTGACACTCATGACACACCTCACATGGAAAATTCACCACGGCATTTTCCACATTTAGGGAATCCTCTGAAGAGGGTAGATGGGTTCAGTGGGGCTGTTTGGGAATCCACCTTTCCCAGAACTCCCTGATCTCTGCTAGAAGTGGCCATTGTGCCTGGCCCTACCCAGTTTGTACTCCCAACAATTCCCAGGCATGGCTATTCAGGTGTTAGAGTTGTAAAACCCTGGAATCTGCCCTGGGCAGTACCACTTTCCACTAGACCAGGTCACTCCAAGCCCTGTCCAGCCTGGCCTTGGGCACTTGCAGGAATGGGGAATGCAAGAATTCTCATTTAGTGGAATGTGGAATATTCACAGGACACTGGTGTTTTAAGCCATCCCAATTTCTGGTGATTGATAAATTTTATAGACATAATGGATTGCTGTGCCTGTGGAGGGAGGGTGCCCTCTCCTGTAACATCCCTGAGTTCTCCTGACCACTGCAGTTCTGGAAAGCATTTTTCAGCCTTAGGGCAGGGACACCAGCAGAGGGGGCAGATGGAGTATTTTCAGCCAGGCTAATCTGACTTTGCTGATCTGCCCTAAAAAAAAAAAAAAAAAACCCACAAAAATCTGAAGAGAGGTGCAATTTTCCTTTTTGTTAAAGATGTGCAGACATTGCACAAGTCTGTGATCACAGACTGGTTTGGGTTGGAAAGGGCTTTAAAAATCACCTTGTTCCAGCCCCCTGCCATGGACAGAGACACCTTAGAGTAGATCAGGTGCTCCAAGCCTTGTCCAGCCTGGCCTTGAACACTTCCAGGGATGGGGAATGCAGGAATTCTGGTTCAGTGGGATGTGGTCCTGGCCATACCTCAACAGTGCCACTGTAAATGTCATTGTGCACTGTTTGTTAATGCAGTAATAGACTACTGAGCTTTGCTGCTCTTCCTCTCCCAGCATTTGGGGATGGAACAACTTTAAACACTGCCTAAAAATTTAAAAAAGAAAAAAAAAGATGATGTTAAATGCAGAATTATAATAATTGATGTTAAAAATATCAAGCAGCATTACATTTTTGAGAAATTTAATTTAAAAAAGAGAAATTGGAAATCAGAAGAAACTCGGAGTTTAGATAAAAGCTTGGAGGAAATGCTGATATTAACGTTTGAAAACAGACATTTCATCCAGCCAGATGTACAGACTCACCCTTCAGCGGCACAAGACAAAATTACACTTTAATTAAAATAAAAAATTCTTGTACCTGTATAGCAAATTAAATCTTTGTTAGAGATACCCATTTAGTATTTTCATTTATACAGGTACAGAGTGTAGGGCAAGAGGAGGAACTGTCACTTCCCTCTTGCATATGACAGTGAATTCAGTGGTGAATTTACCACAATAAATTCATTAGAATTAATTTATTTTCAGGCCAACTGTGCTCACGGAGCACTAGAAAGAGCAACACCACCTTTTCCAGATTCCAACATTTGTATTCAATAAGATGGGGCAGTGTAAAACTGTCCTCAAACAGCAGCTGCTTTCTTCAGCTGCAGTTAATTAAAATCAAAACCATTGAATGAGCTTTTATGGAAAAGTCAAGCATGAAATCTTGTTTCACCAACCAGAGCAGAAGAGTTGAATGTGACTTTTATTTGGACACTTATCAGGAGCCTTGATAAACTTAAACAGAAGCCTGTGACATCCATCTGCACACAATATTATCTAAGAATTACAAAAAAAAAAAAAAAAAAAAAAAAAAAACAAACCCAACCAAACATAGAAAATCCCACTTTGCCTGCAAGAAAGGCTTCAGCTGCAGAATTAATGCTCATAGGATAAATTCAACAGAGCTGAGAAAAGGTAACGTTGAGGTCTGCATGTAAAAATGAAGGTGCCCAAACACAAAACTGTGTTGGTCAGTGAATAATTTATGATTGTCAGACTTACCCTGTGCAGGAGCTGCTTTCCGCAACAGAGATTCAGGAGACAGAGTGAGTTTACTTTTGGGAATTGAGAAATACCAGTCACTGACATTAAAATGAATTAACTCTTCTTCTGCAGATCCCACAATGCTCTCTGGTTCATCCACACAGAGTGGCAAGAACAAACCTGTAAATTCTAGAACAACCTGATGTCTGGAAGGTTTTTAGGCTATTTCTCATATAAATGGCCACAGAAAAGGGACTCAAAAGCATGTCTGGAAATGGATGGGGAGGGGAGGGAAATCCTCTGCAAATGGATGCAAGAATTAAAGTCAGTAGCTTCCAGAGACAGCTTGTAGCTACAGACTGCACTGATAATCAAAGATTATGTGGGGAACACGACTTTTTCATAGATAGTCAGATCAACTGCTTATTGCTGATACTGTTGAAGCAAGAAAGATTAAAAACTTCAAGAAAAACAACTGGAGAGTAAAATATTGGTATTTCTGAGGCTCAATCCAATTTTAGGGGACAGTGGAAGAAAGACAGCAGCACCAAAACACCCTCATGGCACCATTGCTCCAAGGAAGTACTCCCAGACATTCCTGAGGGAATTCAGGCAGCCCAGGCTGCCCCTTGATGGGCAGCAGTGCCCAGCCAGCAGCTCTCCCTGCACAAAGGGGGCTCAGCCCTGCCTTGTTCCTCCTCATTCCATCCCATCCCATCCCATCCCATCCCATCCCATCCCATCCCATCCCATCCCATCCCATCCCATCCCATCCCATCCCATCCCATCCCATCAGGCCTGGAGGAAGGAGCAGGGCTGCAATTTATTTAAAAGCCAATTAACACCATGCTAACATGACAGATCTCTTTAATTAGATGCTCTATGTGTCATTTCTTAGAATAGGGAACAGGTGAGAAGCAAGATCCAAAAAGTTTTTTAAAACCCAAGAAAACCTGGAATATGGCAGCTAATAAATTAACTAATCAATTTGATCATGTGGGATTTTTAGTTAAAAAACCTAAAGAGGGCTTTAGATAAAGATATAGGAGTGCTCATCAATACTTTATTAATATTTACTTAATATACATTAATATTTTATTATTTAAATATTTAAACAATTTTTCAGAATAATATTTTTAAACTTCCTCTGGAGATAAGGTCAGCATTAAAAAAGAGCATCAGTATGAATGCTGGCAAACTCCATATCTTAATATTTATATTTTATATTTGTTAATAATTTATAGTATAAATATTATAATCTAAATAAATCTGTACAATAACAGCTGCAATTCTGGGGCAGTGTCACACCTCAGGGATGGGTTTGCATGTCTTGAACATTCTCCTGGGTTTACCCATTATCATCTCTGTGTGTTACTGCTGGAAGTCTCAGCTGACATAAAGATAATTTATTTAATTAATAAGCTTTCCAGACAGTGGTTCACAGTCTGATTTTGTGTCAGGTTTATGGTTTTGGAGTCGCTGGTGTCTCTGACATTCTCTGCTGGAAGACTTTACTGCAAAACCATTAATATAGAGGAGCACACTGCCCGAGCTCCTCGCTCTTCTCAAAGCTCCAAAATCCCTTCCTGGATTTATGAGGGGGGAAGGATGGACCTCCATGGACAGGAGTCTCACTGGGTTTTGTAATTTACCTTGAAATCTAATGGGTAATAATCCCAAGAAAATGATGTTTCATGGCTGTCCAAAGACAGGCTAAACCTGCAGCAATAACACGAACAGGAGGGTGCTGAGCTGTTCCCTCCTCTGCTCCATACCCTCCTGTTCCTGGCATGCATAAGGCAGGGATAACACTGCAGATGCTGCAGGGAAGTGTTTAAACCCAAAGCAAAAATCTGTTTCCAATTATGTCTAAAAAAAAAAATTTAAAAAAAAAATCCATAGAAACTTTTCTGTTTAGAATTGTTTCCTGACATCACCTGAGCTTCCTGCCAAAACTCCAGATTATCTTGGTGTGTTCCAGATTTTACTGCTTGTTTAAGTTATTTTTTTCACACACCTATGCAGGAATGCTTGGAAAAAATTGGGGTTTTTTTCTTTAGAAGTGTGTTTGAGACAAATACTTCAAAGCAGTGACAGAAGGGTTTGCTTAAACTCACACCATGTTACATTCATGGACATTCATTGCTTCTGAGGCTCAGCAGCACCACTGGAAAGGCTCCCAGGGACTTACCAGACATGGGGAAAACTGTACAAAAGTGATTCATTTCTTGTAGCATTTATGACCCTTTGTGATTCTGGGGATTTGGGATTTGCTTTCTTATGTCTTGTCTCGTCCCAAAGGGATTATCTGATTTTTAGCTGGATGAAAGGCTTTAGGGGAACCATGTGGCAGCTTCCACCCTGCAAGAGATGGATCAGGCTGCTGCTCCAGCCACTGCATCTCCAGGATCAAACACTCACAGAGCAAAGAAAAATGGAAGGATCCTTCAGAGCCTCCTGGGAATTGAGTAAATGAGGGCTGATGTGGTTTATAAGGCTCAAGAGAACTGATACAGAGCAACCACAGCAACCACACACATGTGCTGCCAGAACCAGATGTGCCCCACTGGCATTTTCCAGGAGCTTGGAGTCATGGTACAGCAAGAGTGGAGTTACTCTGAGGAAGCCAGACCACCACAAGATGGATACCTGGGTTGCTGAAGGACAAAACCAGCTTTTTTACAGACAGAATGTGCAGCCTCTCACAGGCAGCTCTGGACATGTTCTGCTGTGTGCAACCCCTGCTGCTGGATCCCCTTTGTCCCTCAGAGCAGCACAGCCTGACAGAAAGATGCTCAGAAAGCAGCCCCTGGAGCTCACCCACCCTTCTCCCTGTGCTCCCTCCTGATGAGTTGTTTTGGAAAAGTCTGAGTTGCCAGGTGTAATTTCCAAGCCTGGAAGTGAAACCATTGGCTGAAGACAGGAGCCCAGGGCTGTCCTGCAGGGCAGGCAGAGGTCACAGGCAGGGCACAGCTCACCTGTCACAGCAGCACCTGGTGCCTGTGTCCCAGCAGAATTCCTGCAGTCCTGTCTGCTTCTTGTAATGCCCCCACTGCTGGCACATGGATGGATCTGGACACAACAGAGAGCTATTCTGGGGACCATTAACATTGCACCCTTAATGAGGCTGGAACTGGTCACAGGCTTGTAAGCCAAGTCATGAAAATGCCAGTTCAGTGAATAGTCTGTGTCTGATTAAACCTTTTTTTTTTTTAGAAAAATATCTTAGGTCAAAACGAGAGAGAGGAGCCCTGATTGCCTTTGCAACGACAGATGTGATTGCTCCACTGATGTGCTTCCAGCTATCTTAGCACATGCTATTGATCTCCTGGAACTGCTTCTATCAGTTATTAGGGACTGTCAGCAATCTCTGCATGAAATCTTAAAATGAATCTTGGCTGTAGGTGCAGGCTGTCAAACACAGAGCTCTGGGCTACAGGCTTAGAGCTCCAAGTACAAATGTTTTAAAATGTGATTTTGAATAAATGGAAATCAGCCTGGAGAAGAGAGGAGGAGACCTTAGAGCACCTTCCAGTCCCTACAGGGGCTCCAGGAGAGCTGGAGGGAGACTCTGGACAAAGGCAGGGAGTGCCAGGACAAGGGGGAATGGCTTCACACTGACAGAGGACAGGGTTAGGTTGGATATTGGGAAGAAATTCTTCCCTGTGGGGGTGGGCAGGCCCTGGCACAGGTGCCCAGAGCAGCTGTGGCTGCCCCTGGATCCCTGGAAGTGCCCAAGGCCAGGCTGGACAGGGCTTGGAGCAACCTGGGACAGTGGAAGGTGTCCCTGCCATGGCAGGGGATTAGAACTAAAGGATCTTTAGGGTCCTTTCTAGTCCCAAACATTCTATAGGTACATGATGAAACCAGACCATCAGTTTTGGTAAAATATCCTTGCAGCAGGTGCCCTCTCCCAAATGCCTGCTTATCATTTAATCTTTTTAATGCAACAATCTTGCCTAGGTCTTTCCTATCCACCAACCATCCTGCTGCAGCACTGACTGAAGGGAGCAGCCACACTGTTCCCAAACCCCTCTTCCAGCTGAGAAATGCACCAGTCATGAGGGATGCAGCCTCATCCCCACTGGGCAGCTGTGCATCGCACGCCTGGGAAGCTGTGCACAGCTCGGGGCAGCTCTGGAGTTCAGAGCAATTATACAATTGTGCTCTGCACAGGGAACAAAACAGACATGAAATATGGACCATGCTCAGTTTCACCTTGCATGGTAGCTCCTGTTGTATTTCAGTCTGGTGAATCCAACCCTTGCCTTTTGTTTTCTTTCTCTGCATCTTCCTGCTTCCATCTCCCTCTGTGCTCTCATGACTCTGCTGCAGTTATTACATTAACAAAATGTGCAGTCCTGGATAATAACACTTTTTCTGGAGCCATGCCATGCTGGGAAGATGGTAATTTAGTTAATTGAATTCCATCTAAAAGGGAACTGAATCAATATTCCAGCACGTGGCTGGCAGTGAAGCATTGCCTGAGCACACGTGGTCACACCAATCCCAGGGCGCTGACAGAGGGAGCCTGAATTCAATGTTGGTTTAGGTGACAGAAGCTGCACTCTGAATCCTGTCTGAACACGATTTACAGCCTGGTCTGTGTATTTGGGAAAGCATTGTCCATCAGGCTGGCAGAAATGGAAAAGTACTGGGGGAGCAGGGCAGGGAGAGCTGCACAGGGCAGTGTTTGCCAGGAGCTGCCAGCACCAGCCCCTCTGAGCAGGGATGCTCCCCGGGGAACAGAGCTTTGGACAGCACATGGGCTCTTCTTGGGGATCCTGCACAGGGACACAAAGGGTAAAACCTCCCTGGCCATATTGGTATCCACTGTCTCCCTCTTCTGGGAACAAATCTGTGTCCTTGAGGGCCAGAGTGATCCATCCTCATCAGTCCTTCTGGTCAAATTGCTCATCCTAGAGAAAAATGAACTCTCAGAGGAGCCAGTTCCCTCATCCCCAGCACACAACTTGCTGTCAGAGCATGAAGCACATTAGCCTTGAGCCCAGATGACTTTAGAAACTCTCTAGAGAAGGGACCTTGGGGCAGAAAACACATTTTACAGGTAAATTAATTGCAAACCACCCACCTGATCCTTCTGGGCTGCACATCCCAGTGGCAAGGTGAGACATCACCTTGTAAGAGAGTCTGGGTTTGTCTAAAACGCAGAGGAGGTGGCAGTTTCTGGTGGCAGGACACCACAGGGGACAAGGTCTGGAGTGTCTCTCCCCTGTGGGAGTGTGGCCAGAGGGTGGCCAAGGGGAAGAGACAAGTGGGAAGGAGAAAATATCTTCATGTCTGGAGCCTGGACCAATGCACACAACACGAACTGGCTGAGACTCCTCCCTGCTGGCTCCTCTGCTGCAGGGAGCTGCAGCTGGCTGCACAGAGTCTGTGTGGGGCTGGTGAGGAGCCAAGGCCAGAGCAGATGCTTGGCCAGAGGAAGGCCTTTAGCATGAGGCAATGGCTGCAGGCCCTGGGTTTGGGCAGTGCCACTTTTCATCACACAGAGAAGATCTCTAATGAACTCCCCAAGGGCTCAGCAGCTGTGGCACCACTTCAAGCCTCACTGGGCAAAGAGCTGGAGCTGCTGCTCCTGTGGAAGTTTCTTCAGTTTTGGTCTCCTCGGGTGCTGAGCAATCCAGCTCAGCCTCTCCTGTCCGTCCTGTGCTGCACTGCCAACCCCTCCAGGAACCTCTCTGCCTTCCTGCCCACACTGCCCAGGAAAGCTGCTGTTTACAGGCCACATTCCTTGTACTTACCTGTGTCTCCACCTGGATTTGACCACTTTGAGGGGCTGTGGATGTCTCTGTAATCAGGTCACAGCCACAGAACTGCAGGTGCTCTTTCTGAAGGGCATTCAGACCCTCCTGTAAGGATTAACTGGGGACCTTGGACATGCACACACAGAGCCAGCAGCTCTCAGGAGATCATTACACTGGTATTTAGTCAGATTCCCCTTTTTGGTGAAGACCCAGATCAATATCTTACTCTTCCCAGAAAGCTGTTCCCATCAGCCCAGAGGACATGATTATTTTCAGTCTGATCTGGGGCACTTTGCAGCCAACAGACCCAGCCAGAATTTGCTGGCACAAATTCTCCTGGGGCTGCTTTGGCATGGCTGAGATGCCTTTTCCATGCTGGGAACAGGGGGCACTGGAGCTGCCTCCTCCAGAACCAAGAGTGCTGGAGGGGAGAAATTCTGTGTAAACTGTGGAGAAAGCAGTGAAGGACTTGAAGAGGTGCTGGAGTGGGTGAGGAGCATCCTTATGCAGGGGGTGGCAGCAGGTGGGAGCTGTGGGAGCTGTGAGCTCTTACCTGAGCTCTGCAGGGGCTCCACAGGCTGTGAGGAAGCTGCTTCTGCTCAGGATTGAGCAGGGAGAGGCTGATGGAGAGGCTGGCTGTCCTGGGGGATCCTGCAGCCCTGCCTTGGATGAGCCCTCACCTGAGTAGCAGGGTGGGGACGCTCTGGCACAGGCTGGCCAGAGAAGGGTGGGTGCCCCATCCCTTGGAAACACTCACAGCCAGGTTGGACAGGGCTGGGAACAACATGGAATCCCTGCTCATGGTGCAAGGGCTGGAATGAGGTGGTCTTTAAGGCACCTTCCAACCCAAATAATTCCAGGATTCTGTGATTCCCAGGATTCTTGATTTCCCTGTATCAAAACCACACCAACACCTGCAACTCCCCTGCAGAGCTGTGCCCACATGGGAGCTCCTGTGCTCCACAGTCAGGTCCTGACCAGCGCCACACACACAGGCAGGGATGAGTCCTGTGGGCCCTGAGCTGCTCACCTTTTCCCAGAATAATCTTCCTTTGCCAAGCCTCCAAGGACAGGGCTGAGACACCTCCCCAGACCTCAGGGCATGCAGGGCAGCCTGGCCCTGGGAATTCTGCAGCTCATTTGTGCAGCTGGGCAGTGGAGTCAGCAAAGGGTTAAAGTGCCCCGGCCTCTCCTTTCATAACAATTTTTCGAGGAACTTTGGCTGTTCAAAAAGAGCCTTTAGGAACAGACAGCCACAAACTCCCTCCAACCCCCTCAGAGGAGAAAGGAGAGGGAACATCCCCCAGCCCTCACTGAGGATGGGCTGAACCCAGCCTGGAAGAAGACAACCAGAGCAGCTCTTCCTTCCCCTGAGTTTGCAAAGCAGTGTCTGGGATGCAGGGGTGCAGTGAGTGAGCCTGTGTCAGCCTCATGTGTGCCCCTGACACCTCCCTCACGTCCTGGGCAGTGCCAGTGCCACACTGAGGCACCCGGGACAACCCTGTGGTTATTTAGGGAGCCTGGCTGTGATGGATGACCCCGGGGCTGGATGTGCAGCTGCAGATCCCGGCGTGCCCCCCCAGCAGGCAGGCTCAGCCGTGCCCGGGGCCGGGCTCACAGCCCCACACGCGGTTCCCTGCACTCTCTGAGTGACCATCCCGTCCCGTCCCGTCCCGTCCCATCCCAGCCCATCCCATCCCGTCCCATCCCATCCCGGAGCTGCCGTGCCGCCCTGGAGCCCGGCCTGTTCCCAGGGATCGTTACCAGGAGCTCCGCGTGTGTTTGGTTGCAAACAGAGCAGCAGTGGGAGCCAGGCGCTCAGAGTGTTTGTGTGCCTGCGGTTGCTCAGGCAACTCGGGGCCAGCCAGGAGCTGCCAAACCCTCTCTGGCCGGGCCAGCTCCGGCACAGCTGCCCCGGGCGGCCGAGCCCCCTCTGTCCGGCCGGGCCGTGAACAAACCAGAGCGGAGCTCAGTGCGGACGGGGTTTATTGCAGAGCCGGGTTACAGCGCGGGCCTGCAGCATCCTTTGGTTTGGGCTTCACGAAGGGAGCGGGAGCCAGCGGGGTTCGGGTCGGAGACCTTTGCCGGTGGCCCGGCGACACCAAATGTCGCGGGTGCATCCCGGGCTGGGCCGGGAGCAGCCCCGGCACAAACGGCACCGCAGGGTCTGACCTCGAGCGCCGGGGGGCGGCAGGGCCGGGCCGGGCAGCCCCAGGGGAGGGCAGGAGGCGGCTGCGGTGGAGCTGCTGCGGGTTAAGGCAGGTCCCGGAGGGAGCGCAGCGGCGGTGCCCGGTGGGACGCGGAGGGTGCCCCGACGGCCGGGGCTGAGGTAGGGCAGGTGTGGGTGCCGGCGGGCAGGGGAGCCCTGAGGAGCGGCGCTGTTAGTGCGGTGTGGGCTGCGGTGACAGCACGGGGGACACGGAGGGGATCACAGCACGGGGGGGACGGACGCAGCGCTGGGGCAGAGCTCTGGGCCCGGCGATTTCCCCGATCCCGCCAGCGCCGGGGGCCGATCCCGCCAGCCCGGGCCGGCCCCAGCCCCAGCGCGGCCTCCCGGGCCCACTCACGGGCACGTCCCGGGGCTGTGACCGAGCCCCGGGCCGGGGGCACCACAGGCACCCGTCCCTACTTTTTGACTTTGGCGTCGTAGGTGCCCGCGTTCTTGTAGGCACTGACGTAGCCGCTGGTGTCCACGATGTTCTCCCGGCCGCTCTTGCCCTTGCCCTTGCCGCTCTCGTCGAAGCGCTCCTTGTGGGAGCCCGTGTACTTGGAGGTGTCCGTCAGCCTCTCCACGGCTCCCACTGTCTTGGCTTTCTGCAGTGGGACATGGGACATGGCAGACAAGAAGATGCTCCATCCCCTTCCCACACAAGTCCCATCCCTTCCTGCCCCACGCAAGGTCCTGACCCCCACCAAAGACCCTGCTGTGCCCCCCGTGCCCTATGAGACCCCCAGGTCCCCCCTCACGCAGGGCCATGGGGTCTCCTGGAAAGCATCTGCACAGGGGGCAGAGCTCCATCCTCCCCTCCTGCTGACCACTCCTGCTCCACAGCCAGGGGCTCCTCACTCACCGTGACACCCACGTTGATGGGCTCCTTCCCTGCCACCAGCTGGCAGATGGCTTCATAGGCCTCCTCTTTGCTCTTGTCCTTAAACCTCTTGGGGGCCAGCTCCTCCAGCGCCTTCTTGAACTCCTCGTAGTTGATGACCCGGGCTGTCTTCCCTCTGCAGGAGCAAAACTCAGGCTGTCACCAGCACATCTTCGGGCTATGCCTCCAAATGGGATGAGCTGCATCAGAGGGACCCTGACTTTGTCCTACCCTCACCCACTTCTGAAATTCAGCTACAGCTGAATGGGCTGGGCGCAGCTGGTGCTGAGCTCCAGGAGCTTTCCAGCCACATGCTGCTGGAATCCCTGTTACCAAAAACCAGAGTGCATGGAAGTGCTCTAGGACTTGGTGCTGGTGTCAGGAGAAAAGTGCATCCATCCCCACTGCTCCCAGCCTGCCTGGGTTGCCCACCCCACTCTCTCCCCTGGCAGGGATCAATCCTCCAGTCAAATTTGGAAGGACATGCACAGAGCATCTCTCCCCTGAGCTTCTGGTTCTCATCTCTGGGCCAGCACAGCAACCTGCTCTCCTGCACCCCAAAAACCTCCCAGTGCTCAGCTCCATGTTTCCCAGCCCAGGAACATGGGAATTCCTGGAGAGAGCACATGGAGGAAGCTGGTTCTCCACCTGTTTCCCCACCCTAGTGTGAAGCATGAAACATCATTGTGTCTCCAGGGACCCTAAAAGCAGTTCCAGGAGCCTTTCAGCCCTTCAAGCTGCCCCTGTGACTGCCATGGACCAGGATCCTCCCCAAGCTTGGGCGTTGGCTGGCCAGGCCCAGGGAAGGGCCACATCACATGGGACAACCCTGAGCACCTTCCTCTGCTCCCTGTGGCACCTCCTGAGAGATGGGAACCCGGCAGAGCCAGCCAGGCCCACCCCAGTTCTTGGAGTGGGAGCAGGGGCACAATCTCTGCACCAAATCTGAGACTCCCACCCCCAAATTTGGGTTGATTTATCATTGGGTCTTGCAGAGGCAGCCACACCTCCCCCCTGAAGGTGGGACACTGCAGGACAGCTCCCCCAGCTCCGTGACAAGCGGGATGGACAGCCTGGGCACACAGCAGGGGGAGCAGAGCTCTGTGGGGACCCCACACCCAGACACCCACACCCTGCCCGTGCTGCAGAGGCACCCACGTCACTTACTTCACCTTGGAGAAGACAATGTCCACGTCGGTGCTGGTGACGCTTTTGCCGTCGGTGACTTTGCAGTCCTTGCACAGCTTGGCCCAGTTCTTGCCGTTCATCTCCTGCCCCGTGGCCTTGGTGTCGCCGTAGATGGCGAATTTGCGGAAGCTCTCCTCCAGGGACGCCACCTCAGCGTTCCCGGCCATGGGGCTGCACGACGGGCCCGGCACACCCAGGCTCCTGCAGGCGGCACGGCAGAGCTCGGCGGGCTGCTCGAGGCCCTCGAGGAGGAGGAGGAGGAGGAGGAGGAAGGCTGGCGAGCGTGGAGGCTCCTCAGCAGGATCGGGGCGTTGGCAGCACCTGCGGGTGAGGGGCGAGGGCTGGCAGCAGGCTCGGATGAGCCCCGAGGCCGAAAGCCAAGAACGCGCCTTGGGGAATGGAGGCTGCTGGTGGAGAGCTGTCAGCAGCGAGGCTGCCGGCTCCGGGGCTGGCGGGGAGTGAGAGCATCAGCCTCAGCCCCTGAGTGAGAGCATCAGCCTGTCCCTCGGGAGCCCTCTCCGGGAATGACGCAATGCGTCCGCCTTCCTCCCGCTCGCTCGCACATCGGGAGAAGCGGCCCCGCCGCTGCCTCCAGCCCCACCTCTCCCCTGCCTCCATCCCCTGTGCGGAGCTGCAGCACCCCGGCCTGCGACTGCCCCGGGGCTGGGCCAACCGTGATGCCCTGCAGGGTGACAAGCGGCCAACAAGTCTCTGTTCCCCGTGGTAGCACTGTTGCTGCTGCTGTCCCGTCCCCGCTTGCCATCGCCTCGCCAGCCTCGCCCTGGCGGCTCAGCATCCCTCACCCACAGCGTCTCGGCCGGGACTGGGCACGGCCATATCTGGGGAGCTCCAGCACCCAGGGGGTTCTCCGGCACCCCGAGGGGCAGAGCGGGTGCCTCGCCCGGTGGGTGCCCGGGCAAGAGAGGCTGGCGTGGGGCCCCGGAGCCTCGGCGAGGGCCGGGGAGTGGTCCCTGAGACCGTCGCTAGGGAGGATGGGCGTTGCCTGGCGACCGTCGCTAAGGAGGCGCGGCGGGGCGGGGATGCCGCCGGTCCCCTCCCGGCCTGGTCCTCCCGCGGGCTCCGCAGCCCCGGCCCCGCACGGCCCCGCGGGGGCACCGGGGCTCTCCCGCCGGCCTGGAGGTCACTGCGGGTGCCGGGGCAGCGGCGACCCCCGCCCGCCCTCCCCTCGGGTTTCCCCGCTCCCTTTCTCCCCGTGCAGCGGCCCCGGGACGGGCACCGCAGGGGAGCGGGGTCCCGGTCGCTCGGTCTCACCTCCCGGTCACCGCTCCCCTCCCGGCGCCGCGCTCTGAGGCGGGCGGGGGCGGCCCCGCCGCCTGTTTAAGGCGCCGCCATGGGGACGGGAGGGGCCGGGCACGGCGGGAGCGCCCTCGGGGCGGGGACAGGAGCCCGGGCCGCGCACCCGGACCAGCTCTGGCACCCGCCACGAGCCCATGAAGCCTCTCTGCTTCCCCCTGAGACTCGACCGGCACCTGACCCGGCTTTCCTACACCCCACAAGGTCTCTCCATCACCCCACAAATCCCCAGCATTGTCCCACAAGGTCCTTTAGCGCCCCCCGGGGCCCCACCGTAAACCCACGAGGTCTCTCCCCCATCCCCTCAGCACAGGCTCCCCCTGGCACCCCGGCTGTGCTTTACCCTGCCCCACACAGTCACCATGTCCCCCACAGAGGAACGCTGCCCAGGCTGAGCAGACAATGCCAGCCCCTCTGGTGTGACCGTGGTGAGCACCTGTGGCCCGGTGGGACACCCTTGGAGCAGCCCCATGACCACAGCAGGGCTCCCTGTGGGTGCTGAGAGCCGAGGCAGTACCCAAATATTGTGGTTGTCATGGAGCCCCAGCACAAGCCACATCTCTTACTCACTGCCCCACCTCAGCTGTTTGCCCAGAGCCTGCTTTGATCCCCGTGCCCTCCTGGCATCGCTCGGGGTGCAGGACATCGTGGGTGATCAGCTGCAGCACCAGCAGGAGCTGTGCAAGCCAGGACACACAGCGTGAGATTTGCTGCTGTCTTGGGGGTCCTGAGGACAAATCAGCAGCTTTGGGGACTGGGAGGTGCCTCAAACATCAGTATTTGGCACCCTGTGCTCTGTCTGCCCCGCTCCCTGTGCAGAGAAGCTGCAGGTTGAGGTGCCCCCATGGCTGAGCTGCCCCAGGGCATCAGTTCTGCTTGTGCACCCAGAGCATCTTGCTGTGGGGCACAGCCCCAGTGACAACCTCCCCCACTTGGCTGAGGGGTACCTGTTCTCTCCTGGGACACTGCTGCCTGTTCTTGATTGGACAAAGCCATGAGCAGCCCACTCACACTGATTCTCTCTTGGATTGGGGTCTGGAGACCTCCAGAGGTTACCAGCAGCCAGCTCTGGGAGTTTGGGATCACCAACTTTACCTCTCACTTCAGAGGTGAGTGCCAGGGCTGGTGCCAGAGGCCCCAGGTGTGTCACAGCCCCTGGCCCCTTTGGGTGGGCCCAGCTGGTCACACACACAAAGGACCCCCCTTCATTATTCCCCCAACCAACCCTGTGGCCCCTCAAGAGCTGCTCTTTCACAGCCGAGCCAGAGTGGCAAGGACATCCTGGAAGGGACAGTCCAGAGAGGGAAGGGCAAGTGTGGAGGCTCACCTGATGCCAGAGTCCAGGCAGATCTCTCCAAGTGTTTTTCTCTCTCTGGATTGTCCTGGTAGAGCTCAGAGATGGCCAGAGAGCCTGGGAGCTGCATGGAGCAGGTGGCACCAGGAGGACTCTCCTGGTCACACATTCTCCTGCTCCTCATAGACTGTGAAAGCAGGTTCCAAAGTGCAGAGGTCAGAGCTGACAGTGCCTGGCTGTGAATTGGGAGTTTTAACCAGCCTTTCTGCAGGCCAGCAAGGACCCAGGGGTGTGATCCCACCTGCAGGAGGTGGGGAGGAGCTGTACTCTCTGTTTTAAGGGCAAGGGAATAACTACTGCCACACAGAGGAGGGTGGTTAGGTCCTGATGAAGGTACAGCCTCCTCCTTAGCTTGCCCTGCAGCTCCCCACCAAAGCAGGTGTCTGGCTCTGCTTCCAGCTGACAGCTCCAGGTAACATCAGCTGGAGCACCCGGCAGGACTTGGCAGCTGTGGGCAGCGTGGGAGCCTGGATGCTCCGAGCCAGCAGCAGGTGGAAAAGGACTTGGACATGTGGGCAGCTCCTCTGTAGGAGCTTCAGCTGCTGCTGGGGCTGCAGAGCCAAGGAGCCGAGCAATGGCACACGGGGAGAGCCGGCTGAGGAAGGGGGAGCCGCGGCTGCTGAGCTGCCCACGGGCTCGGGTTGAGCAGGTCGGATTTCGGTTCCCGAGGGCTGGGGTTTGTTGTGCGTTTGCTGTCACCATGACAGCCCTGTTGGGACGGAGCGTGGTCCTTGGCCGGCTCCCGCTGTTCCTCACGCAGCCCGGAAAAGGAAGCCCGGGAGGAGGCCGTGACTTGGTCCGCAGCCCGCGGCACGGGCAGGAACTGAGGGAGGTTCAGCTCCTGTGATGCGATGGAGGAGCAGGCACACGGCTCAGGGCTCAGCTCGCCGGGGCCTTTCCCTTCTAACCGGGCTCAGGATGTTCCCAGGCTGTCTCCTGCCCCAGGGACACAACGAGCCGAATACCCCAGCGCTCACCCCGGACGCAGCGAGGCTCACACACAGCTGCAGCCCCGAGGTGCGGGCTCGGCCGCTTCCTGCTGAGCCTGTGTCCCTGTCCCCACCTCACACACAGCTCGGGGTGCTGTGACTGCTCCGGGCGCAGCTCAGAGCTTGCTCGAGGGCACAAGCACAACCTCCGAGCACCCTGTGTGCTCACCCCCATCCTCTGCCCCTCGCTTCCCCCAGGCTGGGCACCGCAGGCCCCCGGGACTCAGCCCGTTCCAGGAATGAGCTCTGGCTCGGCCGTGTCTGGGGTGGGATGAGGTTATGCGGGAGCGCCGCTTCTCTAGCGCGAGTTGCTACAAAACAGAGGGAAGTGTTTCGGAGGTTGTGCAATATGTACACGGTCACCCCAGCAACAGCGTGTCCACAAGGCATTAGCGGGGCTTAGCTGCGGCTGCTGAGCGCGATGGGGACCGGGCCGTGCCGTGCCGTGCCGGGTGTGCCACCGAGCACCAGCTGCGGGCGTGCCATGCACGGCTCCGGGCACAGGAGAGGGGGAAAGCTCCATCCCCCGGCAGGAATTTCCTTTTGCCCACCCTGCAGCTCAAGGCAGCTCATTGAGATGCTCTCAGCACGTGTCAAAAGCAGTGCAGGAACAGAATCCTACAAAATCATTTCCCAAAGGAAGGTCCCCTTGACTTCAAAGAAGAAACAAAGAAACTTGAGCCAGGCTCAAAGATGAAAAGAAGCACGACGTGCATCCCGTGCCAAGGTGGAGGCTTGGAGCAGGCACTGTGGGGCCTGGCACAGCTGCCAGACAGTGGCCAGGGACCATGACATGATTTCAGAGGATTATGGAATGGTGTCATGCTGCAAATCATTGCTTCTTCCTAATAGAAAGCCACAGTGTCTTGTGGTGGGAACAGCTGGTCCAGGGCACTGCCTCCAGCTGGTGGGAGAGTTCACACCCTGGCAAAAACCTTTTATTTATTTATGCTGGAGAAAGTGCTTGAGGATGTCCGACCTCAGTTTGTCTGCCATGACGGGGAGCTGAAGCATCAGGACTTCTGCTGTCAGGACCTTAACCCAGCTTTCCTATGGCCTTGGGCTGCAGCCTGTGGTCATTGCAACCCTCTGGTGCTGAGCCCAGGACTGCCCTGCCCATGCTGGACCCTGCAGCAGCACCCCAATGTGACTTGTTCCTTCTGCTTGCTGCCACAGATCTGCTATGGACATTCCTCATGCAGAGCAGCAGAAATGCCATAGGCACTTGAACCTGCAGGGTATCAACATTAAAGGCCCAAGAGGACCTTTAACCAAGCAAGGTTGGGAAGGAGAGTCCAGGAGCCAGAACTGTCTCAGCCTCACCATTTTCACTCTTGGGTGCTCACTGTGCATCTTCAACAGCGCTCTTTGGATGTGGTTGTGGCAAAAACATAAACTCCAGCTAATTTCAGTCACCATGTGGCACAGACAATCCTCCTGCTGCTCTTGAGGCTTAGGAGATCAGAGCCCAACCCTGGCAGTGCTGGGAGCCCATCCTGCTGGAGCCTGGCTCTTGGCTCAGCACCCAGCTGCTCCAAGGCACGGACACAGCCTTGCATGTTTGGCAGTCTTGAGTTATTCAGCAGAGTGGAGCAAACGTTGCAGCTGAAGGCAGCAGAAGGATGTGCCTGGACATCTGATAGCCCAGGAAACTCAGCTCCCCTCAGCCCAAAGAGCACAGCAGCCTTTCTGCAGCACAAGGCAGAGCTGGCTGGGCTCCTTCCTCTGGTGCTCCAGCACAAAGACCAGGCTGGGGTACACAGCTCAGGGAGAAGATGTTCTGGTCCCTACCCCTCAGGGAATACACTCCCATCTAACACCCAAAAGACCCTGTGGAGAAGGGACTGCTGTCACCCCCACATCAATTACAGTGCTGAGCCCTTCTGGGACTGCAGAGGCTCAGGGAGAAGTGAACCCAAACAGCCTGGGGATCATCAACAGGGCAGAGCCAGCAATTGCTGCAAAAGAAAGGAGGAAACTATTTAGCAAAGAATATAGAAAATTTTATTGTGGCCAGAGCTACCAAAGAGCTCCATACATGATTTTGGGACAGATTCTGCATGGACAGAGTAAGAAAACACACAAGGTCTGCTCAGGGGCACCTGCTGAAGAGGAATTACCAATGCTTTCTGGTGGAGGGGCAGCTGGCCTTGGAAAACCATGAGCCCAGCATTGCTGCAGGACACAGTTTCCTTGGATGACAGCAGACATGAGGAGAAACAACAGGAAGGGTTTTGTCTAACTGGAGCTATAGGTGAGCAATGCCCTGGTCTCTGCAGACACCCAGTACCATGTCTGCTGGTCCACACTCACCTGCTTTCCCAAGGGTCACACTGCCAGAGGGCACCACTGGCCACAGCAGGCAGGGAAGCTGCAAGGAGTGTGACCACAGGCCAGCCCTTCCTGAGACAAAATGACTTCAACAGCTACATGTGACTTGACTTTTTCTGATCAACAGATGGTGTAAATTGATGAAGAGTCAAAGCTCCTCATCCCAGTTCTTCCAGGAGACAAAAATCACACAAGAGAAGAGTGGTAAGGCAGCCCTTTAAAACACTCCCAGGTCTTTCTCTCAGGCTAGACTCTCCCATCAAGGCTGTGAGTCCAGCCTGCCTGTCCCATGTTGACTGTGCCCAAAGAGCCTTTGGCCCCAGATCCCTGTCCTGCTCTGACCCAGTTCCAAGGAATGCTTGCAGACTGAGATAGACAGAGGGAGAACAGCTTACCTTGGCTCTCACAGCACCATGCTTTGTCCTGTCCTTCCTTAACCTGCACCCACCATAGGCTGCAGAAAGGTCAGTTGTGCCTTCCATGCATCAAAACATTTTGAGGGGTGATGAAGACTCCCCTGGCTTCCTTTTCTTTGCTGGTGCACCTGTTTGCTCACAGCACCAGCAGTGTGCTGTGCTGGGATGTGCCTGGAAATGTGCATCCAGCCATGCCAGTGCTGCTGCTCAGGGCTGTGCCAAATCCTGTCAGACATGGCCATGCTGGTGGCTGCTGAGATCAGCTGGCTGCTAGGCAGACTGGGCTTGCTGAAGGCCCAGCCTCAGCACTCAGCCAGGAATCTGGAACAGGGCATGCTGCCTGGGGAAGCCACGAGGGCAGGGAGAGCAGGATGGCAGCCAGACAGCTCTCTGCAGCTCACCCCCAGCACAGGCTGCTGTGGCTCAAGGCACTGCCCATGTGCCCCACTGTCTGCTGTGGGATCTTTCTGCATCACGCACACACCAGGTTTGGCTGTGGGCTAATACAGATCTGGCAGGCCAGGAATTACAAAGGTTTCAGGCCCTGCTGTATCCCAAAACTTCTGATGAGAATGCTGCAGGGTGGGGCACCCCAGGCTGCTGGGAAGGGGGAGCAGGTCAAGCTATGCTGCCTTCCAGAGAAGATGCTGGTGGTGGGCTTGGCTTGAGGGTGCACAGTGGAAAGCGGTATAAGGGATGGGACAATCCTGAGGTTACTCCCTGACCAACTGCTGAAGCTCCTGAGCATGATCCAATGCCAGGGAGTAGGCAGATGGAAATACAGCTTTCAGGGAGCAGGGAATGGCAGAGGTGCAGCCTTGTTCTTCCCCTTACACTCTGCTGGGAGCTTACTGCAGTACCAGCATGCAGAGGGCCAAGAGGGGTTGGCCCTTTCCCAGGCAAAGTCGAGCTCTCATGAGCTACCTCAGGTTTGCCACCTTGCTGCCTCCTGCCTTTGGCTGAGGATGAGAAATGTCCCACTGCAGCCTGACAGCACATGCACAGTGAGGGGTGAGTCCTGCAGGGCTCCACCCAGCACTAATGCTGCTCCCAAAGGCCATGGCTTTGGAAGGATGGTCCCTAGGCCGCTGTGGTGCTTGTCCTTATGTCCTTTGAGCATGGATCCTGTGTGCCCACGTGCTGCTTGCTGGTGCATTTTCTGTGGTCAGGCTCTGATGTGCTCTCACTGGGCTGGGGCTGAGGGACAAGAGGTTCTCCACTGCTCTTACTTACAAACACAGCAGGAATCTTAGAAAAAAGCTCCATGTCTCGTTCCACATGTCTGTCCTGCTGGCAGCTTCTCCTTTTGACCTTGTGCTCAGAATACAGATTCTTCTTCCTGACTCCTCTGGGATTGTCTGTGGACAAGGGACAATGTTGAGAGTTGCCTGAGTTATTCTTAGGAGGCCCTTGAAGGACTGGGCTCCCAAGGCAAGTCTGAGCCACAGGAATCTCATCCATGGACTCAGCAGACTGTGAGTGATAGTGAGCTGGGGGTGCTGCTGCCTGGATGAGGCCCATGCTGCTGGGGGACACAGCAGCTCTCAGAGGAAAAGCTGGCACTAAGAGCTGAAGCCTGTGGGAAGGTGAGGTGGCAGCAGCCATGGCTGGGAGCTCTGCAGATGGAAATAAAGGGAGAAGAAATCCTAAGGAGAGAGAGATCTCTCAGCCCCACAAAGACATCAACAAGCCCAGGAACTCTGCTCTGGCTGATGCACTAGTGTTAAAGCAAATCATACATATTTTTATGCAAGATTCAGTAGAGGAGCTGACTGGTGCACTCTCACCTGATGGGTGATCTGGAAGGGAGAGCTGAGGTGTAGCATGTGCTTTAGATCCACTGTCCATTGCAGAGGAAGAAACTTTCTGCATTTTCTTTCTTCTTTTCTTCTGCTGCTGTGAAAGCAAGTAGCCCAAGAGAAGGGAAGTCACTCACCAGCCCAAAGTAATGAGATGTATTTTTTGTTACCTCTTTTTAATTCTTCCTACTTTGAATAACAAGCACTAGGCATAACCAAAGTCCAAGAATATTTTACCAATAAAGACTGAGATACTACAAAGCAGTAACAGAGAACAGGGATTTAATGAACACACCCCCACACTATCTGCATACAGTGACTCTCTCTCTGTGTAGGTAGCTTGAAGCTGCTGTCTCATAGAGCTGGGGGTTGTATGAGACACTGGCCACTTGCATTTGTAAAGCCAAACTAGAAGAGGGAACCAAAACTCACACAGCACAGAATGTCCCAAGAAAGGGACAGTCCTTGTCCTAAATACAGTATAGATGAAAACAATTTTTTCTTACCATCTAGATGGCAAGACTGATTAATAAGCTTGGAAGAAAGAGGAAAGGCACTACCACCTGCCATCTAAGCAAGAGGAGAGAGCATCTGGATGCAGATACCTGAATATCAGGAGCCCAGTCTGAGACTTTGGAGAGCTGTTCCACACACTCCAGCTCCATATCCACACACACCATGTTTCACTGGGAAACTGCTTTATTTGAACATTTAAACTGTTGGATTTTGCTCCACAGAAACACACAGAGCTTCTTACAACAAAGCTGCACAGTCAGAGTCACTGAGCTGCACTGGGGCAGCAAGGCACTGGATTACAGCTGTGTTACAGCTGTGAGCTTATGAGGGGACTGGAGGACAGCTCTGATTGTGCCTGTGAGCAGGGACAGGAGAACATCACCTGGATTTGGTGACTGCAGGGCACAGCCACACTCACTGAGGGGGGCAGAGCCTGTGTGAGCAGGGTAAGCACAGCCTGCTCTAGAGTGAGCATGCCTGAGCACCAGGGTGGGTTGTGAGCAGCACCTTGGGTGTGGGGCAAATCCTCCTTACCTGAGAAGGGGCCACAGACTGAAGAGATGGGGACTCAGGGGATGAGTTCTGCTTGGGGTCACCCTCTTGGTTATGGACATAGAGCTTTGGAAAGCTAAAAACACAGCAGACACACAAGGTGATACCCTAAGGCAGGACTTAAGTCTGATGCCCTCTTTGCCTGCACAGACAGATCAGGCTGATCACAGCCTCCTCTGCCTTACACAGCATTCCCAGCAAAACTGCAGGGGAACCTCTCCTGCACAATTGTGTAAAATAAGAAGGAAATCCCCAGGGACACAAGTTAACAGGAAAGGACTAATTAAGAGTCAAGGATTCTGTTTTCCCATGAGTGCTTGCCTGTGTTATAAATTTGTAACTGTTGTGATGCATTTCTTCACAACCTGAATTCATGTAATTATAATGAGCTCAATAGAGGAGTTACAGGACAAATCAGCCAGCCTTAAAGTAATTTTAATATAAAACAACTAATAGAAAGCAGTTTGCTATAAAATATTTAATATAAAACAGCCTAAACAGAATAGTCTAGGAAAGATATTTTCCCAGGAGAGGGAAGGCAAGTATTCCTGCAGGTATCTACCCTCCTGAAACTCAAAGATTTCACCATGCCTTGCTTGAAACACTGGTGCTCCCTATCCTTCTAAGTACTTTTGTCTCAGGGCCCATTAGTGACCTTGATAGCAACTTCCCATTCACCACAAATGATGCTGGGAGAATCTTTTCCTTGACTTTTCTCACCTTTTTCCTGCAGTTACTGCTGAGAATTCCTCTACTCGAATTCCAGGGTCTGTATAGCCAGGATTACCTGACAATAAATCTGCTTCCTGGAAAAAACAAAACAAACAACATCTTCAGACTAATACAGAGGGGAGAAGAGGGATTTTCATTACAGATGTACTCTTTCTCCTTATGCCAGATATCTTTTGTGCCTATTGGTAGCATAGCAGGAAACTGAAGCTTAAGAAGATGAAAAACCGAAGACTGGCACAATTAGAAGTCCTTGATTAATTTGTTTAGTCCAGTCAGTATTTCATATGACTCAAAACCAAATCACACTTACAGAGATCAGCTTAGTCATTTCTTGGGAGCACATTCAAAATACCACTTAAAGCTTCCATTAGTAACACAGTCCAATCTGAGGAGCTCTGCAGTGAATGCAAAAAATGTCTTTTAAATGCAAAATGGAGGTGAGGAGAATGGAAGCATTAAATATACAGGAAAAACATAAAGTGTTTTCTATTTCTTGTGTGACCCTGCGTGGTTAAGACCTGATTTTTAAAAATGAGTGTGATGTATTGTTTATTTGCCTCAGGTATGGATGACCTCAGAGTAATGACAGCTGAATTTGAAAACTGCATATTTTCAGAAACATCATAAGAATAAGTCTCCTAAATCCAAGTGCTGCATTACAGGAAAGGACCCCAGTTCTCCCTCAAAAGCACCCAGTTAGGATGGTCAGAGTACCAAGGGATGAAGAGTATGAAGTCCTGTTATCAAAAAAAAAGATAAACCATGCTCAGAAGGACCTGGACACCACTTAACAGCTGCTTTTAAACTTAAATAATCATCAAGACAACTACTTCATAAGTGTTTCACTGTGCAGTGACTATAAAGATATTTAAAAGTAACTTTTAGGTTAAGATGGAAGGATCTTAACCTAAAGTAACTTTTAGGTTAAGATTTAAATCTTAACTTTTAGGTTAAGATTTAAACTGTGATAGGCATTAGCTTCAAAAATAGCTAAAACAAGCTCATGAAGTTCTTTTTTTCTGAAGAGCCTGATCAGCAAATTTGAGAAAATGAAGTCAAAGTTGGATACGGCACAAATGAGCTCCTGAGAGATCCAGGGCCTCTGCACTTGAACAAATTCATAAACAATCAACAAAAGAGCAGAGCAGTGAGAAGCCTGGTGATGACACTCCCTGATGTCAGGCATTAAAAATGAAAGCCAGCCGCAAAGAGCTGTGGAAGATCTTTGCAACATTGAATTATAGGGTGCTAAAATGGCACAAAAAATCAATATTGCTGGAGGTAAAGATGGACAGTGAAGCATGTGGGAGAAGCAGTTTAAACTTTAAATACAGAGCAACAGTCTTTGAACTGGAAAAGAACCCATGGAGCTGCACATTCAGCGACAGCCAAAAAATAATTTCAGATGTTAGGAATAAAAAGGCAAAAAAAAGGAGAAAAAAAATCAGCTATTTTGAAGGTGGTAACATAAAATCTAAAGGGAATTTGTTTATAAATTAAAACCATGTCTTTCTGATTTAAAAATTTATCCAAATGCAAGATTAATAATCTGCAGAAATTTACTACATGTATTGCAATTGGAACTTGTAACTCAAGTCACATCATCACTCATCACCAACAAAGTGTGCACAATGTCTCCTCAAGCTCCTTGGGACATTTACAATCAAGATTTACATTCAGGCCTCATGCACCTGAGTCACAAGGGAAGGAGACCAGACACAGTCTCGTGTCACTGTGAGTGTACAAGGAGGACACACAGGTCTTTTCAGAGGGAAGCAGCTCATGGCTGAAATGAGCTGCAGCAGGAGACATCCCCCTGCACAGAACAACTGAAAACAATCAGGACTCAATGTCCACAGCACATAAACAGGACTGCAGGACTGGCATTTCAAGGGAGCTTAATAAATGATTCATCTTGAGAATAACATGGACAATTTCTTTCCAAGCAGGGAATGAAAGAGCCTTTTTAAATCCATTTTGTTCATTTCAGCCTTCTATAAATAATGTAGACCCAAACCAGCCACATAAATGAAAGTAAAGCATTAGAGCTGACTATGAAAACAAATGAGACTCAATCAGTAGAAAATACTCCCTCAGAGTGTGACACAAGCTACAGCCACAGCACAGAGCCCAAGCCTCCCTCTGCTCCCAGGCATTTAGCAGGAGAATCAGAATCCTTCCTCTGCAGCATCAAGACAAGGCAGCCTTTGCAGCTGGGCTGTCAGAATTCAGCTGCTGCTCCTGCTGGAAGCAGACTGCTGGGCTGACACACTGCCCAAGTTCTGTCCCTGTGCAAATCCTGGCCACATTCACCCACTGCCAGCTGTGACCACCCCAAGGTCCATGGTTTACAACCCAGGATGGATTCAGCCCCCACTGCAGCTGCCCTTATCAACCACTTCAGTGTCAGGAGTGCCCTGAAGTGCTGTCTGCCTGGAGGGGAGGCAGAATTGAACAGGAAAAAAGAGTTCTTGTCCCAAGGAAGGTGAGTCTGTTGCAAGTGTTGAGGCTGAGAGTGAAGACTAAGTTTATCTTAGATCAACATTGGAAGAAAGCAACAATTCTGAAAGTGTAAGGGAAGCTGAGTAAAATCTGTGTTTAGTATTTAAAATCAAACCCCACCAACCTGAATCAGTTTCCAAAGCAAGTTCAAAGCTTTAGGAATGTGAGAAGAATCACATCCCAGCTGGCCTCATATGAAAGCCAGCTCCCTGGCATGAATGCAATTATGCATTAAAGCACAGGGTTTGGTTTAGTTTATATTTCTTTGGACTGTAAATGACTGCAGAAAAAATGGTTACTTGCACATCCTGCCTTAGGTATGGTAATAGAAGCAAAGGCTCAATGTGCCCAACTGTTCTGCATTTTTTGTGACACCTGAACCACTTAAATGTGCAAAATTAGGGCTCTTATTTTGTAGATCCTACAAGTACATAAGAATCCTTTATCCTGAACAAGAATCCTTTAACTTGAACATAGCTGAAGACTTAACCACAGACCAACATGGAGAACTGAAGCCAAAACCAACACCCAAGCTTGAATAAGGCTCAAAAACAAGCATTAAAGGGGAAATGCATGTTTCTTCTTAGTCCCTAAAATGAATGAGCAGTTCAGACAAAAGTGGGAAGAGGATGATTTCCATTTTATGCTTACAACATGTTGGATCAATTACAAAGGGTTGCAGTGTTCAAGCTAAAGAAGGCTGTATTCAACACAGCTTACAAAAGGCAAGTCACTTGGTGTCCTCCTACTCCAATCTGTTTGTTTGTGTTTATCTCTGGTTGCTATGTAAGAAACAAGGAAAATCTAGTGGGTTAACATTTTTCTTAACAATGTTACTGGGCATCATCCAGTCTTTCTTGTTCCCCAAGGTCCTAACTGCAGTCCTGCAACATCAAACTCCTTTTCACCCTGCTCCTTCCAGGCTTGCTGCTTCAAATTAACCACATTCACACATATCTAGATAACAACCAGTGCAGACAGGAGAACAACACAGGACAGGAGAATGCCAACATCCTAAAAGTGCACACACACATAAAGTGCACTCCTGTTTAAATACATTTTCAGTATCAACTAAAATTGAATAACTACATTATTAGAGCTAATGCTTTATTATTGTTTTAATCTTCATAGTAAGCAAAGCTCTGTGAAACAAAGTGCCAAATATTTTTGTTGTTATGGAAACATCTGTTTAAACTGAAAGTTCAACTTTTCCAAAACAGTAAAAAATATATATGAAAAGCTAGGGACTTCATATTATAGAAAAATGAATGAGCTCACTTTCCCCTTTGCTTTGATAGGGAAGAACTATGGATGAATCCAGAGACATCCCAGTATCTCTACAGAAAATACTTGGAAGAAGCTTATATTTAATTAATTTCCTATTAAATACAAAACTGTTTGTATAGTAGATAACTTACTTGCATAAAATGAAAAATTATACATGACTGAGAATCACTGAATAATTTAGATTAGGAAGAATTTTTGGAAATTTCTGTTTAAGCCCCTGCTGAAGTCAGTAAAGAATATGTTCAGTCAAAGTTTGAGTTAACCCAATAATTTATCAAAATAAATTACACTGAACCTCTCAATTCAGAGCCTGATATACTTGCCTCAGCAGAGCCTTAACAGCATTTAAGAGCTTGTAGAACTCTTTTTACAGAGATATAGATCAACATCATGCTAATAACAAGGACCCATACCATTGTACAGACTAATTTCAAAGAAAAGCAGATATATGGGTCATTTCTGAAAAACTGGTGTCCTTTTAAGATGGTTAAATTACTGCTGCTCAGTGATTAGCCTCAGTTTCCCCAGCCCTAGAGCCTGTCTCATTTGAAGCCATGACACAAGGCCCCAAGATGTGCAGTGCCACTCAAACAGATGGTCCTGTCCTTTTCAGGGAAAGGATTCTTCCCACTCTTCAGTCACCTTCCTTTGTGCTGAGCCAGGCATTTATGTGACTGCTTGGTGAACCAATTGGGAGGGAGCTGGGCCAGCTCAACTGTTTTTCTAATAAAGTTTATTGTTACTCAGATGAGTTCCCCCACCCTGTCCTAATGAACAGCTGTGCTGGCAGAAGAGAGGAGATAGTGCAGGGCCCAAAACAAGTGGTGGAGCAAAAGAGTGGGTGGGATTGATTCCTTTGAAAGCACTGCTTGCTTATACCTAAAGTGTTCATGGAATTACAGGCCTTGCACTCTTTCACATCCTACTCAACTCCATCAAAGTACCAAGTCTTATCTCTGGCAGCTGCCTTTAAAATATGGAGCACAAGAAAGTGAAGCAAAGTTTACACAGCAAACAAACAAGGCTGGTTTTGGGAAATGGGCTGAAAAGTAGGATGAGCACCTGACTGGGTCTCACTTGGGAGGAACAGGACTCCTGTTTCTTGTCCACCTTGTCTGGCTGCTGCTGGGGACGCTGCTGCAGGATGTACTCATACGTAGTCAGCTTGTGCCACACTGAAAGGGAAGAAAGAGACCTGTTAGCACAGGAAAGGCCCCTCCCTGACTGCACTTACACAAACAGGCTGGATAACTATACCATCAAATAGTAACTATAAACATGAAGAAACTCATAATCCAAGCCAAAAACAGCTGTGCTCTGTACATCCTACTATATCCTTTATTGTCACCATCACAATGCTTTCTTATAGTCCTGCTACTCTAAAGTGTCCTAGAATGGTACAGCCTTCTATACTGTAGTCATTTGTTCAGTTCATTTCAGGGCAAATCCATTATTCCTGTCTAAGAGGTTTAAGATCTGCATTGTACAAACAGCTCAGTGAGCAATCAGAAGGTATTGTAGAAGGTGGTGCTAAATGGAGAGAAGAAATGGAGCAGGTCAGAGTGCCCTGTAGTGATTGAGACACTTAATGTGCAAACCAGTGAGCATCAAATGCACAGCTTGCCTCGTGCCAAACAGATGTGCCCAGAGTTCACATGTCCCTGACTTTATGAGCTCTCCAGGTGCCCATGCAAACACATCTGCTTCCATGAATGACCAAAAGCATGGGACACTTCTGAGCAACTTGGCTTCTTCATGAGACCCAAAGGAGTCCAAAAAGCAGACGTTCTTCCCATAATGACCTTAAGTATTTTTAGAGAATAAACCCAGAAATGGATGCTGAAAGGTTTAAGTGCACAGCCTGATGGTTATTCCTCCTTTTTACAGGAGTTAAAGCAGATGCCTAGGATCAGCTGGACTAAAATCCTCCCACTGCCCGAAGACATTTACATCACTGATATCTTACCTCTCAAAACCATGCCCTTCACAGAAAAGTGGGGGAGAATCACTTTATGAATAAATAAAAATCACCTTATGAAGGAATCATAATCACCTTATGAACCAATAAAAAATCAGGATCCATTCAGCCAAGAGAGAACACAGAGATGAATGTGAGTCTGCAGCCAAGTGATTACTTAACAGGAACAGTGCAGGGTGCTGGCAAGTGCTCCTAGAATGGCACCCTTTGCTTTCTTTGAAAAACAGAACATTACTTCATAAGCAAAGGCCTATTATCCATTTTTCATTTGGATTTTGTTGGTTTCTTAATACTTATAGTGTAACTTTTAAAATATTTTAATAGAGCTATTTAGTTGAAATACTACATTTTTGGCCAGATAACACTGCAGCACATAACGTGCAAAATATAATCAGTCTGTGAGTAACCCTATATGCTTTCCTATATTCCCTACTATTTTTTCTTTTTATTCTTTTTATTCTTTTTCTACTTTTATTCTAATGTACTTTTATTATAATCTAATAATGTTGCTAATTATAATTAGCAACAATTCTGTTTTCATGTAAGATGGAAGATTTAAAACTGGGCCAAAAGTAGAAGTTAATTTGGCTCAAAATTTATTCTGAATGAGGAAAAAGAATCACCCTAAGACAAGAGCAGCAAAATCTCCCCCAAGCCCAGAGCACAACAAGTGGCACACACAGAGATTTCTGTCTGTCAGATAAAGCAGGTCATTATCTCAGGCAGGGAGCACCCTCTTGTGGAAGCTGCACACAAGGACAGGATAAATACTAGAATTAAACAGAATAATCCTTTTCCATTCAGGAGAAACCTTCCTGGACCTTTGTTATGCTTTTTGTCTTTAAAAAGTGCTAGATCAACCTTTCAAATCTCCAGGCAGTGCCATTAACCCAGAAAAGGCAATTGTCAATTCTGCCAAGGAAGTGAAATTGCAGCATGCCCAAACTTCAGACAAGCTCAAAGAGGCTGTAGAAGAAAATGATGGTCAGTGTCCTCACTGGGTGCACTGTCCATGCCAGCTGGGAACACTCCCTATCAAACACCACACTTCAGCAGTGTAACTGTTTTGCTTCTGGAGCCCTGCTGGTTTGTGCTGACCTAGTTTGTGTTGGCATCTGCAGGTCTGTTAACTGAGAACCTGAAAATCCATCCAAGGATCCTCTGTAACCTCTGTCCTCACTTCTCTTCCACCACATCCCTTCCTTCCTATTTCTGGCACCACCAACTACTGCAAATGTAAGATCTTTCCCTATCATGACTTTCATCAGCAGCCAAAAAGCATTGGCTTAATTTTAGACGATGGCTGAAAAAAAGTTTTTGATGCCCATTTCTACATAAACAAACATAAATATTCTTTCTTGCCAGAGCAACAAGCAGCAGATCTAAAGTGAAGCCTTTCTGAAAGCCTCTTCCTCTGGATTCCACAAATCTTCTTGTATCAATATGGTACAATTTCCATAAATTCCAAAAATTTCCTTAACCTGGATGGCAGTGCTCCAATCAGAAATTCAGCTCCGTGCATCCACATTTCTCTGGGATAAGGGAAAAATACAAGCTCTTTCACACAACAGAAGTACTGGGGAGCACTGTGAGGAGACTCACAAAGGCCATATGTGGGGTTAATCTGAATCTGCCATCACTGGCACCAAGCTGGGATGGACCAGTTCATCCCACTTGGCCTCTCCAGTACCCTACCATGTGCTTTCAGTTTCAGGACAACATAGCTTAAACATGGCTGCAGAGGCCCAACACAGGCCCCGCATTACACAAGCACTGATAAGCCTACCTGGTACAGGGGGGAATTCAGAAATATAACGTTAAATCCCAATTTTACACAATGGGTGCATATTAGTGACAAGGATGAACACCCAGTGAATGCAGGATGAGCAGAAGATAAGCAAAAATGAAATGGGGGTATAGATGACAGGAACAAAACACCTACAGAGATAGATGTGAAAGGTCAAGAGGTGGCCCAGCAGGATCATGGTCACTAGGCTCAGAAGAATGAAAATCCCAGCTGTCACCAAAATGGCAGGTGCCCGAGTCTCAACAGGAGATGCAGGAAGAAACACAAACCAGCGATCCATGTGGTTCCTCAAAGCTGTAAAACAGAGTTGGAGATAAGTAGATTGCCCAGGTATGAATTATCTCTAAATAAACTTTAGAGCTGGAAATCCTCTTAACTCAAAAGTAGCTGCAGACCCATTGTGCACTGGAGGTCTAAGAAATCCAGTGTCTGCAGGGCTTTTAGGAAGAGCAATTAGCTCTGTAAGGAAAGACATTCCATCTAGCTGAGCAGAGATACTCCAATAGAAATATAAAATGGAAGCAGTAAGGAATGGAATTCCTCCTCAGTGGAAAAGCTGACAGAATCCAAACCCTCATCAAGACATGCTGGCAGATCCCCAGGATGCTGATGTGGAGCACTGCAGTACCATCAAAGTGCTGGTCAGAGCGAAGCACCGCGGGGTCCACGAAGAACTCCACAAAGACGTAGAAAGCGACGAGCAGCAGAAGCCCCAGGCCCAGAATGGCAGACAGCACACTGTTCAAAAAGAGCCTGCCAGGAAAGGGAGAGCTCTCAGTGCCTTCAATAACATCACACAAACAAATCAATATCCCAGCCTCTAATAAACAGAGATAGAGGCAGCTATCTCCAATTACTGTCACGCTTTCTTACAGTTCTGATAGATACTGGTGAACTGCTTTACTTATTATTTGTAACTCTGAGGGACTAAACTGTGACCCTTTAGTGCAACCATGGTTACAAAACAGTAGAGTATATCTAGGACAGACAAAGATCTCCCTTGCACAAAATCTGAAGTGTAGTATGTGTCAAAGGCAAATCCCTTCCCAATCTGCTTCACCAGCCATCAGTGTAACACAGCACCCAGGAACAACACCATTTTGCTTTCCATGGGTTTAAGTGCAGGAAAGTAAATTAAGAAGCATCAGTGACAGTCTCCTTATTCTTATCTCAGACCTGGCATGGATTAGAGGTCCCTATATGCTGCTGTCATTCCTGCCAACTGGCAAGTCTTGCAGGGAAAGCTCGTGATCTGGATGCAGGTTGTTTCAAATTGGAACAGCACCATCATGGTTCCATTCCTACTTCAGCTTTCAAAAGCACTAAGGACACTCAATTAACATCCTGTAAGCATTTCCTAATACCAAATAGTAACTCTATGCTCTCTGTTTTTACTTACAGATGTTCAGCTACAACATTCTAAGTTCAGGAATTTTATCCATGGTTATTTGAATGATTATGCTTGTATTTTCCATCTAGTTTTCTCATGACTGATTCTATTCAGCCAGGGGATAAAAGAAAAGTGGTTCTGCAAGTCTAAGTACAGACTGGACTGAGATACAGGAGAACCCTGGAAAGAGAAGAAGCCACATTATTGATGCAGAGTTGTGCCTCTGCCACAATGCCAAGCTCTTACCAGTAATTTCTCTCTCCCACACAGTTGTTGAGCCATTTGCAGTGATGATCAAAGCCACACACACACTTGTTGCAAGTTCCACAGTGCTTTGACTTGGCACTCCTGCCAAGGAAAGGGTGGCATTAGCATGGCAGCACCAGCTCATTACTGTGACTTTTCAGTGACTCAAACAGATCCTGATAACTGTGAGTAAACCTTCTGCATCAGGAGTACTTCATCTCCCTAACTTATCTGTCACTGCTGCACCACAATCCCAAAATTCGCTTTTCAATGCACTGCATTATTTTTAATTTGGAGATTGTTGAATTCTTATTTGAATCCCTTCAGCAATTCTACAGAGCTTGGTGTTAATGCCTGCCCTCCAAGCATTTCCTGCAACTGGCCAGCATCCAGCCAGAGACAAACACACACATACACACAATTTACACACTGATAGGTAAAACACCAACACCCAGGGAACATGGCACACTACAGCCTTCTCCACACAACATGAGCAATGAAATGAAACACAGAACCCTGTGTGCACATTTGACAGAAGGCCCCTACCCAACTACCTGAACTCTGCCACAGCATGAAGTTTAACTTGCACTGTAGCAGTTCAGGGGCTCAATTTCAAATCTTATAGTCTGACATTAAGGACTAATGGTGAAATGCAATGGTGAAGAAGACAGGGCAGGAGAAAGAAGAGTTACTTACACATCCACATCACAGACATGGCAGTGATGGTTCTCAATGACATGGGCGTGTTGGTTACGGTTGAAGGTGGCCAGAGGCCCCAGATAGTTTTTTTCTCGCACGTTTGCATCCGCAGGATCAATGGAAACTGCAGTAAGATGAACAACTAAATGGTAGATAAAACACACTCCTGGACACTGAAGTACACAGTTAAGGATTTAACATGTCTTTTAATCCTTAATACACAAACCCCACACAGATGAAAAATTTGCAGCATAGAATTAGAAATTGCTATATAACTGATTGCAGCACATTAATCTGAGCTCCATTGATAGAGATGTTTGCCTTGTAATAAATATCCCTGGAAAAAGACAACTAAATCTACAGGAACATCCCTCCTCACTATGAACTACTCTGCCTTGCAGAAGTGCCTTTCCTAGCACAGAATATCTCCCAAAGTTACCTGTACGTACCAGAACCTGAGCACAAATACAGGCTGCTGACATAGGTGCAAGTTTCTCAGTCCATACAAACTCCTTGGAAAGGAGTGCACATGCCCTTTCACTGCACCAGACTTTCAAGAAAAAAAAGGTCACATCAAGTTGATTACCTTGCTTTCCTTTTCCTTAGAATCCCAGGGAAGAGGAGCACACCTTTAAAGCAGGCTCCTACAAAGGATCCAGGGTTTGTTCATTGTTTCTATACACCCAGATGTGCACATCATTAATCATACTAAGACCTACAGAAAATAGATCAGTGTAGTAAGTTAAAAAAGGAGGCTTCTGAGAGGTCCAGCTCACTGGAGATCTGATGGCTGGTGAAGCAGATTGGAAAGGGATTTGCCTTTGACACAAAAGAGACGTCAGTGCTTTATTAAATGGAAGCAAAACTTGAGGAAATATTAATCTGTTTAATGAAGAGTAACTTTAGATTGCATTAAGATATTTGGTAAGCAAATTCACAAGGTTTGAACTGTGATAATATCAAGGACTTGAGCAAGCTAAGTAGATGTTAATTATATTAATGTCTAAATCTTGCAGGTGTGAAAACTATAACAATAATAAGCAAAATCATCCCAAACATATCCAAGACTTAGAGGCATCTGTGTCAGATGTACAAATGGTGTAAGTGTACACCCCATCCCTTTAGAACAAGGTCTGGTCTTGAGGAATTTCCTTCCCTGGGCAAAGGTGATAGCACAGTGGCACTGGGAGTACTGGGAGCACTGGGATCACTCCCCAGCTGCTGCAGGCTGAACAAGCCAAGGGTCCTCAGCTGCTTCTCCTCTAGACCCTTCACTGTCTTTGTTAGCTGTGTACTAAACTGCTGCTCCTGACTGTCTCATAAGAGACCTCTCCCCTGAGGTTCACACCACACCACCTTGTGTGCCACTCCCAGATTTTCTCCTGAACACAGGAGAGTGCCCAGGGAGGAGATCCACTGTGAGCCACCACAAGCAACCCCTGATCCAACCACGAGCATGCCAAGCTGCCTTGCATGACTCACCCAGCCAGCACAGAGAGGTGGGGCTGCCTTCACAACAAGGATGTTTCAGGAGGGGCTTTTTTGTATGACTTCCCCCAAACCCTGCAGCATAGCTGTAGAAGAATAATATAAAGCAAAGGAGACACACAGGCAGAAGCAAGCAGGCAGCAGAAGAGCATTGGAGGCAAAGGCAGTAACCTTAATGGAGAGTGATGAAGCAGAACATCAGTGACCTAAAGTGAGGATCTCAAAGCAATTGGTTTTTTATAATCAGGAGATATCCAAGATGATAGTGACAGTTCAGAGAAACATTCTGGCTCAGGTGCTTCTCTCCTATGCTGTCTGTGCTACCCAACAAGTGCTGTGTGCTAACAAAGCCCCAGGGACAGTTTGGAGCAGCCCTGCTCCCTCTCCATCCAAGGATACGATGTAACCCGCGGGCAGCCAGTGGCGGGGCAGCAGGGGAACCAGGATCCCAAAGCCAACCAGAGCAAAGAACAGGAACAGCAGCCAGGCAGTGACCTGGAACAGGTGCAGGGGCCAGCTCCAGCCATTTCTTCGAGCGCGTTGGACCTTCACCTCAGGGACAGCTTCGCCCAAATCCTCTGGAGCTATCTTATTGTGGGGTTTATTGCAGATATTCATCTACAGAAATCAAAAATAGAAAACAAATGATGTGAAACAAAAGTGCTGTGACTGAGCCCTGGTGCTAGAGAGATGCTCCAAGGCAGACAAAAATGATGACACATGTGAAGAGAAACAGCTCGAAGCTCAGAAGCAATTTCTCCTTTTTTATGGTGGATTATTAGGTGCTGGTTTTCACTTGCCACAGGGCCAGGAGAGCTTCTAACAACAGAGAGTTGGGCTGCTCTGCTTCACAGAAAACTTGAGCTAGCAGGGAGAGCAAACCAGGCAGGAGATCAAGGGCAGCATCACAAAGCCAGCACAAAGGAGCTCTGCTGGACCTGAGCTGACTCAAGGTACCTCTGCACCACTCCCACCCCTCCTTAGTAACTAAAGAGGATTTAAACTAACATCTAACATGATAAACAACTTCAATTAGTGTGATTAACGTGCACAGGAGAGTGATGAAAGAAAAGGAGGAGGTCTCTGGCTCACTTGTGGTATTTTTGATAATGGCTCCAGTGCCAGAACAATTCACAGGGCTGGAAGAGAGCAAGCACAGCAACTGCTGAAAGAGTGAGCAGGGCAATTCCAACCCTGGTATGCCAACAGCCATTCAGACCCTGGTGAAGGGCTGGAAATGTCTTTTTGGGTCAACTGGTAGAGGAGTGGGTAAGAACAGCAGAGAATATAATTTATGTTCATCAGCATGGACTTATCAATACATAGGCTGGAATAAAACATTCCTAACTTCACCCTTTGAAGTAATTAACAGTATCTGCCTGCCTTCACCATTTAAGTTGCTACCTCGCAACTGGCTCATCTCTGATTGGTAATCTAAATCATTACCAGTCATGTCATCCTTTTCTCATCAGGCTGTAGAAAACTTGCTCGTGCATCACTTTGAGCTACCTATTACAAAACCCACAGTGGGTATGCCTGGCGTGCCCTTATACCCAGCTCCAGAAAACACTGAATATAAAAACCAGCATGAAATCACTATCAGGGTAGACAGAGAGAGAAGCACCGGGACGCAAGGGCTGGGTCAGCGGTTTCCCGGGCAGCCACTCTGCTGAGAGCCGCGTAGACCCCTCCCGCACTCCACCACCTCCCACCCCTCACCTTCTTCCCGCAGAAGCGGTGGAGAGCGGCCCCGGCCCCGCCTCATGCCCGGGCAGGGCGCGGGGCCCCCGGCCGAGGCCTCCACGGCAGCTCCCGGCGCCTCCGCGGGCCTCTGGCCGCTGCGCCCGTCGCCATGGCAACGGCTACGGCGGCGCGCAGGGGGCAAAACGCGCCGGGCGCGATCGTTCCTACGTGAGATTTCGTCCTAAATGAGCCCCGGGGTGAGGTCGTGTCACACCCAGGGAAACTTTGTCTGCGACACTCCCCAGCCTTCCAAGCGGCGACATTCCATACAGATGGGGCTGAAAATGCCCAGTGAGCCAGAGGTGGAGGCTGGTTGGGAGCTAAAGCCATCCCACTCCTGGAAAATTCCCTTCCCTGTCATATCAACTAGTCTTTATGGCATGAAAATGTAGTATTTTTATTGATATATATATAATCAGATTTACACTGTGACGTAATGAGGTTGCAGAATTCTACTGGGGAGTTTGGAATTTTACTGGAGGCTTTGCAGAAGTTTGTGCTTAAGTAAAACAAAGTAAAGAATATGTAACTAAGGATTGCTTAATCAGTGAAGGATAAAGGATACCCCTGGGCAACCAGCATAACATAGAATTTGATGGATTTGAAACGCTCCTAGCATCATCTGGTAATTCCAGCAAGATGGATTCCAGGGATGCCTGGATCGTGTTATCATGTATTATCCTGAGTTAGAAGGGATTCGCAAGAAACATCAACTGCAACTCCTTACCCTGCAGAGGACTATCTCAAAAATCACACCATGTGTCTGAGAGCATTGTCCAAATGCTTCCTGAACTCTGGCAGGTTTGGTGCTGCAAACATTTCATTTCAGTGCATCCCCAGACAAGCAGCAAGAACACTGGGAAAACAGAATCAGAGGAGCAGTAAGGCTGGAAAAGAACTCTAAAGATCATTAAGTCCAGCCACTAACCCAGCATTGCCGTGTTCACCACTAACCCTTATCCCCAGGTACCACATCCACACCCCCCTATGAGCACTTCCAGGGATGATGATTTCACCACTGCCTGGGCAGCCTGCCTCAGTGCCTGGCCACATTTTCCATGAAGAGATTTTCCCTAATATCCAATTTAAACCTCTACTGGCACAACTTGAGGCCATTTCCTCTTGTTCTGTCATTTGTTACCTGGGAGAAGAACCCGATCTCCCCTGGATCACCCTGCTGTGAGGGAGTGATAAGGTCCCCTCTGAGCCTCTTTTTCCCCAGGCTGAGCCCTCCCAGCTCCCTCATTAGCTCCTCACCAGACTTGTTTCAGACCTTCCCCAGTGCCACTGCCCTTCCCTGGGCTCACTACAACACCTTCTTGTCCATGTCCTTTGCAAACTTTTATTATCATTAGCAGTCAGTGATGTGGCTGTTAGCGCCTAGTCCAGCTGTACCTGAAGGTTTCAAGGGTAGAAGAAAACCTGCGCAAAAAACCCAGGTTGTTTTGTCCATTTTGGCTGGGACACTTATGTGCAGGGATAAATATTTACCCCGTAATTCCCTTCTTTTCATCCCAGCCCGCTGCCGCAGTGGGTACCGGCCAGCTGAGGGTTTGGGTGACGCAGAGCTCCTGGCCTGGCCTGGCCTGACCTGGCACAGCACGGCACGGCACGGCACAGCCTGCTTGTCTGCTGGCCCTGGGGAGGCTTTTCAGCCTGCCCCGTCCCAGCTCAGCCCGGCCTAACCCAGCCCGGCCTATCCCAACCCGGCCTGGCCCGGCCTGGCCCAACCCAGCCCAGCCCAGCCCAGCCCAGCCCAACCCGGCCCGGCCTATCCCAACCCGGCCCAACCCAACCCAGCCCAGCCCAGCCCAGCCCAACCCAGCCCAGTCCAGTCCAGCCCAGCCCAGCCCAGCCCAGCCCAGCCCAACCCAGCCCGGCCCAACCCGGCCCGGCCCGGCCCGGCCCAGCCCAGCCCGCTCCTCTGCTGGCCCTGGGGAGGTTTTTCTGCCCGGCCCTGGTGGAGCACAGCCCGGCCCCGGCTGAGCACAGCCCTGCCCCGGTGGCGGTGCCGGCAGCAGGCACAAGGAGCCCTTTATGGCCGCTCGTGTCCGTGCACAGCGGGTGCTTTGTGTGAGGGCTCCGGCCGAACCCGGGCTCAGAAGGGTTCTGTGTGCGGCCAGGGGTGGCGTGTCCTCAGCTCACTGTGCTCAAAGGCCCTCGTCACCTTTTGAACCCCTGGATGCTCTCCCTCTGCAGGGTCTGGCTATGCTGGCGGTGACAGGGGTGCCCAAGGGGTGTGGGGCGTGCACCCCACTTGTTGTCACAGCCCACCCTCCTCCAGATGGGTGCAGGGGGACGGCTCCAGTGCTTGGCAAGCTGGGGAGCTGCAGGTTTGACCAGCCTGTGTCAGAGCAGCTGCAGAGGGAATCCTCCTGCACACAAGGAAGTGCAGCTCCTGTCGCTATCCCCTGCTCACCAGGGCCAGGGAGCCCTGCTGTGCTTTCCAGGCACTGCCAAGGCAGCTGAGAACAGTCTTGGCTGTGCAGGATGTTCAGGGCAGCGTGTTGGAAGTTGTGCCTGCCCATGGCAGTGGAGTTGGCACAAGATGATCCCTTCCAACCCAAAGCATTCTGTGATTCTCTGCTCAGCCCATCTGCCATTTTTATGCTAGTGGACTCTTCAGCGTGGCCCCAGGAACAGCAGTGCTGGGAGGGGCATGGACCCTGTATGGGCTTGGTAGCTCTACTGGTAGCTCACCCCAAGCTCTGTGAGGTGACCCTGCCATTAGCACAGCCACCAGCTGTCTCCAGGAGCCTTGCATCAGGAGGACAAAACAGAGCAAGGAGCACACCCTTCCTACAGCCACATTTCTTTTATTAGAGATTACAAGATATAAGAAGCTGAATATGTGTGCCAAGTGCTGTTGGCTCACTCTGTCTTTCCCCTCTGCATGCCACGTGGGCAGAGAGGAAGGGGGGCTGGCAGAGGCAGGCACCCCCAGGCCGATCCCTCCATTGGCAGTGGGGTTTTTCCTATAGGGACACAGTTTTTGCTGTGATGGCTATGAGAAAGCTTTATGGCAGAGTGATATCTCCAATGGGACAAAATCTGCGACCACTGAGCTGAGCTTGCTCCATTCCTCCTCAGGAGAGGCCCACACCTGCCTTCAAAGGCAATCAAAACACATATGGGGACACAAAGGCCGTGACCTTGAAGATGTGCTTGCCCAGGAGGACCTTGTGGGAGAACTCGCTCATTTCCACCTCCACCTCCAGCGTGGCCGGCCCCGCCACGGGGCTGGTGAGCAGCAGCTCTCCCGTGTGCCGGTCCGAGCGCCGCACGGCGAAGACGCCGCGGCCGTGGCCGCCCGCGATGGCGAAGCGCAGGCTGTCCCCCAGCGAGCGCGTGGTGGACATCCTGAACAGGACACGGGGCGCCGTGCGGTTGGCCTGCAGCGGCAGGTAGTGGAAGGAGATGGAGCTGGCAGCCAGCTGGCAGGCTCGGCTGTCCATGGGGCAGGGGTTCCGCTCGCACTGGCTGCCAGGAGAGAAGGGTGCCGCCGCTCAGTGCCGTGGTTTGGCTCTCAGCGTAGCAACGTTTGTCCTCACAGAGAAAAGCAAGGCAATCTTCCCAAGAAAATTCTGGGATTCACATTCTCTGAGCCTCAGAGAATGATCAAAACAATTCTTATCTCATTTGGTGCGCCTGTGTTTGTGCAAAAGTAGAATGCAATATGGAGATTGTTTACCCAAAGTGATGGTGTTTTGTTTCCTTGGCCTATCAGGGCCAAGCGTGTGTGTGTGTGTGTGTCAGGACTGTCGGCTGACAGCCACAAGATTCAGTGCAGTGAAGTGCTTAGCAGATTCAGTTTAGATGTAAAGTAATACAATGTAATATAATATAGAATAATATAGTATAATAAAGTAATTAATTAGCCTTCTGATAAGATGGAGTCAGATGCATCATTCTCTCCCCTCGTCAGGGGAAAAAATACCCACTCTACTCAGGGTGCTGCCCTCATCCTCGCACACAAGCCCAGTCCATGCCACAGGCAGCACTTCCAGCCCTGATGTTGGTCCTGTGACAGAGCAACCCAAGACAGCCACATCCAGGTGTGCCCATCATCAGATCTCTGCCTCATCCCTGTTTCTGCCAGGCAAATACTGTGGCTTGCAGGGACACAGCTCTGGGTGACACTCTGAGGGACTGGGGGGGTATCACAGTCCCAGCTGAAGACCAAGGATGGAGCCAGATGTGCCTCCGGAAGAGGAATCTGTCAGGATCAGGGATGCTCCTCTATTTGGTGACACAAAGCAATTTAAGCTGAAGAGTAGGATGTCTGGGAATGCTGAAAGGCAGCTGATGGCACCACATGGATGTGCAGTAGAGGAAAATCAGCATCATTCCCCCCAGGCTGGGACTCTGAGAGGGGCCAGGATCCTGAATAAAGCCACCACGTATTAGGGTGCTCCCACCTGCACCCCCAGCATCCCAAAACCATCAGAGAACATGTCAAGCACACCTGAGCACCCCATGTGGCAATGTGCCACCAGTGATGTCTGCTACTCTCCCTGCTGCCCCTGGGTGACACAAGACAGCCCCCAGCCCACAACAGGACCCATCACCCTGGGACAGGGCACGACAAAGCCCGAGCCACGCACAGCAGGGTACTCACAAGGCAGAGGTCTTGACATAGCTGGTGTTGTGGCGTGGCGGGGGGCACTTGGGGCGCACACAGCGGTGGCCCCCGAAGGTGTTGATGCAGAGGTCGCCCTGGCTGCAGTTGTGCTGCTTCCCAGTGCACTCATTCACATCTGTGGTGGTGACACGGGGTGAGTGGGGCTGTCCCCACTGCACCTCTCTTCCCGTGGGAGGCTCCCTGCCCTGCACCCTTGGTTCTTACCCTCACAGGCATTGCGGTCAGCGTGGAGCAGATACCCAGGGGGGCAGAGGCAGCGGTAGGAGCCTGGGAGGTTGAGGCAGTCATGGAGGCAAATCTGCGTCTGAGGGCTGGACTGGTAGAGCTGGCATTCATCCACATCTAGGGTGCACAAAGTGGGGAATGCCCAGAGGTCCCATTGCCACCAAGCCTTGGTTCCCCACCCTCCATCATCTCATCATCATCACCCCCCTTTTACCTTGGCACACACCGCCAGGCTGCAGCTGGAAGCCGGTGTCACAGCTGCAGCGCCGGGAGCCCGAGCGGCCCTCGGCACAGCGGGGCTGGCGGCTGAAGGAGGTGTTGCTCAGTGTCACCCAGTCTGCAGGGGACAGCAGGTGTCACGCTGCGGCATGGGGAGATGGTGGGGGCCAAGGTACCAGGGGGCTGCCAGGGAAGGGGGAGACAGGCACAGCATGGCCAAATACTGTCCCCATTAGAATCCCCATCCTCTGCAGCCCAAACCCAGGCACCTACAGGAGTAGATGGGGCTCTGGCAGCTGGGGCCTGACCAGCCGGGGGGGCAGAGGCACGTGTAGCTCTGGTTGCCATCCACGCAGGTCCCGCTGTTGGCACAGGGGTTGCTGGAGCAGTCATCAATACCTAGGGAAAGGAGCTCATGAGCATCAGCTGGAGAGGTGCACCCTTGCCCAATCCCGGTGCCCATTGCCACAGCCTCTGAGCAGAGCAGTGGAACCCCACAGCTCAGGGTGACAGAGGAGCCCGTTGGGAGGGCAGAGCCCATGGCACCCCAATCCCACTGCACTTCACTTCTGCAGAAGGGCTGGGTGCCGCTCCACGTGCGGTTGTGCCGGCAGGCGCGCGTCTCTGAGCCCACCAGCCGGAATCCGGCGTCACAGATGAAGTGAACCTCGTGGCCCACACGCAGGCTCCGGCCCAGCATCCGTCCATTCAGGGGCACTGCCAGCTGTGGGCAGATCTCTGTGGACAGACAGACATGGGTAGGGATGGGCACTGCCAGCCTGGAGCCAACCCCAGCCTGACAGGGAGCTGAGGGTCCCTTGCCCAGGCTGTTTGTGTGGAGCCAGGGATCAGAACTGGCCCCGAGGGGATGTCACCTGTGGGGCTGACCAGTGAGGGTTACCGTTGTGTTTGGTGGCCGCTCTCTGGAGGTGGCTCTGGAGGATGGAGAGCTGGTGCCGGAGCCCACGGGTGCCCTGCAGGTGGGCGGCCTCCTGTGCCACCAGCAGCTTCTGCATCTGCCGCACCACGCTGAGTGCCTGCTGCCGGTTCAGGCACTCCTGGGGGGTCGTGGACACACCTCAGTCATCTGCTGAGTTCCCCTGCCACCCTGCCACAGCCTGGGAGGACCCTTCAGAGCAGGTAGCATCTTTGGGGTTGGTTTGGATGTCCTTCCCTAGACAGAGCCCCTTCCCATCCTGGCTGGGGTCTGACCCTGGCTTCTGTGTCTGCTCCAGCCTCAGCCCCCACCTCCCGGTCCTGCTCTGGCACTTGGATGCTGTGGAGAAGCTGCATGCCCTGAGTGCATTTAACATCATTTCACTGCTGCAGGGGAAAAGCCCCATGACCACCCCCTGGCCCTGGCAGCTCCACAGGTGCCGTGGCTGTGCTGTACCCCCCACTCCAGGGTGCTGGGGTGTGAGAGGTGGGTGCTGAGCAGCCCAGAGAGGGAGGTATGCTGGGGGGCTGGAGGGGAGGGAATGCAGATCCTTACCTGGGTGCTGCTGAGGGGCAGCTGCAGGATGCCCAGGGCCAGCCAGGCTGGCAGTGGGATGAGGAGCATCACGCTGGGGCTGACAACAGGGGCAAGACGCTGGCAGTCCGTCTCTGCTTGCAGCCGCACTCCTGCACTCGCAGGGATTTATCCGCAGCCTGTGCCCATGTGTTTGTTGGTTTTTCCCCTGTCTGAGGCCGAGCTGTAGGAAAGTTTCCCCTTGGCACTGGCTCTAGCCTCTCCCTTCCCTTCCCTTCCGTTCCTTTCCCTCTCTGCACATCAGAGGCTTTGGGGCCTTTCATGTCCCAGGCCAGCAGATATCGGGGCCAGGCGGTGGCTGTCACGGCACTCACGGTGGTACCGGCGGTGCCGGGCTCACCACACGGCCAGTCCTGCCTCTGGGGCTCCCTAGCACGCAGAGATGCAGGATGAGGCTAATCCCGTGCACCAGCTAAGCCTGGGAAAATCTCCTGGGAGAAAAGATGACTTTGGGATCTGTGCAGGGGTTCTGCTCACTGGTGGGGCTGAGGCTACTGAGAAGGGGAGCCTGGGAATACTGCAGACTCACAGCTTTGCTGGGGGGAGCTCAGCCCTGGCTGCAGTTCAGAGGGGAACCCCAGGGTGCTGCTGCAGCCTGGAGCTGGGGTGCAGTTGATGTTATGGTCCGCATTAACCCAAAAGGGTGAGGGTTAATGTTAGAGTCAGCATTAGGGCTAGGGATGAGGTTAGGATTAGGGTTAGGATTAGAGTTGGGGTTAGGATTAGCATTAGGTTTGGAGTCAGCATTAAATTCAATGTTTTGATTAGCATTAAAGTAACTGTTAGGGCTAAAGTTAGGGGTTTTTGTTAGGGTTAATGTTAGTGTTAGGATCAGTGCCAAGAATTCAGACCCATATTAGCAAGAGGGTTTGTATGAGAGTTGGGGTTGGCGTTAGTGTCAGGGTTCAGGCCTGGGTCAGGTTTAGACTCAGGCTGAGGGAACTGAAGCATTTACAGCTGGGTTTATGCTGACACCCAGCTCAGCCCTGACAGCTGGTGCGTAGGATGCTCCCAGTCTCTCCTGCCTGTGGCATTGCAGAATCCTGAGCAAGGATGTCTGAAGCCCTCACCTCTGCCCTGTGCCCGGGGAGCACCTGCCATGGGTTCTGCCAGCCCTGTGCTGGTGCAGAGTTCTCATGGTGCTGTTGAGCCCCCTGAGCAGCTTGGGCTGTGGGACCCCTGCTAGACTCCAGGTGCCCACCGACACACGGCCCCCTTGTGCCCAGCACCTCTCCCACCGCCGGCCCCCGGCTCTCACATCCTCCCACCCTGTAACCACGCTGCCCAGCTCTCCGGAGCGGGTATTTGGCTTCGTGCCTGCACGGTGTGTGTTACCTCCCCGGCATGTTTAATTCATGGGGCAGGAGGGAGGCTGGCAGCAGGGGCCCCCTTGCTGCCCCAGCCCCTTGGCTTCCAGTCTCCCAGTGTCCCAAAGTGGGCGCCGGTAGCGACCCCTGCTCCTGCTGCCTTCCCAGCCCGACCCGGGCTGGGCAGAGGGGCCGGGGCAGAGCACGGAGGGCTGACCCCGCTGCGGGACATCCCGGCGGGGCTGCAGCCCGGGGCCCCGGGAGTTGTCTGCCACATTCGCTCCAGCGAGCAACTGTTTTGACAGAGCCATTACTCACCCGTCAAGCTTTTGTTCCCGCTGCCCAGCGGTGCCTGTCTGGAGTCCTGAATAGGATCAAATCCTGCAACCAGACACACACACGCGCGCAGGAGCGCACGGCCGAGCTCGCCCCAGAGCCGGGGCTGCTGCGGGGCCGCTCGGCTCTCCCCAGCCCTCCCTCCGGAGATTGGGGTCCGCTCCCCACATCCCGGGACATACATGAAGCTCCTGGTCCTGCTGGTTTGCAGCCTCCTGGTGTGGAGGGTGGGTGAGACGAGATCGGATGCTCCAGAAAAGTTGTCCCCGCTGGCTCCGGGAGGTAACTGGTGGAGGGGCTGCCTCTCCGGCAGCTGGGCTGGGAGGCAGCGGGTTTGGGGGATGAGTGTGCCATGAGCACCGTCCCCTTGGGACAGACCAGTGTGTGGGGGACTGGGTGGGTGATGGGCCCCCAGGGATGGCAATGGGGGGCTTGGTGGGTGATAGAGGCTGGGGATGGAACGGGACTGGGAGGAGGGGCATGGACTTGGTGATGGGATGGAGTTGGGGGGCTCTGGGGCTGGTGTTGCAATGGAAGCAGGGGGCTCGGTGGCTGGGAATGCGATGGAGCCTGCTGTGGAATGGGGCTGGGGGTCCTGCAGCTGGTGATGGGGGCTAGTGATGGGTCTTGCCCAGTGGGGTCTGGATCCTGGCAGGACAGAGGCGGGGGGGCAGAGGGGCACATTCCTGGCAGTCTCAGCCCACCCGTGTGAGACGGGGGCCCAGCAGGCTGCCCCCCCTCGTCCCCTTGCCCCTTTTGTGCTCCCAGCCCAAAAGCTCTTTCTTCTCTCCCCTCAAGTCTCCATGGAGACCCGGGTGCCTTCCCGGTATCCCCGGCTGCGGTCGGACCCTTCGGGGGAATTCCCACGGCTCCCTGAAGGGTCCGGCCTCAGCCAGGGATACGGGGAGGGCGCTTGTACCTCTCAGCCCCCTCGGTCCCTGCCCCATCCCCTGCTGTCCCCCCCAGCTCTCAGCACGAAGGAGACCTTCCTGGTGCTCTCACTGCACAACAAGTTGAGGAGCAAAGTGCAGCCCCCTGCTGCCAACATGCAGAAGCTGGTGAGCCCCCTTGCAGGTCCCATGTCCCCCACCTTCGATGTCACATCCACCTTCTTGTCCATGCCCAGGGAGGTGGGCAGCCCATGGGTGACACACACAGTAGTTTGCTAACACGCTAATGAAGCAGAAGAGCTGGCTGCTGTGGGGCCCCTGGGGAAGAGCATGTCACTGCCACATCCAGGGCACACTGAAAGTAGGGCTGATCCCTTGAGTGCCTTTTGATGTCCCCCATGTCCCTCTAATGCCTCCTAATCACCCAAGGACACAGCAGGGCTCTTTGGAGTCCTTTGTGGGGTCCCCCATCATGGCCCTTGATATTCCCCGACCACCTCACACCTGAACACACCAAAGGCAGGGCTGGTCCCTAGGGGTATCTCCCATGTCCTGTGGTGGCCCTAAATGTCCCTCTATCACCCCCCAGCCATCCACACCACGGGCAGGACAGGTCTCTAGGGGTCCCTTGCAGCATTGCCCATTGTCGACCCTCTGATGTCCCCCAGTCACCTCCCGGACTGACCATCTCGGTCGTCCCCACGCCCCCTGGGGCTGTTCCCTGGGTGCCTCATGCTCATCCCGCAGGAGTGGAGCGAGGAGCTGGGGCGGCGGGCGGGGGCTCGGGCAGCCAGCTGCCTGCAGGGCCCCGCTCCGGCGCCAGCCCCGCAGCTGGGCTGGAGCGAGCTGCTGCTGCCGGCGGGCGCGGGCGGCTTCGGGGCCGTGCTGGAGCTCTGGTTCGCCGAGGGACAGCGCTATGACTACAGGACGGGGCGCTGCGCCGGCAACGCCACCTGCCGCCACTACACCCAGGTGGGCATGAGGGGCACGGGGGGGCTGCTGGGGACCGGACCCCCGTGACAAACGCTCTCCCACAGCTGGTGTGGGCCACAGCGGGGCAGCTGGGCTGCGGCCGGCACCGCTGCCCCGGCCCCCACGGCCCCAGCGAGGCCTTCGTGTGCGCCTACTCACCGGGGTAAGGGCTGTGGTGGGGCCGGGGCGTGGTGGGTGGGGCTGAGAGGGTGGGGCCGGGGCGTGGTGGGTGCGGTTGGGTGGGGCTGAGAGGGGCGTAGCTTAGCGCTATGGGTGGAGTCTCAACCAGGGCGGGGCATGAGCTGACCTATGGGATGCGCGGCAGGGGATGGGGAGCTTGTCCCAGTGATGGGTGGGGCTGTGCACGGAAGTGGGTGGGGCTGGGTGATGTGGGTGGGGCTTGAAAATGCAAATAGAGCCGTGTTTTAGAAGAGGGAGGGTTTGGATGTTCTGGGCCGGGTTGTGTGCTGTGGATTGGAGCGAGTGCTGGAAGTGGATGGGGCTGGGGAACGAAAGCAGGGCGGTGATTTAGGGATGGGTGTGGCTTTGCAAGGTGGGTGCGGGCTTGCCCCAGAAGGGGGTGTGGCCTGCCCGGGTGGGTGGGGCATCTTCCTCCATCTGTCTGTGGGGCCAGGGGCAACTGGGAGGTGGCCGGGATGCCCATCCTGCCCTACAAGCAGGGACCCTGGTGCTCCCTCTGCACCGCTGGCCTCTCCGGCTGTTTCAAGTCCTGGGACCACAGCGGCGGGCTCTGCGGTGAGTCCCCCTGTCGGCATGGCCTCTGCATGACCCTGGTGGTGCTGCCTCCACCCCTCCTGATGCCCCAGTGTCACTCTGGTGTTCCCAGAGGTGCCCAGGAACCCCTGTCGCATGAGCTGCAGGAACAGCGGGCGCCTCGACATGAGCAGCTGCCAGTGCACCTGTCCCCCCGGCTACACGGGCAGATACTGCCAAGGTGAGAGGGCACCGTGCAGCCTTCAGAGCCTTGTGCGTGGCTGCGGGTGCAGGGTTGGTGCAGGGCATACATGGGCACAGCTGGTGCAGTGTGGGCAGCACAGGGGGCACGGCCAGCTGAGGCCCCTGGCAGCTGACGCAGTGCTGTGCCCACAGTGAGGTGCAGCGGGCAGTGCCTCCACGGGAGGTTCAGGAAGGAGGAGTGCTCCTGCCTCTGCGACCCGGGATACGGAGGAGCTGAGTGCGGCAGTGAGTCTGTGCCCCCTGCACTGCTGTGATCCACAGGCAGGGCACCCCAAAGTGGGGCAAAGGGTCCTCTGTGGGTCCATCTCTGCTGGCACAAGGACCCACCTCCTCCTGCCTGTGTCCCCAGCAAAGATCCATTTCCCCTTCCATGCCTGTGACGTGCGGATAGACAGCGACTGCTTCATGGTGTCCCCTGAAGCCGACACCTACTATGGAGCCAAAATTAAATGCCAGGTGAACTCCTGGGGTGCTCCGAGCATCTCTGGGCAGCTGAAAAGTGACACCCATGGTGGCAGAGCCCCTGGACATCTCTCCTCTGCTTGGAGCAATGCTGGGCCATGCAGATGGGGCAGACCTACTTCCTTCCCCACAGGAGAAAGGAGCAATGCTGGCCCAGATAAGAAACCAGAAGGTTCAGGACATCCTGGCTTTCTACCTCAGCCGCTTGGAGATGGGCAACAGGGTGACAGACACTGATTTTGAGACTGGAAACTTCTGGATTGGTGAGAGACAGCAGTAGGCAGGGTGCAGAGTGCCTGGGATGCTGGCAGCCATGCTAACCCAGGTCCTGCCCCCCCAGGTCTCACCTACAAGACATCCAAGGCTTCCTTCCGCTGGGATGTGGGTGAGCCATCCTTGTTCACCAGCTTTGCTTTCGGCCAGCCGGACAACCAGGGGTAAGTGGATCTAGAGGACACCAAACTCTGCATGGTGTCACTGCTGGCTGGCTTCAGCACCATCCTGGTGGGACACAGGTTTGGGAACTGTGTGGAGATGCAAGCGTCAGCTGCCTTCAACTGGAACGACCAGCGCTGCAAGACCCGAAACCGGTACATCTGCCAGTTCGGTGAGTGAGAGGCTGGGAGCCCTCCTGGGCGCTGGAGGTGCCAATCCTCTGCTCTGCTGTGTCTGTCCCTTGTTGCCAGCCCTGCCCAGACCTCTGTGTCTCTCCTGGGGTGGGAGGCACTGACTCTACACTTGCCATTGCAGCCCAGGAACACATCGCCCTGTGGCAGCGGGACCCCTGAGCTGGCAGCCCTGGGAACTGGCCAGCGCTGGCTGCTGTGCTGATCCTGGGGCTCAGGAGGAGCCTGGTGCTGTGCAAAGCCCAGCGTGGCTCAGGAGGATCTCTGCACAGCTCACTTGTGCAGGGAGTGAGGGGCCGAGGGCACCCATGGCACTGGGACCTGGCAGGAAGGGGTGTGCTGTACCTTAGCATCCCTGACACAGCATCTTCTTCTGCCCTTCACCTTCCTCTGCCACTATCAGTCTGCAACACCCTGGGCAGGAGACATCCCTTGCAACAGCCAGGTACAAAAGCATCCTCCTCCAAAAGTGGCAGCTGGGCTGTGTCTGGACTGTGGTCTCAGTGTTACGAGGGGCCAAGGGGGCTCTTTGGGGGTGCAGACCTTGGCATAGCTCAGGGAGGACCAGCCTCAGCTCTGAGCCATTGTCCTGACCTGGGTGAGAATGCCCCAGCCTGGTGGGTTTTTCACCCTCACCTGGTCCTTCATCATTTGCCTGGTCATTAATAAAGACCCTCTCTCCTTTGGGAAGAGCAATTTGTCTCATTTTCCTCCCCTAAGCCAACCAGACTCTCCTTAGCCACAATCCACATCCTGCCTGATGAAACTGGATGGAAGCTCCAGTTTCATCTCTGGAGTGGGTTCTGGGGTTGCTGGAGCCAAGGCCAGCCTTGGCTGAACTCATCTTCAGCACGTGGAGTTGCCTTGGAGAGATGGTGTTAGCCAAGAGCTGCTTCTTCCAGCGCCAGGATGGCCCCAAGTCACAGCACCCCCTGTGCTGGGTGCAAGCCCACCATGGTGCAGCTTGGCAGACAACACCACCTGCTCCACTCCATCCCCAGGAATAATCAGATTCCAAGGAAGCACCCAGCTCCCCCTGAACTCCTCAAGGACAGTGGGAGCAGAGGGAGTGGCCCCAATTGTAGAAGCACATCCTTCCACCCCTACCCATGGCTGGCAGAGGCCCCAGGAGGCCCTTGCAGGCAGAAGACTCGCCAGAAAAAATACTATTTATTATTATGAAAAAACCAACAAAACACAACTTGCCACCCTGAAGCACTGTCTGGGCAAGAAGTCCAAGGGATGTGCAGTCCATGCCATGGTGTGGTTCCTGCCTGTGCTGCTTGCACAGATGGTGAGGAGCTTGGAATGAGGGTTTCAGCCTGGGTGGAGATGTGGGGTCCTAGAGTGCCAGCAATTGCTTGGATGGAGGTCTCGGGCAGGCTCTGGCTGCTGAGGCAGTATGGAGGTTGTTCTTGGGGGCCTTCAGCAGCGTGCAAGGCTGTTTGGGTCCTGTGGTGCCACTTGAGAATGGTCTCCTGCAACACAAGGGCTTCTCAGGTGCACTCTGGGGTGCTCAGGCAGTGTGTGGGGGTGCAGACTCCTGTGTCCTTGGGCACAGTTCTTGGCTCTCCAGCAGTGCAAAGGTTGGCTCATCCAGTCTCCAGCGGATTCAGGCATGGATCAGGAGGTTCACCAAGAGTAACAGTTAAACTTAATAAACTTTTCAGATTCTAAAAATAAACTTATTTTAATCCCCAACAGTGATGTGTGGATCAGGCAGGCTCCAGGGGTGTTCGGCAGCATTGAAAGCAGCTTGGGCGGCCTCTGGGAGATGCCTCATCCCCAGACTGGGGTACTCAGGTCTCACGGGCACTCAGGCACTGGTGGCGGCGGCGGCAGCGGCGGTGGCAGCGGCGGCGGCATCGCGGCGCTGTGCGGCCCGCAGCAGGCTCTGTCGCAGCACCGGGTACTGCCGGTGGCAGCCGTCGAGGCCGAGCCGCAGGGCTTGCGCCCAGTCCTCGGGCGGGCCGCCCCGGCCGCCGCCCAGCACGGCCGACACCTGGTTGAGGGCGGGCAGCAGGGCCAGCGTGAGGCGGGCGGCGGCGCGGCGCTCCTCGGGCTCGGCGGGCTGCAGCATCCACGAGGCGGCGGGCGCGGGCGGCCGGCACAGCGCGCAGCCCACGGCCAGGTCGTACATCTCCACGCCCGCGTCCGCCAGCGCCAGGGCGGCGGCGCTGACGGCGGCGGCCAGCGCCGAGCCCCCGTCCTGCAGCAGCAGCGCGCTGACGGCCAGGCGGGCCCGCGGGTAGCGGCCCAGCCGCACCGCCGGCTCCAGCGCCTCCCGCAGCGCCGCCGCCGCCTCCCGCTCCGCCTCCCGCTCCGCCGCCGCGCCCGGCCGGCCCCGCGCCCCTCGCCCCGCGAACGGCGCCCGGCGGAACTCGCAGATCAGCCGGCCCGGGCCGGGCTCGGCCGCCTCCCGCGGGCCCCAGGCGGCGCACAGCACCTTGGTGCCGCTGCCCAGCTCCACGTAGGCCGAGCCCTGCGCCTGGCTCAGCAGCCCGGCCCGCGCGAACAGCGGCCGCAGGGCACACGGGTCCCGCGCCGCCGCCCCCGCGCCCTCCTCATCCTCGGCCGCGGCCGCTGCCCACAGCGCCGGCGGCTGCGACTCCTCCGGGCCGCGCAGGCGGCGGTGATCCAGCGGCATGGTCGGCGGGACGCCGTGAGGGCGGAGGCGGGGCGGGCCCGAGCGGGAGGCGGGCACAAGCCGTGACTGGCAGCGGGAGCCCAGCCCACCCCATCCCGTCCCGCCTCCAGAGCCGGGGAGCACAGAGCGGGGCAGGGAGCCTTTATTACAGCAAAGCTGCGCAGGGGACAGAGAGGGAGACAAAGGGACCGGGGTTCCCCCCTCAATCAGTTCTTCAGCTCCCCCAGGCGGAGCCTGGCAAAGTCCGTGGCCAGTTTCAGGGCTTCCTGCAGGCAGCCCACGTTCTTGCCTGTTGCCTGTGCAGAGATGTCCTTTCCGCCGCCTTTGCCGTCCATCAAGCCAGACACTTCCTGCACCCACTGGCTGGCCTTCAGGCCCTTATTTGCAGTCTCCTGGGCAGGAAGAGAAACCCAGCGGTCAGCACTGCTAGCAACTGCCCCACCCTGTGCCTACCACCCCATGAAGTCCTGACTCTTCCTCTTCCCTATTTGCAGAGCATAACCCCTCTTCCCTCACTTCTGCAGCCTGACAATAAGCCCAAGCACAAAGGCTGTGGCTCTTGCCAAATCCCAATCAGTTCTGGCTGTGTAATGTTAGATAGCTCCTGCCTGGAGGCTGCAGCTCCTCCACAGAGGCTCAGGGAGAGGCAGCCACACAGTCTTGGCATTACCTGGGGTACTTGACACAGGCAGGTGATCCTGCCAGCTTCATTATCCACAGCAAAGAGCATAGCAGCAGTCTGGGGGGAATTAGTCTTGAAGAGCTTCAAAGATTCATTCAGGGCCTGGAAGAGAACAAAATCATTATATGACTGCCTCCCTGCACTTGCAAGCAGCCCAGCTCCAGCCCCAACAGTGCCCACAGAGACCTCAGGGATCAGGAATTGCATTAAACCAGCCAGCAGCACTCTGCAACGTTCTTCCTCCCAAACATCAGCCATCTTCACATCCCAGGCAGTGTAGAAGCCTTGGCAGGGGACATAACCCTGCCTGTGTACCCCAAGGCAGGAAGGAGAAGATGCTTTTATTTCCCCACCTTGAGGTATACAGCAATTGGCAAAATCAGCCCCAGAATAAACTTTTGCCTGAGTGTACTGGCTGGAGGGGAAAAAGCTCCTGCCAGCAGAAGGGAACAGCTGTTCCAAAGGGAGTCAAGAGCACGCAAACACAGCATGAAGAGCCTGCAAGAGTTATCAGACACAGCAGGCAGAGGAGAACCAGGGAGACTGCCACACATTCTATTATTCTCAAGGAGACCATCATCCCTCACTCACACAGACAGCATGATGCAGCACAGAGCACCAGGAGTGGGTCCTCTGGTGAGCAAAGCAGTGCTGCTCTGGGTGGATTGGGAACACACAGCTCCCTGGGCTGCCAGCACTGCCATCCCATGGGATGCACCCTTCTGCCAGGGAGAATGCTGCAACAGCACCCACTGGGAGCAGAAGTGTGGGTATCATGGTGATGCTGGTGGCCACAGAGAGTGAGCAGGACCAGCTCCAAGACTCTCAGAGAGGAAATTTTAACAGAGCATTAGCAGAGAGGTCTAAGCCCAGGCACAACCAGCTCCCACTGCCTGGCACTTACTGGGCTCAGCACTGTGGCACAACACACACAACAGAGCATTCATTCCAACAGAAATCACTTGGAAAAAATACGTGTGTGGAGAAGGGAAGGAGGAGATTCAGCCCTGGCCAGGGAAGATCTTTAACCCAGCTGAGCAGACAGTGCTGGGAGCAGCTCTGCCTGGTCCTGTCCACACCCAGCCCAGGACAGCACTCTGGAGCTGATCTGCAGGGGCCACAAGCATCACAACTTTTATGGCTCAGCAGAGCTGCTGCTCTCAGTCCCTTAAGTACATTTCAGTGTCATGGCTGCTGCAGAATGAGTCCTACCTGGGACACAGTGAGATTTCTGCTGGGCTCCAAATCTACCAGCATGGCTGGCAACTCAGCAAGTGGTCAAAACCCCATCACTCCTGCAAGCCCATGTGCCAGTCCAGGAGGTGGGACACAAGAGAATATCCCAGTGGTCCCTTCCCCTTCTCAGGGACAGCAGGTGGCAAGAGGAACAGCTCTGTAACACTGAATCATCTCTCCAAGTGATGAAAGACCCCCCAGCTTCTCCTCAGAGAGAAGGAAGGTTGCTGAGGACAGATCAGACTTTCCCATACCTTTGCAGAGGCTCCATTTTCCATTTCCATGATGACCCATGGCTGGTTAGGATGACTCTCAATAACTTGCTTGGTCTTCTCCAGTACCTGAGGACAACAGTGGTCAGTCACTAAACCATCCACACTTTGTATGGACACAAGAACCACCTGGGCAGAACAGGGACAGAGGTTCCCAAGCTGCCCAAACACACCCACAGCCCAGCTTGGAGCACCATCACACTATGAAGCCAGGAGGGATGTACTCTGACAGGCAGATATGTGGCCTGTAAGACACCATGTTGTGCATGATTCCTCCTCCAGAAAACTCCAGTGGGATCCAGGAGGAAGCCTGCACCCAGGGGCACTGTTGGGGCAGGAACAGGCTGTCATGCTGCAACCGAGGGAACAGGCACAGAGGTAATTCTGCTTCAGGAGGCAGCAGGAGAAGCTGGAAGGCTGAACAGTGTGAGGGGCACTCCCACACGTCAATTCTCCTCCATCCTGGACATTAACAGAGCTCCCAAAGGAGCTCCCCACAGCCCTCCCACACTGTCCTTCATTCCAGCCCACAGCTCACTCTTTTCTGGATGTCAGCTTTGCTTGCTCGGTCCAGGTCATCCATGACCTTCTTCAGTGCTTTAACAGCCTCTCTCAGTTCATCCTTCTGCCACTGTGGGATAACAGCAGTGGCCAGTGTCTGCAAAAGAGGAGCAGGAAGAGAAGGTTAAAGGCACAGTAATCATGGCAGGAGATGCAGCACCTCATGAACTCTGCCTCAGCTGGCAGCGCCCAGTAAGCTTCCCTCCTCTCCCAGTGCCAATGACCTGAGGAAACAGGTGCTGGCTGCAGCACCCATGGGATGCAGGGCTGTTGGACAGGATCAGGAAGGTGAACTCAGGCCTCATTAATACCCAGTTCTGGCAATCAAGGTCCCTTTCACTTTGGGGAGGCAGAGCACTGCTACCATCCTCACCTCACTGAGATCTGTGATCTCCTTCTGCACGTCTTTGTTGGGAGCTGTCTGGACCTTCACCTTGGCCTCCAGGGCTGACAGCAGTTTCCTGAGGCTGTCGACTTTCCTGAGGGCCTAGGAGGATACAATCTGAGTTAAATCAAGCTGGAAGATTGAGCAGGCTGGGCTTTTGGTCACCCCAGAGTGCAAAGAGGTGAGTAATGCTGGAATGCCCCAGGATGGAACTTAGTAACTCTTGGAAAGCCACAGGGCCAAAGCAGGCAGCACCTGACCAGAACCAGGGTGTCATGCTGGCACATGGGCTCCAGGTCTCTTTCCTTTGCCAGGATTGCCAAGATCCCCTCAAAAGAGAAATCATCTCCTCCATGAAACCCCTTTCTCCCACTTTAGGGAGCACCAGCCCACAACCAAAGTCATTGCCTCCTGCAGCAGAGGACTGGATTCTCAGACTTCATCACTCTCCTGCTGGCCCTGCCAGCTGCTGAGAGCTCTACATTGGCAGTCACTCTGAAAAGCAACCTGAGCTAACCCTGGAGCCATCCTACACGCCCACCCAGGTTTGTCTGCCACAACACCTGCAGCTGAGACTTCCCTCTCTATTCCCTGCTCTGACTGTAGTACAGCCAGGGTCTCTAGAACAGTCTTTGGCAACAGCAGCACCCTTTTCCATGAGTCCCTCAGAGGATATGGCGCAAATTTGAACAAAATTAACTTTGGCACAGGGTTAATAGGTGGAATTTCCCAGAGGATCTCTCCTGCCTACCCTTACCTTCCGAGCTTCAGCCCCGGTGACTGCAACTATCCTCCGGATGCCTTTAGCAATTGCTTCTTCTGAAACAATCACAAAGGGGCCAGCATGGCTGGAGTTCTGCAAGTGCCTTTGGAAAGAATCCAGACAGACCCACAAGAAAGAGTTAGAAGTCCACTTCTCATCTCAGCAAGAATCAGCAAAGAAATAAGACAACCATCCTGCCAGGGAATTGCAGCAGTGTGGGGACAGGCAGAAAAAACAACCAGCGCTGAAAGCAAATGAGTGAGGAAAGGGTGGTGAGACCTGTGCTCCCAGCACTGCCAGAGACCCTGAGTGAGGGCAGGGGCAATACAGGCAGTTTCCTGCCTGCAAAAGGTAATTTTAAAGACTGATTGACTCAGGACTGGAAATGCATCACCACCATCTCCATCCCTGCCCTGGCTCTGCCCAGTGTATGCTCATGACAGGAGCTCAAGCTCAACAGGAACTCCTCTCAGCCACCCTGCACCTTCCCCAGCCTCTCCAGGTACTCACGTCCCTCCGCAGAACTCAATGGAGGTGATGGAGCCCCCAGGGCCAGAGGGGTCAGCCAGCAGTTCCTCCACAGGGATGCCAATGGAAACCACACGCACAGGATCGGGGTAGGTCTCGTCAAAAACTGCCCGAAGTCCTTGGATAGCTTTGGCTTCTGCAAGAGGGCAGTCCTTGGCATACACAGTCTGCAGGGACAGCAAAGGGATGCAGGCAAGAGCCAGTCATGTCAGCTGTGACTGAGGGCCCACATTCCCAGGAAATATCTTCCTCTGAAAGATCCTGGAAATGTTGTGCCTTATCTGAGCTGGGATTTGCTGAGCTACAAAGTTATTAAAAGACATCTCATCTTCAAAACTCCCCATACCACCTGCTCAGACTCCCTGTGTGTTACTGCACACGCAAATGGTTCCAAGCACAGATTCCAGGGTCGGCTCTGACACTTGGCACCAGAGCAACTCTCCTGCCATTGGGCACACATCACTGGGTTGTCTGGGTGTATGCTGTAAATCCAGCCAGGCCTGCAAAACTATTCTGCCAAACTTCCCAGCTCTTGCAGCTGATGTGACACTACTGCAGGCATGAGAACACCTCAACCCTACAGAGGGCTTGAAACCAATGAACCAAACAATCCATATGGGGTTTTCCCACTCAAAACCCTCTAAGGTGATGGCAATCTGTGCACAGTGCTGCACCAGCAGCTCGGAATCCTCCTGTGCCTGCCAAACTCCCAGCATCCCAGATCATCCAAAACGGACTCAAGGCACCCATACCCACTTGTCACCCATACCCACCTTTGACTCCTCGATCATCTGGTTGGCAATCCCCTCAACCTTCTTGATTTCCTGTGTGGACAGGGCTCCCTTGGCCGTGAAGTCGAAGCGCAGGCGGTCGGGAGCCACCAGGGAGCCCCTCTGGTCGGCCTCCCCCAGCACGGAGCGCAGGGCGAAGTTCAGGATGTGGGTGCCCGTGTGGTTGCTCATGACCGGCCTCCGCCTGGCCTGAGGGAGGAAGCCACGGTTGGATGGGGTCCCACAGCCACAACCTCCTCCAGCAGCCAAAGGGGAGGGTAATGCCCTGCTCCAACAGAATCCTAAACTAGCTCAGGACACCAGAAACAACTGATGGCACTTGCTGCCTTGGAGCTTCAGCTACAGGAGTTACCCACCAAATCTGTGTGTGGCTTTTTTCCTGGCAGTTCCCTTGTCTGGCCTTTTGGAAAGAGGCCAAGGACAGATCAGGACACAGATAATTAATTTCTGTTCCTCAGCAGGGAAAAGCACTTCAAGATGGAAGCCTTCCCTCTTCCTCTAAAGGTGCTGCCTCTATAGGGAAGGGAAACTCATCAGGCTGATTGTGCTCAACCCAGCACTCCCTCAGCAAGCCGAGCCCACAGGAGCAATGTTTGGACTGTGGCAGATAGCCCAGGCTTTCTGCTGTTGTCCCCACATGGTGGAGCACCACACATGTTCTCCCTGAACATGTCATGACCCCAAATGTGTTTCTGCCTGTGACCAGCAAACCCAGCAAGAGTGGCTCTGAGCTAGCTGGGCATTATCTGCTTTGTGGTAGGAGAAAGCCAGGTGTGAAGCAAGAGAGACTTGGAGTCAGCCAGACACTGGTTGATTGTGTGATGCAGGGAGGGCAGGACCCAAACATCAGCAACCCCCCCCCCCCCCAAAATTCAGAAACAAAATCCAGAGAAAAGAGCCAAGCCCATGTGTTACACCATGCTTTAACTCACCTCATCAATAGTCAGGTGGACCTGATCTCCCACTTTCAAGCTCCCATACAGAGTTCCTATGTGCAGCACGTAGCCTCCCCGGACCTGAACGTTCTTCACAGTGAATTCTGTTTTCTGTACAAAGAGGGAAATGCCCCATGTGAGCAGGGGAGACATCCAGCCAGAAGTCTGAGCTGCAACTGGAAAGGTCCCAGCGGGAAGCTAGAGTGGTGTGCGTGCTGGAGAAAGCTGAGTGTCCCCAGGCACAGCACACAGCAAAGCAGAGAAGTGAATGAAGCTGGGGCACAGCTATGGGGCACAGAAAGAGCTCCCCACCTCAGCTTCAGAGCACTGCCCTTGGGCTTGGCAATCCCACCACCACCACCACAGGCACCCACATTCTGGTGATGGCAGCACAGAACTGAGCTCCTCAAGGAGCAAGGGGAACAAAATCCCACCAGATCCATGCCATTCTGCACCCCTAGAAAGGAACCCTGTACATTGCATGACATCAGATATGGATGAGAAATTGCTGGAGCTTGCTTGGCCCCTTCTCCCCTGTGCCCAGGCCCCGAGTCAGACTGAGCCTAGCAAAAGGCTCTCAGGCCCACTCACATCCTCCCTGCTGTCATCATCCTTGACCATGTAGCCCTGGTCGTAGATCTGCCCCCCCTGCTCGGCGTAGAAGCAGGTCCTGTCCAGCACTATCCCGCACTCCTGGCCCGTGGAAACCTCCTCCACAAAGGTCTTCTCCCTGCGGATGGCCTTCACTGTGGCCACGAGGCTCCCGAAATCTGCCACCAGGAGGACAGGCAGTGTCAGTGAAACAGGAAAACCTTGTAGACACCACATGGGAGCAGAACGTTATAGCAACACCTCCCAGTTATTGCAGCAGCTCATGGCACAAATCCCCACACATCTGCAGGGGATAAGGAGAGAGGAGTAAGGCAGCAGCTAGTTGGAAATCTCATTTAGTGCCCTCCTAGGCAGGGACTGTCCCTGCCTTCCACACCTATGCAGCAAAAGTCAGCAGCACATATGGCTATGAGCCTGCAGCCTCCTGAATCTCCATCAAATCAAAACACTAGCAGAAGAGCCAGAGTGAGCAAGCCAAGGACCCTCCAACAGGCCAAGAAGAAACTGCAGTCTCCTGCAGCACTGGCAAAGGAGCAGCTGAGAAACACCAACATAGGAGTGTGGAGACATAAAGCTGAAGGAAAAGGAATTCCCTTAATTTGGCAACTGCTGTACATAGCCCCTGAACAGTCTGCCCTCTTTCTCTGCTCAATTAGTAACAAGCAGACTATTCACCTGCACAGCCTCCCACTTCCAGCTCCATGTCCCAGGAAAGGGGAGCCCAGAGGTACATGCCAGGGAAGGTTCAGGAGCAGAACATGACTGTGAGAAGGTTTTTCATACCATAGGTACCACTCGGATCTGAAGCATAGTTGTACTTTGGTGAGTCATCTGTCACCTCCAGCCCTCGGGCTCTCAGCTCTTCAATGGCATAGATGTCCAGCATGAGGAGATCTTCCCCTCCAGCACCCTTGCCCTGGGATTTGAGCTGCCAAGGAAAAAGGTTTGAGAAATGACCTGCCAAATACCAAGGTTTAAGAAACACTAATGCATGCCAGCCTAGCTGCACATCTTGCTCACATCCCTCAGCACTCCCTGATTTAGAGCTCTGCCCTGGGAAGCTGTGTGCCAGCACCTGGAGCGTGCCAATTCTTCTGGCTTCAGAGCATCCAGTTCCAGCATGCAGACCAAGTGGGCCTGAGCCCAGTAAGGACCAGGCAAGCACCCAGCTGGTCAATGCCACTCCCTGCTGCTGCAGCAAACATACTGGGAAATGCACCCAAGGTGCAGGCCTGCCTGGATACTGATCCTTGGACAGGGAATAACTTCCATAACCAGAGCAGGACAGCAGAGGTGCTCCCAGCACTCCACTACCTCTGTCTGAAGGCTGAGCTCAAGGTTCCAGGCTTTGCTAGTGAGCAAAACCAACCCCAGCTGTACAGAATAGACATGTCCCACAGCAACTGCAGTTGTCCTGGATTCTCCCACAGGAAAAAACATGAGGCATATGGGGTGTGAGCAGACTCAGTGAGAAAGGAGCAACTCATGACTGCAAACTGCAAGGAATGGAATTCTACCTGCCCACTCATAAACTAGCTTCCCCTGGAGCTGTTACCCACTTGAGCATTTTTCCGCTCCTCTTCAAAGCCCTCCATGTCTACAACAAGGCCCTTCTCCTCTGCAATCAGCCCAGTGAGATCCGCAGGGAAACCATAGGTGTCATACAGCAGCCAGGCAGTGTCACCTGCAGGAAAAGGCCAAAGCAGTCACCTCTCATGTTCCATGAGACATTGCTCTCCTCCCTGCTTCTCCACCGGCTCTGAGCTATGGCAGGACAGTGAACAGGTCTGCAGAATGTGAACATCCCAAAGGCTCCTCCCTGGCAGCACAGAGATGTGTGTCTGGGCAGCTTAGAAACCACAGCAAGTGAACACAGGCCAGAGAAGAGGTGGGTGGCTCAGCTCTAAGTGATGTCTGCTGACTCCAACTTTTTCTCCCTACCATCTTCCACCACGTCTAATTTTCCTACCCTTTCCCTTCCCCTAACTTCCCTAAGTCATTATGTAATCCCAGATAACAAATGCCTTTTGCTGCATCCAGACAGAACTCACAGCCTTACCAGGAATGACTTTACTGTCCCCAAGGCTCTGGATCTTCCTGTCCAGGATGCGACGGCCTCTGCTCAATGTTTTCAGGAACTGATCCTCTTCTTCATTGATAATGTCCTTTACCATATCTGGGTCCTTCTTCAGCTCAGGAAAGGCATCTCCCTGCAGACCCAGGAGGAGGAGCCCTTCAGCATGGAGATCTGCACACCTCAGCAGAGGAAGTCTTAAGCAGATACAGTGGAATAGGAGAACTCACCAGTGACTGCACCACCACATCAACCAGAGTAGCGAAGAACCCCTTGGGGGCATTGAGCTTCTCATGGGAATAGCGCACAGCGCGTCGGAGAATCCGCCTCAGCACGTACCTAGGGAACAGCAGAGCCCCCCATGCAAATGTTACACATCTGAGCTCTTCCCAGGGGCTCCACCAGCATCCACCTACCAGCACCCCCTCCCAGGACCAAGAGAACAGGGTTTTCTCCTCTCATTTTCCCTCATGGCAGCAGCAAGGCACAGGTGAGATGCTAGGCCCCAGCTCCATGACCCACATTCACTGTGTGCCTATGGAGTCCACTGGCACCTGCAGCACAGCCCCCCAGCCCAAATGCCTTGCTTTTTCAACAACAACAGTGCACCAAGCTGGGCTTTGTGACTTTCTGCCCACAGTCATCTTATCTGGGGGCTGGCACAGCAGCAATCCTGCTCACAAGAACCTTCAGACTCATGCATCAGTCTGAGAACAGAATGGGAGTGGTGACAATGTAGCAGCTCCTTCTTACCCTCTGCCAGTGTTGTCAGGCCTGCCCCCGTCTGAGAGGGCCAGGGTGATGGTGCGTGCGTGGTCAGCCAGCACACGGTAGGCCATGTCTATTCCATCAGCATCCTCGGCCCCAACCTGCCCCAGGTACGGCCTGGCACCTGTGCCCTGTGCAGAGGAGAAGGCAGTGGGCAGAGGGTACAATTACTGGCAGTGGCACCATGGCAGAATTACAGGGGGAGGGCCTCAGAAGCCAAGCCAAGCCAACCCCACCACCCACAGCCACGGGAGAATATTCCTCTTGGAAAGAGGCAACACAGGGAACCTAGGGGAGGCACAGAGGGCTCTGCATGGTGCCACAGCCCACATGTCAATGGCAGAAAGCTCTCCAAACCAGAGGCAAGAAAATGCAATTTATCCCATCATTAAGAGCCAAAGAGAGAGGAAGAGGGAGGGTACAGGGAAATAATTTGTTTTGCACATTGGCTCAAGGATACCAATCTGGCATAACCTGCCCAGTCAAGAAACCTTTCAATTTCTGTCACACAGGAGATGGTCCCAGCTTTCCTCTTTTAGGATGCTTTTATCCATACCCTAGGAAAAGATACTGCTGTAACCATGCACTGCTTGCACGTGGTGCAAACCTCCAGCCAGGGGCACAGTCCCTCCACCCAGGCCCCCTGAACATGGCAGGAAGGCAGACAAGGACACAGGGGCTGTGTCTGGCCAGTGGACTTAGCACTGAAAAAAGGCAGCTGTCCAATTCCAGCTCTGGAGCTTGGCACCTCATTCCTTAGAGGTAGCAGGAGCCTGGGCTCTTCTCCCTGCATTTTATCCAGCATGATCTAGAGTCAGGAAGCTCTGCCTCCTCCATGGAGGGATAAAAAGGCTTGGACCTGCACACAGAACTTCCAGCATGGGACCACGTTACCCATGCTGGACAATGGAGCAACAGCACACAGGTTCTGACAGTGACTGTTGTGGTTTATGGCAAAGCACTCCTGGCTAAGGGAATTTTCTACAGATCAGCATGTTCCAGGTGTGAGGCTGAAGGACAAATTGATTCTGGCTTAGCAGTACCACGTGCTCTCTAGCACATGGCAAAAAGATGGCACTTGGCCATGTTGGACTGCAGAGTATCTCCCACTGGGAGAGGACCATGCAGTGTCCCTCAGGACAGTTCACAGAAACTGGGAAAGCTGCACCACTCACTGTCCTGTTTTCCCCTGGAAACATGTCCCAGGGCAGCAATTACTGCACCAGTCTTGGTTCCTACCCTCAGCAAAGTGCAAATGTGTGGGCTCACAGCAGCTGGGAAAGCACAGACCACCCTGTCCAACCAGTCCCATACATCTCCCAAAGAATTCAGGGAATGGATGCAGCTAGGTCAGGCTTCAGTTCATACCTTTTGGATGGCTTCAAAGTAAGGAAGGAAAAGGTCAGTGTCATAGTTGGACATCTTGTTCTGCAGCACAGAAACCAGCCTTTCCAAGCCCATCCCAGTATCAATACTTTTCTTAGGAAGGGGTTTCAGTGTCCCATCAGCTTCCCTGCCAAAGAAAGATGAGATGTTATGGATGGAGGCTCTGCAGGGGGAACCCCTTTCTCTCAATCTCTGTAAGATTTAGTTCCATCAGATTTGTGACACAGGCCCATACATAAGCCACACAAAGGACAACTTTGATAAAATACAGTTAATAAGACCCTCAACAGCAACTTAGACCCAGAGCAGACAATAACTCATTCCCTAGTGAACACCTGGCAGATAAAGAGAGAAAATATTCTCAGTTTGTCCCAAAAGCAGTGTGACCAACCCTTTCTGTACCAGTGGGTAAGGGGACAGAGCATGACAAGGTGCTCAGCTGCTGGATAACTGGGAATGGCAAGTAAGCCACAGGCAGCTGAAAGAACACACAGCACAAGCAGCCTCCCAAACTGAGCTGGAGCAACCTGGCTCACCTGGAAGCTGGAAGCAGATCTGGCTCACCTATTGAACTGTATGAACACCAGGTTCCAGATCTCCAGGACGTTGGGGTCATCCTGATTGACCAAGTGTGAAGCATCTCTGTCCCCAATCCGGTCATAGTGGATCTCGCTGCAAGGGCCACAGGGGCCGGTGTCTCCCATTTCCCAGAAATTATCCTTCATATTGCCAGGCAGAATCCTGCCCTCAGCCAGCCTGTAAGAAGAAATTTTTCCTAATATCCAAGCCAAATAAATTACTATCGCTCATCAAAACATGCACCTTCCTCAGTGAAAGGCCTTACCCCAAATCCAACCAGATCTGCTTGCACTCCAGGTCTGGCTGCAGTCCTGCAGCCTCATTTCCACCAAAGTAAGTGACATAGAGTCTTTCAGCAGGAATGCCAAATTCCTTGGTGAGAAGTTCCAGTGCCAGTTTACAAGCAAGTTCCTGCAGAAGGAATCATGAGGTCAGCAAGTGAATGCAAAGACAACTTCTCTTCAACATCCAAAGTACTGACTACTGTAGGTATCAGCAGCTGAAAACTTTCTGACTTTTGACATAAGAAAGAAAAATTAATACATGCAGTGAAGAGGGCACAAGAAACATCTCACATGACTGTCTTGATGCAGCCAAGTTAACGCCTAGCATGTTCACTGCCTCCAAAAATGCTTTTAATTCTGACTTTAAATACTACACTAGCAAGAAGCTTGGGAAAGGAAGTCACTATTGTGTGATCACTCCTGTTTGAAGGTGAGTCATAGCTGCATAGCACATGTTAGTCCCCACATCTCCAGGACAGCCACCAAAATCTCCACCTGAAGACTCCAAACTAGCAGAGTTAATTTAATCAGCTTTATAAACCTTAAGTGATTAATCTCAAATAATTCTGCAGGGTTGGAGCAGCTTCCAAGCTCATTTATTCCAAAGGAGCCACAAGCACCTCTTTGCCAACACGTTCTCTTTCCTCTTGGCAACTGCTCTGCTGAGCTTATAGAGATGCATAAATCTGCAAAAGAGATTCAGAGCTGCACCCAGACTGTTTTACCTTGAAATAATCCCCAAAGGACCAGGACCCCAGCATCTCAAAGAAGGTGTGGTGGTACACATCTTTGCCCACATCATCCAGGTCATTGTGCTTGCCCCCTGCTCGGATGCACTTCTGAGTGTTGGTGGCTCTGCTCAGCTTAGCGAGCGGGTGTGAGGGGTCGATGGTATTGAGGAAGATGGGTTTGAACTGCAAGGAGAGAAAAAGGACAAGTGAACTGCTAGAAAAGCTGAGAAACTGAGGAAAGCACTCAGAACCTGTTTTCAAATGTTGCAAGCAACAGCAAGGCAGTAAGTGTCATGATATCACTAGTCTGAACATACCCAAAGCACTTTCAGAAACAAACCTGCTGCTCCTGTCCATGAGAAGGCTGCCTAGAACTCAGCACTCACACACAAACAGGTGTTCCTAGAGCCCACCAAACCCCAGGCCTTCCAAAAGGGACTAAAAGCTGTCAGATTCCCAGCTGTCAAAAATAAAAAAACTGGGTGCTGATCTGCAGCAGAGCCCTTGCAGCATCCCAGTCTCAACCACTCTTCAAAGACGCCATTAGTCATTTGTGCCAGGACTGCTGTGGTACCAGGGGTCAAGGAAACGAGACTGGCAGAGCTCTCACCATAGGAACCTGTTCCAGTGCTCTTGCCAATTTTGTGAGAGCACAGAGGACTCCAGAGGACACACCACCCATCTCTCTGTGACCAGAAGGAAGGTCGAATAAAGAACAATTTTCCCAACAACTCTGCAAACAGCTTCACAGGTTCCAACAGGGTATGTTTGTAGGACTACAATGCCAGGGTGGGAATCCTACCTGATTCATACCAGCATTGGCAAAGAGCAGTGTGGGGTCATCCAGGGGGATTGTGGAAGATGAGTGCACATAGGTGTGCTGGTTTTCCCTGAAGAAGTCAATGAACCGTTGACGGATCTGGCTGGCAGTGAGCGGGGTCTCCATCTGGAAGCTGGAAGTTGCCACTGTCCAAAGCAAGTGGCAGGAAAGTGGCAAAACCTCAGTGCAGTCTGAACAAATGAAAACAAACAAAACTCTGATGTGTTGTCAGCTCAAGGGGAACATCAAGATCATAGTCCCCAACTCCAGAAAGGGACTCCTCACATTGTTAAGTATGCACTGACACTTCTGTCCAACCATCAATCTGCCCCAAATAGCGGTGGCCTAAGCTGAAATTTCCTCTCTCCCAAACTCCCTGATTTCTGGGCTCTACCTCAAGTTGCCGGTTGTTTGAAAACACATTGTTATAAAGTATCAAACTCAAATGGATACTAAACTTAATAGGTCGTGTTTGCCTTACTGAGGACAGAGGGACTGCCGAGTCACCAAAGCATTCAAAGGGATTAAATGCAGAGTGAGGAGACATCATTATGGCTTATAAAAATGATGGACAGCAACTTTTTACATGGGCAGGTAATGATATGACAGTTTTAAGGGGGAACAGTTTTACACCAGAAAAGGAGAGATTTAGGTTAGATATTAGGAAGGAATTATTCCCTGCATGGGTGGTGAAGACCTGGCACAGGTTGCCAACAGAAGATGTGGCTTCCCCATCCTTGGAAGTGTTCAAGGCCAGGTTGGATGGGGCTTGGAGCAGCATTGTGTAGTGGAAGGTGTCCCTGCCTATGGCAGGGGTGTTAGAATCAGGTAGGCTTTAAGGTACCTTCCAATCCAAACCCTTCTGTGATTCAATGACTAAATCACAGAACAGCCCAGTTTGAAAAAGACCTCTGAATACAGCCTTGTCACCCTCCCTGCTCAAAGCAGAGCCAGCTGCAGGGATGCCCGGCAGCCTTCTATGAGAGACCCACATCCCTACATGCACACCAGAGGCAAGTGACAGCCTGGAGGGCAGCACCGCCCGTGTCCTACGGGCACACAGGGCTGTCCCTGACAGCTCAGCGCAATGCGGATCCAGGGCGGGAGGCGAGATCCCAGCAGGCTGCTGGGCGCGGAGAGACGGGAACTCCCCACAGGAGCAAGGCCTGGGAGCACTCACAGCACACAATCAATTGGGCTGGAAAAGTCCTCTGAGATCATCGAGTCCAACCTCGATGCTGCAGGAAGGAAGGACCCGAGGCGGGGAGAACCAAGCACAGCAGCGGCCCCAGGCCCTGTCAGAGCCTCTGCCCAGACACAGCCGCCCTCCAGCGCCCGAGAAGCGGTGAGGGCACCGCGGTGTCCGGCAGCGCCGCCCGGCATCCCCCCGCGGGCCCGCATGGGGCGCGACCAGCGCACCGCCACCCTCCCGCCCTGCCCTCTCCGAGCCCCTCTCCCCTGTGCCCGCGGGTCCCGGCCGGGCCACGGAAGCCAAACCCAGCAGCCGGAGCTCCCCGGGCCCCTCGGGCCGTACCTGCGCGCCCACCGCCGCCCCTCGCTGCGCTCCTCCGGCCGCGCCGCAGCGCCGCTCCGCCCCGCCCCCCTGCCGGACACCGCCTCCCATTGGTTGCGGCGGCTGTCACTCTTCTGCAGAGTCCCACCCATCCGCGCGGCGCCCCGCCCCCGGCTGATGCAATGGCGGGACACAGCGGCCACGTGACGCGGGCGGGCTGAAGCCTCAGTGGGCGCCGCCATTTTAGGGGTGCCGGCCCTGCAGGCGCGGGGAGGTCGTCTCAGAAATCGGGTTCGGTCTCTGGTGTGCAAGGAACCGATAATGACACATCGAGTGAGGCATTGTTTGATTCAGAGCTACCCCGGCCTGCGTGCTCGGTGGTATTCCACAAATCCAGCACACCCCACCGGACTTTCCATGCTGTTATTTATGCACAGAAATTCAGGATTAGTGACAGCCCTTCTGTTAGGATTGACCAGTATGTTCCATACAACTCACATAACCCCAGCTAACTTCTGCTCATGCTCAGGGCAAGGGTCTTTATGTGCGGAGGGTCTTTTTGATGTGGAGGTGTGATTTTCAGTGTTACAATGAAGATAGTTTATCTCTAAGAAGCACGGACCTGTGTATTTTGCCAAGTTAGCAATCCCTAAATCTTGTTAGTTCCGGAATGTCCTTGAGTGAGGGATGCTGGCTGCTGTCTCTTCCAGCGATTAGCTCTCCTTTCCTGCTGATTAGGCTTGAAAGTATCCAAAGGTTTTACATCAAAGAACAGCCTGACTTAAGATAACACTGACTGACACATTGCGCATTTTGCAACAATGATGCTGCCGGCTGCCATGGAGGGAGCCGGGAGCTGCGGGGCTCAGCCGGGAAGGGCTGTGGCAGAGCAGGAGCTGGCTGGGGGTGCTGGAGGGGTGAGCAAAGCCCTGCTGGGGGATGTAATGGCTACAGGGTCTTTGCAGGGGTCTGCGGGGTCAAAGTCAAGGCTGTGAGATGCAGGAGAGGTCCCTGCATGGCTCTGGTCATGGAGCTCATGGGAAGGGCTTGTGGACCCAGGCCAAGGGGCACAGCATGTATGCAGAGGAGGTGCCACGCTGGCAAAAAAAAAAAAAAAAAAAAAAAAATCACTCCGAGGACAATCAAGCATTTAAAGGGGGTCTGGGAAGTCTGCAGGGTCCCTGGAGGGTTTTGAGGTCAGGTTCAAGCCCTGGGCAACCTGTTCCGGAGTCATTGCTGATCCTGCTCCTCCTGTTGTGCCTTAGAGTAGAGTTCTCTCAGTTCCTCTCTAACCTGGACAGTTCCCAGATGCCTCTATAGCATTGTAGCCTGGTCTCATCTCTTCCCTGGCGCACACTTTCTGGCCCCGGGCTGTGATTCTGGAGCCATGAGTGTGCCTGTGCTGCTGTCCTTGGCCACCATCGGTCAGCCCTTTCCAAAGGTCACTCCCCTGCTTGGCACTGGCCCATAGCCATTCCTGGTCGTGCAGCCCTCTTCACTTGTTTCTGTTGTTTCCTTCCTAAGGAGTCTGGAAGGAAAAGAGGAAACTCCAGTCTAATTTGTTCCTAATGGGAGTTCTGCTCTGGATGCTGCTGGCAGGGCAGGCAAGTCTGTGCAGTGCAATTGTTTGTGCAGGTGACTACACCTGCAAGAACGTCTGCAACAGCAGTTCCGACTCCAACACCATCCAAATCCACACCCAGCATGCTTACCTCTCATGGGGGCCATAGTCTGTCCACCACCATGGAAGGAAACACCACTGCTTCTTCCCTTTCATGATCTGTGTCACCTGAAAGATCATCTTCCAAATGTGAGGGCCCCTCACCATCTCCCGAGTGTTTCTTTGGTGATTGCCAAATGTGGAACCACTCAGCTATTGGGGAATAGAGACTTCTGTTCCCTCTGCCACACTGAGCAACAGGTATATGCCATGAGGCACATCCAGATGGGATGGACCCACTCCCACTACTTTCCTTTTCTTTTTTCCTACCCCACCCCAGATTCATGTTGCCCCAATTATTCTGTTTTAGCTGAGGCTTTTTACATGGCAGCTCTATGCTTTTTCTAACACTTCTGCATGCTAAAAATCCATGCCCCCAGGCTGGCCTGGGTTGCAGCAGCCTTGCTTTTACATGCATTTCTTCAGCTTATAAGCATCCAGCATTGTCCTCCAGCAAGGAGGAAGGAGATGGATGTGAGCTTGAAGCCCCAGCAGTCAGTGGTTGAGGCTGCAGGGAGTGTAGGGTCCTTCTCTGCTGGCTCCTGGATGCTCTGGAGTGGAAGTGTTGGCAGGGGTAGAACCTGCAGCACATAAACTGCATTCTCTGTGCTTCCCAGGCTGGGCTTTGGATTAGTGTCTCAGAATTCAACTCACCCCGCAAACTAGGAGATTGCTGGCCACAGCCAGATTTGAACCTGTTCTCCTTTTCCTTGCAGTGCTCTTCCAAGCCTGTGGAAGAGGTGGACCCTTCTGCTGTTACAGAGACTATGGAAGCTGGGGCTTTAGAGAAGCATAGTGACAATGCAGGTGACATGCAGCCCTGTCAAATACCAGGGAGCCCTTGGTCCTCTTGAGACCCTGGCTGTATTTGGGGCAGGCGAGGGGCCAGGCGCTGGCACTGTCCCAGTCCCCATGGGTGCCCAGAGCCACACCCTGGGCTGTGCCGGGCTCCTCTTCAGGCCAGGCAGGCGGCAATCCTGCCACATGTCACCGCCCGGCGCAGAGGCTGGGGACATGGCTGCGCTGGCTCGGAGCGTGCTGGTGACAGGGTCCAGCCGGGGCATCGGGCTGGAGCTCGTGCGGCAGCTGGCCGCCAGCCCCCGGCCCCCCCAGCACATCTTCGCCACCTGCCGCGACCCCGAGGGCCCCAGAGGGAAGGTCAGTGTGGGTACAGGGAAGGTTGTGGTGCTGAGCCAGGTGGGCAGAGAGGATCCACGGTCCCCACATCCCTGTTGGCTTGCTGCCCTGGCTGGGTAGCCCAGGAGTGGGGGCTGAAGTGCTCTGGGGGTCTCATAACCCCCCCAGCTCCCTGGAGAAGTCAGTGCCCAGTGTGGCGGGGTGGGATGAGGCTGGAGAGGCCTCATGTATTCACCACTCACTCCTGCTGTGCCCATGGCTGGCCAACCCCTTTTCTGTGCTGGGATTACTCAGGAGGGGGGGCAGTTCCTAAGCCCAACAGCATCTGGGCTGGCTGTGGGGTTGCTGCCCTACCCCATCCACTGGGGATGGCCCTGTGCTCTTTCCCCACAGAAAGCAAAGCCACCCTGGCTCAGTGATCTGGGAGCAGGGGTGGGACACCTGACCATGCAGCCAGTGGCTTCTAACCTTCTCCCTTGCCCCATCACTTTATTTCCAGGCCCTGCAAGACTTAGCTGCCCAGCATTCCAGCATCAAACTGGTCCAGCTAGGTATGGAGCAACCTTTCTCCTTGCACCCAACATTGCTCTCCGATGACTTTGGAGGTGGGAGCAGGGGTGGCTTTTGCAGGAAGCTCTAGCCCTGACAGGTGGGGAGGGATCCATGGGGAGGCATCCATGCACACTTGGGTAAGCTTCTCCCTGCAAATTAAGCTGTGCCCTGGCTGGAGCAGTCAAACTGGCTTCAGAGGAGGCAGAGGTGGGTCCAGGCATCTCAGCTGAGCAAGTGTCATGGGAAAGGCATGACGCCTCTTCCCAAGGATGCTAAATACAGTGCCCAGGTTTTGGGCTAGGACACATGGGTTCACAAAGTGAACAAGGCAGGGCACAGTAACCACCTGGATGGTTCCTAAGGAGGAGGGTTGGTTGGAGGAGGTCATGGTTGGCATTTCTTTCAGGTAAATAATGGAGGAAAAAAACAGCTGAAAATGACACATGGGAAATCTGCCCAGCCTGGTACCCCAGGCTGATGCTCTGACCCAGAGGCACAGGATGTCCATAGTTTGGACTGGGGAGAAGTCCTCTTGGCCATTCCCTCCTTCTATGGATGTGGGCCAAATTCAGTGACCTTTTTCAGCAGCATTTGGGAGAAGCACAAGCAGCAAATGGACCTCGGCAGCCTAGGGAGAACAGCCAGGCTGGCATTTGGAATTGGCAAAGTTGGAATTGGGGTATTCACAGGAAAGAAGCTTCCAGGGTGCTGGACAGGTACAGGCTCTCACTGGGGAGGACAGTGTTTGGGTGAAGAGTGGGGAGATAAGGAGCACCAGTCTTGAGAAACAGAGATTTCCTGTGTTCCCCTGTGTCTGAGAGAGTGGGGGCTGCTTTTATTAATGAACAACTAAAAGAAAAACTAAATCCAAAAGAAATGTTTTGGCAAAGTGCCTGCACTAGGATTGCCATTGCTGTAAAAAGTGAGGTGGGAAGCAGCCATAGCTTCTAAATATTTGTATTTCATTGAAGCCAATAATAAGAAAATTGAATCAAGGCTATTCCATATCAGTACCTACCTATCTACCTACCTGCTTATTTGTTTAAAAGCACCTGAAAAGTTCAAATAACTTCAGTTCAAGTTCAACTTTTTAAATACTACTTAGAAAATAAGACATTCTTGAATTCAGGCTTTACTACAGAGAGGCAGCAAATCTCTCTTTTGCTATTAAGTAGGTTATTAAAATAAAATACCTTCTCTGTAATAAAAAATGAGCTGTGAAGCCCCAACTGGCAGTACCTGATGGGAAGAGCATGGCCAACATAAAAGGGACATCTCAAGGGACTGGCCATAACAAGAATAATCTTTTCTAAAAACACACACCCCAAGCCCCAACCTGTCAATAAAGTCCCAAAGTAAGCTTAAAAGCTCTTAAATATCAACAGCAACAAGATATTTTTTAAAAAAGAGAAGTTGCTTCAAGTTCTCTTGCTCCATAAAAAGGAAGAGTTGTCTTCAAACCAGTAACAGGCATAGACTCTTCAGGAAGAAAAGTTAAAAAAATAACTCAAAAATGTGTAAGATCTGTCACTTGTTTTCATTCTCTCTCTTTCTTTCCCACCCTTATTTCTTCCAGGGAGACAAGCATTGGTTATTTCATCAAATTTGGGGGTTAAGGACTAAAAATGTGTGGGTCCCACATGCCTTGGAGCAATGACTCAGCTAACCCAAATAGAGCAGTTAATCATTCACCAGGTGACCAAAAAATCCCTCACTTGTACTGGAGTGACAGAACCTTGAACTTCATCCCATTGTTATCCAAAGAAATAACTCCAAAGCACTCTGTGATTTGTCCTGCAATTAGACATGCAATATCCTCTTGAATCCCAAGACTCCTTCCCCTCCCAGCAGCCCCACAGCAGATTATCCCCATGGTGTTCCCCTCAAATGTTTTTAGGACACCTCTGCAAAGGTCTGGGCTGCACAACACAAGGTAGGAACAAGTCCCATGCTGCTCAGATACTTGCTTACCACCGTAAAAACATCAGGCTAGTTAAAAATGCCAGGGAAAAGGATCTCTTTGCTGCCCATCAGTGTACAAATATTCCAAGAAAGAAATCTTCAGCCTTGGAAACCTTTGCTAAGTCACTCTTTTCCAAGAATGAGAACAGAAACACAGCTCAGGGGCCAAAGTGTTGCAAAAAAATAATGAATCTGCAGTCCCCCACTCCCAGCAGGCTCATCACATTGGCATCTGCAAAAAACAGGCACAGAAACGTGCATGGCAACAAGGGCGCACTCCAACCTGCCCATACACGTGAATATTCATGGTTTTAAGGGCTCTGTGGTACACCTAAGGTATTAAAAAGCAATATATAAAGTTTAATGTTGGCCTAATTAGCCTGTTTCACATCCTGAAGGTATTTAGATGACCTTTTAAATAAACAAATGATGGCCACTTCAGTTGGTGAGTATCCAGGACAGGATGTAAATCCTAACAAACAACCCTGACAGCTGGATGCAAACTTAAAAAAACCACCACTTTTATTGCCTAAGTCAGAAAAATCCTGCAATTAAAACATGGCAGAATTTCAAAAGCTATACTAATACTTAAGCAAAGAGGAAGGCACTGGGGATGCTTATCCTTGTTAACCCAATTTCAGTTGTGCCTTGTTACTTGAGAGGGGTTGTCCTCACAACTTGCTCAGTAGGGATAGGGAAGTTCAGATTCAGAGCCTGCAACCAAATACTGCAGGTTACATCCCAAATCTTTTATTACTTGTACTCAGCTCATCTGTCAGCTCCAAAACCTTGTGGGTAACAGCATGAAGAAAAAAATGGCTCCCTGTGGAAATAAACTTGGGAGTGTCAGTGTGCAAGGACCAAGCATCCCTTGTACAATCAAAAATTCCTTAGATACAGAAAGCAAATACAGACAAATTTTTCCTACCAGTAGCCCCCACATGACCCAAAATGATTTGAATTAAGGTTTAATTCAGCTGAGGCTGCAAAACCAAGAGGTGAGGACAAACTGCTGCTCATTCCAATGTGCATAATCTGCTAAACCTGCTGCATCCTTTCTGGATAAGTGCGGCTTCCAGCCACAGCACAATTTCCAGTGGGTGCTGTGTGACCCATCAGAGCTATTCTTCCCTTTGCTTTTTCCCTGGCAGACACAGTGAATTTGCCCAGCATCCAAAGGGCCATGCAGGCTGTGGGGAATCATCTGAAGGACCAGGGCTTGAACCTGCTCATCAACAATGCAGGCATCAGCTCCCATGCCACACTGTGCTCCCTGGACTCACAGGAGATGCTCGACGTGTTCGCCACCAATGTGGTTGGGCCGCTCCAGGTGGTCAAGGTATGTCTGGACCTTTTGCATTTCTTCTCTTTGGGAAGATGTTCCATTATGGGAATAAGGGCACCTCCATGGATCTCCCCTGCCTACCCAGAGGAGCTCAGCAGCTTAGCCCACCCCAGCATCACCCTTAGTTCTTCCCCACCTGGAGCCTGTTCCAGGCTCACTGGGCCAGCTCACTCCTTTCCTGGGGAAGGAAAGGCTGGAGCCTGGCCCCTCCTTGGGGCATCTTCCCCATTCCCTGCACTTCTGCCAGGAGTGTCTGTCCAGCTGCTTGTCTGCAGTCTGTGACAGAGCCCTCCAGGATGGTCCTGAAATTTGGGTTCTCTTGCATGTTAATGGAGCATTGGTGTCTTTGCATCAGGAATTTCTGCCGCTCCTGGAGCAGGCAGCAAAGGCAGAGGGAAAGGAGGGTCTGAGCTGCAGCAGGGCTGCTGTCATCAACATCTCCTCCAAGCTGGGCTCCATCGGGCTGTGCCTCCATGTGCCACAGGCCCCCATGTACCCGTACCGGGCCAGCAAGGTGAGCTGCCAGGGAGGTGCTGGAGATGCTGTCCCAGGCATGGTGCCCATGGAGGGGAGGGAGCCCCCAGGTCACCCCCTGCCCCAGCCACCCATCCCCTGCCTGGTTCTCCCAGGTGGAAGCACAGAGACTGGGACAGCAGCAGCCAGGACTGAGCCTTTCCAGCAGGTCATGCTGATGCTTTGTTGCAGGACCAAGTCCCATTCCCCACCTCCACAGACATTTTGTGGCTATGAAATGTCTCCTCTCCTGCCCACCCATTCCCTGGGTTGTGCTGGCAGGGCTGTGCCTCTTCCAGGCTGCCCAGAACATGGTGACAAGGTGCTTGGCTGCAGAACTCCAGGACAAGGGGATCTTGTGCGTGGCCATCCATCCTGGCTGGGTGAAGACGGACATGGGCACACAGGAGGTACTGGGCTGTGCAGGGGAGGGTCAGCAGGACCCCCACTGAATCCCCATGTTCTGGGGAGGGCAGGGGCACTTGGGGGATTTTATGTGTTGCTGTGGCTGCCAGGACCATCTTCTGGAGCAGAGTAGGCAGGGAGAAGGCAGCAAGCTGCAACATACTGAGTATGTGGGATAGCCAGCCCTGTCTTCCCAAGCCAGCCTGGAGAGGTGTGGCAGTAAGGAAAAATATCCCCATGAGCATCATGGATGCTGCTCCCAGGCATGCACCCTCCCCAGGAGCTGCTCTCTGTTACAGCTCATTGTCCTTTTCTGCAGGCACCACTGACAGTGGAGCACAGTGTGAGGGGCATCCTGACCGTGCTGGCCAGCCTCTCACAGGACACCTCTGGAGCCTTCCTCGACTGGGAAGGGAACAGCCTGCCCTGGTGATGGACAGATGGACAGTGCCTCTTGCCCATACTGCAGCCTCTACTCGGTCACCCCTGCTTGGTTCACTCCTCTGCATGGTCACCCCTGCTCACTCCCAGCCCTCCCCACACTGCTGGGGAGAGGGAATCAGCCTGGGAAACAGCCTCTACCTCCTTTCCCACAGCATGTGTTACCTTTGCTCCCTCTGTACCCCTCACTCTGTAAACTCTGGCAGCTGATGTCTCTCTGCTCTGTCTCCACATTCAGTCTCAAACCTCTGTCTGAGCCTGGGGCAGGATCCCTGTGCTCTGCCCGAGTTCTGTGTGTCCCTCTGTCCCACCTGTGACCAGGCTTCCCCCTGCTGAGGGCAGAGAGCAGCTGCTCTCTGTGACCCCCAGCCCCTCAGGCAGCTCAGCCTGGGCAGGGGAAAGCCAGTCCTGCAGGGGCTCAGAAGATCTCTCTCCTCTCAGGAGAGGGCCCAGCTCCAGCTCCTCCAGTGCCTCCTGGAGGGGAGGTGTCCAGAGGGCACTCACGGTGCCATGGGAGCTGCTGGCTGGAACTCATGGGGGTGCCAGTGACAGCCCTGGGCTGGGGCAGCTCTGGGCACCACCAATCCCCAGGGCAGGAGTGGGATATCTGGAAAGGGGCACCCCATGAGCTGGCACTGCACAACAGAGCTGGGGGTCTCAGCAGGAGTTTATTGAGGATGTGGGGGAGGTGGGAGCAGTGCCAAAGGGACATCATGGCTGCCAGGATCCTGCAGTGGTGTCTCACCAGGGGATGACATTCCCTTCCCAGTCCAGGAAGGCGCCGGTGTCCTTCTCAGAGAGGGAGGAGAGGACCTTCAGCATCCCTTGCACGCTGTCATCCACTGTCACGGGGGGCTGTGGGGCACAGGGGGAGATGCAGCCCATGCCCAAGGCCTGGCTGGGAGCCCTGGAGCAGCTGGAGCCAGGGGAAAGAGCTGCTCCAGGGCAAAGGGAAAGCTGAAAACCCCAGGGAGAGGGACTGAGACGAGAACTGAGGGGATGGGGACACCCAGCACCCAGGACAGGGGGAGCTGCTCCAGCAGGGATCGGGCAGGCAGGGAAGCCACGGGCAGGGGCTCAGGACAGCAACTCCCAACCATGCAAAATCAGCCCCGGAGCTGTAATGGACCCGCCCCGGGGGAATTCCTACCGCGTGTCCCGCAGCGCTGCCCATGTCGGTTTGCACCCAGCCGGGATGGAGAGCGACGCAGAGGATGCCGTGCTCCTTGTACGCCAGGGACTGGCACTTGCTCAGCATGTTCAGAGCAGCCTGAGGGGAGACAATGAGGGACGGTGGTGGCAGGGGAAGGGGGGCTGCAAGGGGACCCGCAGCTGGGCAGGGAAAGCAAAGCTGTGACAGTACCTTGCTGCAGCGGTACGAGGTGACGTGCATCAACTCCCAACCAAAGGCAGAGGCGATGGAGCCACCAATGCTGGACATGTTGACGATGGCAGCCTTGCTGCAGCTCAGCCCTGAGCCTGGGCTGCCCTGGGCAGCCTTCTTCAGCAAGGGCAGAAATGCCTGAGAGGAGACAGAGGGGACAGGAGCACACATGGACACAGCACAGGGCAGGGGAGAAGCTCCTTCCACAGTGGGCAACATGGACACCAGCACTGGGGGGCATCCTCCCTCCTCTTCCCTGCCGGGCTCCAGCCCCTGAGCTCCAGCCCATGGCTGCCTGAGCTTCTCATTAACTGAGAGCCCATCAGGGCACCAGAGCTGTGACAGGAGCCCCTCCCACTGGCCCTTCATGCTTCTCCAGGACAGCCCAACGTGAGTGAGGGTCTCACCTGACCCATCAGCAGGGGTCCAATTGTGTTGGTGGTGTAAATCTCCCTCATGTCCTCTGATGTCTCGGTATCAAGCGTGTTCAACTTCACAATTCCAGCATTGTTGATGAGGAGGTTGAGCCCAGAGCCCCCCAGGTGCTCCCCAACCTTGGCTGCAGCTGCCTTGATGCTGGCGGGGTCAGAGACTTCTGCAGAGCCAACACAGGGAGGTCAGAGCCTGTGTCCCCGTGCTGGAGTCCCCTCTGCTCCCCCAGAGGTGGCAGTGCCCGATGGCCCTGCAGGCACCAGCCCATGGCACAGCTCCCTCCCAGCACGGGGCTCCCAGGGTGTGCCCAGCCTGGGCACTCGCCAGAGGAACTGGGGCAAAGGATCCGCACTCGGGGCACCTACCGAGCGGGATGATGATGATGTTGGGGTGCTTGGAGGCCAAATTCTGCAACTCCTGAAAGAGAGGGCACTGTGTAGGCATGGAGAGGCTGGAGGGGCTGTGCAGAGGCTCAGCCATTCCCAGGCAAAGCCCATGCCACTTCATCTCTGTCCTGCATCACTTTGTGTCCAACACCTGCTCCAGCTGCCACACCAATGGGGCTCTGTGCCTTCTATACATGCCTGGTGCCATTCCCCCCTCCATGTATCCCATGCAATTGGTCCTGTGGTGTCCCAAGCCGGCTGACCTGTGCTGCAGGTGCTTGACTGCAGCTCCAGCCCATTGCAAACACCATTCCTGATCCAGTCTCCCCCTGCCCAGTCTCACCTGTGCTCGCTGTCCCTTGGGGTCCCGACAGCCTGCAAAGATCCACTGAGGTGGGTTTGGCATCCTCAGGAAATGCTGGACGAGCCCCAGGCCGATGCCTCGGTTGGCCCCGGTGACCAGAAGGGAGCGGACGTGGAGCCCGGCCATGCTGCCCTGGCTGTGGCTGCACTGCTCCCGCCTGGACTCTGCCAGTGCCTTTTGCTACTTGGTTATCTCACATGTTCCCATGAAGACTTGCATCAGCTCGTGGCTCTCAGAAATTCTCTGCCTGCACCTCAATCTTTTGGCTCTGGTCCATACCCATGATCCACTTTTCCTGCTGGCTGTGGAATGATGCAAAGGGAGCCAAGTGTTCTGCCCAGGCAGGGAATGCCCTGGGCTGGGTGTCAGGAGTGTTGCTTTATGCTGCCAGACCTGAGCCTTTTGGTTTTCAGGGCCAGCACTATCCCTGTCCTTGCAGTGTGACACCCTCTCCCACCACCTCCCTCCCTCCTGGGATGCCAGGCCTGTCCCTCCCCTTGCCCAAGGTCAGGCAGGCGAGGCTGGACTCGCTGACTCTGCACACTGCAGTTTGTTGGCCTTAGTTTGTGCAATGCCAAGGCCAGGGCTGGGGATGGAGCAGTCAGGACAGGTGAATGCCCCTTGAGGACTTGAGGATGGAGCAGCCAGGACAGACAAGTGTTCCTTAACCACAAGAACAGGCTGAGAAACCTAGAAACCCTCCAGGACCACTGGGAAAAACCCTTCAGGGCTGACCAGAGTGACCCCTTTCCTCAGAGTCTGCTCTAACAGCACCTATAATATTTAAGTGTGATAGAAGGATAATCCCTGTGCCGTCCCTGGAAGTGCTCATGGACAGGCTGCATGGGCTTCTGAGCAATCTGGTCTAGTGTAAGGCATCCCTACTTGTTCAGGGGGGTTGGAACTAGATGGTCTTTAACATCCTTTCCAGCCCAAACTATGGCTCTGTGATGCTATGATAAAATTCAGGTTTGCCCCTGGGTGTGACTTTGGTGTAGCTGGGAGCCAGGGCTGTGCTCAGGCACTTGCACTGCAGGGGAACATCCAGCCCCAGGGTGGTCCAGGTGCTGCCCAGCTCTTTCCTGCAGTACTGAACCAATTGATGGACTGAACTCCCAGGGAAGCATGTGGTGGATTCAGGAGCTTTGGACAGGCCTGAGGATCACTGAATTATAGAATCATCCTCCAGAAGCTCCTGTTGCACCTAAAATCAATGGAGAACTATGACCTGCATGTTTCCATGTGTCCCCACCCTGCAGGGAGGGTCTGGGCATCTGATGGATGATGGATGGATTGTACTTGGTGGTCTTAGGGGTCTTTTCCTGTCTAAATGATCCTCTGATTCTGTGATCCCATTGCCTCCCCAGCTGGTTCCTGCTGCAGCATCACTCAAACTGCACAGACCATTTGCAACAGTGGAATACACACAATTAAGATAGTTCAGAGATGTTGTGTAGGTAGTTTAAAGTAATTAATAACCACTTCTGTGGGATGTGATTGGGCAGAACTAGGGTGCATGAGCTTGTGGAACCTCTCCTGCTCCAGCTGGAAATGCTGCTCCAACTTTGCTTTGCAAATGGACAATGATGAGTTCCCATGTTGAGGAGATCTGATCCACTATCCAAATGCAACTTTTCCAAATAAATCAGCCTTTTTCGGTAAGAGCAAACTCTGCTGCCTCCTCTTCTGTGTGTGTGGTGAGTTGACCCTGGCTGGATGCCTCACATTCACCAAAGCCTCTCTATCACTTCCCTCTGCAACTGGACAGGGGAGAGGAAAAATGTAACAAAGGTTCATGAGTCAAGATAAGGTCCAGGAGAGATCACTCTCCAAATACCATCACAGGCAAAACAATCTCAAACTGGGCATATTAACTGAATTTGTTACTAACAAAATCAGAGCAGGATAATAAGAAATAAGATAAATCTTAAAAATACCTTCCCTCCACCACTCCCTTTTTCCCAGCTCTACCTCCCCCTGCTCAGCAGTGCAGGGAGGCAGGGAATGGGGACTGTGGTCAGTTCATCACATATTTTCCCTGCTGTGACTGAGGAAGAAGAGTTGGAGTCCTTCCCCAGCTCCAGCATGGGGTCCCTCCTATGGCAGACAGTTCTCCATCAACTTCTCCAACGTGAGTCCATCTCCTGGGCAAGAATTCTCCACAAACTGCTGCAACATGGATCACCCTTCCCTGGGGTGCAGTCCTTCAGGCACAGGCATGGCTGCACCATGGGCTGCAAGAGAATCTCAGCTCCAGTGCCTGGAGCACCTCCTCCTCCTCCCTGTGCACTGACCTTGGTGTCTGCCGAGCTACTCCCCTCACATATTCTCACTCCACTCTTCTCTGGCTGCAATTACATCTGCACAATAACTTTTTTGTTTTCTTCTCAAATATGTTATCACAGCAGTGTTACACTGTGGCTGAAGGGTTTGGCCTTGGCCAGCAACACGTCTGCCCCTGGCTCTGCTGGACATGGAGGAGGCTCCTGGCAGCTTCCCCAGAAGGCCCACCCCACCAAAACCTGGCCACGCAAACCAAATACAGGGTGACAATTATATCCATCTTGCTGTGCCATTTCAGTGCCCCCAGTGTCAGCCCACTGATGGAACCACAGCCTCTGGCATGGAGATGGAAGGCACTGACTGCCCCAAGTCACAGCTGAACTGGGTGAGGGCAGGAATTTCCCATCCCTTCAACCAGAACATCTCCCAGGTTGCTTGACAGACTTGATGAAGTGGCTTTGATACCTTAACATGAGATAAAGGATGTGCGAGGCTGTTGTGGCAGGACGCTTCTTCCCATGGGCAACCATCTGGGGAAACCCTGGGATTACCTGGAGCTCAAACCAAAGCTAAAGGAAAGAACATAAAACCAAGATAGAGTTGCAGGGATGGTTTAGCATCACGTGTGAATCACTGAATGGCAAACTGCTCTGACTGGGCTTGGAAGAAACCTGTTGTTCCAACACCCCGCCATGGGCAGGGTCACCTTCCCTTAGGCCCAGAGCCCCATCCAACCTGGCCTTGGACACTTCCAGGGATGGGGCAGCCTCAGCTTCTCTGGCAACCTGTGCCAGGGCCTCACCCCGTTAGCAGGGAAGAATTTCCTCCTCATATCTAACCTAAACCTGCCTTTTTTTTTTCAATTTGAAGCCATTCCCCCTTATGCTATCACTCCAGGGTCCAAAGTCCTTCTCCAGCTCTCCTGCAACCGCTTTATGAACTGGAACCGGCTCTGACATCTCCCCAGACCCTTCTCTTCTAGAAGGGGACGCGCGTACCGAGGAAAAGCGGCGGGGTTGGGCACAGGGATAGGGCAGGACATAAAGATAAGGATGAGGATTAGGATTGGGGTGAGATGGGGAGGGCCGGGAGCCGGGCCCGCCCCGCCCCGCCCCGGAGGTGGCGCTGCCGGGCGCCGCTTCCCGTTCCGGGCCGCGCGGCCATGGCGGCGGCGGCCGCTCCGCCAGGCGGGGCGAGCCCGGGGCTGGCGGCGGGGGAGCGGTGAGGGGGCCCGGGAGGGGGGTCAGCCCTGCATGCCCTGAGCCCCCGCTTGACCCCAACCTCGTGTGGCCCAGCCCCGCCTGCCCTCAGCCCCGCCTGCCCTCAGCCCCAGCTGCCCTCCGCCCCGCCCGTCCTCAGCCACTGCCTGTCCTCAGCCCCTGCTTGCCCTCAGCCACTGCCTGCCTCCAACCTTTACCTTTTCCCAGCCTCTGCCTTTCACAGTTCAGTTATAGTTAAGACTTGGTTCCAGGCGAATTGTTATTGGGTGATAAATGTGGAAGGAGGTAGAAATAAATGTCCTCTCCTGTGTGGGAGACTTGCAGAAGGCCAGGCACACTCCAGAGGTGTGAGTGTCCCCCTCCACTGTCCCAGCAGGATACAGCAGGACCTGTGTGTCCCCAGCAGCGTCGCTTCCTTAGTACAAAGCCCTTAGCATGGGGGCTTGCACAGAAGTGGGTGCACTTGGGTGGATTTGAGCAGTCTCCTGGGTTTGTGGCTGTGCTTGGAGTGCAAAACCCTTCCGAGGGTGATGGAGCACTGCTTATGGCTTGGCGTCTTGTCTCTTCTCGTGTAGTCTTGTGTGTGTGGACAAGACTGTGGCTTCTCCCAAGCTCTATGTTCTGGAGCCGTGGATTGCTGACCTCTTGGTGAATTACGAGCAAGTGGATGAGCGTGAGAATTTCCTGGCTGGGCAGGTGGTGCGGGTAGGTACCCAGAGGGCCCGTCCCAAAGTGCTCCAACAGCCTTTGAAATCAGTTCTGGGAAGTTCACAGTGCTTCCCAGTTTGCTGGCTGTGGATGTGCAACTCTTCCTCCTCAACATCTCTGATGTTAATTTTTGTTTTGAGGAGGAAAAGCTTGGTGTTGTGACCGCCTTCCTGTGAAACTTGTTCCAGGTCTATGAATAAGAGTTCTTTTTTTATTCCCTTTCTCCAATCTCCTGACAGGTCTTGAGTGACTCGAGTGCAGCTGGCCAGCCTGGGCTGCTCCAGGACGCAGTGGTGCAGGTCTCTGACGGATCCTGCTACATCCGTGTGGTCATTACAGCCGAGGCTCTGCAGGCAGAGGAAAAGTGGGTTCCACCGTGGCTTGGCGTGGCTGGGACAGCAGTTCTGCACAGCTGCTGGGAGCACCTGGGGCTCCTGCCTGCTCTTGTCTCAGGTTGTGTTAAGCTAAAGCAACCTCAGGGTGGGAAGCTGGTGTGAAAGAGCTGCTCAGAGAAGAAAGCTGGAATGCTCTTGCTGCGGTGTCTGCTGGTTGGGATGGGCAGGGATCCATGGCAGAAACTGTGATGCCATTAGAAAGGACTGTAAAGCCCTTGGGTTTTGTGGAAGGAGCCAGATCATTAACCATGGTAGCCTGGGCTGCTCCTTCAGTGCTTTCCTCCACTTCCCCATTTGGACACCCTTAAACTCTTGGGGTGCTGGCAGCAGAGAGCCAAGGATAAGCAGCAGAAAGATGCTGCTCTTAGGCAGGAATTACTAAGGAGCCCTTGGTGCCTGCTGCTCATGCTGAGACACGTTCCAGAACGCCCCAATGTGGCTGGCAGAGCTCTTGCAGGAGCCCCACTGTGTGTCTGGGGGGGTCCAGCTCTGTTCTTCAAGGCACTCCTGCTCTGCTCCCTTTCCAGCGCCCACCTGCAGCTCAGGCTTTCCAGCCTTAATTGCAGAATTATCGTCCTGCAGAAGTACACGGTGTGTTTTCAGGACGAGGCCAGGCTGGTAAGTGCTCTGAGGAGTGGAAGCAGCCTGTTCCTTTACCTTGCTGTGCTCCCTGCACTCTTGCCTGCTCCCAGGAGCTGAAGGCAGGTGATGGGTGGCCTTTCATTTCCATCTGCAGCTCCTGTGGGGCCTGTGGCAGCTGACCTGGCAGGGATGAGCCCTCATTGGGGTACATCTTTCCTCAACGGGGTGCATCTTTCCCTGGGTCACCTGGCTGTCACCTCTGCCTGTTGGACAGCTGCAGAAGGCCTGCATGGGCTGGTGGCAGAGAAGCCCACTGTCCCCTTGCAGTGGTTCAGAGGTGTCCCCACAGACTCCTCTGGCCTGGCCCACCCTGCTGTGTGGCTCTTGTGGAGCCGTCAGCTGACACAGGAAGACACAAACTCCTGTTTGAAGGGGGGCTGTCCTTTTTGAGGAGACCTTCTCTTAGACTGGAGGGTTGGTGGCAGAGCTGGGGTGGGTGTGGGAGTGCTGGCTGGCCCCAGGGAGGGCAGGGGCAGTGGTGGGACTCAGAGCTGCCTTCTCCCCACAGGAGGACTGCGAGTTTTACCTCACGGCCCAGCAGTTCATCGTGCTGCCCATGCAGAGGCAGAGGATGGAATCATCTGATGGGTAAGGCCCATGGGATGCCTGGGTGGGGCTGTGCTCAGGGGGACTTCTTCATCTTCCCCACAGCAGCACTGACCCTGGGAGTCCTGCTTGTGGCAATCCCTTTTAAAGGAGGGATTGTCTCCAAAGCAAGGGAGAAGGGAGATAGGGACTTGGAGGGAATCAGTAACTGGCTTCTTTCTTGCTGCAGGAACCAGAATCCCTCTGTGATGAAGAAGATAAAGGAGCTCTGGCTGTGAGTATGGGGCTGAGGGATGTATCCAGGTACCCTGATGTGTGCAGCCTCAGACTGGCGTTAGAGCAGGCTGGCAAGGGCTGGCACAGGTTATGGCAGCTCCTGGTTAACCTGTGTGACTCCTTGCCCTGGAATGTGACAGACTTGAATAGACTGGGAAAAATGAAATTGTGGTGGCACATTGCCAGCCTCTTCCTCTGAGCTAGGAGGAAACACCTGAGGGGACCTTGTTCCTGCCAGTGGTGGGCAGCACAGCTCTGTGGGTCAGCCCTGCACAGCTCATCCTTCATCCTTGGAGATCCAATACTGGAGATCCCCAGGGCCTTCAATCCATCCATCTCCAGGGGTGAGGCTTCCTGATGGCTATTGCTGGCATACTGAGCATGTGGCCAGATCAGCACCCAGTGAGGGATCCACTACTTTCACAAGCTGCTTCTTCCAATCCAGGCTGCTTGACCTGTGGCCAAGAGCTGTGTATGTCCCAGCCCTAACCTGGCTTTGTCTTCTCCTTGGTCATTGCAGGAGGAATCTTGCTGTGAGGAATGCTCCCAGCTCAGGTAAAGGGTTGTGGGGGGGCATGCAATGCTCTGAGTGCCTGGGGGAGCCCTTGGGTTTCCTCAGCTTGGTCTGTGTTAGGCAGAGGTAGCACAGACCTGGTCAGATCTCACAAGTGTACATTGCTAAGCCCAAAGCAGGAAGAGATAATGCTGATAGCTGAAGCAGAGTGGGACATTAAATGCCTGTGCTCGTGTTTCTGGTCCAGGATTTGTGAAGAAAGGAAATATAATTTTTAGAAGCAAAGGAAATGCAGAATTGTGGCTGCTCCCACAGGTTTCAGTGTCATGACAGTCACTAAGTCATGCAGCAGGGTGAAAGTGTTTGCAAGTGAGGCTTGCCTGAGTTCAGCTGTCTCCTCCACTGATGTCTGTGTGTTCTTGCTCTAGAGCCCTCTGTCTCTCAGCTGATTGATGCCATAGGACAGAACCAGCTGGAGATTTTGAAGGAAAATGCTGAGGAATGCTTGGATTTATGGAAATCAAAGGAGAAGCCAGTGACAGTGGAGGATGAGGTTCCCATCACCCAGTGGGAGGCAGAGCGCAAGAAGGAGGTCAGTCTGTCCTGCTGGCACAGCTTGGGGTGCTCTGGTGGGTGGGAGAAGGAAGGAAAGGACAGTGGGCAGAGCTGGAGGTTTGCTGGGGAGGGAGATGGTGTTGGGTGGGCAGGCACAGGTGGACTCCTGCATCTGGAGAGGGACTGCCCAGCAAAAACCTTGTCACATGTCTCATTTCAGCAGGGTGAGGATGTTTTCATGGTCCCAGTCAGTGCCCTGGTGATCCCTCCTGAGGAGGAGGCAGTGGTTTGTGATTCTTCTGAGGCAGTGTCTGCAGGGTACACAGGTAGGCACCCAGGCATGTGGAATTAGGGGCTCCCTGGGGTGGGGAGAAGAGTTCCCTTGCTCTGGGTGTGCCTCATGCTGGGGATATGACCAACAGTGCCCCTTTCATTGCAGATACAAGCCAAGCAGCTCCTGGAAAGAGTAGTGATGACAGGACAGTGCCAGGAGACCCAAGTGTTGTATCTCAAATCAGCTGTGAGTAGCAGAATCTGCAGATCCTGGAATGACTTGTGTTGGAAGGGACCTTAAAGAATATCTAGCCCCAATCTCTTCTATGAGTAGGGACACATTGCACTAGACCAGGTTGCTCCAAGCCCTGTCCAACTTAGCTTTTAACACCTTCCAGGGCTGGGGCAGCCACATCTTCACTGGGCAACATGTGCCAGGGCCTCCCCACCCTCACAGGGAAGAATTTCTTAAAAATATCTAACTGCTCTCTGTCAGTGTGAGGCCATTCCCCTTTGTCTGCCACTCCATGGCCTTGTCTAAAGTCCTTCTCCAGCCCTCTTGGAGCCTCTTTAGATACTGGAAGGTTCTTGAAGGTCTCCTTAGAGCTTTCAATTCTCCAAGCTGAATAATCCCAACTCTCTCAGCCTGTCTCCATAGCAGCAGTGCTCCAGCCCTTGGATCATCCTCATGGCATCCTATGAACGCTCCAGATCTCATCCAGCCTTTAGTTTCCTCTACAGTTGGCTCAGCCCATCTCCCTGGATTGAGTGGAGGAGGTACTGGTGTGGCCAGGTCTTTGGGAGACGTTGAGCAGGCAGGGGATGGTCCCAGTCCTCAAGCTTCTTGAAGCTGCAGCTTTGGTTGGTTGTGCTGGGACCACAAGAAGTCATTTTGATGCCACCACTGAGCGTGAGTCTCCTGCCCTGGTGTGGGCTCCTTGCTGGCTCTGGCTCAGCACCACCATGGGTTTGTGTCACCTTACTTGGCTTGGTGTCACCAAGCTTTGCTGCAGAATTACCTGTGGAAGCTCCATGTGGAGGAGGAGCTGAAGGGAAGAACTGTCCTGGGCAGTGCAGGGTGTAGGAGAAGGCCTTCTTCATAGCTGCCTGCTCTCTGGGCAGTGTCTGCCTCTCCACCGCCTGCCCTGTGAGATCTTGGAGAGGATCTCACTGGGATATGCCACATTTTGGGCTGGAAAGGGCTGCAGAGCTCCCCTCAAGAGCTGTCTCTGAGATCTTGTGCACAGGGGACCCACAGGGAATGGGCAGCTGCTTTCTTTGCTAAAATCAACCCTCTGGCTTCTTCATTGCAGGTGCTGCATCACCAACCTTGTCAGATAGCCTGGAGGGATCCCTGGACAACCCCTGGAATAGGATGCCCTCGTTGTCTTTGACCCCAAGCTCTTCAGATGGTGAGTCCCCGTGTCCCAGGGCATCCAAGCTGCCTTCCTGGCAGGAGACAGCTCCACTCTTCTTAATGATGCTGGCTTGATTTCCCCTGGCCATAAAGCAGTGCTGTGGTGTTCCCATAGCCTGGATCTGCATCATTCCAGCCCTGCCACTCTTCCTGTGTGCCAGGGCAGGTCCCACCACCACCCTGCTCAAACTGACTGTGCTTTTCCTCTTACTAGAGAAGACCTTTCAATCTGACCCTCCCCTGAAGACCAAGAAAGATGTGGCTGCTGACAGCAACACCACTGACCTGTTGGAAGTGTGCAGCCAGAGCTCTGCTGAGGGCTCACCGCGGGGAGAGCCAGCACAGACCTCCTCTCCCTCCCTGCTCCGCTGCTACAGCCATCCCAGTCTGGTGGAGATCAGCACCAGTGAGGCAGCATCAGCTGCCTGGGATGCCCTGTGTGCTGATCAAAGCCTGCAGAGATCCAGGGCCTCTCAGCCCACCCTGCCCACTCTTTCTCCAGCTTTCCCAGTCTTGCCCAGCAGCAGCTTGCAATCGCCGCCTGGCAGGATTCCTCACAGGGAGCAGGCCTGCTCCAGTGGCACAGCTTCCTCTGCAGAGGCGTTGAAGCCTGGACTGGCTCACACCAGGACAAAGGGAGGAGAGACTGTGGTTGCCAAGAGGAAGCTGGTGGAGGAAGATGAGCAGGCCTGCAGTGAGCAGCAGCATCTCCCAGGCACCTCAAAGCACAGGGGGAGAGGCACACGCAAGGGATCGGTGCTCGGGAGCCCACAGGGGGCAAAGAAGAGCAGAAAGGAGACAGGGCTGCGAAATAAAAAGGAGCTTGAGGAGGAGGAAGAGGAAATGGAGGAGGAGGAAGAGCAAGCATCCCCTGCAGGAGCTGGGCCCAGCTCCAGGCCAGAGCAGTGCAGTGCTCGGGAGTCGGTAAATACAAAGCAGCTGGTGAGGTCCCCTGAGGGCTGGGGGGGCTCTCTGTGCCCACAGCACTGGTCTCCATCCCCAAGATCTTTCCTCACCTGGCTGGTGGGGATGGGAAATTGAATGCAGGTGTCAGTGTAGATGGTGGAGGACCTGGGAATCATGAGGGAGTCATGTAATCACTTAGGCTGGAAAAGAGCTCCTGAGATGGAAGTCTAACCATTCCTCAGCACTGTCAAGCCACCACTGAACCATAGCCCCAGCTGCCATATCCACAGGTCTTTAAATCCCTCCAGGGATGGTGAAGATGTGGTTTAGCCTGAGTTAAACAATTGGGTAGGAACAAACAGTTGCTGGAGCATCTTCTGAGCTATCTGGGTAAAAGATCAGAAGCAAGGGAGAGACACCCCAATCCTAGGTGTTTTCCTGGGGTTATTGGGCTCTCAGGCTGCATGGGGCAGCACTCTGGGTACTCTGGCTGGAGCAGACTCATCTCACCCTCCCCTTTGCTTTTGTAGTTCATGGAGAGACCACCCCAGTACCAGTACGAGGCGCCGAGCCCCGAGCTCTGCCAGCAGGTACAATCTATCAGGTCAGTGCCATATCAGCCATGGACTCGTGGCTGTCCCTTGTTCCTGCAGTGGGACTCACATACCTATAGTGGGTCCCCAACCTCTGCCCTACCCCTTGTCACCAGCTGCCCCAGTGGCATGTCCACAGCTGGGTTTCTTCTCACCCTGGCTCCTCCTGTCTGGTTTTGCAGGATATCAAAGGCAATGCTGATGTGGGCATGCTGGATGCTGACTGAGGAGGAGGAGGAGGAGGAGGAGGAGGAGGACTCCTGAGCCCAGCCCATCTTTCATTTCTTTGTTTCTTCAGTGGGTTTGTCAGAACACTGGGATGAGTGGTTGGGGGAGGGATGTGGGGGTACCAGAAGCACTGTGCCTCAAGAGACTGCTGAGTGGGCTCGCCTGGCTGCAGAAACCCTGGTTCCAGAGGTGCTGGCATATGACCTGTTGAAAGCCAATACCCTCAGTGCCAAGAGGGGAGAAAAGCATTCATTCAGGCATGCCTATATGTGAACCAACATCCCTCTCCCACCTCTTCATCCTTTTCAAATGCCTTGTCCCAGCAGGTGGGGACAAGAGGTGACCCAGTGCCACCGTAGCAGCAATGGCAGAGGCCCCACAAGCTGATCTTGCTCCAAAGGTACCCCAGGAGCTTGTATGGTTTATTGAATAAGTTTAGGTAGGGTCCTGCACTGTTTATTACAAAAAATATCCCGCAGGGTTATGCTGTAGAAATTAAAAATTGTATATTTTTTAAATACACAGCTCTTGTATTAAAAAAAAAAAGAAAAAAGAAAAAAGAAAAAAACCCCAAAACAAGCATCTTGCTTTGTCGTAAACATCCGTGTGAGGAATGCGTTTGGTCCGGAGCAGAGGGCAACACAGGAGAAAGCCACTGGGGTGTCGGGATCACGCTGGTGCCGTCAGGGAGCTGCGGGGATGGAGCTGCGTGCTGGAAGGCTGGGTCGTGGTCCCGCTGATGGAAGCCTGCGTCTGGCAGGGGCTGGAGAGAGCAGTACCCCTCCTGGGGCAGGAGCTGGAGTGGTGAAAGTGCCTTGGGAACGCTTCCTAAAAATAGCTGGCTGCCTAAAATCACCGGGGCCCCGCTGCAGCCCACAGCGACAGAGGGCACTGGGGACTGCAACACCACTGGGTGCATCCTGCAGGCTCTGACAGTCCCTGGGCATCCTGGGCAGTGCTGGTGGCCCGGCTGTCCCTATGGCAGAAACTGGGCGATGCCATCGTTGGCACATCCACGCCAGCCTGGTGCCCGTCTGTCCTCTCTGCACCCCAGCTGCCAAGCACCCCGGCACGGCGCGCTTGCTTGCAGGGTTTTGTTGGGAGCAGCGTGGTGACATGCAGGGGCTTCACTGTCCCAGGGCCGGCTCCTCCTGGCCCGGCACTGGGCGTCTTTGGTCTACGGCAGCTGAGTCTTGTGCATTCCCAACAGTTTGTGCCAGGGCTTGTGGCTGCTCACCCTCAGGGCCTGTGCCAGCCTGCGGCTCCTCCAGCCCGGCACGGGGCCAGTCCTGCAGCGGGGCACCTACACAGGTCACAGGTGCTGGGGTGAGCATGGGGGGACCCTTGGTACCCCAATATCTGCTTTAGCAGGGAGGGGAACATCTCACCTTCAGCATCCGAGGTTGGTCCAGGCTCACCCTCCATCTCTGAGAGGGACTCGTGCTTGGTCCTGTGCCTGAGCACAGGCGAACGCCGCAGGCGCAGGGGAACGGTGCCCACTGGGGGAAACACAACCCAGGCCCATGTTAGGGTGGGGCACGGTGGCCTGGCACCTGCTGGAACTGATCCCAATGCTGAATTCCCCTTGGGAACTTCCCATTAGGGCAGTGCCATTGTCTATCGCCCCCAGCTGGGAGAGGCAGCACCAGCACACATGTGGAACACCACCACCACCCACCTCTGTTGGTGTTAGGTGCAAGGAGGGCTTGGGGTCCCACTTCACACCCAACTTACTTCCCAGCTCTGCCGGGCACTCGGGCTCCCTGAGCTGCTCCTCGTGGACAGACAGTGCTCGGCGGCTGGGTCCCCGTGGCGCTGCCAGCCGTGCCATCAGCCGGGTGTCTGTGTAAGCAAAGGGGAGGTGCCATTGGAGGACAGCCCACAGCACCTTACTTGCAGGCCCCATCAGCACCCAGCACCCACCCTGTGCTTGGCTTCCTGCTGCCCTCCATCCCAAGGGCTCCAAGAACAGGCCAGCAGTGGAAAGTGGAATGAAGCACCCATGGGCACCTCGTGCATCCCTACCTTCATTATTGGGCGGTGTGGGCAGGGTGGGCAGGGTGCCAGCACCCACCTCCCCACCATGGCTGACCCTCCGCGGCAGTGCCACCGGCACGTTCCTGCCCAGCCGTGGCAGGCTGCTGCTCCAGCCCTCCCGGCCCCCGGGCTCCGGCAGCCCGCTGGGCTCTGCCAGGGTGAGGGAGCGCCGGGGCTGGTCGGAGCTGGTGGCCGGAGGCTCAGCGGGCAGCTGCCTTCCCAGGGCTTTCCAGGCTGGCCGGGGCTCGGCGCTGGGCTCCGTCCTGGCGGCTGGGCTGCGGAAGGGTGCGTCTGTGGGGCAGGCAGGATGGAGCTGTGGGTGTCCAGAAGTGACAGCCCCAGAGATGGTTCTTGGTGCTAGGAACTAGCCTGCAGTCAGCCCAGGGAAGGGCAGTGGGCTGGTGGCCATCTGCCAACACCAGGGATGGGCACCCATGGGCGTAGGGCACCCTCCCGAGGGTGGAATTGTGCCCACGTGCTTGTGCCCACCAGTCCTTGTTGGCTCCAGTCCCCATGCTTGGTGCTAGGAGAGGGGATGAAGCCCAGTGCCCCAGGGGCTGGTGTGAGCCCCCAGCATGCAGTGGTGACCCACCTGTGGACACAGAGTGTGTGCGGGCCTTCAGGGATGGGGGTGAGTCCGCAGAGCTGTCGACGATGTCCCCTGCAAGCACAAGCCACCGGACAGCAGCAGTGAGCTGGGGTCTGCCCAGTGCCACCAGCACCCAACAAGGCAAAGATGTAGTGGGACCCACAGCTGGGAGCCCAAGGGGGCCTGCCCATGGCCACCCATGTGTGCCCAGCTGGGTGGGGGTCAGGGTGGGAAGGGAGCAGCCCCTCACCATCTGAGCCGGCTTTCTTGATCTCGCTGTCTTTGCTCTGCAAGGGGGAAAAAACTGGTAAGGATTGGGTATCAGGGAGGCAGTGCCCACAGAGACAATGGGGGCAGAGGGCAGAGTGCTGCTGCCAGGCTCTGATGTGGCTGCAGGGAATGGGTGCATGCCAGGAAAGGAGGGACAGACTGACAGACACCATGCAGTGCACAGGAATTCACCCCTTGCAGAGGGTTAGGTGACAGGGCAGAGGCTATGGGCAGTGGCAGCACAGAACTGGGTGCTGCCATTCCCAGTGGGGAGATGTCCCCACTCTATGGACCACCATCTCCTACCACCCTGGAGGGGCAGGGTTCATCCCAAAAATGGAACCAGTCCCCACCTGCTGCTTCTTGCTCTCAGCAGCCGGGCCCTTGGTGACGCCGATGCGATGGAGCATGACCTGCACACGCTGTTCGAAGGAGCTGGACAACTCCCCCTCGCTCTTCTCCAGGTGCCTCTTCTGCAGGAGAGACACAACCCTGCCAGGAGCATGGACCCACCACAGCACTTGTGGCACCCACACTCCTGCCTGCGGGGCACCCACATTCCCAACCCCAGCTATGCTGCCAGGAGATGGTGACATGGACACGACCCAGGGGGATATCCCCAGCCACCACTCCAGTGTCCCCACATCCCCTGGTAACCCCACCAGTGTCCGTGGATGGGAGCAGCACCCACCAGGGGAGCTGAACGGTGGCGGTGGCTTGGTGACTGTGACAGTGCTTACCTTGTCATGCCTGACCCCCAGCGCATCCTCGTCCTCCCCGGACAGCAAGATGAGTGACTGGGATTTGCCCTCCCGAGAGTACTTGGGCCGGATCCTCCGGGCAGAGTCAGGAGTCTGGCAGTGCTCAGGCTCTGCTTGGGGCTCGGCAGAGAGCCCCCCCTCCTCCGATTTACTCAGAGGCTTCCCTGACTCGCCTGCCTTGCTGGGGGCTCGTAAAATGTCACTGAGCATCGAGCGCCTGCTCCTAGGGGCAGTGGCACCACCCTCGGGCTCCTTCTCACACCTCGAGCCCCGGCTGGATTTGGGTTTCTTGAAGGCAAAAAAATTCCCAATTTTCTTCTTGAGGGTGCGGGAACCAGAGGGAGCCAGAGGGGCTGATCCTGGGCAGGTCTCCGGAGTCGTGGGGCTGGGGAGAGATGAAGCATTGGAAAAGGTGAGCTCCAGGCTGCCAAGAGGTAAGGGATCAGTTTTTTCACCCTGCCCACCCTAAGGGGATGGATCCAGACCCTGGACACTCCACTTGAGATGGCAGTGTCCTGGCAAGGGCACCCATTCCCAGCACTGTTCCCCTGGGTGCTGCCTCATTGCCTCCCCACTGTAGAACAGACTCCGTGGCCACATCTGGCACACCATGGCTGCCATCCCACTCCTCCTCCCCCAGCCCTGCCCTTGGTGATACCCCTGTGTGTGCAGCTTTCCCCAGCATCCCTTTTGCACTGGGCCCAGCAGCATTTGCAGGGAGGCTGCTGGAACCTGGGGATGGGTGTGCAGGGCAGGTGAGGGGCCCTGAGCACCCCCAGCTTACGGCAGTGTTTCTGTGATGAGCCTCTTGGCAAAGAAATCCTCCAGCCCCTCGTCCACGCGGGTGATGCTCCTGTCCTCGCTGTTCTCACAGGCCACGGGCTGCACCTGTGAGGGACAGCTGCTGTCAGCCCAGCACAGGACAAAGGTGCCCCTGGGCATGAAGGTGTGTCTGTCACCCGCCCCTGGGCATGGACAAGTGGGTGCCCCTGCAGGATAGGTGCTGGCATGCATTAAAGCCAAATCATGGTGCTATCAGCTGCATCCCAGCTCTAATCCTGCTCCCTCCCTTGAGCACTGGGAGCTCCAGGCAGCCCCAGGCTCCTTCCAACCCCTTGCCCAGCACAGTGGCTGAGGTATGGCACTCATACTGTGGGAGAAGCCTTTAGCTGGGATGCCTCCTCCATCTGAGCTCCAAGAAAGGGACCCCTCTGCTGCTGGCAGTGATGGAGCAGGTGACCTGCAAGGACCCACATCTGCATCCTTCAGATGTTCCTAGTCCAACCTTGGAGCGCCACCACAGCCTGCCTGAGAGCCACCTGCTCCATCCCCATAACAAAGTGGTCCATGCCATGGCCAAGCCACCCTCCATGGCACCTTCCTTTCCCTGGCATGTGCCACTGCATCAATGCCACGCTATCGATGAGAGGGAGGCGCTTCCCCATCGGTGGCATTTCAATCCATAATGACTTTTCATTACGGCTGGATTGATGCCGCTCAGGAGCCGTTCCAGCCATCTGAGATCTGCTCTCCCTGTCATATCACATCCATCAAAGCCTGTCCTTGCTCAAGTCTTGGCCCACCCCGGGTGCCAGGCATGCCTGTCCCACTGCTGGGTGGTGGTCCCCTGGCCCTGCCAGCCTCCAGAACCCACCCTGGGACACAGCTCTGCCTCCTCTCCAGCCCTGTGCCAGCCCTGATCCCACCATGATCCAAGGGCAAGCATCACCACAGCCCTGCAAGCCAGGGCTTTCCAGCAAGTGAAAGGATCCAGCTGCATCACGGTGGCACGGGGATGAGGTGATGCCAGCAGGATCCAGCCCTGGGGACAGTGATGGAGCTGTACTCGCCACTAACTGCACCCAAAAGTTACTTTTCCTTTGGGAAGGGGGGTGCAAAGTCAGGATCCTCATCCAGTCGCCTGTTGGATGGGGGGAGCACAGCCCACCTCATCACGGCTGGCAGAGCCCCACCAGCACCACCTGGAGCCGTGGTGGCCACCGGTGCTTCAGGGATGATGGATTTTGGATAAGGGGGAGCAAATGGAGCTCAGGAGGGAGGCAGCTGGAGCCATTGCCGAGCATATCGCCGGCCCTCTGCACCCAAACTCTGCAGGGTTTTCCATTCCTCTCCTGGCTCCCACCGCTCAGCATCTCCCAGTGGGGAGCAGGAAAGAGGATGGATGATTCCCCCCGCCCCCCCCCAGCCCCCCTGCCCATCCTTTCAGGTTCCCCCCCGAGGAGGAGGAGGCTCCGGCAGCAGCTGAAATGCAGAATAATAATAAACCCACCGCGTCTTTGCGCATCTTATTTTCCTGCCTTGCAACAAATACTGACCGCAATAATTCACCCAAACGAAAAAAAAAATTGGGAAAAACACCCCGAACGCAGCCCACCTCCCCTGCCAGCCGTGCCCCCAGCCTTACATTCGGCTTGCTGGGCGGCTGCCGGTGCCGGCGGTTGGGCCGGGGCCTGCCTTTGGTGCAATGCTCCAGCTTCTCGCCGGCGGTCGGCAGGTCCATAAGGAATCCGGTGGCGGTGGCAGGCTGCGTGGCGGGGAGCGAGCCGCTCGCAGGCTCAGCATCCTTTGTGGAGGCAGGGCGTGCCGGCGGCGCGGCGGGGCTGAGTGACGGCGGCGCCCGGTGAGCTCGGAGCCCGCTGGCGTCTCGACCCGCTGCCGACTCCAGCTCCGAGACACCTACGAGAGGCGAGAGAGTCCGTGTTGACACCCGCCGTCGCCAGGCCTCCCCATCATCATCATCATCACCATCACCATCATCATCAGGGACGCCGTCGCCCTCGCCCACGCGCGGAGGGGCAGCGAGCGGGGCAGCGGCTCCGCCGCGGGGCGGGAGCGGGAGCGCGGCCGTGCCCGCCGGGAGCGCGCGTGGCGGCTTTGCGGCGCGGCCGGGATGGATCCCGCCACCGCCGCCGCCGGAGGTTGGCTGCGTGCAGGGGAGGATGCTGCGGGGGAGTGTGCGGGGATGCTCCGGCAGGGGCCGAGCCCCGCAGCCAGCCCTGAGACCTGCAGCCGGCACAAACTCTGCCGGCAGCGAGCAGCAATCACAAACATACCCGGTTTGCTCTGCCGGCAGCTCCTCACCCCCCCAGGGACCCTCTGGAGGGGCGGCAGGGTGCTGCGGGGCTCAGGGATCCCCTGGGGACTCAGGGGTGCTGGGTGCTGGAGTCTGCATGAGCTCAGCCAAAGCAGAGTGACCCATCAGCTGCTCCTTGTCTGTGCCCCCCTGAGATTCACTCCCCTCCCAGGCTGGCGGGGACAGCACCAGCAGCAAGGGAAACCCGCGGGCATCACGCGGCGGCCCGGTCCCTACCTCCTCTGCAGCCAGGTCCGGAGGGTTCCTGCCCCTCGCCAGCGCCGCGGCATCGTCCTCAGCCGACTCCGGCAGCAGCACCAGGAGGTCGAGCCCCTGCTTGGAGAGGCTCTCTGCCTAAAACCATTAGGAAGCGCTTAAATTATCCCAGGGGCTGAAGCGTGCTGGGCTGCCCTGTGTGCTCTGCGCTGCTCTGCTCCCTACCCACGGCTGGGATTTGTGAGCGGATTTAGGCCTGATTAGCCGGTGTCCAGCTCGGCGCAGCTGCCCTGCTGCAGGAGTGGCCGGTGCCTGGCGTCACCCCAGCACACGGCAGCAGCGCTGGGACTTTGCTCAGGGTGTTAATATTGCTGTGACCACACTGGGAGAGGATTACCTGGCAGGAAAACCAGCCTGGGTGGGAATTGTCCTGCTTTCCAGACTGCAAATCCATGGTCATGGCATTGGTGTCCAGGTGCCTGGACAATACTGGGCTATCCAGACCCCCATCGTGCATCCCAGCCCCACATCCCCATCCCACAGGTGCTGGCAGCCCCCAGCACTCACCAGTTTGCACTGGGCGATGGTCAGGTCTCCCAGCACAGCATCCACGATGCAGTCGGCTACAGCGGCTGTGACGGACAGCTTGATCTCACTGGGAGCAGAAAGAGGGTGCTCAGGGCCAGCACCCACCACCCCTGCAAGCCATGGGGCCATCTCCCCAGGGAGGGCTTTGCTGAGGAGATGGATGCTTGGCTGGGGCACACCCAGGGGCTCCCAGGACATGCCCATGTGCTGCAGCTTGCTGGGTCTGGGCTGCCAGAGCAGGAATGGGAATAGGCACTGGCTGGGATGGAGAACGCCAAATGCATCCCATTGTTGATGGTCAGGGCCGGCCAAGGGGATGTGCCTACAAGAACATCATCACCCCACAGGTTTCTCCAGCACCTAGGGACTCATCCAAAGTGGATCCAAGCAGGAAGAAAAGCTACATGTGGGAAAACCCAGCAGCAGGACCCAGCACACCTCTACCACAATGTGGGGAGAGGAGAAGTTGCCAGAGAGCCCCCAGAATGCTCCTCTGGCCCGGGGGTCAGTGCCAGTGACTGAGTGAGAAGGAAGAACAGCACATCACCCACTTCAGCTTGCTGAAGACATCGGTGACCATCTGGTCCAGGACAGCGCTGAGGCTGAGCTGGTCCTGGAGGCAGATCCTCTCTGACATGGCCGTGACCAGCTGATCCCTGACCCCGCTCTTCTGCACCACGGCTGGGCACAGCCCGTGGGCCGTGTCCAGTGCCGCCTGCATGATTGCCTGTAGTTTGGGCAGGAAAGGAAGGATTCAGTTTCTGTTCTATCAGGATTCACATGGCTTTCAGTAGACACCATCCCCCTTATCCTTGGGCCAAGGCTGATGAACATCCCATCAGGGGCTGCCCATGGTGCCCACCTGGATTTCCCGGCTGCAGGTCTGTGATGCCTCCTCCGTGAGACACTCCAGCTTGTGCTGCAGCTTGCCATTCTGGTAGGGGGTGTTTCCAGCCTCATACAAGAGGGGCAGGATCTGACATGGAAAGAGAGATGGTGTGGGTCATCCTGTGTCACCTCATCTTCTCCTCCCATATTTCCATGCACAGCCTGCACCCATGGCTCTCCCATCAGCTGGGGGGACCCAGTGATCTTTTGGCTTTGCTGGGCCAGGTTTGAGCATCCTCATCCCTCAATTTCTCCCTGCTACCCACTGACTCTCCTTCCCCTCTTGCACTCCACTACACTGCTACCTGCATCAGGGAGACCCTTATCCAACCCTTTCACACCTTCCCAACATCAGTACTGTCTTAAATCCTGTCTCTGCCACATTAAGTAACCAAGGGGGTGCCAGAGAGGTGGGGAAAAGGGGAAAGGAGGTGGTTTGAAGAGAAGCAGAAGAGGAAAAGGTGCAGTGGGGGGAAAGGAGGTGGTTTGAAGAGAAGCAGAAGAGGAAAAGGTGCAGTGGGGAGAGAGAACAAAGACCAGCAGGATCAAACCAGGTCTGACAGAGCCAGGAGCAGCCAAACCAACACGACGGATTTTGTCATGGGCTGATGGAGCATTCTCATTGCTGGGGTGGGATAAAGGTGCCCCAGGGAGGGACTCCTCAGGGATTCAGGGAGGTTTCTCAGTAGTGTGGGCATCTGTGGGCTGCAGGGTGTTCTCAAAGCTGGAGCTCCCATCTCTCCCAAGGAGGGACGTGTGAGCATGGGATGCCAGAGGAAGGGGGGCTGTAGCCCTGTGGGGGGTGTGCACACAGCCGTGTGGCTCTGGGGCAAGGGGACTAAGAACATTTTGATCTTTGTTCTAGAAGGGAATTCAGAAATTCTCAGCTGTTCTTTAGCGCTTGCAAGTGCTTGGTGGTGTGTGTCTGTTGCATCGACGTTCTGGAATTCCCTGACTGCTGGTTAATGATGTCATTAATTAATCAATGCCCTGCTTCGATCCCAAACGGAGCTGTGGGGGTTTCCCACACTGTGCACTCACACTGACACAGAGGTTGGCATTCCTGATGGCCTCCTCAGCACAGAGGATGTCCGTCTCCACCTCCTTGCCCATGTAGGTGCTCAGGATGTCAACGTGCTTCTGCACACTCAGGCAGATCTCATTCACCATCTGGAGCACAGGGAGGCTGTGTCATGTGCCAGCACTGGGGCAGCACTGCCAGTTCCCCTCCTTGCTGTGACTTTGCCAGAGAGGAGTGTGCTCAGAGGGGGCACAGGCAGGTTACAGCCTCCAAGAGCATCCCTGCCTAATAACCAGGGATGCACACAGCAGGGATGTGCTGGCAAGAGTGCCCAGGAGGCAGGAACACACTGAACAGGTTGGTGTAGCTGCAAGTTATCTCAGCAGTGCATATGCATGAAAAGCTTGGATGCAACCAGCAGGATTCCAGGAGATCTGCTTTCCATCCGCCCCCACCCTCACCACAGAACCATGGCATGGTTTGGGTTGGAAGAGATCTTAAAGGTCCTCCTATTCCAGCTCCACTGCCATGGTCAGGGACACCTTCCACCAGACCAGGTTGCAACCTGCTCCATCCCTGAATCTGTTCTGCCTTCCACTCAGGCAAGGTTAACAGGGTGTTTTGCTGCTAGCAAGAGCTCCCATGAGCAAGCCAGGGTGGTTTGGGGCAGGGGAGGAGCAGCCCCTTGGACTCGTTTGTCCCTCAGACCTGCTCAGAAGAGGTGGTGAGGATGCCCTGCTGCAGCCGGAAGGTCTGAGCCGGCAGCGTTTGCCGCAGCTGGTTCCTCGTCAGGCAGGACTGGAGCTGCAAAGGCAGAGGCCGTGAGCAGTGATGGTGGCACCTGGCCCTGGGCTCCACAGCCCATTTCCCCACCTTGTGCACGGCCTCCTCCGTCCTCTCGGGGTGGCTGCGGTACGCCTGCGCCACGTCGCTCATCGGCAGCGGCATCGACTTGAGCGTGAAATTCCTGCGGGGCACAGGGGGTCAGCAGTGCTGCACCCAGGGCTCAGCCCCCTGCTCGAGTCCCCATGGATGTGACACAGGCTCAGAGCCCACCCAACAGCAGCCTGGACGTTGTGCTGAGGTCCAGCTCTGGAGATCAGATGGCCAAACTCTGGCCCTCGGCAGACCCCGATGGGGTGGCAGTGACCACGTGCCCAGGCTCTCCATGCACCCCTCTTTCTTCAGACCTGTGGAGATCTGCACAGCCAAACACCAGACAGGTGGTGGGTGTGCTCAGCAGGGGAACAAGCTCTACCCATCTGTCACGGGCAGGGAGGAGAGGAGCATCACATCACATCAGCACCACCAGCAGATCACCCCGTGCTCACGTGGAGATCCTGGGGTGACATGAGGCTGTGCTGGGTGGGATGCAGAGCCCAGGGGAGCCCTGAGGTTGGTAATGGGGCTGTCATCACCAAATGGGTGCCAGGTTGCTTTTCTGGCTGCAAGGCCCAGAGCTGTGGACCAGCCCCCTTGGGACATGTATGAAACTGTGTGACACCCTGGGGACAGGGACATGCTGGTGACAGAGGCTCTTTTGCATGGCAGTAACAAGCCAGGAGGACCAAGAGGCTCCTTCCTTACCTCTCCAAAGCTTGAGCCACCTCGAGGAGCCCATGGGCTGTTGTGTTGTTCCTGTCCCAAACCACAGTCCTGCAAAAAGAAGGACCTGGATGAGCCCTGCCCACACTCACACCATCCTGAGGCAGGTGCTAGCAAGAGTCAGCTCAAGGCTGACCCCAGGCATCAGAGAGCCTTAAAATGGGGTTAAAAATTACAATTTTCAGTATCCAAAACATAAACTTGGACTTTGCAAGGAGATATAGTTAGGTGGGTGCCTGGAGGGAGTGAAGGGTTGGGAAGACACATTCAGGGACCATCCTGTGGGCGGGGACAGACATGTCCAGAAGAACAGCCCTGGCTGAACACCATTCCCTGTCCCCTGCAGATACCCCTGCTTTGGCTTTGTGTACACAATGTGGTCAAAAATGGTGTTTTAGGAAGTGATGGCAGAGGATGAGGTGAGGGCAGTGATCACAAAGGTCTGTTTGCAGCATGCTGGGCTGGGCAGGAGCCTGGAAAAGAGGTGGCAAGCACCAGGGCAGGGATGGAGCTGCTCTCTTGCCCTTCACATGTCCCCTGCCAGCACTGCCAGATGACTGCCATGGGTGCAAAATGCAGTCACAGCACCCAGCCTTGTACCAGGAGTGGTCCAGGACCGCATCCATGGCCACCAGGAGCTGTGACAAAACTCCTCTGATGGCATCAGCATCACAACCATCACATCAGGGCCACCCACGCAGGGTCACCCACGGGGTGTCACAGAGCTGCTGCTACCTGAGCTTGGTGTTGATCTGCAGGGCCTTGGCGAGCATCTTGGCCCCCGTGTCCCCCATGGCGTTGCCACTGATGTCCAGGGACACGAGGCTGGTGTTGCTGCCCAGGGCACTCAGCAGCACGTTGGTTCCCAGCTTGAGGCGTGATTCAGCCACAGACAGCGACTGCAGAGGCTGGAAAAGGGACAAGGAGGGGGACCAGGACATGTCAAGGTGCATGTCACCCTTCAGACACAGCTCCACCCCTGTGCAGCAGCCTCTGGGCTGGTGCTGGTTTGGAGTGATACTGAACCCTGAGGAACAGAGGGGCAGGGACTCCTTAGACAGGCTGGGTTTAGCTCAGATGCCAGCAGGCAGTGAGGAGAAAAGAGAGGTTTTTGGGAAAGCTGTGCTGAACGCAGGTTACAATAAATCTCCATGACTTTAGCCAGATACAGGCTTCCATTTTCCCACATTTCCCACTTCTCTGTCTGAGCTTCTGCTTCAGACTGAGGAAAAATAAAAGCAGAAGGACTTGAATGGCAGTGGGAGAGAGGGAGGACTGCTCCAGCCTGTGCAGGAGGGACCTGGATGGCAGATCCATGTTCTCCTTCATGGAGACTGCACAGTGGTGCCTGAGGGTGACCAGGAGCAGGGATGGGATGGTTCTGGTGGCCGAGGGCAAGCTGGACTTACACAATCCTCCTCCTGGGTGAGCTGGACAATGCGGTGCAGGACATCCAACAGACCTTCCCTGCAGGAGAGGTGTGTGAGGGGGTTACTGTGCATGCCCTGGGGCCACAGAGGCAGCTGGCAGAGCTCTGTCCTCCCTCCACTCCTGCCCGGGCTGTGACCCATCCCTGGCACTAGGTGCTGGCAGTGGTGCAGTAATAGGGGGGTCATCACTGTGACCCTCCTGCATGGGCAGGCAATTCCTACCAGCCCATGGGCTTTTGATGGGGAGGGAGAGTCAAGGTGGATGCACCATTCCAGGGTGGCTCCAAGCCTGGGTGCTGCTGCTTGGCACTCACTTGGATTTGATGTTGAAGTTTTTCCCCAGAGAGACGTGCCTGATGGATTTGCTCCTGCCAATGGAGAGCACCAGGGTCACCATGTCGGGGTCAAAGCCTGCAGGACAGGGAGACACCCCAGGATGATCCAACAAACCCATGGAGGTGGCACCAAGGTGGTCCCTCTCAGGGGACCTGCAGAGCCACCAAACTGCCATAGTGGGATGCTGGAGATGCCCAGGGAGGCTCGGGAGCATCTTCCTCCCTTCCTGGCTTCCCCAAGGAGACCGAAGACCTGTGCAGAGCTGGGCTCCCTGAGAAACAACCTCCAGGGAGGAGCAGCCACTGTGGGCACTCCTGATATGGGGGTGCCAAGGCTGTGCTGAGCCACGGGGGCACTGAGGGAGCTGGAGCTGGCCCTTGCTCTCTGCCGTCCCTCAGGGTGTGCCCCCCATCACCCACCCACCACCCTGGACACCACGGGGGGGTTCAGCTTCCAGGCAGCTGCCTGCACTCCCATCCTCCTGGCTGCACCATCCCCAGGGAAATCCAGCGGGGATACGGGCAGGGATCTGCTCACCCAGCAGCTCAACCAGCCGAGAGCACAAGGCACCAACACCCACCTATGGACTGTCCCTCCTGCACAGAGGTGCTCTACTGGGAAAGCCAAAAATAGAAGTATATTTTGGCAAAGATTGACTGAAAATTTTGGGTGAGAGCACAAGCTTCTGGAGCATTGGTGTCCTGAAGGACTCCAAACCACATCAGCTTTCCCAGAGCCATTTGGCTACTGAGGAATTGCATGGTCTGCTGTGAGACCTTAGCAAGGCTGTTTGAAAGTTTAGGTGAAATTAACAGCTGGCAGAGGTGATGTTTGTGATGATTAGGATCACTTGCCCATGGCTTTGGAGGCCACAGAAGGACAAGGCTGGAAGCAGAAAAGTGGGAAGAGTTTCTGCCCAGTATCTTTCAGTGCTTCCAACCCTGAACCAGCCACATGAGACCACCTCAGATTCAGTGGACTGAAGAGGACCGTATCAAGAAAGATGGAAAATAAGAAATTCTGGCAAGTCTTGAGGTAGGAGGGCATAAAGAAATCACCTCACTCGCTGTGCTGGGACATGACAGTCCAGGAGATGCAGGAGATCTTTTCCCAGGCTGGGGAAAAGCAACCTACCATTGTCAGACAGGTCCAGGTGACTGATGGAGCTGGCGTCAGGGATGAGGTCCTGGATGACTTGGGCCCCTGCTGATCTCAGCTTGGAAGAAACAGCAAGACATCAGTACAAGGGAGGCAGTGAGCCCTGCAAACCAGATCCTCCTGTTGGGGAGGTCAGACAGGGCACAGACCCTCCTACACTGGCCAGAGGGGTGCTGCCCATGGCTGCTGGGCCCTCACCTCACAGCTGCTGAGATCCAGCTGCAGGTCACTGATGTGGCTGTTGTCTGCCAGCCCTTGCAGCAACGCCCTGGAAAAGTGAGCAAAGCCCCATCAGTGCAAGAAATGGGGGCAGCAGCACCTGCCATGGGCACCCCAGCAGTGCAGGCAGTGGGACTGGGATGCTGGAGAAGTGCATCCTTCCCACAGCTCTGCCTCCCACAGTCCCTTCCCTCCATCCTCCCACCAGCCCTGACCAAGGTCTCCCCAGGCCGTGCTCACCCCAAATCCATTCCCCATCGCACCTTACAGCATCAGCTGGCAGCTTGGTACCTGCCAGGGAGACGTGTCTGAGGGAGCAGGCCTGGCTGAAAAACTCCTTCATGGCGGGGGAGATGGTTTTCACCCTCCTGAAAGGGATGGACACATCATGGCAACAACTGCAACTCAGCACCAGCCACCCCTCCGAGTACCACACCCCTGGGTGCCCCAAACATGGGTACCACACCCCACTGGGTATCCCACCCCTGGGTACCACACCCTCCTGATGCCATCCCCAGCTTACTTGTGGGAGAACACATTTTTGGAGAGATCCAGGTGGACGAGGCTGCTGTGGGATCCGTGGAGCAGGGCCCCAAAGAGCTGCCAGGGTGGGATGGGAGCCGTGTGGAGGAGGAGCCAGGGGCACTGCAGCCCCTCACACAGCCCAGGGATGGAGGGGCTGAGGGCAGGAGCCCTGCATGGTACTCACAGCATCCAAAGGGCAGTCTGTGCCAGCCAGGCTGAGGTGGGACAGCGAGTGGCAGTGCTGGAGGAGGCTCTGCAGGCTCTGAGAGCACAGGGGGCTCAGCAGCTTTGCCCCTGGTTCCCACCCCACACCCTCAGCCCTGGAATCCCAGTTCCAGCCTGACTCCCCCCTCCTGCTGAGCACAGGGGTGAATCCTGCACACGGGAGCCCACTCTCTCATGGACACTGCCATGTACCACACAGCCCCCTGCTGCAGATGGCATCTGCCACACTGCCACAAGGAGATGCAGGGCGATGTCCCCAGGGCGTCCCCAGCTGCTCCCAGCCATGACCTCCCCATCCCTGGGGTGCACAGGGCAGGGCACAGAGCAGAGCAGACCAAAGCCACCCCACCCAGACTGGGGACAGTCAGAGTGTGCCACCCCACCCCTGACAGCATGGGTACTCACGCTGATGTCATCCCCAGCCAGCGTGCCGGGGTTCCCAGAGAGGTCCAGGTGCCGGAGGGAGAACCCAGTGGCTTTGTTATCTGTGAGGGCCTTGCACAACGTGCTCATCCCTGCTCAGAGAGAGGGAGAGGCATGGCTACAGGCTCCCTGCACTGGGGAGAGCCAGGGAGCAGAGCAAGGCAACTTCCCCCAGCTGGGGCAGCAGGACATTGCACCCATGAAGGTTCCCTTTCCAGGGTGTGCCTGCAGCCCCTCCATCTCTCCTTCTGTGGAGGGGGCAAGGGCACCTGGGCCCTACCTTTGGCTGTGAGCATTGTCCTGGCCAAGCTGAGGCTCTGCAGACCCTTGGGACTCCTCTCCACGTGCCGGCTGAAGGCAGAGACCCCTGATGGGAGCAGGGAGCTCTGAATGGCTGTGCCAGCACAGCTGGGTGTTCATGCCACCCTGAGCTGCAGCCTCCAGGGCAGGAGGCAGCTGCTGGTGGGAGCTGGAGCTGAACATCAGTTTTTGTGGGTGTAAACTCATCCCAGCCCAAATTTGAGTACCTCTGTCTTCCAGCTGGTTGCCAGAGAGGTTGATGGTGTGCAGGACAGAGTTGGGGTGGCTGCTGAGGGCCTGGGCCATCCTCTGCACAAAGTCACTGTGGGGAGAAGGGTCACCCATCTGAACAATGCCTGGATAACTCCAGGAGAGACAGCCACCAGTCCTGTAGTCTTACAGGGACATGCCAGCAGCTCCTGCCTGTGGGGCAGACCTGGCTCATCTGAGCAGCCAGAAGGAAGCAGAGCACCTGCAGGGGTGGGTGGTATTCACTGCCAGGCTATGGCAGTCTCTGCTCCCAGTGGGCTTCCCAGTGTGGAGGGGATGGAGCCACCAGCCCCTGGCACAAGGGTCCATGGATGGACCTCCCTGCTCCACGGACTAAGGGAAGAACCACCAGGCTGCCAAGATCCTGCTCATCATTGCCTTGCAACACCTTCACCTACCCCTTCAAGCCACTGTTCTCCAGCACCAGCTCCTCCAGGGTCACTGACTTGCTGAGCATGTAGAGCAGCTGCTCTGAGATCTCCTGATTCTGGCAGGGAAGAAGAAAGCCTTTCTGGGAGCCTGGCCACCCCTGGTGCACCCAGAGCCACAGCAGCAGCACTCACCAGCCTGAAATCCTTGCAGGAGAGCTTGGTGAACCACAGGTTGAAGGACAAGGCAGCAACACTCAGCGCCACATCCCTGCAGGGTGACAGGGAGGAGGGGGTCAAGGGCCAGGCTGAGCCAAGGCTAATCCCAAATGGGTGACAAAAAACACCCAACTGGGGCTTGTCCCGAGACATCCAGCCCAGGGTGCCCCAAGACGCCCAGGATGCCGGAACACACCCATCCCATCCAAACCCAAGGTGCTCCAGCTGACCCAGCCCCGGGATGCTCCAAGACACCCAACCTCAGTGTGACCAACACAATGTTGAACAGAACAAGATTGGGGACTGTGGGTTTAAAGATCATCTTCCCCAGATTATTCCCTTAGGGAAAATCAAATTAATCAAAGTATTTGCATGCTTCTATCTAAACCTCGGGGTTTTAAATACTTTTTAACTCTGAGCGCTCATGTGAGCAACACCACGGGTTTTGGTTGAATGGAAACAAGTTTCTTTTTTACTTCCTCATCCAAAGAAATCTCTATAACGGTCTCCTTTTCCACCAGCTGAACACAGATCCTCTGTTCCCCAAAACACTCAGCCCAGAACTTTGACTTGCTGTGGCCCAGCCTGGCAGCTGCCCCCCCTGAGACTGAGCCCTTGCTCTGCCTTTTTTGGGGTGGCTGATCCCCACAGGGAGAGCTCCAGGCACAGCTGGAGCTCACAGCCCCTCTATCAGGTTATAATCAGGTGATAACAGGGTTATAACAGATATCTGGGGGGGCTGGTGGGGAGCAGGGCAAGTTTCAGGGTGGCAAGCTGCACCAGCTGCTTTGCATAGGGAAACACCTGACAGCTACGAGCTGCAAGAAGCCACTGTGGCATTGGGTTTTCAGCCCTATAAACAGCTCCCAGGCTGATCTAAGAGTTAAAAATGAAAGAGAGGCTGCCTGGTCTCTCAGCTGCTGCCCCATGGGACGGGCTCAGGGTGTTTGGTGAGGGGGAGAGTCAGGCTGCAGATGTGGCATCCCTGGAGCGTGTAACCCATAAAAGCCTCTCACATGGGCAGGAGAGCGTGCTGGGCCCCCCAGCAGGGACAGGGAGAGTGAGGATGGTGCTGGGGGCCTGCAGGCAGCAGGGCTGGGGGCTCACCGGCTCTCCAGGTGGCTGAAGTCCAGCAGGTTGAACTCCCGGCAGTCCTGGCTGTGGTAAATGTTGTCCACGTCCTTCCCAGAAGGATGCACACTGGGTCAGGCTCAGCACTGGCTCCTGGGGAGGGCTCAGGTCCCTGGTGCTGCTGCTGGAGGGAGCTGAGCCCTTGGGGAGCCCCTTGCCTAACCCCAAAGCCTAAAACATTCCCTGATGGCTGGCAGGGGACATGTCCCAGCTTGGTGGGACAGATTGGACAATTTCTGCAGGGAATGGTCAGAAGGCAGCACAGCCCAGGCTGGTGGGTGAGAGGGTGTGGGGAGGGGTGAGCTGGGATCAGTGTCCAGGGGAAAGGGGGACAGGGAGTCCTGCTATGGCTGGGTCCCAGCAGGATTCTCCTCTCCTGGGACACCCAGCAAGGTCCTGAACTTCCAGGGCCTCTCCTTGGGTCACAGTCTGGGAAAGAACCTGTTCCAAGGCAGCTGCTCCCACCTGCACTTTGATTCCAGCCCAGCCAGGAGCAGGGGGCACTCAGAGCTGCAGCTCCCAGCCCCAGCAGCTCCATGAGGCAGCCACAAGCATCCTGTCCCCAGGGGACACCCTGCTGCCACTGCTGCATCCTCGGGAGGGACCGGCTTACCCACTGGATCTCCTCGCGGAAGGCAAAGCCGTTGTAGTCACACAGAGCAGCGTAGGTCTCTGAAAACCCCCCTGCAAGGAGAAGGCACTCTGGGGGCAGAGCTTCCCAAGGGAACGTGGGGGAGAACTTTGTGGGGAGTGGGAAACAGGAGAGGGATGACAGGGACTCAGAAGTGATGCTGAGGGCTCCCCCTTCCCTGCCCAAAGGGGAGAGGGATCCACTGTCAGCCCCAGTGGGGGCTGTGGCTTGCTTTGCTTGCTCCACGTGGATGCCAGGCAAGGCACATTGCCCTGGGGATAATGCAGGGATCCTGCTCCAGAGCAGGCCACAGGAAAAGCTCCTGGCTCTGCACTGGTGCCATGTGAGGTGGGTAGAAGCATGCACAGCTACAGGTCCTTGCAGGTAGATGCTGAGCAGTATTGCCTGCTGTCCTGCTTCCTCCTGGGGAGCTGCATCCCCTCAAACCTGCTCCTGCCCCATGGGATGGGATGGGGTGGGCAGCAGACCCCAGCAGCAGGGCTCCATCTGACCAAAGCCATCACAGGTGCCCTGCCAGAGGTGAGGGCTGTCAGCAGAGCTGCTGTTGGTGGGTGCAGGGCTGGAATGGTCCTCAGAATGCTCCAACCCTCCTGGTCCTGCCTGAGGGAGGTTCTGGTAGGGCTTACCACATGGCCCAGGGTTGCTCTGCAGCACTTCCTCCAGTGAGTCTGTGATCTGCTGGATCCTCTCATACAGGCTGGGGGGGCAGTTCTTGAGCAGTGTCCTGCAGAGGGAGCAGAGGGGTGTCAGGGTGGGCCAGGAGAAGAGCATCCCTACCACTCTGTGCTTAGCTACAACCCTGTGTGTAGGGTGGCCAGAAATATTGAATCAGGGAACAGGGTCTCGCCTCCATCCATGTGTTTTTCTTCTGCTAAAAGCACTGTTGCAGACCCATCCTATATCTGGGATTTTCTAGCTGCAGGTGTCCTGGTTCATGGCAGGTGGGTTGGAACTAGATGATCTTAAAGGTCTCTTCCAACCTAGAATTTCTGTGATTCTGCGATCTTTATGGTTCCTTCCAAACCCAAACCATTCCAGGATTCTGCAGTCTGGGGCTTTTCTGGGCAAAGGGGTTGCTCTGGTTCCTACACAAACACCCCTCAGGAGCAGAAGACCCTTACCCAAGGGATGAGTCTGGAAAGACCTTCTTAAGTGACACGGTGACATGGATAACAACTTGCTCCAAATCATCCAAGGACATGAACCGGAAGGCAAAAGACGCTGCATCTGTTTCTATGACAACCTGCAGGGTCCAAAGGATGAGAGATTCCTGAGCGAGCTGGCAGCACACAGCGTCCCCAAGCCCCCAGACACAACGGTGACAGCCATCAGCTCCTCACTGCCAACCCAGCCACAAGCACAGAGAATGCTGTGAGCACCAGGAATTCAGGATAAAATACATTAGTGCGCCAGAATAAGGTATAAACCTCCTGAAAATTCAGCTTCAGCTGATGCAGAGGCAGCCCGATGCAGTGAGGTCTCTGCCTGCAGCAGCCGCAGCTGGAGCATGGAGGTTTCCTCCCTGAATTTATTTAATTGAGGTTTAGGGCTTTTTCAGCTTATGGTTCCTACCAGGAAAAAAAAAATCCCATGGCAACATGCTCCCTGATTTAATTACACGCTGATTGAGGCGTGGGAGCAGGATGACAATTATCTGCTGGCATCGTGCAGGACGGAGCTTCCGCCAGTGCCCGGGGCTGTGGAGGCAGGAGAGCGTGGGACCGCCTGCACTTCAACAATCCCTGGGCTTTCCATGGCCCAGTCAGATATCTCAGCCCCCTCCACCCTGAGGAACCAACCCCTGCACCCCTCTGTCTGTGCCCAGCTCCTGCAGCTCTCGCCTGCTGAGCAGCAGAAATCCTGTGTGGAGGCTGAGGCCATGGTTGCTGATGATGCCTCACCAAGAAAAAGCCAGACAGGATGTTAGAAAGGAGCAGACAGGAGGTTAACCAGGACCACAGCCCTGTTTTGGCCAATACATCCTAGCCTTGATATCCTCTCTTCCATGGTTTCCACTGCCACATCTGCCCTGTGTGCCCGCCCCTCTCTAAGAGGATTAACGGGGTTTAAAACACCCTCCTGCTAAATTTGTCTTCACCTTGGTAAGCCTGCAGCCATTTGTCACCTTGTCCCTGCTGAGCAGGAGGTGCCATGGCCAGGCACTGCCCGTGGATGGCAGAGGGGAAGGAGTGCAGGCACCCACCCTGCACCCCAGCTCCAGGGCATCACCCTGATGAGACCAACACTGGTGACCCTCAATGGGGGACCAGAACACGCCCAGATCATGTGGGGGGCTCTGGATCAGGGTTTGCCACGGGGAGTGGGCAGAGAGGAGGGTAATATCCAGGCTAGGTTTGTCCCAGTTTGTCCCACTCACCACACTGGGCTCTTGGACTGCCATCTCCCTCACCTCCAGGAAGCTGAAGCTGCTGTGAACCTGTGGGTGAGAGAAACAGGATCAACCCCAGTGCTGCTGGAGAAAGGAAACCCAAGGGTTCCCCCCAATTCCCAATTTTCCCATGCCTCAAGCAGTGCTTGGCCTTAGCCCCAGCCTTCACCAGCTCCCAAACAAGCCCCCCTCCCCTTCCCCCTATATCTCTCCTCATCCTGCTCTTGACCCAGTGGCCCAGGTGGCTCAGGGGTCACTCCCTCCAGCGCCCCAGGCCCCCCCAGGCCCCCCAGGGCTGTACCAGGGTCCCCACACTTACCCTCACTGGCAGCATCACAGGCAGCACGTAGGCTCGCCAGGGTGTCAGGACCTAGGCAAGGTGTGACAAGGGACCATGGTGACATGGAAGCCACCCCTGTACCTCAATGCAACCATAAAACACCTTCCTGGGGAAACCAGGAAAGCAGGAACCAGGCCAGACTCTGCACATACCAAGATAAAGTCGTCATACTTGGATTTCACCTGCAGCTGGATGCTCAGCACCAGGAGCACCTTCTTTGTCCCCAGGAAGGTAGTGATGCCCTCTGAAAAGACCAATGTCCATGTGAAATTAGGTGGCTGAAGTCACCTTGCTCCTCTCCCATGTTGCTTTTGAGGATACTGTTCCTACCTGAATCATCTCCTCTCCCTCCACACCTCACAGTTACACCCTGGCTGCCCTCAGACAAGCCTCACACACCACCTGTGGGTCTCTTCTGCTGCTTGGGTGATGCATCCACCTCCCCATCTGCCTCAGCCTCAACCAAGCACAGGGTTTGGGGCTGTTGGTTTACACTGCCTGTGCTGCCTCACCCATTGGGAGCTGGCACTGAGCGATAAGAGGGTCCTGATTCCTCTTCCCTCCTTTCCAGATTTACCACCAGGGAGCAAGCTGGTCACCCAAGTCCTTCCTCTCCACAGTGCAGCCAGGGTGGTCACACGTGCCAGCCTCCCCAAGGTCACAGCTGGTCACTGCCACCATCAGTGGGCCAGTGTGAGCATGGCTCCTGCCCTGAGCACCCCCTCTGTGCCCTCCTGATTCCATGGGAAGAACAGGACCAAAGGCACCGCTGTCCATCGCCGTGCAGAGCACACCAGGCTGTCACAGTGACACCAGTCCCCATGGGTCCATGGTTTGAGCCACTCCTCCCCAGGGACCCACCCCAGAGCCAGGCCTGAGGCTGTGGGGACACGGTGACCCAGCTCCTCCCCACCAGAGCCAGCCTCGGTGGGGCTGATGAGGCTGAAGGAGCCCGAGACCTCTGTGGCCTTTTGCTGTTCCAATCAGCCAAGGGAAGGCTGTGAGCAGCGGTGTTCACACCCCCCATGCTGAGCTGCAGGCTGTGCCTTCCTGGGGAGCTCCTGGGGACCCCCAGCTGGCCAGAGGAGTACGAGCCCAAGCCCATGGGGCTGAGCAGCACCAAGCTGCACCCACAAATCCGGCAGCTTGAGCTGTGCAGAATCCCATCCTTGAGCAGCCAGGTTCCCTGGGGATGCTCTTGGTCCAGGGTCCATCCTCAGACAAATGAGTTTTGCAGACCAGAGGAACCCCCAGACACTGCATGGGCCCCCCTCAACCTCAGCTGTTGCCGCTGAGGGACCCAAAAGTGACTCTGCCAAGCCCATCGAGGCAAACGGGGGCCAGGCAGGCCCGGCAGGGGCAGCCCCATGTGGCAGCGGTGCCCGGCAGCGGCGGCGGCGGGTGATGCTTACCTTGCAGCTCGGCGGGGATCCCTCCGGGGGACGCAGCCATGCCTGGCACCTGGGGACACCTGCCCGGGCTGCGGGGTCAGGGCAGCATCCTCGGCGCCGCGGGAAAGGCGCCCTGCCGGGAGGAAGCGCTGAGGTTACCGACCGGCAGCGCCGCCGCCTCGGTGCCTCCTCCCCCTCCCGGTGCCTCTTCCTGCCCCGTCAGGCGAGATTTACCGCCTGAGCAGGAGAAGCGAAATGAAAGCGACGGTGCCCACGGCCCACCGGCCCCGCCGGGAGGAGAGGGCGGCACTACCCAGCTTCCACCCTTCTCCTGCCGTGTGGAGGACATCCCTCCATGAACGGAGCAGGAGCATCTCCCCACAGCCCCAGCTTCCAGGGGGAAGGATCCGTGACCTCTCCCTATCACGTGAGGTGCTTCGTGGGGACGTATTCCTGCCTGGACATGGCCGGTGTGTGGGGTAAGGGCAAGTCAACCCTTCCCAGCACTGGGCAGCCAGCCCAGCTCCATCACCTTGCAATGGGAGCTAATGGAGATGGGTGAAGGTGCCCAGTGCAGGCTGCTCCCTGGAGGATGGATGGTGGTCCCCATTCCAGAACAGGAATGTTCCAGGCCTTCTGTCAAAGTGACAAAACTGCTGTCCCAAAGCAAAGGTGAGAAGCTTCAGGTGACCTCCTTGGAGCACATCAACCTGAGGACTGAGCATATCAACCACTCCACTCATCCAGGAAGGTTTTGGACCAGGAAGTGCTCCTGTGTCCCATGACATGCTGCAGAGCTTCCCTGGACTCAGGATTTCCCACTGTTGGCTCAACATGGCCCCATTAGAAACTCAGGAAAGGTGCTGGAGGGAGAGGCAGAGCTGCTCTGAGCCAGCAGCCTGCGTCCCTGTGACCAGCACCCACCAGGATGGATGGTGACAGCTGCCTTCTTCCCCTAAACTGCCCCTTTCTGACAAACTTCCAAGCTCCAGGCTGAAATCTGCCAACCAGGAGGTCACTGAGCTTTCCCAGAGGTCGAATCACTTGGGAGAAGGTGGTCCCTGGAAGGGATGGGTGAGTTTGCCCTCCTGCTACATCCACTCGGGGCCACAGTGCTTCTGAAACCACTTTCTGTGTGAGGGTGAAGGCAGGCAGCACCTCCTTGAGCCTCCTGAGCTACATCAGCAGAGGGATGAGCAGCAGCAGGATAAGGGGCACAGTGCAGTCAGCAGTCCTAGCTGGATCCATGTTTTTTCCAGGATAGAGAGGTCCAGGCTATTGGTATCTGAATTTCTAAAAGGGCACCATCTCCCAGCTTTGTCATGCAAAGATATTCAGGGCACAGAGGGAGCAGCTGTCCCCTTTCACGCATCAGAATGGCTTCTATAGAAGACTAGCAGCACAGAGGAGATATCCAGGCAAGCTGCATCCAAAGCCCATTCCCCAAAATACTGGTTCCCACATGCTGGAACATTCTGAGCAGCAGCACAGCAGGACATGTACTCCAGGAGTGGGGCAGACATCCATGAGCACAGGTGTTCCTGCCTCTGTGCAAGCCCAGGCACACCAGGATGTCCAGAACAGCAAACCTCCTCTGGTCCAGCAGAGAACAGCAGCCCAAGCACCAGGGATGGCAGCCAGGCCAAGCCACTGGCAGAGGCAGCAATGCTCCTTGGATCCATCCCAGCCCTGGCTTTCCACTCAGAGCCCAAAGCCCAGCTTTTCCAGCACTGATAACTGCTCTTGGGTTGAGCAGAATTGTTCTGTCCACATTCAGGCTTTGGATGCTGCCCTGGATGCGTGTCCTTGGCAGCAGGCTGGGATATTGATCTGCATCTCTCCAGAACAGCTCCTCTGAGGGCGAACCAGAAGCCTGCAAGAGGCACAAGCAGAGATCCCTGCCCAAGGCAGGAGCCTCAGCTCAAATCAAATAAAACCCAGTCTGCATAACAGAACCATTGACTGAGCAAGCACAGAGAAACCAGGTCAACTGAGCAGATAGCGAGGTAACACGCCAGGCTGGGGAAAAAGGGAGGATGGCCACAGGGTGACAGCTTCCATCCTCACTAAACCTCTCCTGGGGTGTGTGAAGAAAGTTCTAGAATCAGAGCACAATAAAAAAGTTGCTCAGAAATTGCTCCTCAGATCTGGGTTAAGGGCTAGGGTTATGCTTAGGGTTAGGATTGAGAGAGCCAAAGAGCCCAGAGCTCCAGGGACACTGGAGCTGGAAGAGGCAATCGCAAGGGCATTGCACAGGGGGATGTACCTGTGGCAGGCACCTGGCAGAGACTGGATGTTGCACATCTCACAACCTCTTGGATTGCCAGTGCCTGTGTCTGGTGGGGCTTGGCTAAAGGTGAGGCCACGCCCTGCTCATCCCCAGACCACCCATACCCTGGCTGAGCTGTCAGTCATGGACTCCTGGTGTGGGCTGCTCACCTGGGCCCTGACTGACCAAGGCAGCGCCACCCCAGGGGTGGGCACATAAAAGGCTTAAAGGGTGGAGCATGAGGCCAGCACATGGTCACAGCCCACAACCCTTCATGGAGTGGTGTTTCCTCAGACGAACACTACAGAGGCCACTCAGCACCAGCCACACCTGTGGTCTTTGCACAAATAAACCTCTCAGCTCTTGTCCTTTCAGCCTCCCATTAAGCTGTTCACACACAGCCACCTCCCCCAGCCACTCTGAATTCCAGGAGAGCTGCAGCGCCTGGTTTGGTGTCACCCATGTCTGGGTACAACAGCACAAGCTGCTGCACATGAACACTCACACAGACCAAGGGAGGTCTCTGCTGGAGCACGTGTGGCACCTCCTGGGGCCACCAGCTGAAACAATCATCCTTCACACCCCACCTGTCAGCACCATGCTGAGCCACAGGGTTTAAGACATGATGGAATTTCTCCTTACAGATCCCAGGGACCCCTTTGGTTTTCCCACTCACCACAAAGCCTCCCTAGCTCCAGGCTTATGTAAAACCACCTCAGCACTGCCTCAGACTAAAAAAAAAAAACATTTTTGGCTTCTGAGCACACAAGCCCCTTGCCCAGCTGGGAAAGCACTTGAGGATTTACCCATTTCTCAGCCAGAGCCTGCTCAGGACTCCGAGCTTCCACCTCCAGGCAGGCTTTCCTTGGCAAGTCATGGAAGACCAGGGATAACGAGTCACCAAACACCTAGTGAAAGCCAGAACTAGCAATTCTTGTGCTTGGTTACAGTCTCCTGTAAAACAGTGCAAAATAAAGTAGTGCATTTGCCAACAGTGACTCCCATACCAGCAGTAGGAGGTTCTACCTGAACCTGCAGTGACTGCCAACAGCTGGCACCCTAAACTGCTGTCAAAGGCAATTAAAAAAACACACCACAGAAACTCCACCAATGTTTTCAGAATGAAATGGAAACAATATTCCTGTTAACTAAACCATCAGCTATAACCATTTAAAATCACAGTCAAAACAAACAGAAGTAACAACTACTCCCATGTTACTCCAAGCTCAAGCTGTCAACACCAACATTTGCATTTTACATCCTCCCTCCTCTACACACAGAGCAGCACACTCTGATTTAAGGTCATGGACAGGTACCTTGCATTTGGCATGGGGCAGAGGGAACACCAGCAGAGAGAAAGGAGCCAGTCCTGCTGACAGCATCCTTCTGGGAAGAGCAGCTTTTCCATCTGGAGATGGCTGCCAGGTCGCACCGTGGATGTACACAAAGAAAGCAGCCAGTGAGCACACGTGTTAATCCATTATTATTTATTAGCTGTACAGCAGTATATTCTCCTTCCCAGCTTTCAAACCCCATTACATATTTTATAACAGTATTTTTTTTTCCCATGTTGGCTTCCTAAAATAATGAAAAATATCACACAGTACAGCTAAGTACAAAAATGCATCAACCTAGAGTCTGATAGCTAAACTGATAGCTCTCTTAAAAGCGATACATAGAAGAAAAATTTGTTTGAAATCAGCAAGACTGAGGCTCTATAAAAAGCTTACATATTTTAACATGTGACATTTTCATATACAGGCATCATTTGTATTTCACATTATTCCTTTTTTTGTCTTTATCAGAGATTCAAAAATTGTAGAATTACTGACCTATTAATAAAATTTCCTGGCCCAGGTTGAGGGCTGCAGTGACCCACTCATAAATCACCACTTTTGTCTTAACATAGGATTCATAAACACAAAATACAACTACAAGATAGAGCAAAGAAAATGTATTTGTGAAATTATAACTCAAAAAAGTTAATTATATGTTTCAAATTGGTTGGATGGTCACATCCAGAGGGCAGTGTCTACAGCTCAGACTCTGGATGGACAGCAGTGACTGGTGCCCCTCAGGGGTCCATACTGGGACCAGTGTTATTCACTATCACCGTTAATGGCATTGATGAAGGGATGGAGAACACCCTCAGCATGTTTGGGAACACCAAGCTTAGGGTGCAGTGACACACCTGAAGGACAGGGCCATCCAGAGGGACCTGGCCCTGGGGAATCTCATGAGGCTTAACAAGAGCCAGTGCAAGGTGGTGCACCTGGATTGGGGCAACACTTGGGATCAATCAGGGTGGGAATGAACAGACCCAGAGCAGCCCTGGGGAGAAGGACTTGGGGGAGCTGGTGGGAGAGACTGGACATGGCCCAGCTGTGTGTGCTGGGCTGCATCCAGAGCCCTGGGGGCAGCAGGAAGGGGGAATTCTGCCCCTCTGCCCCACTCAGGTGAGACCCCACCTGCAGTGCTGCATCCAGCTCTGGGGTCCCTGGGACAAGGAGGACATCGAGCTGTCAGGGCGAGTCCGGAGGAGGCCACAAACACGATTTGAGGGATGGAGCACCATTCCTATGAGGAAAGACTGAGAGAGCTGGAGTTATTCAGCCTGGAGAAGAGAAGGTTTTGGGATGACCTGATTGTGGCCTTACAGAACCTTGCAGGGATCTTACAAGAGTGCTGGAAAGGGACTTTTAGCAAGGGAATGGAGAGAGAGGACAACAGGGAATGGCTTCAAACTGACACAGGGCAGGGTTAGATGGGCTATTAGGAAGAAATTCTTCCCTGTGAGGGTGGTGAGCCTCTGGAACAGGTTGTCCAGAGAAACTTACTGCCCCATCCCTGGAAGTGTTCAAGGCCAGGTTGGACAGAGCTTGGAGGAAGCTGGTCTAGTGAAAAGTGTCCCTGCCTGTGGCAGGGGGGTAGAACTAGATGATCTGTAAAAGTGCCTTCTAACCCAAGCCAGTCTAAGATTCTATAAAATACAATTCTTTTGTGCTTCAAAACCAGATTTCACATGTGGGTTTCTCTTGTTCTGCAAGCAATAGTTTGGGTACATATTTTCTCTACCTTATCAACAGCTTTTCCAACATTTACACTCTATCAATTCTCTTGTCACTTAGTTTGAAAGGGATTAGAATACTGGGGTTTCTTTAAACTGCATTTTTGCATACCTCTTAATTAATGGAAAAAGATTAAAATGTAAAAAAAAAGTTATTTACAAGCTTGACCATTACAGAAATGCTTTGCAGAAAGCAAAGCATATTAAGGACAGAAACCAGTTGGAGCATGCCAAAACTACCATGTGCAGCCGACTTGGAGAACCGGAGCTACTCAGTGGGAGAAAGCAAAAAACAAAAAACAAAAAAACAAAACAAAAAAAAAAAACCAAAAAAACATTTCAAAAGTCTAGAACCCTCCCAAGTCTGCATTTACAGTTAAAAACACTACTGAGAGAAGAGGCTCAAGGACTCTGGGAACTGGAAGGGCAAGTCCGGAGTGGTTTTCCACATACTCTAGTCAAGGCTTCCATTTTTGTATATTAAAACTTGGTGCATGTAAACACGGCCCTTGGACCAGCTTTACAATGCAGTTCAGAGCAAAACTAAATCAAGCATCTCAGAGGAAACCCTCAAGGACTCCAAAATATTTCCTAATGTTCCATGATCCTGTAATGCTAACATAAAACAGCAAGTTCTAGTTAAATCACATTCTAACATCGTTTTATTTCCCAGTATGTTTGGTAAAATGGTCTAAAATGATGCACTTCCCAAAGCCAAGAAAAAAGATTAAAAGGAAAAAAATAGATTTGAGCCGCTTAAACACAGCCCAGGCCAGTTCAGTCAGCCAACGTGGTCTTCCTCCATCACCGGTCCATCATGCTGAGAATCATCTCAGGGGTGAGGTCTCCATTGGGAGCTTCCACTACAGCAGGCTGAGCTTCCTCCTCTTCCTCTGCTGTTTCTGCATCAGGTTCTTTCTTCACTTCAACTATAATGTTTTCAATTTCACCAGTGTTCTGGTCTTCAACCTGAATGATTGCTGCAGCTGGAAGGGCAGACACAAAGGAGGAGAGGGAGAGAAACAGATTATTTTGCTGTTTCCAGAGCCAGCCTGCATGCCTCCAACAGGTCTTTGGTGAGACTATTCCAAGGCAAGGGAAGGTGAGGTCCACAGCAAGCACTGCCACATCAGTGGGGAGCAATTCAACCCACCTCACTCACCCAAGCATCAAGCATTTATTTTCTTGTCCCTTTATGAAGATGGGCCCCCAGTACCACAGCTCCAGTGTGCACTTTCATACCTTTCAAACACCTTTCAAACAATGGATTTCATAGAATAATGAATGAAATCAAACCCCATATCAATATATGGGCCTAAGACAAAACTTAAACTTCAGGGGAAATTAGTGATGACAAATTCAGCATTGAATGTTTCCAGAGAATAACCCCAGAGAGAAAACAGGCCACACTTGTATCACTGAGAAGACAGCCAAGCCACTGAGGAAGCCACCACCTCCTTAAAGGAACTGATTTCCCTTTCCCATCCTACTCTGAGTCTAAAATGTATTTACTTCGACTGTGCACAGTTACAATGTCTATTTCTAACTACATCCCTGTGGAGTTGAAACAACACCTGCACTGGTCCTTGCTCAGAACTAACAGCCTGAAGCAAGTTCAGTTGTGGCAATACCTGCAAAAGCCAGCCAGGTAAGAGCACCATGATGTTTTTACTGCCAGCTGTTTTCCCAAGGACTGTATGTCAGCAGAGACACCATAACTGGTACAAAAAGAAGTGAGCACTTTGCACAATTAGGAAATGAAACAATACTAAACAAACACAATGGCCTTTCTTTTCTAGCCTGGCCTGAAGTGGCCATGTTCCCTCGTGACCAGGAAACCCTTGCAACAAATTTCAAGGTGAGTTCTTAGCAATGCAGAGACAAGTACAGTTACCTACTTTTAAAATAATCTCATTTGCAGGGATCACATCTACAAGAATGGCCAAATCAAGGCAAAAGGTGCCCAAGCAAGGAGGGTAAGGTGAGAGCTTCACTCAGTGACTTACGCTGGGATTGTTTTGGTTGCGCAGCAGCTTTGCCTGGTGGTCTTCCTCTTCTTTTCTTACTGGGAGGTGGTGCAGGAGCCTCTTGCTCAACTTCTGGTTCAGCCTCAATTTCTACTGCTGTCTCCTCCTCATCTTCATTATCATCCAAATCTGGTTCAGCATTTTCCTCTGTAAGAAAGGATGTCAGATAAATCTTCAGTTTTAACAAGAATAAAACACATCCATCTACAGAGAAGCACCATCAAATCTCATCCAAAAGGGATGGATTTGAGGGATCAGCTCTGAGAAAGAAGGCAAGTAAGGCCTTTGTTCAGAAGCTGTTGCCACAGACTGTTAATCTGTTACCCTCACTTAGAGAGAACAAGCTGTGCTTCAGAAAGCAAAAGGTAATTTAATTATGTTAGATTATATGGTAAAAGCTACTCTGCACATGCACAAAGGAGCTCAGAGACAACAGCACAAGGAAGACCAAATAACACATGGCTGGGCTACTCCCAAGCCCATCAGAGGGTCCAACAGCCCATCCAAGTCCCACCTGAACAACACAGAGGAGCACAGCATTGCTCAATGGAAGGTGGGAGCCCAAATTCACAGCTTCTGAGGAACAAACTTCTTGTCCAGGACACTCCCAGAAGAGCCACCAGATGTGAAACCCATCCCAGTCATGGGAAGCAGCTCTTGAGATCACCTTTGGTACTATGGGGAGTTAGGGAATTCCTGGTTGGGACACAATGGGATGCAGGAGGAAGGCCATTTTGGATCACACAGGACTATTTGCAGGATGTTTACAGGGGGGATGAGCTGATTTCAAGAAGTGTGGGGAAAATAGAGGGGCAAGAGGATAGAAGAGGTAGATCCCATGTAAATTGCTGTGGCAGCCATTCCAGGATCTCCGTGAAACAGGAGAACCCCAACAGGCATCCAAGAGCCAGTCTCCTACCCCTCAAGCTCTACACTTCATTCTTCACAACACTCCTTAAACCTAATAGATGAGGACCATCAGCATGTTCAGAATGCTCTGACAAACCCAGAGCAGACAAAAAGCAGTGAGAGATGTCAAAGAGAACAATATTGTTTGGACAGCAAAATGATTGCCCTTAAATTTGTAAGGCTGTTCACTACAGGAGTAGCTTCACTCAAGAACACAAGGGCCACAAGGATACTCCCTTTTATCTGACTAAAGGGAAAAACCCCAACTCACACTGGGGCATGTACAAGCTGCATGATTTTACAATCACTCAAAGGATTCCCCTCATGAGGGATTTATTTACTGGATTTCTCAGGTATTTAGTAGTTGCCAAACATCATGAAACTGCAGAAATCAAAAAAAAACACAACAGTGAATAATGCAATTCCTCAAGCAAGTGATTAGCACATCTTTCTTACAGCTACTCAGCTCTCATTGGTCAATTCTTCATATCTATCAAATGACTTCTGAGGTCAACCCACACTTGCCACTTCCACTGAAGCTGAAGGGACTCCCTCAGCACAGAGCCTGGCATCATTCACTGCATATCATCAGCTCATTAAAAAGCCTGACTTTTGACAAGCTTCCCCTACAAAAAACTGTTTTAAACTCAGACCAAACCAACTAAATAAAATATGAGTTTTCAGAACAGGCTGAACTCCCAGGAAGACTTCAAATCAGATACTAAGAATGCCATACTCCAGAATGCCACATTTTGAATTACCTTCCATCAATTATTTTTCCCTGCCTCCATTACCTTTTCATGTTTAAATGCACCATTAGTTACATGTGCTTAATTCACCTAATACATTTTTCTGAAGATCTATACAAACATGAGTTTAAGCATCAATTTCTATAGTTTTTGAATCAAGGTTTGCAAATCATTTGATCATATCCAACCTAAAACTTGTTTGCCATGTTAGATTTTCAGATATGCATTGTCTAGCCAGAAATATCCCTGTTCCCCCAACCTACACCCCTTGATTAATTAGATAAAGCATTCCAGATAAAAGACTAATCAGCAACATTCCTTCTGCAAAATCATCTTTGAACTGGTTGGTTTTGAAACTCTACTTGGCTCTTCCTGTTGAAGACATGATGAAGTTTTTCCTCTGCCAGGAGACAGGAGTAGGACTGAGTTTTTCCTTCACACACAGTATTAATCTCCACCACTCCCTTGGATGTTGCCAGCCTTTCTCCACAAAAGTAGCCAAACTATTCAGTGGTGGAGTTGTCTGGACATGCCACCCAGTAATGCTGAAGAATGATCAAGTAACATTTCATAGCAACGCACTGCAGAACCACACAGCCTCTTTTGGACTCCGAAAAAAATTACCAGAGAGTTTCCCACACAGGCAAGGCAGGAATGGCACAGCTGACACAAGGGGTGTCAGACAGTGTTTTTAAACTACTGTCTTGGAACAGGCCTGGGACAGCAGGCTCTATATTATCCCTCACAGGCAATACATCTTTCTCTACTTGGCCATGTATCACCATATTCTGTGTTTGCCAACCAGACAAGACTCTTTCAAGTGCCAGAAGAAACTTGCAGAACTGGCACACCAGCAGCTAACACACACAGTGAATCACAGACCTGTAACTCTCAGAAGGTACTGAGCTGCTCTTACCACTATCAGAAGAATCTTCTTTCTTAGAACGCATCTTTCTCTTTCGGCCACGTTTGCCTTTCTTTGTCTCTCCTCCATTCTCTCCTTCCCCACCATCTAGGCCAGAGCAGTTATCAGCATGTCTGGCCATTGTGTTCTACTCAGTGAAAGATCAAAAACACAAGAAAAGTTAAAACATGCATTGAATTCAAGATCAGACATTCTGGCTCTATATTTTCAAACACATTTCTGGTAACTATGCCTTTTGCTTTTTAAAGAGAGATTCTTTAGGGGAAATGGGTACATTCATTAGCTTTAGGAATGAAGTTGCATTTCCACATTGCTCATGATGTGAACACTAATGTTTGTTGGTACCAATTCTCAATTCTCTCTGCTCTCTTTCCCTCTTAAAGAGAAGGGCTCTATTACAAGATTCATATTTTACCCTGTACCTCACCCATCTTTCCTTTTGGGTAAACATTTCCCTCCCCTTGACTAAAAAAGCCTCATTCCACCCCAAGCCTCCCCAGTTCAAAGCATATTCCCTTACCCTGCGAGTGAATGTTTTGCCACACTTGGAGCAGACAAAGGCAGCAGGGACAAAGTTGGGGTCGTGGTATCTCTTGAAGTGCATGTCCAGGAGCTGCTTCTGGCGGAAGGTTTTATCACAATGGCTACAGGCATAAGGCTTTTCTCCAGTATGGGTCCGTTTGTGCATGACCATGTGCCGCTCCTGGCATGGACAGGGAAAATGGAAACTTGTGTCAATGGATACAGAAAAGTGAATTTTCAGCTAAAACAAGGCCAAAATTTTATGGTTAATATCAGGAAAAGAATGATTCCACAGCAATGCAAGAACATCTTGATTGATGGCATATTCAGTCCTAGCTCTTCCCATCCTATACGGACTCTTATTCTTTGGTTAAGGGGTACATCAAGGTTATGAATTAGAAGGTTTTTCTCTACAGGACAGAATCACACCAAGAAAAGGCCACTTGTAGTCTCCTTTACACCCTTCAAAAAATTTAGAGAGCTAATTTGATCCTGACAGCTGGTTGTTGCCCTGTTTTTTTAAGTTCTTCTAAGCCTTCTGATGTTTACATTCTTGTAATGAACTTTCTTGCACACTTCATGTAAATAACTTATTGTTTTGTATTCTTTTATGAAGGAGGAGAAATTTGATGGACTGTTGGTTTGTCCAGTGTCATTGGAGAGGTGGCACTGTCATCCTCCAATCCAGTCACTTCTGGAAATCTATAAATGTTGGGAGTCAGAATTAAACTTTTCCTCTCTTTTACCTTGGAGAGTCCAGTGTCCACATTGTTTTTATTTCGAGCGACATCTGGTCATAACTAAAAGCTAAGATTTCCATCCTATACCTTCAGCTCCTGTCCTAACACTCTTAAGGGGTGCCCCCAGCTTACCTGTCTGCAGGCATAATCACACTGGTCACACTTGAAGCGCTTCTCATTCTTGTGGGACTTTTGATGCTGGATGAGGGCATACCTCTCATGGAACACAGCGTCACAGTAGCGACACTTCTTGCCCTGCTCAATGTAGGAATGCTGCTTCCGCAAGTGCACACCTACAGGAAAAAGAATCAAAAGCTTTCACCACCGTGGCTTTCCAAGCATGAAAGATGAGCCCATGGTCCTTCAGTGATCCTCCCAAGCTCAGCCAAAACAGTGGAATTTAGGATTCAACTAAAAACCTGAAGGACTCACAAGTAAAACCAACTAGAACCATTACTAGACAGAAAGAGCTCTCAGAAAAACTCCATTAAGATTTTCCACAGATTTGGTTATTACTTGCAATCTGTGCTGATTCAGGATACTTGAATTTGATGACACATGACTGTCAAACTATAGTGTCTTGTGGACTGTTATTTTTAAGACTAACTTGAATTGCCTGGATACAGCCAGAAGCCAGGTAATTCAGTGGGGGGAAACAGGATTTTCTGCAGGATTAGAAGTCAGAGTGACAGGACTAGAAGGCAACAGGGATACCAGCAGATAATCCCCAAAAGGTTTTAGTCACTTCTTTAAAATCCTCCAACTAAGAGCATACCACAGCTGCACGAGGTAGCTTAGGGTAGATTAAAGCATTATTAGAAGAAAAATTCTTCATAGCTAACATCAGTTTTCCTCTGTTGTAAATCAGCTTGTTTGCTCCTGACATCAACTGACTGCCTTTCTCTCAAACTGCCTCTCACTGTAGCACTTGTCTTTACTGGAAGAGAGCCTGCCTTCCCATTACTTGGGTGATAATTCTGTTTAAAGACAGAAAGTTCTGCCAAATCGTGGCTTCCTCCTTTCCCTCAGCTGCTCTGGGCACGATATTGTTTGTCACCTTCTAGAAACATAAGAGCTTGCCTGCTGGAATCACACTGGGTACTGCTCACTAGATCAGCAATGTCCTACTGCAAGGACTCAGGGCTTTTTTGAGCACACAGCTCCAAATCCAAGAAAGTTAAATACTTGCTCTAATTCAAATCTTTTAACTTGATGAAAATATCTCTGCATGAAACAAGGGCCTCCAATGTGCAGGAGGTTAAGTCACGTGATCTTGCTTTTTAGATCCCAATCCTTATGCTATTGAAATCTCAATCCAAGTTCAATAAATGCCTTCCATCTATGGGCAAACAGTAACTTACCTTGTATGCTTGGAAAAAAAAAAAACAAAAAAAAAAACCAAATAATGAGAAGAAACTGAAAATTGTTTTAACTTGCAGCAGCTATAAGCTAAAGGTGTGTTTTACCAGCCCCATATGTGAAGCTGTGCTTTATGCTGTGCAGTTACCAGACGGGGTATTTGGGTTAAAAGAGCAATTGGGTTATTTGAACTCTAATTCTGGGAAGCTTTGTACCATCAGTAAATGGCCACATTTGGGAGACACATACCCAGGTCACTCTTTCTCGCTATAACAGTATCACAGTGAGGACAGTGGAATTTGGCCACATTCTCCGTGTGCTTCTGCAAAATGTGCATCTTCATGGTACCGCTCTGAGTGAAGCGAGCATGGCAGATGTAACATTCATATGGCTTCTCTCCTTCAGGAGCAAAAGGAAAAAATAGAACAAGTACTTTTATTAAAAAGAAATCTCACCAAGAATCCCCAAACAACCTCCCAGAAAACTTGCAACACACAGAAATTGTAATTCTACAAAGCGCTCAATAACATCTTTCTCTGCAAGTTCTAGCTCCACTAAGTGTCTTTCTACCAAGAAACTAAAGTTCAATTCTTAAGGAAGTTAAATTATTCTTACTCTGAGAAATACAGGCAAGACCTACATGCTGACAGAAGAGAACAAGTGATATCAGATTTTTTGGGGTGGAGATTCTGATGTTCATGTATACATAAAAGGGCATGTTTCTCCCCATCAATTTTAGCAATATGATTAATTTGGCACTGCAGTAACATTCTGTGCTAAAATCATCCCTATTTATATTGAAGAAAAAATTAGCATCTTTATGAACTAACATGCATGAGATGCTTTTAAAAATGCACTGAAGCATGAAACTACAAATGGCCCTACTCTTCAGCTGGAACAGAGCAAACAGAAGTTTCTTCTGTTTATAATAGAGATGCCTGCATTTTATCACTTCACAGTCAAACTAGAAATCAGAATCCACCAAGCTCATTTCTCGGTGAAGTAATTTAACCTGGTTCTAAATTTACAAGTGCTCACAAAACATGGTGCATTCTCTTCAGCTACACTTTATAAAGGTTTTATATTAAACTACACATTAGTATTTGTTTCCTGTGTGCCAGCAACACTGTAGCCCCAGCACTCTGACACTAAGAGAACACAGAATCAGTACCGGAGTGGGTCCTCATGTGCCTCTTCAGTTTGTAGGTGTCTCTGCTGGCATAGCTGCACAGGCTGCACTGGAACGGGCGCTCCCCGGTGTGCGAGCGGATGTGGCGTTTCAATTTGCTAACCTGCAAGCCAAGGGCAACACTCAAGTTAGCACAGATGAGCAGGCCAGATTGCCAAAAGCACAAGAAACCAGTCAAGAGTTTAAAGCAGTTTAGGCACAAAACCAAACAAGCACATTTCAGTGCCATTTTCCCATTGCTCCTGCCCCCTCTACCCTGCCTCCCAGCTTCACTCCAAGTCCTGCCTGATGCTTGTTCCCACACTCAATGAGGCCTTTAGACTCTGTGCTCACCTTACTGTTATTGATCATCTCAGCATCTGAAGACCCTCTAAAATTTTAAAATATCCTGGAGAGACTCAGGGAAATGATGTGGGGAAGCTTAATTCTTTTCTCCTCCTGCTTTTATTTAGAAGGTACAAACCCAGCTCAAAGCAAGAACACCAACGGTATGGCATTTTCTACCCCAGCCTGATCATGCTGCTTAATCACCAACTTGTGCCTACAAAAAGCAGCATGACCTCATAAGGACCAACTTGGTTATTCTTTCCTAATTTATACTATGAAAACCTCTGCAACATAACTTATTCAGCACTCAAACCACAGGACCTGAAGTGACAGCACTGCAGGCATAGCGTGGGCTGAAAAAAAAAAACCTTGAAGCCCCTATATAAGCTCTCCCACTGTAGCCTTCTTCCACTGCAGACACCCCATTTTTTAAAAATTCTGTAGCTCGTCATCTGGCTCATATTTCCTTTCACAGTATAAAAGCTGTCCTATAAAATATCTAACAATACTGCATGGAGGGAAGGCATTCAAGAATGTCTAATCTGCTCAGGCAAATTAAGTATCATCTAACATTAGCAAAGCTGCTTTTCACCAATACTGAGACAAAGGCTCATTAGTTTTAGCTACAGACACCTTCATGGCATAAACAGATGATGTGCAGAATGCATGTTTCTAAAATGGGAGAGCACTGTGGACTGAAAGGACATCCCACTGCAGCAGGAAATGTCTGTCTCCTTCAACACAAAGAACACTACAATTCCTGCAATCAGCTTAAAGGACAAATCATTTAAGAAACTGTGACAACTATTGTTTCCAAAGAGGAAATGGGTATCACCTAGAATTTCTGCAAGTGATCTCAAACTGCTTTCTGATTCACTGAGGAAACCCCACCATTTGCTTCCAAGAGCAGCCCTGATTTATAATTTCTTTTTCCCAGAGCCTTTCAACCAAATGGCCAGAGAGGAAATGCCTAGAACAGAGTTTGTAACAGATGGTGAACAAGCTTTGAAGTGCACAAGGAAGCAGTCAGCAGTGTAACAAGTCCCATACCTCCACACTGGCATAGTCACACATGGAACATTTGAATGGTTTCTCGTGGGTGTGTTTGTAGCGGCGATGCCGAACCAACTCTCCACTGGTCACAAAGGCCATGTCGCAGTCTGGGCACTTGTGAGGGCGAGTACCTGATGGTGTGCAGCAAGACAGGAAGACAGTGACAAAGAGATTTAATGACAAAAGAAAATACAAGGCAGCACTGGTTGTGGATTTTTAAAAATTTTTTTGTTTTGAAGTGAATTAGCAAGATTGTTTTCATGTTCTGAAAGATTAAATTAGAGCAACAGAATGCACAGAAGTCAGAGGTTTTGTATAAATAACTAATAGATTTAAGATCTTAGAGAATTAATATCCTTTCAGTGAGGAAATAGACTACTTTATTTTTGTACCACTTGGTTGTTTACACATTAGAAATCAGCCAGTCAGATGTAAATTCAGTAAGCAGAGAAAATGAGGGATTATAAATTATACTCTTGTTTTTGGCAGTAAGGCACAACAAGCTGAAAACATGAGGGCTAATGCCCAAGGCAAAGAGAACATTTCTATAACTTCAGGTAACTTGAGATCAAGCCCAGGATTGATTTTGTACCTGTGAACAGGATAAGCTCTGCACGTGATCTGACCAGGCAGAAAACAACTACGCCATTTCCTCTTTTTTACCTTGCTCCATAAGACAAAGTAGGAAAACAAGAAGGGTCTACCTTCAACTTTGTTCTGATGGCAGAGCAGACCCTATAAACACAATGCACACAAAACCAAGAGTACCTGTGTGAGTGTTGAGGTGGTTCCTCAGCAATGTGACTGTCCTGAAAGCCCTGCCACAGAGATGGCACTTGTGTGGTCTTTCATCGGTGTGGCTTTTCATGTGGCGGTCCAGGTTGGAACGACGAGGACAAGTGTAACTGCACAGCTCACACTGGAATGTCTTCTTTACACCTGGTCATGAAGGAAACCATCTTTAGTGTTTGACAGCAGCGTGATCTACTGTGTAATACAAGAGGAAAGATTCTTGGAGGTATAAGTACTGCAAGGAACCACCATGCACCACTAAATCCAACTGCATTGCCTGTGGCTGGTTTGGATTAAATTTTCACTGGTAAGCCAGGACTTAATGTTCCTTCTGCACTCTAAAAAGGGTTCCTTAACTTACAGTTTTAACAAAAATCAAACATACTTATTACTGTATTTTGCACCATCTACCTTACCCAGCAATTGGTTATGAAAAAGCCCACAAAATTAATGATACCATTGGCTCCTGATGTAAAACATGCACACAAACTGTTACATGTACAGTACAGCAAAGAGAACAATCTTTTCAGTCACAGTTGTATGAGAATATGAATGCCACAGTATCATACTGGTGGAAAATGATCTCCCTGACAGCCTACAGAGAGGAGAAGGGAGGTGTGCCCCAGAAACACTGCAGTCAAGCATTATTAGACTGTGAGCAAGCAGCATTGGGCATGTCTGCTCTCCTCCCACTTGCACATATTCATTTGCTTCAGTCACACTGCAATCACCACAACAAAAGCATTTTTAAAAATCCATTTGCAGATGGGGAACTTACCTTTCTTTTTAATTTTTGTTGGTTTTGGTGGCTTCATATTGCCCACCACCTTTTCTGCATTAACCTCGGACAACAAACCCTCCTGCTGCTCCTCTTCAAAGTCATATACAGAGACATCCACATCTTTGCCTTCCTCAGTGTAGCGAAGCTTACTCTTTTTGTTTTTCTTTGTTTTTTTGGCTGGTGGCTGATAGTCTGGATCTTTTTGCCAATTGGGATCTTCCTGTGGCTGAAGTTCACCTTGTTCCAGTGTCTCCACCTCACCGTTTGCACCCACTTTCACAACTTGGAAGCCTTCTGGTAAAGGGAGGGTGTGACAGATCATGGGCTCCCCCTCCTGCAGGCCTCCTTTGGAAACCTCATTTTCATAAGCTCCCTGCAGTTCTTCCACAGACGTGGTGGCAACAGGTACAGTCACTGGTACAGGTACTTGGACCAGTTGAAGCTCACCAAGGTTTATAGGCTGCTCTTCCATATTAACAACCTGAAGTGTTATGATCTGTGTGTCATCCACAGTAGCCTCAGTTTCTTGAGACACTGCACCTTCCATTACTTCGGTCTTCATTTGAAGAAGAGTTGGATCCAGCTGATCCATCATCACCATCTGCACCCCACTGCTGACATCCTGCACCACTTCACTTCCATCTGCTTGGTTTGGTGGTATGTGACAAGCATCATCCTCTTGCCCACCTTCACGGCGTCTTTGATAGGTTTTCCTCTCTTTTCCCTTAATGAAAGTTTCTGATTCCTCCACAATAGCGTCAACTGCCTCACCTTCCATTTCACCTTCCTGCTGTAAAAACAAGAGAATGAATGCTGCACACCATCCAATGTATTTAACAACTGCACAAACCCCACAGAAGGACAAGTTGCCCAACTGGAAACACCCAACTGATCCCAATCATATTCAGAAAACAGGAGGTGAGAGCTGTAGTTCTCCACAAGCCCATCACACTGCAAACCAAGGCAATCACAAAACGCTGCCTGCAGTGAGACAACTGTATCAGCTTCTTGGAGAGGAAGGAAAGCAAGGAAGAGAGATTAAGTGATACACATGTCCCTGTTCCTCAAAGACCACAAATCCCACCAGCAAGATGCACAGCAGTATTATTCCTTACTGAGCTTGTTTAATCATTTCACGTAACTTAGCAATATCAGAGGCAGACTCTGCTATAAATTTTAAAGGTACAAAAATTACCACACTGTTAAAAACAAAAAGCCAACCTTAAAGAAAGTGTTACATTTGAGAACTGCAGAACTTTTCCAGGAAAAGGCACTAAGAATTAAGCACAAGAACATAAGCTGCATTTATTTAATATTAAACTACTATTACTTCAAGTCTAAACTCCTCTGAACAACATAAGGACATAAAGGAGTCAGGCAAATATGTCTCTTGTCACCAGCCTGGAGTTCAACTCCTGCTCCCACCTCTGGCACTGCTGGGCCCTGAGTGGATCTCAAGATGCACTGTGCATCCCTCCTTGGCTGAATGAGCCATAGCAGGAGACACAGGTAAAATCTTATTTCAGTGTAAATGATGTGGACTCTGAGCTGGTTGGACTCGTAAGGATCTCATGACACCTGTATTAAATCTATCCATACTGTCACAAACAAACAACACCACAGAAGCTCAGCATTTTGGTGGGCCTGAGCTGTAACTGACAGTAGCTGCACGCAAGCATGACACTGAGATTTTGTGCCTCCTCAGATCACCCACTGCTCTTCACTGCAGTTGGGGAAAAATATTAAACTCCTGTATTCTCATTTTGCAGGAAGGTTGTTTCAAGAGTAATAAGAGCTAAAATGAATTATCATTTTGCAGCTTTTTCCCAAATGAAAGGAATAAGATTATAGTAAAGGAGCATTTTGTAAGTCCGTCTCTATTCCAGGTGGTTTACTTTGTAAAAATAAAGTGGTCCCCAACCACACCAAACACCTCCCCTGCATCAGGATACCATTTCTTATACCCCTCATTAAGCATTAAAAAATACCAAGGTCAATTTTGGATACGAAGAAAGTGACAAAAAAACCAGCTTCCTTACTAAGCCTGTGAAAAATTCCTGAATCCAGTTCCAGATTTGCTAAGAGACTTCTGTATTTTCCCATTAGACTGACTGGCCTCTCAGACCAGCTAAGTGAATTAATATAAATATTTAATCTCCATTGCTAACTCAACACTTTAAAATCCCCATACTACTTTCAAATATCTATGTTTAATCTTGTGTACTCAATTTTGATTTGACACAAGACATAAACATGAAGCACAGCTATCAAGTCTCCATCAGCTTTAAAAATTACAAGATAAATAATTGCGATTCTTTTTAGAGAGTTCTTGCTGTTACTCTACTGTCTTTTCTAGTATCATCCACTTCTGCTGTAAAAACAATACAGCTCATCTTGTTCTTCAGCCTGCCCAGACAAGGGACATAAATTAGCGTGGTGCCTTGACACCGGTGATGTCGTGGGCAGCCACAGTCTCCAGAGGGCACCAGATCCCCAGGAATAGCGACATATGGCTTCGTGCACACTCCCCGCAGGGATCCCGCCTCTCCTCTCCTTCACCACCAGTCAGCTTTTCAAGTCGGAGCAAATCCATATGGACAAACAGCTGAAGTACACCAGATGATGTAAGTACTTAACACCAGACAGCAGGCAATCAGAACAGGGCCGGTCTTTGGCCTACAGCAACTGCAAAAGTGCTTTACAATTATCTTAGGTATTTGCAGAGAGAAGAGAAGGCTGTCCAGGTGACCAAAAGTGTCTGAACAAAAAAAGGACGTAGCTAAATAACACATAAAAATGTGGTCAATGGGCAAGGAAGTAACAATAAAATATGTAAGATGGAGGGGAAAAATGGCAAAAGTCCATCTACAAAGCTAATGCGACTTTGGTGCTGAGCAGAGGTTTGCAACCTTGAAACAAGCACAGGCAGCTCTGAGCAGAGGTGGGGCCCTCACAAGGACCTTCACATTCACTGTCAATATCAGTTGGTAACAACATTGCTAAGTCACCTAAAAGCGAGACAACTGGCCAAAATTTGCCAGTGTCCTCTATAATTCTATAGTGGAGTAGGAAGGCACCACTTCTGACTTGTAAAGCAGAAAATCCTATGCCCACCAAGGAACAGGACACTGGCACACATGGAGACTCTGGCTCACATTGTCAGGAAGTTTGCCAGCCTAGGAACACAGGTGTACAGGGACACCAAGGAAATGCCCGCAGTAAGACTCAGGTTAAAGACACTCACAGTGGGGGTGTACCTGTGAGAAAGCAATGGATGGATTCCTACAGCCGTCCGGTAAAGAACCTCAGACCCCGCCAGTGCCCCTGTCCCTCTGTCACCTCTCACGCCGTTTCCTGTCGCGCGCCTATCAGGGCTCACACGGAGGGGCACGGCTGCCCCCGAGCGGCGACACGCGGCACTGCACCGGGCTGGGGCCGCCGCCTCCACCCCTGCCTGCCACCTCCGTGTCACCGCCATCCCTGCCTGCCACTGCACCCCAACACTGACATCCGCGTCACCGCCATCCCTGCCTGCCACCTCCGCGTCACCGCCATCCCTGCCTGCCACTGCACCCCAACACTGACATCCGTGTCACGGCCATCCCTGCCTGCCACTGCACCCCAACACTGCCATCCGTGTCACCGCCATCCCTGCCTGCCACTGCACCCCGAGCCTGCCACCTCCGTGTCACTGCCATCCCTGCCTGCCACTGCACCCCAACACTGACATCCGCGTCACCGCCATCCCTGCCTGCCACTGCACCCCAACACTGACATCCGCGTCACCGCCATCCCTGCCTGCCACCTCCGCGTCACCGCCATCCCTGCCTGCCACTGCACTCCAACACTGCCATCCGTGTCACCTCCATCCTGCCTGCCACTGCACCCCGACCCTGCCACCTCCGTGTCACCTCCATCCTGCCTGCCACTGCATCCCGACCCTGCCACCTCCGTGTCACCTCCATCCTGCCTGCCACTGCACCCCGACCCTGCCAGCTCCGTGTCACCGCCATCCCTGCCTGCCACCGCACCCCGAGCCTGCCACCTCTGTGTCACCTCTCTATCCCTGCCTACCCCTTTCCACTGTCCCAGTACACGCTGCATCCTGACACTGCCACTCCCACTGTCCCTGCCTGCTGCTGCATCCTGACCCAGATTCCCCGGCTCCAACACTCAGCACATGGATCAGCACTCACTCCTGCCTATTACGAAGGATCCACTATAGTCAGTTCCTTTCCATCAAAATCAGTGCATCTGAAAATGTCTTGTTCTAAACTAAACTCTTGCCGCAGGGGAAATGTCACAATATACTGAATGTCACAATAACAATATAAAAAACTACAGAAATATACAGGAGCTGGCTCACTTGATGTTTTGGATAGCTCAAAAATCTCAGGAAACAGCTGAGATTTCCTCAGAAGTGTGGATTTACAAATTACAAAATTCTTCAGCTGCGGGGTGGGGACCCTACAGGATGTACCCTAAACTTGAGAGGAAAATGTATGGGTGTTTTCCTATTAAATAAGCTCTCTGTAAAGACTCCATTTCTGCTGCAGCAAGTTTTGCACTGGCTGTCCATGCCACGTCTCACTCACTCTGTCTTGAATAATTTGCTATTTCTTTTACTTAATTTTTTCTTCTTTACTCTAATTCTCCTTTTTCATAAAGTGGGTCTCACTGGTAAGTTTTGTATTTATTGGAGGACATGTGCCATTTCCTACAATTAAGACCATTATAGCAGAACAGTAGGAATAAAAACTGCAGAGTTTCTCTCAACTTTTTATTTCTGGCTTTTGTCTCCAGCTCTCTTCCTACCAGTTACTGCTACCTTACACCAACAGCTCGGTTCCACAATGACTGAATCTAAAAAGGAAAACAAAGCAGCAAGTTAAAAGATGCAGTAAATCAAGACTGAAAAAAGCAAAAGAGAAAATATTTCACAATAAGGAGAACGACCAAAAAAGAAATCAAAGATCTGAAATCACAATTCCCACTAATAGCTCAAGCCAGCCCTTCCACATGGGCTCACCCAGCAGGCTCTACTGACAGACACTGTGACACCAAACAGCTCAGTGCACTGTCACAATCCAATTAGCCAGGTAAGGAGCTGTGACATCCAAACAACAGACCTAAGCTTGCTCAGACAGCTCATGGACAGCCCATTTAAAAAGCTGGAACAAGCAGAAATACAAAGTGCTGTGCCTTTCATGCAACTGACACGTCATTCCAATGAAAGGAACCAAAAGGTTGCTTGAGAGAAAGTAATTTAGTGCCAGCTGTCCTGCTGACTACAGCACAGGAGAGCCTCAGCCCAGATATGCTCACTTTCTTCCCAATATCCAATCTAGCCATGCCCTGTGTCAGTGGGAAGCCATTCCCCCTTGTCCTGTCACTCCATGCCCTTGCCCAAAGTCCCTCTCCAGCTCTCTGGAAGCCCCTTTAGGTTCTGAAGGGAATTGGAGAAGCACTAAAAACAACTTGCTGTCATTGTCAATGCAGAAAGTACAACCCCAGAGACAGGGATAGCTAGTGCCAGCGCCTATTTTTTACTGGTGTTATTTATAATAAAGCTACTATCAAAGAAGCATTTGTCTGCCTCTCAGGCATGTTAAAATTAAGGAACCCTGAACTGCATCAAGTTTCATGCACCAAATTACACAAAAATATGTATTTTCACCAAAAAAGGCACAGTCTCAATAAAAACTGCTGGGAGACTAACGCAATTGAGAAGTGTCACACGTTAAATGTTACACATTTAATGCTGTAATACGCACTTAACTTGAGAAAAAAAATTTAAAACTCCAATAGACACACTGAAGCCAAATGCTGTCAGTCAATTTTTGATAGTCATAAAATAATGAAAAGTATCAGCAGCTACATAGTGCAAACAACCTTATCACCTTGCAGCACATTCAGGCCTTGAATTCAAGTCAATCTACATACAGATCCCACTCAAAAACTGACATGGCTTTGACACTTGTAGATTAGCCACTTATTAAAAATTGCATGGGAGTGGAAATAAAGCCTAATGTTAAAAACAAGGGAGACTTATGTTCCTCCTGCATTCTCCAAGAATCCCTTTGAAAGCTGAATAAAGGAATAAACAACCTTAACCAGGAGTCTGCAGTTATGCACTGTATATGCCACTTAAAGCAAGAGAAAGACTTAAAAAAAAACCAAACATATCCAACAGGGTTTATAGAGAAGAGACTTTTTTCTCCCCGCTTGCAGTTCACAGATGTCTATGTAAGTATTTTAGGGCATGAGCAGATGCAGATTAACTGCAGGAGTGCTTGGCCATTCTCCTTCCCACCATGACACAGCCATATCTTCTCCCTGAAAAGTCTCCCAGCTAAGCACAGCCCAAGATAAGGCACTTTAACAGGTAGGCAGCCTTTCCATTTCCTCCAGCAGAGCCACCCTGATAAGAGATGAACATGGCATGAGCATAACTTACTCTAAAGCAGACAGACACACATCCAAACAGGCCAGCTGTGCCTTTCACATGCAAAACACCAAAGAGTTACTACCAACAGGAGAAACTAAAACATTGGGTAAATTTCTTTCACTAAGTAATTTTCTCACAGTAAAAGCTTAAGGCTTTCATTTGGCTACTGCAATCATTTCCATATTCACTGGTTATGACTGCTACACCCATCTCCAGCTGTTTTCTCATTTCCTCCTTGCCACTTACAACACTGGTACTGAAAGCAAACAAGAAGAGTAAAATGGACAACATTTACTGCAGCTTTAAATGAAAAAAGGGTATTCTCATTAACCCACTATTAAGCAATTATTCTGAGAAATATTTCAGCATCTTGGAGGGCATAAGGAAAGCAAGAACCTAGAAGTAAAAAAGCAAACTTCACCACAGGTTAATAAACATCCTTGCTGCTCCTCTGCATGAAAAGGGGCCTGTCAAGATTATGCCCCAAGAAATACATAAACCAGCTGTGGGAATGAGAGCTGCAACTGGAAAATGCAGAGTTGTAGAAGGATGGTTTCTCTGAGTGCTGACCCTGTGAGGGGATCAGAGAAGACAGTGCTGGTGGTGATTACCTAACCAAGGTGTCTGTGCTGGGAGGTTGGTCTAAATAGGACAAGAAGAGCACATTGTTCTAGGGAGTGATTCACAGCTTTTAAGTGGATCCCTACACTAAACTGACATCTAGAGGAATTCACTTTTTCCTTACTAACAAGACAGGAGACCAGATTTTTAACCTGTGTAATAGTTTCATGGTCTCTGTAAGACAGATAAACACAGCACTCTCTGTCCAAAGAGCTGCTCTCAGCTTTTTTCTTCACACTGACAGAATAATTCACCATAATGAACTCGACTGAGAACTAATTTGGCCCAGATGTTATCAGAGGTGATCTTTACCTTTAACCCCTACAAACTCCCAAGGGCACAGCCAAGGCAGTCCCTGGCTACAGGACATTCCTCACCCACAGCCAGCTTGGTGCACTGTTAGAATCAAAATGCATCTTGTGCCATTTCTTTACTTTCCCCCTTTTCTTTTTTCTCTGCTCCTCCCATAAGCTACAGGAGAAATCTTCCTGGTTGCTACTCCTGCCCAGGGATCCCAGCAGAGCTCTTTCCAATTTCATTGCGTTCCATGAGATGATGCAAAGCAATGAGAAGCTTCATTCAGCACTGACCTCTATTTTTCAGTCAGCAAGTAGCACACACCTGTGATCTCCTGCAATTACTCAGAATAAAGCTGACCTTTCACTTTGGATCAGAAACTCAGGGAGTTCAGGCAAGACATGGAAACAGAGTATATACCCAGGGCCCCCTGCCAGGCAGAAGGAAACTCAACTCCACATCTTTCCTCAGCTGTTTGCTGAACAAGCTCCCTCTTAATCCTTGCACCTGACAGTGGCAGAAAGCCCCAGATCATGGCTCTTCCAGAACTAATACTGCTAATTCTGCTGTAATAAGCTGCAGCCTACAATGGAGAGAAAAGCAGATACAATAATGTCAACTGCTTGAAACTTGCATCGTGTAACAAAAGATAAAAAAATCATTGCAGTTACTGACAACAAATCCCACACATGTTCAAGTCATTGGGATATCCTGTGACCTGACAAGGAAAGCCTTGATGAAGAAAGCAGATTGATAAAAGCATTTTCAGTTTTATTTCTGGAATAGTTTTTTTTCCTTGCTTTTATTTTAGATTTGGAGAATTAAAGGCCTAGTGAGAAGGTAATAGGGACAAAATTAGTTAATGTTCTTAAAATTTGTTCCATTCTTAATTTCTCCTTCAGTTTCTATCTACCATTCTTTCAAATCTCAGTTTTATTTTTTCACTATGTCTTTCAATAATTGCTAGTGCATCTCACTAGATGACACAAGGTCTTTATTCATTCAGAGAATTCTCTACTGAAAGCTGGGAAATGCAAGTGAAATATACTCTTATCAATAATTTTTTTAAAGTTTCCCTTTTTAATTTAGTAAGGAAGTCATCATGTTTTGCTAACCTGACAGCCCATTTCAGAAGGACAAACACACAATCCAATCAGGTGTAGAATACAGGAAGACTTACACTTCAAAAGAAGTAATCACAAAGGAATTTCTTTTTAGCTGATGTTAGATCATAAAACTAATCAGTCCCTCCCTTTTTCCAAGTCTTCATAATGCAAAATTGATGAAGGAGCTCATGAAAGACCATTAGAATACCTGAAGGTATTAAATTGAGAATCAAAAATTATTTCAGATTAAACAGCCTGTAAAATCCATTGGCACAAAAAGTGAATCCTTATACTGTAGGCAGATATTGGAAAAGATTCCTAGTTTTATCATCAAGTATTTGTGGTATTTTCTCCCATCACACATTAATTTAGGCTTTCATTTAATTTACTGGCAAACTGCTAACAGCAGAAGATATTTCTTCAAAATAAGTCTGAGCAGAACAGGATTCCTTGGCCATCTGATGTAGGGTTGCATGATTCCAAAATGGCAACACCAGCCACTCCCACACCTGAAAAAAAGACCTGTGTAACAAGTTTCATGGCATTCTAGAGACTTCATAATAAGTATCTGGATTTTGTTTTCCTCCAAGGCTTCACCTAGATGAACAGGTATCCAAGAATAAACTTTTGGGGAACAGCTATTTCTTTTATCTCTGCATATGTACTCACTAAGTAGTGATACTCTACCAGGACAAGGGAATTCAGACTTCACATTGGAAGAGCAGGAAGTGCTTATCCCTGGGATGGTAACTTGGGTCCTACCCCATGAACAACAGCTGCCCATGCACTATTAGTCACCTCACAAATCACACCCTGATGCACATAAGGAGAACTAAAGTCAGTGCTAGTTAACCTAATGTCAGGCTGTACCAAACACAGAGGTGCAGTTTACTGTTGTTGCAGCAGGAACAGGAAATTCCAGGAGAGTTTTGAAAGCACCTATGGCAGAAGGGTGGTGGACAAAAACTCCCAGAGCCTAAATTAAGACATCCTTGCTTTTGAGTCACAGAAAAGTTAGTCTGAATTAGTAAGTGCTGGAGCAGACATAAACAGAATCAAAACCAGGTGACTCCTTTAAAGTGACCCTCATGCTGAAATTTTAAGAAGCTTCATTGTTTTACACACACCCCTAATTCATTTGGACTTGTACTCCAAATATGCTCATACACCAAGCCCTAAAAGTGCTACAATCAACCTTCAAAGCAGATGAAGCAAAAAACCCCCAAAATCCCACAAAGGCACTCAACCTTGGAAGAAAAAACCCCTTTCTCCCAGGAAGCAGTAAGGTCTCATTTCCAAACATACCCACTGTGCAAAGAAACCATATCTGCCTTTAAACTGCCCACTCATTGCCTCCATCAGCCCAACAATTCCTCATGTTAGCACAAGCACCCTGAGAACTGCAGCTACTGTCAGGAAACCAATCCAGGCCAGAACTCATCCAGCCAAGATTTCAATCCAGACTAGGTCTCTGGTGTGCCCCAACACTAAGGGCAGCCAAAAGAGAAGCAGGGCAAAAGGGTTTCTACTAGCACAATGTTAAGCTTTATGTTCAGGAAACTACTGCCTCAGCATGGAACACATACCACACTTTAAACCCCCTCAATTTACATTTATGTTCTTGGCGCTTCTGCACTTCTGCCTGGACTGATTTGTTCTCTTCATGCTGGCTATTCTTCATGCAGCTCCTGAGGTCACAACTCACTCTGGAACAGAACAGATGAACTAGTGAAACTACATAAAAGAGAAAGGTAAGGGGGGTTGGGGAGGGGAGAGGGAGGGGGGAAAATAAAAGCAGTGTTCAATATTTAATGCTTGTTTAACACAGGTGTAGTCCCACACCCCTAACAGAACTGATAACTGCTTGAGGACCCCTTCACTTACCAAAAGAGCCATAAGCAAAACCAAAGGAGTATTTTAATCAGCTTTAATACTTTCACTAGGATGACTGAACTCATTTCACAAGCTCCTCTATCTACTTGTTCTCAAACTCTTTAGCATTCACAGTTCTGACAACCTAAAGCTCTGGATGCCTCACATCAGATTACAAGAGCAATGTGACATTTTAGAGCCAGCTCTGCCTACTTCAGATGGCCTCTCTGTCCTGTGCTGTGGAACAGCACATCACACACAAGGAGTTTTTACTGCTGAGAGGTGTAAATGAGAGCAAATATCACTCCTTACACTGTCAATGCAGCTGTGGATCTACTGCTTATATCAAATAACAAAATCAGCTCTAACACAGTCCTAACCTTGCCACCCTGAGGAAGACAAGGCTCTCTGCTCACTGAAGCAAGCTTCATTACCCTTATCAATTAAGGGCTTAAAATACCCACATTTACAGAAATACAGAATTTACAAGACAGCACATTACTCCTTTCTGTAATCCTTGTCAGTGTGCAGTGTGCACACATGCTAAAAACCCTGGGAATGGCAAGGAAGTCCAGAGGAGTGATTCTCAAGAGAGGCATGTATTCTTGCTGCACTCAGCAATGAAGGCCAAGCAGTGCTGGATTTCACACTAGTTGGATTTCACACCCTTTGAATTTAAGTGCTTCCCCTCCAGGTTCTTCTGTCATTTATTTAGTACAAGGCACTCAAGTCTGGGTCCTGCATTTATTACTTGGCAAGTCTATTTTTAATTGTTAACCAGCTTCAAAGAGCATTACTGATAAGAGGTTTGTTGGAGCTGTGGATGCTCAGTGATAGTGACCTTTAAAAAAAATTTGGAAATTATTTCTTTTTAACACTCACTCTGCAAAAATCACAAATGCTACATACAGGCCCTGACCAGGAAAGAGGATGCTCAGAGGATACATGGGGTGTGCTCCACTGCTAAGGGCATATTGAGACTCCTGATGATGCAAGCTGCATCCCTGCCAGGTTCTGTGCAACGCTGGAAAAGATTTCCTGAACTTTACAAACTTTTCAAGTAATGCAGAAAAGCCTCAGGAGAGAAGGAGATCTCCCTTCAAAAGACATTTGATACAAAATTAACACCTCCCACCTGGAATATTATCACCTTAGAAGTTTTGTCACACACACAAGAGGACAACAGAACACACTGAATTGAATGGAAGCATCTGTTTATCCACTTTGGGTTTCCTGAAATTTTGAATCAAGAAAAATCAGTTTTCTTCCATTTTTCAAAACTAATCTTCTGCTTGGAAAATGATTTAACTGTAAAGAAAGCTGTTTTAAATCAAGATTGTACCCAAACTCTTATGAGGGGAAAGAGAAAACAAACCAGTAATTGCAGCTCTTTTCTACAGTGAAGACAACACAAATAGAGAACATTTCACAGGGATCTCTGCAGATTAGCACTGGTGGTGAGTTAATGCAAGGCACAGCCATTGCCCCTCTCTGTTTACAAGGTAATGATTCTCATTAAGGAAATAAGTTACTGGAGTTTTTAAAGAGATGTTTTGAAGCTGCTTGGACACCACTCAAGAAGTATCAACCTACTAATGTAAAATCCAGGGAGCTCCAAAAATGCAAGGCCCTCTTGTTCTGATCCACTCCAAGGGAACATCCCAAAGGGAGAGTAAGTCACTTCTGCTCTCCTTTACTGCAGAGATGACACTGAACTTCTGTTAAATACCTGGTGTATCTTTCTGGCATAAAATACCTTGCATGAATTTACATTCCATCAGACCTTTGACATTTGGGCAATGTTTGAAGAGCTTGAAGGAAAACAGGCATAAACTGAAAAGCTGAAGTGCTTCACATGTCCACTGCTGAGCTTAGAACACATGGAAAGAACACATCAGCAGGCTACCAGAACAATGAGGTGGCTGGAATACAAGATCTACACAGAAGAATGACAGAGTTAGCTGTGAAAAGACCGTGGGGAGATCCTACTGCTGCCTCCAAAGGGAAGCAGAGAGTCAAAGGACAAGTGCAACAGACCAGCTGCAACAATGAGTGGTCAAACACTGGAGTAGGTTGCTCAGAGATGCTGTGGAAACTAAAATATTTCCTAAATACAACCCTAATTGACCTCATCAAGCATCAGTGCTGGCCCTGCACTGAGTCAGGGATTGAATCAGGGTACCACAAGAAGTCCTTGCCAACCAAAATTATTTTACCATTCTCTGGCACTACATAAAATAAAGGCTATACCTAAACTTCAAACACAAAACATTGAGACATTTTTCCATCTATGCAGTTATAACTATGATGCTCCTAGGACTGACATTTACTGGTTCAGCACTCATTTCCACACAAGATGTAGAGGCCCTGGAACACTTCTGCAAGCTCTCATATACTGATCAGTTCTTCAGCAAATGAACAGATGTACTGTAACTCTCAGCAATCTACTGGGGACCAGCACTCTCAGAGTGGTAGATATCCAAATCCACCCAGTATTGAAGAGAACAGCATTAGAAAAGCACAAATACTGTGGTTTATTGTTTAGGAGACAGAGAATCACATGTGCTATGAAGTACAAAGATCCACAGCAGACAAGAGTCCTATAGGGACTTCAGTAAGAAAAGGATGAAGCAGTATTGACAAGAGACTTTACTACTTTTTTATAATTTGCAGGAGAAAACCCAGGTCCACAGTGAATAAATCTACACTAATAAAAAAGGAAAAATCTGTCTTTGAAGTACTGAGGGCTACTGTATCCTCTTTTCCCCACGGTGTTAACAAGAAATTGTATCTTCTCAGGCAACAGGAAAGGTGCCAAAAGGCAGATGAAAACTCTCCCTTGGCTGCCTCAGGACAGCCTGTTTGCAGAGGCAGCACATCACAGTGACCAACAACTGCACTGGAACCAGCACTTCTAACCAGGAAGAGCCAGACTGGAACACAGCAGGACAAACATTCAATGCCATCTCTCTCCTTTGAGAGATGGAGAAATCATCCCTAAGGATTTGTCTGCACAAGCCACTCAAAGCAGATGTGTCCAAAACCATTACAGATGTCACATCAGGCAAGTGAGACATCAAAATATTTCATAGCTGGCTCCACCATACTGTCATGGAGGCTCACAAATTCTTCTTCATGTAGGTCAAAATGTTGGTAGGACAAGGAGAGGATGCAGCTGCTTTAACAGGACACACACTACAGGAGCAAAGCATAAAGTAGTCTGGGACCATGTAATGCTCCAGGTAGCTCAGAGCAGGCAGGAGTCAACAGCAGTCACTCTTTGGCAGGAAGGAGAGAAGAGTATTAATAAACATGGAGGTAGGCAGGGATCAAGTAATCAATGAGTACCTTTTGAGTATTCAGTATTGCCACAGGAAGCGAAAAATCTCTCTTCAAAGATCAGAAGTGGCAGTAAGTTATATACTCAGCAGGAATGCTGGATAACACTAACTTCTTCCATCCTCCAAAAAGAAAAGAAAAGAAGAAAGGTTTTAATAATCTGATAAGCTTTGACTGAAACTACTAGCCTTCAAAAATGTCATTTTTTTCCAACCTGTAATCTGGAAACTCCTGAAGTGCCTTTAAGGGGTTTTCTTGCAGTATATACTGAGAAAGTAAAACTGAAGTTCAAACTGCACTTCCACTGCAAACAGTTTAGGACACAGGAGAAAGCTACTGGTTAAAATGTTATACTGTTAACTTATGTCATGGAATTATACAATCAAAACCAGGGGACATTTTTAATTCAGTAGCATTTCCTGCTTTCATTTTAAATCTCTGGATGTTAGAAGTGGTTTCAAGGGAAGAGCTTTGCAAATCAAACACAAGGAGACAGAAAAACTATATAAGAAGCTGAAGTAATTGGCCAAAAAAAAAATCACTACTGGTTCTACTGTAGTGAAAGGCTCTTCCAGGAGCCAGTCCAGAGAAACCATGTTTCTTTCAACATTAAACAATGGGAGAATTCAATTGCCTGGACAACAATTTTAAACATACAGGGAAGTTTACAGTTCCATTTCAAAAGAGTAAAAAAATGTTTACAAATAGCCAAATGCTGCTATTACTACTTGTACTCTTGGCTTCCCTCACAGAAAGCCTCTACTTACCCCAAAATATTTTGGGGCATGGTTCCATGAAGACTCAAATCAAACTTGAGGCAACATTTTTTCCACATCCACTTACATGCTATTGCTCTCATGAAGGAAATTCTGCTGACCAGTTCATCACTGGGGATGCAACTGCCAGCACACATGTGGCAGGAGATGGGGTCACAACAATCCTGATGCAAGCCAACCTAATTTTCCAGAGAAGCCTTGACTTTCACCTCTCTAAATGCTTTGGTGTTTATTCCCAAGATAGCAAGAACTGTAAATTTCCTTGTATAGCTTTTATCAATAGGTTGGGAAAAAATGAAAACATTTCCTTTATCCAACATGAGTATTAAAAAAAAAAGCCCTACAAGGACAGATCACTGTCCATTTAGTGCAGCAGTCTGTCTCCAAAAACTCCAGCAGGAAACAGTGTGCAGGGAGAGCAATCAGTCATGTCTGTGGTTTACCACCCTTATCCCAACATCCAGTCAGGGGATTAGGGATCATTGCCTCTGGACTTGTGGATCCCCTTCTGAACCTACAGTGTCTCCACAGTCTCTTACCAAAACAGGTTTCCCATCAACTGTGGTGGATTTACCTCATTTTTTACTCCTACAAGCTATAGGCTCACCACAAAACTCCCTGCATTTACCCAAGAAGTTGGCCCTGTGTGAAGCACAGCAGCCAGACTGGGCACAGACTGAGTTCTGTGAAGAACTCAGGGGGCAGCAGCAGAGTGACCCCATTCACCTCCTAATGAACAGCCAAACTCAAGCATCATGTGCTTCTGTTGAAATTACCACACAGAGGAGCACATGGATTACATGCAAGTTTGCTCTGTAGCTCTGAGTTCTCAAGATTACATATCCCCTTTTCACCTTTTTAATGTAAGATGGGAAAAAAAGCCTTTGCTTCCAGCAATCTCCACCTAGAGATGCTTATGTCACCATCAAGCTGTTCACTGTAACATCCCTGAGAGCTCAGAAAGTGTCAAACACTTGTGTCAAATCTCCACACATGAGGCATTAACATAGCTTAAAATTGAGTTGTTTACTCCTTCTTCCACAGCTTTATGCTTCCTAGTTTAATTCCTGATTAAGTCAGTATTTTACTCAGCATCCAGTTGAAAACTAGGATCACTGCAGATAATATAATTCCACACAACAAACAACAAATGGAATATATAAAATGAGTCAATAAATAATTTTATGTAACACAAAACTTTATGGAGCTATGCTTTCTTTAGTGGATTCAATAAAATCACCTTGCCTCACCCTCTGTGCATTTTCCATGCTTAGAAGCAGGAAGGAAGAACCCCTTTGCTGATAAAAAGACTGACTGGGCAGCAGTGCTTGTGCCAAGGTCCTTGGGCTGCTTGGTAGGCAGTGAGCTGGACATGAGCCAGCAGCTTGTCCTGGCAGCAGAGAAGTAACATTTATCTTTCCAACAGCTCCCCAGTGCCACAGCCTCAGATCAGGATGTATTAGCCACAAGTCTGGACTGAGTATTCAGGATACTATTTGACACATCTCCAATATATATCAATATCTGCTTATTTTCCCCCATTCAGAACATTTACTGGTTTGATCATATTCTTGATTGAAAAGGAAAAGTCCTAAACCTCTCTCTGCTCAAAAAGAGGAAAGGTGGATCCAGAGAAAGAGAAGAGGAGGTGCTATCCAACTCTTTTCTTTAACACCCTGGTTTATCACCAAGTCTGACCTCTTATGAATGACAGTTCTCTAAATATACATGAAACAAGAAAAGGTCAGCACCTTGCTGAAGCAATTTTCAGGTTTATTTTTTTCCCCCCCACAATCTGGATTCAAAGACATTAAGAAATAAAGAAATATATGACTGTTCTTGATATCAATCCATTAGTTAACCACTCACCCTGTGAGGAACTTAAGCCTTTTAATTTGAACTTATTGGGTTACAAATTCATATTGTGCTTGTCAGCAAGATTAGAACAAGATCACTAATCACTAACATCCAGTATTATTTTGTAAGGGACATATCTGAGGACTCTCATTAAGTCATCTCATTTTGATGAGAAGCTGCTCATGTTTAGCATTTTACTGCATGGCAATACAGCTTAGGTTTCCATCAAATTTGAGATGAATTTCACACAGTAATTTTTTTGAGGGTTTTGAGTGCTGAGGCCAAAACCATATGTAGGATTTTGGGAATGACTTCATGCCATCCAACAAGATGGGCAAGAACACACACATGCTTATTCCACTAATGCATTTAAGAACCACATTAGGTTCTTTGTCACAACATCACCTTGGAAACTTGTGTTTATGCTGTTTATTCACTATGACTCCAAAACACACTTCAATCACTGCTTTCTAGGATACCATGTGCCTTGATTTCAATTCAGCTGGAATATCTGGTTCCCAGGTGCACAGCTTTACATGCAGCAGCCTTAGTACACACACTGGACTGGATTTACTCCACCTGACAATCACAATGGCTGCCTCAGTGCCCAGTGATTTTCCATGAACCAGAAGTTTATAATGAACAGTTTTTAAATACATTTTTCACCAACAAAATCATTAATGAAAATAAATTGTGACAAGCAATTACTAGTTTTTGCTGAATATCCATGGAAACTATTCACTCTTGTACACCCCCAGATTAATCCTGAACTAAATGGCATTTACTGATACTCAGTACTAATATTAATATATAGTAAGGTCATCATGATCAAGTCCTTTAGAAAAGTCAAGAAATACATTTAACAAGCTCTTGTTTTCTCAAAGCCTTTGTTACTGGGATTAACACTTTAACTAAATTATGAACTAAGAATAAATGGGAGAGCTGGTAATAACATGAACTACATGTGTGTTAACACCATGCAGAGCTAGTCAAACACCCAAGGTGCTCTGGGCACCTGCCACCCTCCCTGCACAGCCATGTTCATCCACTCCACCTCCTTTCAGAACTGACACATCAGCACTTCCCTGACCTCCTGGAATTTCACTACTGTTCCAAAGTGCATTGACTATAAAACATCCCTTCCAATACTGCAGTTAAAAATATTCCAGTGGTAAAAAAATATACCTATATGCCAAGGTAAATGTCTCTCTCACCTCCCAATGTACTCTGGTGGGGAGCAGTTTTAAAGGGTTTTTGTGTTAAGTGTTGCCTTGTGTTTGTTTTTTTTAATATAATATACCTGTGGATGTTTGAGACATATACAGGCTTCTAATGATGATGCATTATTAATACAGACAGGGGTGCAATTCACATGCCAAACAATCTGGGATTTGCCTTCTGTTTTGCCAGAATTTGACAAATTCAACCATGTCAAAAGAATTTTTTTACAGTATGGGAAAAAAATATGCAAAACAAGATTTTCAGTATAAGATGAACTTAACCTTGTCTTTACATTAGAGCAAAGCTTTCCAGTGAAACCTGTGAAGCTTTAGACATTTCATGAGTTTGCAGCTACATCAGAACAAATAAGATGCTGCTGCTGACTGATATAATATGTATCTGGGCAGGATACTTGCACTACAGGAGAAAAAACTACCCAGTAGTTCAGCTTGCTGCACTGCTACCATTACAAAAGCCCTTGCCGGTGTCACTGGTCAGAATATTAACTGATCACTGCCCTTGTTTTTTAAAAATAATTTCAAACATTCCTGGCCACACCTCTTAATATGAGCCCCACACAGCACACTGAAATCCTCAGGTAGCTGACAGTAAACTGTGGGAGTGCTTGAACTGAGGGGGGATCTCTAAACACAAACCTTTAGAGAAAAAATGCAGCTCTATCTGTGACTCAAAACTTCACCTGCAGGGATAGTTAGAGAATAATGCTTCGGGAGTCCATTCTATCAGAGATGTCCCCTAAGCCACTGCACGTTAACTGCGCCATTCTGGAGAGCTGGCTCTGCACTACTTCTCTTTTCACCTGTTAAGAACCACATTGGAAGGAAATTAAGATTTTATAGCTTCCAAATTTTTTATCATACTGAGGAAAACTTCACTTCAGCTTTAATTCACATTAGATACCCAAACTGAGTTGTTCTATGTACAGTTACTTAAATGTTAACATGATCTGAAATATAAAACTCCCTACTCACCTTCTGTTTACTCTGCTCTTCTTTTTGAGGTTATTTTGTTAATAAGAGAAAAACAGATCACTCAGCTGAGCAGCAACTCTTTAGTTTTCATATTAAATATATCTGCAATAAGCATACCTCAATTCCTAAAGACTGATGAATTATTGGAGAGATCTGGGAGAAGCAGAACAGGGTGTTGCAAATGAAATTCAAATATCCTTCAGCACAAGAAAAAGCAGTATTTTTAGCTATAATCAGGACAGATTCTTTCTAAGTTTCAGTCAGTAAAAAACCTGAAAGAACAAGTGTCACGTATGATCTGAGCCATTGTTACCAACACTAAATATAAACAACAAAAGGGAATTTCCTGGATCTGTGTGTGTGTCTCTAAGACCATGTAGGTTACAGAGTAGCAGAGCTTGATACTGTATTGACATTTCAAGGTTTAGTATAACAAGGAGTGAACTGGGCATCTGAACTAAAGCCAAATGGATGAACAGGGGTTTACAGTTAAGCAAATAAATCAGTACAGTTCAGTAAGTTATCACACACAAAACAAGCAGTCATAGCTTTGGTTGTTCTCAGCTTTTGTCAGTGTGTGTCCTCGTGTGCAGGTAAAGCAGTGGCTGCTCTTTATTACACACATTTCTAGGGCACCTACAAGCACATTTGGGATCCTAAAGCTTATTACTCCATCGAGCATTCCCTCTCCGATAAAGAGGTAAGAGAAGCTAAAGTTGGCAGGATGGGGTATTAGGGAGTTTTTATGCAAATATAATCAATAACATAGCTGAAAGCGCTCATGTACAAAAACCTGCTCAGACAGAGCAGGGAGAGCTATCCAGAGGTCAGTGGAACCTGTTTAAGTACGAGGGATAAGTGCAAGGAATAGGCTGGCTTTGCTCCAAGAACAGACAGGCCTAATAATATTCAACATCCAACTTCCAAAAATCTGGAAAAGCAGGAGTTCTCAGACATGAAGTCCTAAGGGGAGGAGAAGAAATTAAATTCTGGAGTAGGCTGTGCACAGAAATTCCTTAGCAAGTTAGTAATCCCATACAATTAGATTTTTCAGGTAAATGCTGAACAAAGTCAAGAATAACACGGGTCAGCTTCTGGCATTTCAGACACAGCCCTGGGAGCGCAGCAGGCGGGTGTGAACCTGCAGCCCCAAGAGCTGGTGAGGATGCACACAAATTAGCTACGGATCACAGTCAAGATCCAGCCTGCTCACATGAAAACAGCTCTTGAAATAGCTCCTTCCCTCAGAAACTCTGCAGGCACGAGTCACCAGCAAACTTAACGCTCTAGTGACAGTTCTCCAAGCTCTGTCTGAAATGGACGAGCCTTGCTGTATCATTTCAGTTGCAGGGCCACTGGGGGCTACAGGAACTTGAGTTTTGCATCTTTTGCTCAGATATTACTCCTCAAAAATATCCCACAAAGTTTCTTGAGCCTTTCTGTGCGTCCTAATAACCATCCATGCACAGCGGATGACCTTAAAACTGAGCTGGCCCTACACATCCAGAAGAAAAACAAAATGGAAGTAAAAATCCATCAAGCTAGGAAAAAAAAAAGGCAGCAAGCATTGCTTTGCCCTTAAACTACAATTACTCCTTTTTTTCAGTTCTGCTGATGTCTTCTACACTGAAGGAAAGTGTTAGGGGGATCGTTTAAGTAAGAACAGCTTGAATATAGCACGGAATTATTTCCAATACTCAAGGGGCTCCTACAAATTCAACAGGCTCGGTAGAAGATTTAATAAACTGGAGAATTTGAGACGATATTTACACACTTCCTGCACAGAAACAAAAACACGTACACTGGAAGTGGCAAACAGTGTTTTAGATGCAGTGTTTTAACGACACCTCTGGAGTTTATTACTAGGATTCAGTAACTGGCCAGAGATGAGGAACAGCCATGCTTGTATTTAAGGGGAGAAATGCTCGGCAAAAAAATAGGAAGTCACAAACAGGAAAGCGAGCTCATTTTCACCAACAGGCAAGTCCTAAGGATTACACTGAACGGAGAAGGATCCATACAACACGACAAAACCCTTCTACCGAATTCATTTCACAAGGTTAACACAAGGCCAAATCCGATACCATATAAACATAAATTCTAAAGAAATCTAAAGCTGATATAGAGAACAAACAGCAAAGCGTTTGGACACAGAGCATGTGCGGTTTCCTCCTCTGCATCACAAAAAGAATCGGGTTTTGTGCTTCCCCCCCCAAGCAGCACAGACCCATGGAAGGGAGGGAATAACGCCGTCCTTTGCCATGAGATTTCGGGCTCCATCCCCAGGCAAGGGCCCGGCTGCGGAGGCCCGGGAGGCTCCCGGGGAGGCGCCCCGCGAGTCGGGCAGCCGGGCCAGGTCCCAGCAAGTGACACAGCTGCTCGGCGGCTCGGTGGCTGCCCAGGCGCTCCCGATGGGAGCCCCAAGCCCCGTGGGGACCCCGGGCCCGAAGTGGGGTGGCGGGGACGGGACGGGGGGGGAAAGGCGGACACAGAACGGCGGGGCCGCCGCGCTCCGGGAGCGGCGCGGGGGGTGCGGGGGGGCTGCCGGCCGGTCACCGCGGCGAGAGCGGGCGCCCCCCAGCCGTGCCCGCCCCGGTGCTGCTGCATGGCGCTGCTCAGCCTGCCTTGCAGAGGGAGCTCGAGTCCCGCTCTGCGCCTCGCAGCGCCTCTCACTCCGCCGCACACGCCAGCGCAGCGAGGCGGCGGCCGGCGGGAGCGGGACACGCAGCCGTCCCCGCGGGCAGCGCCCGGCCGGACAGCGCGGCAGGACACGGGCGGCGGGCGGAGGGCGCCGGGCGAGCCCCGCGGAGGTGCGAGAAAGGGGGGGAGCGGTGGCGGGGCGGGAGGGGAGCGGGCCCGGCGGGGCGGGGGAGGGGGGGGAAGGAAGGGACGTGCGGGACGGGAAGGGAAGGGAGGGGGCGGTAATGGGGCGGTTAATCAGCGCCGGTGGCGCGGTGGAGGAGACAAAGGAAAGAAAATGGAGTCGGGGCCGGCGGGTGGCGGCGGCCGGGGAGGGAAGGAGGGCGGGCGGCCCGGGCGGTGCCGCAGCCCAGCGCCGCGCTGTGGGGAATGGCGGCGGTGGCGGCGGCGGCGGCGCGGGGACGGTAGAGGGAGACAAAGCCCCCCTTGCTGCCCCGGCGGCGGCCGCTGCGGGGCCCCAGCCGCGCCGGAGCCCCATCGTGACACCTAGAGGCCGGAGAACGCGACTGCAAACCCCCCGCCGCCGCCGCTTACCTGCGCCCCGCGCCCCGCCGAGCTCCCTCCGGCCGCCGGGCCCCGCCGCCGCCCCGCGCCGCCCGCGGGCCCCGCGGAGGAGCCGCCGCGCCCCGCACGCCCCGCCGCGGCCGCCGCCGCTTTAAGCGCCCCGGCACCAGCCCCGCGGTTTAATCGCTCCACAGTCGCTTTCGGACACAAAATGGCGGCGGGCGGGGCACAGTGCGCACGCGCCACCCAGCGCGGCTCTGCCGCGGCCGCCGGCCCGGGCGGGGGGGAAAGGGGGGGCGGGGGGGGCCGGCGCGCGCGGGGAAGCGGCCGCGCGGGGCAGGCTGGGAGGGGCGGGCGGGGCGGGGCGGGGCGAGAGCTGGGGGGGAGCGAGGGCGCGAGTCGCGCGCCAACTTCAAACGCGCGGGGCCCGCGGCGTCACCCGGCGCGCGCCTGTGCGTGCGTGCGTGCGTCACCGCATCACGTGCCGCCGAGGGGCGGGCGGAGGGGGGGGGCCGGAGGCAGCGCCCCTCCCTCCCCTCAGGGCAGCGCGCGGGGCGGCGTGAGGGGAGCGCTGGGCAGCTCCTGTGTTGGTGCTGCCCCGGGGTCCCCACAGCGGCCGGCAGTCCCAGCTCTGCACGCCGCTGCTCAACCGGAACTGACCCTTCACCTCAGCCAAAACTGACCCCCTCACCTCATCCAAAACTGACCCCTTTCACCTCAGCCAAAGCTGACCCCCTCACCTCATCCAAAAGTGACCCCTTTCACCTCAGCCAAAACTGACCCCCTCACCTCAGCCAAAACTGACCCTTTACCTCAGCCAAAACTTCCAAAGCAGGAGTCTGTGCCTCAGCTCGGTGGGAAGGAGCTCCTCAGGAGAATAAGGTCCCAGAGGAAGTCCATCCTCCGTGCCGAGGAAGGATTTGGCGTGGTTGAAAGACCCGAACTTCCCTAAAGCTAGAAGAAACCCCAAAACTGAGGAGTCAGTACAATCATGAATTAATCAGCAGGAAGGTTATAGGACAGTTTTGTAAATACCAACAATTGTCTGGAATTAGGGTCTAGAGGGGAAACCGTGCAAGGAGTGGCTGAGGGCACTTGTCTTGTTCAGCCTGGAACGGAGGATGCTGAGGGCAGAGCTCTCTGTGGGCTTCAGCTCCCTCAGGAGGGGCAGCACCGGTGGCTGCTCCCTGTGACCAGTGACAGAACCTGAGGGAACAGCATGGAACTGTGTCAGGGGGAGTGAGGCTGGGTATTAGGAAGAGATTCTTCACCCAGAGGGTGGCCAGGTACTGGAACAGACTCCCCAGGGATGTGGTCACAGCACCAGGCCTGACAGAGTTCAAAAAGCATTTGGACAAAGTCAGGCATGTGGTGTGATTCTAGGGGATGTCCTGTGCAGGACCAAGATTTGGACGTGATGGTCCTTATGGACCCCTTCCAACTCAGGAGATCCTAGCATTCCACAATTCTGTGATTTAAGATGGTGTTTTCCTGGTGTATTTAAGGACTTTATGCTTGCCAAGCTCATAATCAAGTAGGACAAACCAGCTCCAGTCAGCTTCAGCACAGCAGGAATGGTAGATGTGCTGCCAGGTATTCAGTGGGGAGCTTCTGGGAAAGTCAGCAAGGTTGATTTCCATCAGAAGTTAGACACCATGGTGTTTTCTGTCCACAGCTTATCCCCAAAAGTGAAAAGAGCCACGGCACCCTATGCATGAATTTATGTGACGATACTCAGGGGCTTGCCTGTCTTTTATTTGCTGCAGTTTCCTGAGTTGCTGAATCTTCTGGGTTTAACATATTTTCTCATCTCCAGCAGTGCTGTAGCAGCTCCAGAGCTGATTGACAGGCAAGCTGAGGAGAGGAGAATTCTATGAGCTCATGCTGCATCCTCTTGGTATTTCCTTACCATAAATCCATGTGAAATGGAGCAGGAGTAATGGGTTAAAATATTAATAGTTCAAAAATCAGACGCATTGGAAGGAAGCTGCATTTTTTTTGTTCCTCTTACTCCATCAGTCGCTGGAGGTCGATAAGGCCAGGAATTCAGAGAGAAATCTAAATGTAAAAAAAAACCCAACACTAACCTGTGGTGGGAGTTTTATGGCTGTTAGTGTTAAAAATCTTTCCTCCAATTTGTGCCTCTTTAGATATCACTGCACATTGGGGTAAAAGCTGTTCAACAGCCCAGGCGTTACCACAACCTGCTTAACAAGTGACAAACCCATCAGAAAAACATTAGCATGCATTAGCATGTGTAAACTGTCCCTTAAATGCTGGGATGAATAATGGTGAAGACTTGCTGAGCTGTGCTGTGCAGAGGAGGGTCCCTCTGCCAGGGGAGTTGGGCTGAGAGTGAGATCAGGCCCTGACCCGGCTTTACGGGTTTCTCCTGCCTAAGCCTAAGCTCTCCCAAGTCCTTGCAAAGCAGCAGAGCGCCGTGGGCTGTGCTCTGAGAACCAGCACTCCTTTGGAGTTTGTTGACAGCCCCAGAACAAGTTTCCTTCTCAGGATCATGACAGCAAGATAAGTCCATTAGCCTGTTTCATTGGGGCATTGGCAGCTTACCGAGGGGCCAGAGAGGATGAGCTGTGTGGGTGCAGCCTTGGCTGAAGGAGAAATAAATTATCTACAAAGCAATGGTAAAAAGCGGCCATTAATTATGAGAGATGATGGTGTAGCCCACAACCATGAGCTCCTGGGTCTTCATTGCATGAGAAATTTGAATAATCAAAACAATATCCACAAAGTGGCCATTAATTCAAGAGGTGGTGTAGCCCACAACTGTGAGCTCCATGGTTTTCATTGCATGAGAAATTTGAATAATTGAAACAATATCCCGAATTTGAAGGAACCTCACAAAGATTTTTGAGTCCAATGTTGGACAATCAAAAGCTTTGTTAAAATAAAAAAAAAAAAAAATCCCCGCATCCATGGCCTTCCGTTTAGCTACTGGATGAGTTGGTGTAGAAGGAAATTAAGCTAGCACAGCACGAAGAATCTGCTCGGAACATTTCTGTGGTGTGAGTTTTTAAAAAATCACGTACATTCTAAGCTGTCAAGCCATCAATTCTCACGCTGCAATTTTTGGGAGAATGGCATATCTTTCGTCTGTAGCCATGAATCTGCTTTAAGCTCAAAATTTAGCTCAGGCACGAATCAAAATGGAGAGGAGCTGTGGCTGTGTGTGAAACTGCCTCTTACCCTGCTTTAACTACTCACCCAGGGCAGGGTGTAAATGGTTGCTAATGATTCCTCTGCCTTTTGTTTGAGCCATTCCGTGGCAAGCGGTCGCATCTTCCTAGTAAGAATGTCGCTGCTAAAGAGGCAGAAGGTTTTTGTCCTGGCAAGCACCAATTCATGGACTTTTCCTGCCAGGAGCGTCCCGGGCCATCCACCAGCGGGTGCGGGGGGTCTGCCCTACTGATCCTGGGTTTCCTCACTTGGAGGCGCTTTTGAGCTGATCTGCAGGGAATTCAAATCCCCAGCTTCCGTCCTAGCTGTGACTGCTCCTGAGTATCGGTCTCTGAGCCTGTCCAAATGAGACACCCAGAGGCAGATGCTCCTTCTAGAAAAGTTGCCTGAGCGAGGCCTTTCCCAGAGACACCTTGCCCATGAGCACAAGGGAAAGAACTGAGGCCAAGGAGCTCCCGACCACCTTGCTGAGGCCCTGGGTGGGCTCACCCTCCTCATTCCAGCTCTGAGCTTCCATCACCTTCTCAATCCCTCAGGAGTCACCACTCTAAGTCAGCTCTGAGGAAGGCACTAGTCGAGCTTGAGAGCATTAAATTAAGTTTTGAAGGCTGCCTAGAGCACCATTTGGTCTCTCTGTGAAGCAAGGCCCCAGCTGTTGCCCCAGGAGTGGTCCTTGGAGAACAAGCCCATACAGATGTGCCTGACAGCCCTGCAAGGAACACGTCAGTGCTCAGGAGGAGGCTGTTGCTTTGCTGTGGTTCAGCTCAGGCTGCTTAGCTGTTCCAATCATCTCTAAGTGCCCCAGTGAGTGCCTTGGAAACATGATTTTCCACAAGCCTGGGAAAAGGTGGGAGGTCTAACTTTAAGATTGCTCAGACTGGAGAATCATAAACTGCAACCTCCAAAAATGACTTTGCATCAAGATTTAAGTGATTTCTAACACAAGGGCTGATAGGAGCTTGTAGTGCCACAAAGTGGCAGTGTCTCCTTGGGGTCATCCTGGCTGGTGGCTGCTCTTAGTGTCAAACCCAGGCAGCTGCACCAGCCTGGATGCTGTGCAAGAGGAGGGAACATTGTGCTGATGGTCTTCAGGGGCTCCTCAGGACACTTTCCCAAGACTGGCAGGTAAAAAGCTACCCTGCAGAGTGCTCCAAAATCCGCATGCACCCTTCCAATTAAAAGGAAAAAAAAGCAAAACCAGCAGTAAGCAGGGAAAAGGAACATCTTCCCCGAGCCAGAGCACATGGATAATGTAACTGTGACACAGACACCTCCCACGGGCTGCAGCTCCTGCAAGAAAAGCAAGTAGCTGCTGAGCACAAGCACGTCCGTGCGGGAGGGGGATGTTTTAAGTGCTGACACAGATTTGGCTGACAAACGCCGTGCTGGCACACTGTCTCCTTTGAAATAACAAATGCTGCCGCAAAACGTGCTCTGCACTGCTGGGTCTGTCCCTGGGTGCTGTGAAAGTGGCTCCCAGGGAGTTCACCCATGAAGCTGAGAGGTCCAAAAATCAAGGCCTTTTGTGTGAGGTTCAGTGCTGTGGAAATGGCAGTCCTGCAATTCCAGGTGACCTGGTGGTGTCCATAAGGCAGAGGTCTTTGGCAGTGCCAGCACAAACCCATTCACAGCAAGGGGCTGGGCAATAGATTCTTGAGTTAATCTGTTTGAGGTTTTTTTCCCACATGTTCTTACAGCCACATAAATAATGGGATTATTCCTTGCAATTCCAGGAGCAGAGTCATTTTGTCCTGGCCTGCAGCTCCCTGCCTACCCTGACAGAAGTCTGCTTTCCTGCTCTGATTTCTTCACTCAAAGTGTAGCTTCTCTTGGAAAGTGGAATTGTGCTGCAGGGAGGGGACAAGGTTTTGGCAGGGCAAGGAGAACACCCAGGTAGGTGAATGAATTAAATTCATGGCTTTGGCCACTGGAGCACTGGGCTGGGTTTTTTCAGCAGTTATTGTAAGGAGAAAAGAAACCAAACCAAACCAAATGTGTGAGAGGGCTGGGACACTTTCTACTTCTCAGGCTCTTGTCTGCAGTTGCATGTGCCAGCTGGGACCTACATCCCTCATCTCTTGCTGCTCAAGCTGAGAGTGTGATGCAGTGCTTTGGGAAAAGCACTGTGCTTCCCTTCTGGAGCTCATCCAGCCCCCAAAGCAGGTGGAAGAGGCTAAGGGATGAGTGATGCAGCAATGTCCCTGGTTAGCCCTCCCTGCAATCCCATCTGCAGATAAAACTGCATCCAGAAGTGGTCATGCTGAGGGGGTGTCCCAGATGGGACCACATGCACCACAACATGCTACATTCTGCCTGAGCCAGCCCCAAAAAGCTCTGCTACAGTGAGGAAGGAGGAAGTGAAGGCTGCAGCCTCTTGGTATGTACTTATAAACCCTGGGAAGCACTGATGGATGGGCCTTGCTTGGCCTGGCAGCTGTAAATCCCCTGCTCTGCTGGTGATGGCAGTGCCCCTGCTCTGGCATGGGTGACTGGCAGGGCTGGGGGGATGTCCCTGTCTCTGCTGCTTTTGGGGGCATCTTTGCTGCTCTGAACTACTCCCCTCCCAGGACCATATGGGCCACTAAGATGATTAAGGGATTGGAGCAGCTGTCCTGAGAGCTGGAAAAATGAATGCTTGAGAAGAGGGTTCTTGTCCATGCCTGGTTGGGGGATAAAGAATCACACAACAGTAATGTTGGAAGGAACCACTATGGGTCATCTGGTCCAGCCTCCCTGCTCAAGGGGTCATCCTAGAGGGCATTGGACAGAATTGTGTCCAGATGGTTTTTTAATACCTCCAGTGAGGGAGACTCCACACCCTCTCTGGGCAACCTGTTCCTTTGTGTGGTCACCCACACAGTGAAGTTTTTCTTCCTCATTTTCATGTGGAACTTCCCGTGCATTAGTTTCTGCCCATTGCCTCTTGTCCTGTTGCTGGGCATCACTAAGCAGAGCCTGATCCATCCTCTGGCACCCTCCCTGCAGATACTGACAGACACTGATGAGGTCCCCTCTCAGTCGTAACTTCTCGAGGCTGAACAGCTCCAGCTCCCTCAGTCTTTCATTGTAAGAGAGATGTTCCAATTCCTTAATCATCTTTGTATCCCTCTGTTGGATCTGCTCCAAGAACTCCATGTTTCTCTTGTATGGAGGAGCCCAGAACTGGACACAGCATTCGAGATATGGCCTCAGATATGGAGGGGCAGGATCTTGTCCTGCTGCCAATGCTCTTTCTAGTGCATCCCAGGATACCAGTGGCCTTCTTGGTTCCCAGGGCACACTGCTGCCTAAGGGACAGCTTCTTGTCCACTGAGACTCCCTGGTCCTTCTCTGCAGAGCTGCTTCCCAGCAGGTTGGCCTCCATCAGGTACTGGTGCATGGAGTTATTCTTGCCCAGGTGGAACATCATGGCGGGTGTTCAGGGATTTAAACCAGCAGAAGGTGATGTGCAGAGTTGAGAAGAGGAAGGCAAATGATACAAGCTTAAAAAAATTGCAAGTGAAAGCACAGAGACACATCACACACAGAGGGGGAGCAGTTCTGGGGGCCCCCAGCCCCACAATGACACCATGCAGGATATAGGGGCAAAAGCCCCAGCAGCCCTGCTTCATGGTGCAGGCAGAAATATCCAGGATCCCTCCTCTCTGCCCAGCCCATTCGGGAGGTGGCACAGGACCCAGCAATCTGCCATGCACTTTGTAGCCTGATGCCACCTCTTCCTTGGTGGGGCAGCCACATGCTGCCAAGGCCACTGAACTCAGGAAATTTAATAAAAGCAGTGAGAACCAATCATGCTGGGAGTGTCAGGGAGGTGGCCCCACCATGCTGTCACAGCCACCAAGAGGGCAGAGTTCCTGGGAGAGCCAGAGGAAGCAGTGCTTCCTTCCCAGCAAGCTTCTGAAAATCCAGTAGCTTGTTGGTGCTGAGGAGCTGCACAGGAGGGGCACAAAAACCTCCAAAAACCTCCAGGCTCAGGGAATGTGGTGAGGGACAAGTAGCAAGGGGGGACACAGAGGGCAGCCTCCCTCCCAGCCCGGTGGTGTGTCCCTCACACAGCGAGGTGGGGACAGCGGATATCCTGGGACAAGGCACAGCCAGATAGGCAGAGCAGCTCACAGGGTGGTTTAGCATTCCCTGCCACACCCATCCGGTGTGGGAACATTTAGGAACATGGCCTGGCCACCACAGCTGCTGTAATCTGCTTCCAGTGCCGGACATGGGTCCTTAGTGGTGCAAACTGGAAGTCAGGGCCTAGATAACCAACAGCAGCTGGAGATGGGGAACATGTGGATTTACACACACATACACACACACACACACAAACACAGGAAGGGCAGTTTCCATTTCCAGGGCAGCCTTGGTTTTGGTGGCCCCCATCCTGTGTGGCCACCTCCTATTACCTTGGGTGATGCATCCCATGCTGAGCAGCCAAATTTTGGCAACATTTGGCTGAGTTGCAGGGCCAGAAATCACAATTATTTTCCATGACATCCCCTGTCACCCTCCAGGCAGCTATGCTGACACCCAACTTGCCTTGCCCCAGGCGCTGGGACCAAAAAAAACACCCTTACAGTGACACCGACACTCTTTAAAGGTTTTTATTTCTGCTTTAAAATCAAAATTAGTCATTCTCTGTAATTACATTATATATAGATTTATAGAGACAATATAGAAAAGAATTTTTTGCTTTTGTTTTTCTGCAAAAATCTGTAAATAAAAAATAAAATAAAACAAAACAAACAAAAAAAAAAGGTGGCAGCTTCTGTCCATCCGTCTGTCCATCCCTCTATCGCTCCTCCTGCCCCTGCCCTCCACAGCACTTTCCAACAGGCCAGGAAAGGCTCTGGGCTGAGGCCACATCTCACTACACTCCCTACAGCCACAAGCCAGGGAGGGACAGGAGCACGTGGAGCTGGAAAGAAGAAACGCCAGCAGAATATATTAATATCTTATATTTCATTTTATTTAAGTCCTGGGGACTGCAGGTGGCAGAGGGCAGCAGTCCCCATGGCCCTGGCAGCTCCTGGAAAGAAACAGCAAGGTTTCCAAAGTGCAGGTCCTTCCGGGACAGGGCGCGTGCCCTGGAGCGAGAGGAAGGCAAGAGGAGGCAGAGCAATCCGGTACCTCCAACCACCCCAGTCCTGGCAGCTGGAGCGGACGAGGGGGGCAGGAAGGGTGGACTCCCTGGGTACTTTAAATAGCGATCAGAGGGTGGGATGTGCAGCGAGCCCCCTGCCCGGTGGTGTGGAGGTGACACCCGTGGTGGCCGGGGACAGGGAAGCGGTGCTCCGTAAGGCAGTGTGCGGCCATGGCGAGCTGCCAGCAGGCGGGGTAATACTGTGGTGTGCTGCCGGGAGCGGAGCTGCCGGGTCCCCAGTCCGTGCAAGCCCGGGTGGCCCAGCAGTGCCTTTGCCCTCAGGGGTGGCAGGCGGGTGTGCGTGGGTCTCAGAAAGCTGTACTGGCCATGCTGGCTGGTGCAAAGATCCGCGGGAGGCTATCCAGGGTCTCCTCCAGTCGCCGGTGAGCTGATTTACCGTCTTCCCCTGCAAGTACATGCCACGGTCAGTGATACAAACTGCAGAAGTTCTGTCCCCTGCCAATTCCTGGCCACCTACCCTGGCCTTTCCAGGGAAACATGCCTAATACCTGGTAGAGCTGAGCCTGCGTGCTATGGCCACAGCATGGAAACCTCTCTTGTTCTCTATAGCACACCCCTGGGCAGGTCCCAGCTGGGATCTGGATCAAAAAGTCCCCAGAGCTCCTGATTCAGAAGTTGCAAATCCCGTTCTCAGCTGCCCACGCAGGACAGGGTTAACCTGTGTTTCAGCTGCAGGACTGTTGGCTTGTGGAGAGCCTCACTTGGGGCCAAGGTACCAGTGCTCAGGGCTGTGCCAGCTCCGGTGGCTCCAACAGCTGTGCACATCTGCATGCACTGGCATGGGGGTCACAAGGGCTCCCCAAGAACCCCCAGGCACACATAGGGATGCACACATCCATGCTACAGGCTCACTCTGAGCTCTGCCTGCAAATCTGCCCGCAGCGGCCATCCCCAGCAAGAGATGGTGACATGGACAATCTGCTGGGACATAGGACACAAGGCATCTACATGTGTCGGGGTGCCAGTGGGATGTGCACTATCAACAACCAAGACACACAGACTCCAAAACGTGACACAGCTGACAGGCTCTAAGACAGAGACATTCGTGAGCAAAGCAGCCGGAGCAGGGACAAGGGATACGAGGACAGCTCACGTGTCCCAACCTGTGCAGCAGCTGCCACGATCTGGAGGCCTAGAAACACACTCAGATGGTTCTCTCAGGGCCATCTAGCAAATAATAAATAACAACCAGGCTTAGTGCTGTGGCTACAGGATGCCTGGCCCTCGCTGCCAGCTTGTTCTTGCCTGGCAGAGCTTGGGGCATAATGAACCAGAGCGCGTGGGGTAGCCATGGAGCCCCATCTCCCGTGGGCACTGCTGGCACCAGGAGATGCCACTTGGGATGCTGTGGGTGGGGAGCAAGCAGAGAAGCAGCAAAACACTCACCACACAGCATCAGGCTCTGCTTGGCTGCCTCCCGCACAGGCTCTTTGTCGGTTTGGCACAGGTAAACCAACTGCTCGATGCTCTCCTTGGCCTGCAGGAGAAGGGACAAGGAAATGAGTTTTGGCTGTCAAGGCTGGAGTAGGAACAGAGCCAGCTGGGGAAGGTAGCAGATGGTGCTGCAGCCCCACGGTGCAGAAAAGCCCCTCATCCTCTTTCTTTCCCTTCTCACTGTGTTTCCTCTTCCCCCGGAACACGCAGCCCTGCTGCCTCCTACCCACATCCCTCACCTTCAAGCAGCCCAGCGCCGCACACCCTGCCACACGTGTCTGCACCTCCTCATCCTCCAGCTGCTCCAGGAAACACACGAGGGCCTGGGGGAGATGGGGGAGTCAGTGCCACCACCTGTAGCAGATCAGGGGCAGCACCCACCCCGGGGGCTGTGGCACCAGCCCACGTCATGCTTGGCTGGCCCAGCACGTACCCGTTGGCGGAAGCGGGGGTTTTCTGCCAGGCTGCGGAGCTGGGCTGACACGGCGCTCACCACCTTGCTGTTGCCCTCCACGAGGAGCAGGCTCAGCGCCTTCAGTCCCTCCTTCTTCAGGCGGCCCTCGGGCATGCGCTTCAGGGCACGCAGCACCACGTCCTGGTCGTCTGAGTTGAGGTTCTGTGCCAGCAGCGCTGCAGGAAGCCATCCAGGGTGTGGGGACTCACACAGCACTGCCCCCACACCCCTGCCACCCATCCCCAGGCACCTCGGATCCATGCTGGGCAGAGTGGGCCCCACACAAGGTGCCAATGCATGGAATTGCTCCCAAGACACTGGGGGACCTACAGCAAGGATATCAAAAGGGAGTATGGGACTGGGCTGCACTCTAAATCAGACTGACTTGCCCACCCCAAGGATGGCTGAGCCTCTTGGTGATGCCCCAGAATGGTCATGGCACTGCTGCAGGGTGATCAATCAATATAGTGATACTCTGGCACCCCATCCCAGGACTTAAGGAGGGTGAGAGGACACCCACCTTCCTCTGCCAGCTCCATCATGTAGGTGTCAAGCACCAGGGCACCGAGTGACTCAAAGTGGCTCCAGTACTGGAAGATGGTGACCTGCTCACTCTGGGCACTGCCGGGCCGCCGGGGCAGCCGCCGGTTCAGCATGTCCTCCACCAGTTTCACACACACTGTGGGAAAGAATCAGGATCACAATGTGCAGCAGCCATGGTCACTCCTCTGTGCAGCTCCTGGCACCCATATCCTCCCACTCACGGTCACCGAGCAAGGCTGGCAACTCCCCAAACATCCCTGGGCACGCACTCACCAATATCAGCCAAACCAGGGTGCTGCTCACTGATGGGAGCTGCATACTGGGCACTGAGCACCTGCAGGAACCGCTCCACAGGGCAGGTGTAGATGTTGGGCACTTCCACACAGAGGTCCCAAAGGGGCAGCACGCCCTCCTTCCGTGTTGAGAACTGCACCACTGTGGGGACAGGCACTGTCAGACCTCCCTGAGGCCATGGCACCAGGCAGGTGACTCCTGCCCTCTGTCTGGCATGGTTCATTGCTGCCCAGCCATGCCCACGAGGGGACACAGGCTTCACACAGCCTCCAGGATGGCACAGAGGGTCCCCTCAGCTGTGTTTGTTTACCATCAGCAGCCGAGGTGGCTGCTCCTGCGCGCTCCTCCGTCAGCTGGCACACGATCTCCAGCACCTGGGACTCCCGCAGCAGCCTGTCCAGGGCATACATCTCCTGGCACCGCAGGGGACCGAAGGTGCCCAGCTTCTGCAAGGCACAGCCAAACCAAGCACTTCAGGGACAGAGCTCACTGCCCACATCACAGCCTCCAGGCTGCAGCAAGACCTCCTTCAAGGAGGTACATACAGCCCAGCCCAGGGTGTCCCCTGCTCCCTGGTCCTCACCAGCAGCAGGCGGTTGCAGTTGTTGAGGTGAAGCACCAGTGCCTTATCCAGGAACTCATTGCCAGTGCTCATGGGGTCCGTGCTGGCCTCAGAACCACTGCACATTCCGGTGTCATCTGCCCCCATCTCGCCAGCGCTGGGGGCTCTGGTGCTGCGCAGGGGTCTGCCAGCCCTCCTGCAAGCCAGGGAGAGATCAAGGCAGTGGATCAGCACAGGACACCTGGACCTGGCCCTTCCCCACCCACAGGGCAGAGGACAAGTGCCAGGGGCACAAGGACTGCCTCCAGCCCACTCCTCATGGAGAGCTGCAGGGTGACATTATTCCACCAGAAGGACCAGGTACTGCTGGTTCTTGACCTAGACCTTCCCTAAGCTGTGATGAACAGATATAAATATGCTTGGGCACCCTTGAACATCCCCCATTCCAACTGCCCCAGGTGCCATCTCCTGCCCTGTGCCCCATGCTATGAGCCCCACTGTGCACCTCTCATCTTGGAGAGGCTCCTCCTCAGAGCCTTCTGAGTCCTCCATGTCAGAGGTGTTGAGGAAGCTGAAGCTCTCCAGTGCATGCTCCACTGTCAGGCTGATGCTGGAGGCCCGGCTGAGGAAGACACCTTGCTTCTGCTGTGGAGGAAGGCATGGTGGAGATGGATCCTGGCTCACCAGCCAAGACAGCCCTGCCACCTACATTACCAGGTTATGCCATCACAGATGGCCCCATCCCCATCACCCAGGGGCACTGCCAGCAGGGTTGGCCCCATCCCCATCACCCCTGGGCACTGCCAGCAGGGATGGTATTGTCTCCATTGCCTCTGAGCACTGCCACCATGGCTGGCCCTGTCCCCATCATCCCCAGGCACTGCCAGCCAGGATGACCCTGTCACCCTCACCCCATGACAACCCTGAGAGCCCCTCACCAGCAGCATCTCCTCCAGACGTTTGAGCTCCCGTTCGAGGGGCTGCAGCTCTGGGAACTGTCCCCGATAGTCATCCAGAGCTGAGCCCAGGAGGCCAATTGCCTCCTCCAGACCTGAATCCACCATCTTCCCCCGTGGCACCTCAGGGGTGCTGGTGGGCAGTGGTGGGGTTGGGATGGGCCTCTCTTCTGCAGAGGCTTGTGCCAGTGCTGTGGGGGCCCCGGTGCCATAGTCACTCTGTGCTGGTGCCTGGCTCTGCGCTGGCTCTGCACTGCCAGTCTCCTCCTCGCAGGGGGTGGCCCATGCCACGGAGGCACGAGGCTTGGCCTCAGTGGCCCTGTCCTGCCTTGCCACAGCAGCTGCCACCGCAGCACCAGGCAGAGAGTGTGCATCTTGCTTGCCCATCCCTGTGTCCTCCGTGCTGGGCGCAGGCTCCCAAGGGCTCTCCACAGTCTTGACCTCCATTGTGGCATCCACACTGGCCTCGCTGATGTGGCTCAGAGTCCGGGAGTAGGGCACATGCCCGTTGGCCACTGTGTCCTTCTTACGGCTGCTCGGCTCCTCCGGCTGGCTCCCGGCAGAGGGGACACTGCTGCCACTGGCCCCAAGCACGGCGTCAGCCTCCTCTGGTTGCTGGGAGAAGGAGATCTCGATGGCAGGGGCGGAGGCCTGCACCTCAGGCTGCACGATGGGCTTGTGTGTGGCATGGCGGGCACTGCTGGACAGCTGGGGGCTGGAGGAGTCATCTGAGGACTCCGAGGAGATGGACCAGGCTGTGCCGTTCTCCAGCTCCTCTTGGCGCCGCAGCATATTCTAGAGGGGGGAGAATGGTGTCAGCTGAGACCCTGTTCCTGCTGCCCCATGTCCTCCAGCTGTCCGCATGTCAAGCAGGGGCAGGATCGATCTGAGCTGGAGGGCACTGAGGCTGCCATGGCTCTGCGGACACAGCAGGATGGCCAGCAAACACCTGGCAGCTTCCAGCTCTGGATCCCACCCAGTGCCAGCAGGCAATCCAGCTCCCCATGAACAGCTCTGTATGTCCTGGAGCCTTGGGGTGCTGGGATTCCCTCAGCACAATGGGATGCAACACATGGAGCCAAGGACACCAACCACCATGGCTGCAAGGACAATAACAGCTCCAGCACCAGCTGGGGACAGCACTGGCCACCACCAATTTTGTGGCTCACCATCACTGAACCGATACCAAGCCAACTCCACGTTAGGCACACCAGTACCATGACAGCATCACACCAGCACCACAGCAGTACTGTTACACCATTACCATTTCACCAGCACCATCACCAGTACCACACCAATGCCACCAGCACGGGGACACGGAGAAGCTGTCTACTCACTAGAGCCCAACTCTTGCACGGGGGTGAACCCAGGCTCCCCTAGCTCAGGGACCAGCTCTGCAGGACCAGCCAGACCCAGCCTGGCAGAATCAGGCCTTTGGGCATCAGCAAGGGACAGTGAGTAGGAGACAAGGACCGGCTACAGCTACAGCGGGATGGCCACAGCGCTGGGCTAAGCTACTGGCCTGCTCCAGCCCCGCACTTACGCGGCCCTGCTGCGGCCATCTCCCGAGCTCGGCCGAGGAGACATCGCCGCAGGAGCAGCTCTGAGACAGCTTCTCGAAGAGTGTCTCCCGAAAGATGTCCAGCAAGGACCAACCACGCTTGTCAGCTGCCCGCTCCGGGCTCTTGGGCAGAGAGAAGAGGAGCTGTGAACGTGGGAGGGAGGAGCAGGTGCCGGTACTGGGGAGTCCTGGTGGGATGGCTGGAGAGGAAGGAGCTGCCTACCCATCCCTGAGCTGTGCCACCCTCTCAGACGTTGCCTAGGCACATCCCTGTGTGGACCCCTCCACTGGCCATGTCTCCTGAGCAGCCCTGCCTGGTGCACACTTACATAGAATGCCTGTTCCCGCAGGGATGGCGTGTCAGGCGGACTCTGGTTGTAGGTGGAGAACCTCTTGTTCACTGTGGAAGCCTTGTTGACAGAGCTGGCTGCTGAGGGCTGGTCGTCCTTGTCGAAGGGGCTGGGGAGGACAGGAGGACAGCAGGGAGGTGAGGGGTATGTCTCAAGACACCAGGAACCCCTCCAGACTGGCTCTGGTTTTCTATAATTACAGCCCGGTTTTGGGATGGGAGACAGACTGGGGTGGGTCGTATCCCCTGCACTGTCATCTGCCACCAGCAGTGCCTGCTGAGGTACTCACTTCCAGGTCACCTCCAGGCTGAGTTTGAGTGTGCCCAGGTCGTTGATATCCACAGCCACTACCTGGGGCAGAGCTGCAAAGAGGTCCTTGGTCTCACAGGACACATTGCCCACCACAACGTGGTTTGCCAGGCTCTTTAGCTCTGTCACCTGGAGAAGGAGGAGAGGAAGGAGCAAATGAAACCATGGGCCAGTGAGGGTGATGTTTAGGTAAGGTGCTGGAAGTAAGCCCTGGGAACTGGTGGAATCATCATCCCTGAAAATGTTCAAAAAACACGTGGATGTGGCACTTGGGGACACAGTTTAATGATGAGGTTGGCAGTTCTAGGTTAACAGTTGGACTTGATGATCACAGAGGTCTTGTCTGACCTAAATGACTCTATGATGCAAGGAAATAGCTGGCCCACTCCATCCCTGTCCATTTATGCACTATACCTTGATGGAGAGAAACTCAGTGACGAGGGGCAAGAAAACCATTTCCTCGCTGTCCCACACCTGCTTGCTGTTCACCTCGATGCGCCCCCGCAGCTTCCACCGCTGCCGTCCATACTTCATGAAGATCTGGGGATGCAGAGGTATGGGTATGGGGGAGAAACAACCCCAGGGTGCTCTCTGTATGTCCCTAGGCATGGCCATGGACTCATGCCATCCACCACCACCACCCTGCAACACGCCCTCCACGCCAGCACCCACCTACACCCCTCAGACACCCCAAGGACAAGAGGGCAGAGGAAGAGCAGAACCCAACCCATATGGTCCCACCAACCTCATACTGGTCACCAGCACAAAGCCGGGCAAAGCCTGCCAATCCTGCAAGAGAAGGCAGAGGGGCGTCAGCAGGCAGCAGGCAGGCAGGCAGGCAGGCAGCAGGACAGGGATGGAGCAGGACAGGGTACCTTTCATCCGGATGTGGAACTCGCCCAGCTGGCTCTCCAGCTCATTCTCCAACAGACACATGTTCTGGGAACAGACAGACGGATGGACAGGACCTATGAGCAGCCAGCCATGGACTCAGCACCCTGCCAGCCCAGCCAGCCAGCTGCCTCACCTCTGTGTACTCCTTGTAGCCCTTGCTGGCCTCGGCCAGGCTCTCGCGTGCCTCCCGGCTGCCCGGTGAGCCGGTGCTGTATGCCTTGACCATGTTGTGGGCTCCATCACGGAGCCGCCGCTGGATGCAGTAAGCCTCATACAGCTCATCTATCTGCAAGGACAGGCCAGAGCTGCAGTGACAGGCACAGGGCTGGGGACAGCATGGCCACCCCAGCACTGCCCCATCTCTCACCTTGCTGGCATGAAACTCCAGGCGACGCAGGAAGCGCTCGATTGACTTCACTTGCTGGAAAAGCAGAGGAGATGGTGTGAGCAGCAGTGCAGCCCCTCCACGGAGGAGCCACAGGTCACAATGTGGCCTCTGCAGTCCCTGCACTGAAGCTGGGGTCCTGCCTGGGAGCTGCAGGGTGGCAGCCAGTGGGAAGCACCCATGTGCTGCAGCCTTCTCCAGACCCATGCACCAGAAGGTCCTCCAGGAGCCAAGCCAGGCTCCAGGCTGCTTTTTTCCCAGCCTGTGAGCTAACCCATGCCCTGCACTCACTAAGAACAGCTTCTGTTTGCCTGAAAGGGGTTACAAGATCATCTCTGCTTCATCCCCTGCCCACCTGGGCCACCCTGCCTGCAGAGCCCCAGACCCTGTCCTTCCCAGGGGACAAGGCAGCAGGGCAGTGCTAGTAGAGTGGGGCTGGCAGTAGCACATCCCAGGCACAAGGAAGGGGAATTCAAGGGGAATGAGACACTGATCCTACTTACCTTATCCAGATCGTAGAGAAAGCCCTAGAGGAAAGATGACAGGGATAAGATGTAGCACAAAGCCAGCTCTGCCCACCCAAAGAAGACCCAGCACATGGTACCCACCACCCATAGCATGGCAGTGGGACATGCAGCACCCAGCCAGGGCTGGAGAGTGCATGACAGAGGGATGGGAGCCCCAACACCAGAGCCTGGGCTGGCCCCTACAACTCCACAGAAATGGGCTCTGCCCCATGCACAGATGGACCACGAGTTGTCCCAGCTGTGCCCACAAGCCCAGCTGTTTACCCAAAGCACCATTCCCCATAAGGCTCTCCCTAAGTGGTACCCACCAGGCGTGAATTCCTCTTGGACTCACGGATCTGCGTGCTGAGCTTCTCCAGTTCCAGCTGGTGCACCTCCAGGTAGGCTCTGGGGGCAACCACACCATGGGGGTCAGGTTGGGATGCTGTGTCCAAGGCTCCTGCTCCCCACAGCCCACACCAGCCCAGCACACATGGCAGCACATCCCCACTCCCTGTTCCAGCACACAGGTGTGGGAGGGAACGCATGTATGCCTCTACATGGGATGCGAAACCCCACACAATCTAGGACACCAAGGCAACATGCCCAAGAGACCTGGCATGTCCCTGCCTGGTGGGAGCAGAGAGCTGCCAACACCAAGCCATGTCACAAGCTGTCCCCATGCCCCTCAGGAGCTCTCAGCCTCCACCCACCCAGCACTTACGTCAGGCCCTTCTTGAGAGCTTCATACACCTCGTCCAGGCGGTTGGGCTGAGGCACCTTGGGTGGTGGGGATTTGTGGGACATTGAGAACATCCTACTGACCCTGGAGCCAGTCTTGCGGGAGACAGTGGGGGTGAAAGGTGAGAGATTCCTGGGGAGAGAGGCTGGGATCAGCACACAGCACCAGGGTCCTTCTGGGTGCTCCAGCCAGCCAGGCACCTAGAAAAGGGCAATCTCTGGCACAGAGGCCAGATCCACTGGGCCAGGTCCACCAGGTCCCTGGTGCCAGCTGGAGGGAGACAAGGCAAAGGCAGGCACCACCTGGAATCAAATTCCTGGAGGGTCTGTGAGGACATCTCCAGCCCTGGCTGCCCTCTAAAGGGGGCATGCTTGGCTCCAGCCCAGAATCCAGATTGCCAGGGGCATAGAGGGTGAAATATGCCATCCTGTGCTTCCAGGGTAAAGCAAGGATCCCAATCCATCATGGGAGCATCCTGGAGACCAGCAGCCCTGTCACCTCATCACCCAGCACAGCCACATGGGGCAGGGACACGCTCACTGATGCTGTGCCTCTCCAGATGTCACCAAACCTGCTGGATGGAGCTGCCTCCCCCAGCCGACCCGCGGACGCCGACCCAGCGCTGGGAGTGAACACCACCCTTCCTGCCTTGTGCAATGGAGTCACTCCCCAGCCAGCAACGCCTCACTCACACCAGCTCTTCCCTTCCTCCTTCCCAAGCATCGTCGAGACACCATGGGCTCCTCATTTCCCAGCCTGTACCTCCCATCCTGTGCTGCTCTTCACAGAAGTGACCAAAAGACTTCCCCGAATCATGGGTGGGGAAATTACTGTCTTGGCCTCTTCCCAAGAGATGGGTAAGCACCTAATTTCCACCATTCCTTCTCCTTCCCATCCTCCAAGGTCCCTGGAGGCATCTCCCACAAGCATCTCCCTGGCAACCACTGGGTTGCAGGCATCTAAAAGTCCTCACTCTTCTCTGTCTCTAGGGGCCCCCTCTGGTACCCACAAATCACCAGCGATGTGCTGGTGACCTGGAAAGTGTCACTTGGCCCAGAGGCTGCACAGGACTTGGGGACAGAGTTGAGTAGGGCAGGAGGTCAGAGCACAGGGAGGCTCTGCCTGCTACCCAAGAACTACCTGCAACATGGTAGCCAGGAGCGAGGGATGGTGCAGAGAGGGTTGGTGGGGAAGTGCAGCATGTTGGGGTGCTCAGCAGAGAGGAGGAGGAAGGGTATGAAGGGACCATAACATAACCAGTGGATGGAGAGGATGGAACAGGCAACAGCTGCTCCTCACACTGCAGCTGGCAGGCAGCTGGTAAAACCTTTCAAACAATAGGTTTGAGGTGACCCTGAGGAAACCCTGATTCACACCAGCTCTCAACCCCGAAACTGGCTGCCGCAGGATGTCAAGGCCATCCAGACACTTCAAAGCCACCCCAGCTCTACCGCACCCATTAAATATTATGAGGTGGTCACAGGGAAGGTCTTAGGAGCTGGTTGAAGAATGAGGTGAGCTACACCTGCCTTCTCTCTTATGCTCTCGTGGCAGCAGCCACAGGGCTGCAGGGTCCTCATCCCAGCTGGGGCATGGCATGGCAGAAGGTTGGGATGTCTCACATGGCCTCAGTGTTCCCTGCTCCCCCCTGTGCAAGAGCCCCTGGCTACCAAAAAGATCCCTGAGGGAGACTCTGGGCCAGCTGGATGGAAAAGAGCCTCAGGATGCACAGCAGGTCCCCACAGAGCCCCAGCCTGTCCCCAGTGCCCGTGGCAGGCAGCATGAGCAGCCATCTCGTACCTGAAGGGCCGGTCGGCCGATGAGTTCACTCCGGCGAAGGACTGGCTCCTATTGATCTTGGTGACGAGGACTCGGCGCTGCGGGCGCACAGACAGTGACATCGTTGAGTGTGACCTGGAGGGCCGCCCTGGGGACAATGACACATCAGGGTCACCAGCAGCACGGTGAGGACACACATGCAGGCAGGACTGCCATCAGCAGTGAGAACAGCACCCACAGACCATGGGATGGGAGACTTCTCCCTCTCTCAGTTCAAGAACGCTCCTGGTGGCACTGGGACACAGACCCCGTGCTGTCCCCAGAGATACTGCCCTCGGTGCAGTGGGGCTCTGGGCGCTGGGAGCTCTCAGTGGGCACACCCAGACATGTCCCAGGTTGGCCCTGTGGGAGTTACAGAAAGGGGCTGATGCCCGGTGCCTACCATGGCCTTTCCCAGATACATCCATGGCAAACTCTACACGGTGCCTGAGGCCAGACACCTCCTCCTGAACCCCACCTTCTCCCATGTCCTTTGTTACCCGTGCCACCCTGCTGCAGGGGCAGGAAAGGCACAGGGCTGGACTCGGCTGCCCAGCCCTTCGCTGACTCCTCACTTGCTTCCGCTCACTCCAGCAACCAGGAGGGAAACCCAAGGACAACAAAGCACTTGGGAAAGTTCCCAGCTTTGCCAGGAGCTCTGCGTGGGGGAAGAAAAGGCCAAGCCATTCCCTGCCAGACCCTGGAAAGTCTGTGCAGGCCACACATGTCCAGCCCCAAGGCTGCTGCACCCTGTCCTCTGCTCGTGGCAGTGACAGCGCCAGGAACCTTGAAACCATGAGCTGCCTGTCCCCACCACAGCCAACGCAGTTGATGCCAGTCAGGGATAGAGCAGTTTTCTGGGTCTGCACCTGGCTGCCAGTCTGCATCACAGGAACCATCCCTGTAGCCCTGGCCAGGGCTGGGCCTTGGGGAGGGCAGCCCAAAGGACAAGGCAAGAGCAGGGGAGAACAGGGCTCCTGGCCCTGCCACCCCCAGAAGTGCCAGCTGGGCACAGGAAGGAGCCCAGCCCACAGGGCAGCCACTGAAGGGCAGGATGCAGGATGCTCCACTTCATTCTGGCCACCACTGATGGCAGGTCAATCCCTCTGCTCCAGCCAGCCCTGAGCAGAGCTCTGGCAGCTGCTGGGGATGAGCCCACACGGTGCCCAGCAGTCACACAGCACCAGGGACAGCCAGGCAGGACCCCAGGGGTGCACAGCTTCCCCGGCTGACAGACTGAGCCAGAGCCACCTCCCTCCATCCTAAGGAGCTCAATTTGCCTTTCCAGAGCCACCTCCCTCCATCCTAAGGAGCTCACTTTGCCTCTCCTCCCGTCTCCAGCATGGCCGACAGTGAACAACGCAGGGCAGGCACTGCTGGGGCTTCCACCCCATCCCATTCCCATCCCATCCCCGCTCCTTCCCCACGCCCAGGAGCCCAGCTCAGCCTGGTCCCACACAGCTCACACCCACTCAGCCACAGGCAGGCATCCCCCCAGCACTGTGTCCCTCACCACCCCGCACGCCAGGCTGGGGCCAGGGATTTGCAGCACCCAGGATGTGCCGGAGCCATCTGCAGTCACAGCTAACCACCAGCACCACTCACCTCTATCCCAGTGGAGCCAGGAGGCAGCAGGTCCATCTGGTTCCCCCTTGGGACTCGTGTCCCAGCCCACACCATGGAGCCACTCGGGTCCCACGGACACAGCGTTATCTGGGTGCCAGTCCCTCCATTTTCCAGGACAACACTGTCCCAATTAAGCTCATTACCAGGAGCTCTAATCCCTGGCAGCCCGGCTGACCTGCAGGCCTGGGCAGATTACCCTCTGCAGGGCTCTTTAATCTGCTCCCCACTGAGCAAGGAGGGCCTGTGGCTCCTGTGCTACAGTGGCTCAGCCACCCACCACCCACAGGACAAGGCTCTCATGTGTGGGGCAGGTCACAGTTCAGGGTGAGGACAGTCCTGCCAACCCATCTTTCTCCAGCCCACATTGCCACTGTGGACCACAGAGGGACCTCTAAGGAGGGTTTCCCAGGCAGAAGCCTGAACTGGGGAAGGATGCTGAGGTTGTCAGAGAGAAAGATGCTGAGAGCCTCAAGGGGAGGAGGATGCAGGAGGGGGAGAAGGATGCTGGGTGTGCTGGAGGGGACTGATGCCCCAGCACAACTCAGAGCAATCTGCAGCCACCTCCCCAGGCACCTCAGAGGCTCCAGCAGACACTTGTGCCATGCTGGGTCCTGCTCCAAAGCACTGGAGGTTCCCTCACTAGCACAGGGAGCAGTGGCTGCAGTCAGGACCACATCCCTGCACTCCAGTCCTGGACCCAGCTCTCCCCCAAACATCCACCAGGATGCACCACGGCACTCTGCATCCCCAGACCTGGCACCCTGCAACCAAGATCCTGTGCCAGGACCCCAAGCCCCCTCAGGGGAGGGGGACACCATACCCCTGCTCTGCAGGAGTGATGCTCCAGGAGCCCCAAGGATGCTCCAGCCCAGCACCAGCAGTCAGCTGGGTGCCGAAGGGCAGCACTCCCTGCATGAGGCAGGGCAGGCACGATGTGGGGTCTCTGTTCCTGGCACTCTTGGGCTTGGCTCACAGAGGAGGAAAAATCCCCAGCATGGTGCATTCCTGACATTACCGAGATAAGAGGTACCTGGTACCAGCAGCACAGCCAGCCCCCGCAGGGAGCAGAGCCTGGGGCATGCTTGGAAGGGACCACTGGGCACCACATCTCACCCAGGCTGCTGAGCCCCGTGCCAGGCTCACCATGAGGCTGCCACCATCGGAGCACCGGCACACTCCTGTCCCTGCCATGGGCTAAAGCCCCAAGCACATCCTTTCTCTCTCCTGAGCAGAAAAGGTCCTGCCCCAAAGGTTCAGTCCCAGCAAGCCCCACCGCCCCCTGCCCTTCGTTAGGGCTCAGTGCTAACAAACCTGCGTCCCGACCAAGCTGCTCACCTTTGCCGTGCCACAGACTGCCTCCAGATCTCCCAGCGCAGGAAACGCAATCCTGGGAGTGTGTCCCTCTGTCCGTCCTTGGCCAGCACTGCCCGTGGGCAGCGGCCAGAAGGGCAGCGAGCAGCTGAACAAGCAGCACAGCACGGGGTGCTGGAGCCCACCCCGGGGCTCTCCAGCCCGGCTGCCGGCTCCTCTCTCGACGCCCGGTGCTCTGGAGATGATTGGGATCCCAAGAATGCTGGTCTGAGCAGCGGAGGGGGCAGTCCGACCGGCTGGGTTGGTCCCAGCTGGTTTCTGTTTCCGACACTCAGACACCAGCCTCAGGTCGCTCCGGCGGGTTTATCAACACTGCCCTGGTCGGAGACGCCCCAAACTGGCTCCCCTTGAGTCCCCAGCCCTGCAGCCCTGGAACTGGGGGTGCTCTGACCAGCACTTCCAGGGATGCCACTCGCTGAAGGCCACCAATGCCCAGGGTGCCAACCCAGCAGGGTCCAGCACCCTCACCTCGGGGAAGACCCCCAGGACCAAGGAGCAGCACCCAGGGCACCCAAGGGGGGTGGGCTGTGGTCCCTGCACTGATGGCACTCCGGACATCCCCGGGGCACAGCAGGGCACGTTGTCCCTCAGTGGGGGAGGCCACGATGGCCACAGGACCATCCAGCCTGCCCATGGTGTGTGAGCCAAGTGGGGGGATCCTGTCCCAGCACCTCTGGGTGACACCTGGGCGCACGGCGGGGGTGACCTCGGGAGCCTGTGAACGCAGCCGCGGGCTCGGCTCCCCCGGGAGCAGCGCTGCGTCCGTGTTTGCACAGCTGCGGCCCCGCTGCCCCAGCCCAGGCACGTACCCCGGCCCCCGGCGGCCCCTTCCGGCCCCGGCACGGCCCTTGGCTGGCTCCCAGCGTGGGCTGGAGCTGCTCTTCCCTCCCATCCCGCCTCATCCCCCTCAGCACAGAGGATGGGAGCATCCGGGGACCGAAGCCATCACGCCTTGGTCACAAGGAGCCTGAGAGCCGCCTCTTCCCTGACCTCTCCATGCTCTGCCTCTCCTCCAGGAAGGCAGGACACCCCCGGTTCCTGCTGGGCAAGGAGAGGGACTGGGGGCTTTTGGGAGTCAGATGAGTCAGTGAATGGCATCCGGGCTCCCGTGACTCACCCGGAGAGAAAGTCTTAGCCATAAGGTCGCAGCCTCACAGCCCCCATGGGAACAGGGAATGATGGTTTGGCTGTTTGGGTGCTGCTGCTCTCGGCAGTTTGGGATGGATGGGTGCTGGGTGCTCTCAGCCCCATGGCAGCAGGGACATGGCGCTGATATCCACCCCTGCGGCCAGAGGAGGCTGCTGGCTCCTTGGGCCAAGGGGGAGGGCAGCAGGAAAGGGAAGGAGCTGCGAATGGGAAGAATTGGAGGAAGTGCTTATTTACCCCGCGGAGTATCCCTGAGGAAGGGCAGGGCACGGCACAGGCGGACACTCAGCCAGCTCCTCGGGGGGGCTCACAGCCCCGACCCTGCCACTCATCCCACGGGCTCCCTGTCTCCAGCCAGGAGCAAATGCAAACCCAAACTGTAACGCAGGGAAGCGGCCACCACTGGGGCAGGGGGCTTCCCAGGGGCTGGTAAAGCTCAAGCCCAGTGTGTTCTCTAGGATGGCTCCTGAGAACCAGCCCAGGACTAGAGTGGTCCTGGTGAAGTGAGTCCCCCACCACCGAAGGCACAAACCAAGCACCCACCCAGTCAGGATCCCCACGGACACCGCTCATCTCTGTACCCTGTGAAATGGGGCTGCATCCTGGCCATGGGCACCAGACTCTGCCCCTGAGTGGGCTGTGATCCCTCTCAGAAGTGCTGAGAACCTTTGGAAGGATCCTCCTGGCACTGGCATAACCTTGTGGAGGTTCCACATGCCACCTTCCCCCTGACATCCTTATCTCCAGAGTGCTCTGCTAGGTACCAGCAGCTGCCCCCACAAATCCTGCCCGGACAACTTGGTCCAAGTGCACAAAAGCAACCTCAAGGCCCTCTGTTCTGCCCAGGTCCCCAGGGGCCACCATGCCAGGGATGCTTGACATGGAGATGGGCTCTGTTTGTCCTCATCAGACACGGGGGCACAAGCAGGGAAAAAACAGTTTGCCAAGGAAAACTGTGCTGCCATGACATTGGGTGCTGCCCTGGCATCAGGGGTGCATCACCCCAGAGCAGCTGGCAGCTGTGGCCCCTCTCCTGCCTTGAGACACGGTGGATCTCAGTGCAGGCAAGAGCAGATCAGGCAGCCAGGGGGTTCTATCCTGCACGGAGACCCTGTCCTGACACCCCGTCACTGCAACCCGCGGTGACAACCGCGTCCCTTGCAGGTGGCGGGTGCGTGTGTCCTTGGTGTCCCTGCCAGGGAGAGCGTTACCCTCAAGAAAACTCCTCACCCCAAAAAACCCCGCCGGAGCCCAGCCACGTCACCCCGGGAGCCTCGAACAGCTGGGGGTCCCCAAATTCTCGCCGTTCACCGGGGAGCCCTGGCGCTGCCGGCGCTCGGTACCTTTCGGATTGCCATTCATGGCGTGCTGCGGCAGCACATCCCCCTCGGGCTGGGCTCAGCGTCCCGGGCGGTTGTTGTTCTCTCATGCCGTCTGTCCGCCGAGTGCGGGGGCCGCGGCCGGAGGGCCCCCCCGGGCAGCAGTCTCCTCCCCCGCTTCCCCTGCCCGCGGGCTGACATCACTGCCCAGCGCCGCAGCCCCGGCGTGACTCAAGGGGACGGAGGATGGGAGGACACGGGAGGATGCCTGACCCCCCCTGCAGGGAAGGGGCCCCACCAGCACCGGCCACACCCGGAGCAGAGCACACCTCGGTCCGTATGCTTCCCTCCCCACCGCCCCCCTAGGGAAACTGAGGCACGGGTGGAAGGGAGGGGAACACACTGCAAACCTCCCCTCCCCGCTCCAGCCCCTCTCCGATCGCTTCCCTTGGAGACTCCCGCTCCTGCCGGCACCCAGGGCCAGCACACACCGCCCTGCCGAACGCCCCGCCGGCTCTGAGCTGCACCCGGGGCTGGGCGGGGGATGCACAGCCCCTCGCCCCCGTCCCCGCCGGCTCCGCTGCGGGCAGGCACAAAGCCGTGGGCAGCTGATGCTCACACCACTGCCGCTTGCTTCTGCATTGCTTGGGTTTAAATATAAGTATATATAAATATAATAAATATATATAGCTATATTTGTGTATATATAAAATCACTGTGGCTTTGCTGTAGGCTTCCCACAACATACAATCCCGTGGTATGCCTGTGGGCATCCTCCAAGACCCAGGAGCCACTGGGAAAAGGGTTTCCTTGCTCAAAAGTCCCTACTTTGTATCCCTATCCAAAGCCTTGGAGGAGCTCACTTCAGCCAGGGCTTCCTCACAGGGCTCTCCAAAGATGCTGGGGTGCAACTCCCATGTGGGAATGTCTGTCCTGCTTTCCATGGGGGTCCAGCTCCCACAGCACAGTGTGGCAGACCCACCTGTCCTCCATGACAATGCCAGCAGCCAGCAGCAGCTCTCAGGCCCGCAGCTCCCTGTTTAGTGCCCTAAACAACCAGGAGACTCTGTGGTACAGACGTCACCATGCTTCAGCCCTGGTCCTGGGAATACCCAAGACTGCAACCCCCCTCCAGGTCAGACAAAGGCTGGAGCTCTGTCCAGGCTGGGATCAGCTGCCCCTCACCACGTCACTGGAGCAGGAAGAAACACCTCCCTCCCAGGCTCCTTTCCTGTTTGCTGCTGATTTTAGAGCAAGGTCAGGACAGGTTCAGGAGGAAAAGCACTGAGACAGAGTCTTGGGGGTCCTTGCAGATATGAGGTCCTCCCACAAAGTTAACCCCTCCCCTAGAGAGTGAGCCTGTTGTGGGATTGCTTCCCCAGCACAGAGCAGGTCCCGTAGGGGACAAGAAGCGTCAGGGGTTCCCACGTATGGTGGCATGGCTGCCCCACTGTGGGCACCCACAGGTGACTCTGGAGCCAGCCACAGTCAGGCCTGCAGAGCTGAGGTTGCAGCAGTGTCACCAGAGAATGCTGTGACCCAGGCCACCCTCAGGTCCCAGTGCCCAGCGCAGCACCAGCCACACTGGGAGAGCAGCTGGAGCTGGTGAGGCTGGGTTGGCTCTGAGAAGCATCCAAAGAAAAACCATCCCAGGTGCCCACCAGCCTCAGTGCCAGCGCCATGAGGAGCCAGCAGCCCATCTCCACCCCAGCCTTCCAGAAGCCGCACCAAGACCACGTCTCCTACCTCTCCCGGACACGATGCATCCCCCCGGCTCTCCCCACCGACGGGCAGAGTCCCATCCTGGCGGCTGCCGTGGGCAGTGGCCACCGGCGGCTTTTCACCCCGTGCTGATTCCCCCGGGAACGACATCACTGCGGCACCGCCCCGGCCGCGGCCATCCCTCCCCGAGCAGAGCCTGCCCCGGCTGGCAGCGTGCGGAGCCCGCGGCCGGCACACGGCCAGGAGCGCGCCCGCAGCCACGGCCATGCCAGCTTGTTTGTTCTCATTAAAGGTTAATGAGAAAGCCACGCTAAAGCTGCCCCAGCTGCGGGAGGGGCTTTCCCCGGTGTCACACAGAGCGAGGGACTTCCAGGCTTCCCTCACAGAGGGGTGACAGCCAGGCTGTGCTGCTTGTGGGGACTCTGCCTCTCTGTAGCCTGCAGTCCCAGGGGGATCTGTGTGGCAGCTGACACATGGGTGAGGTGCCTGGCATGGCACCATCCCGGGCATCACCCTTGGGGAGACCACCAGGAGCAGGCAGGAGACAGGGTCAGGCATTCCAAAAGTGGCAGAGGGTACCAGAGGGGACACATGCCGTCAGCCGTGCCCTCTGAGCACCTCACAGCACCCTGCAAGGCACTTGGCAGGGCCTGACAGCTCAGGACACCTTGGCCAAGGGAGGGCAGAGGAAGGGCACAGCCACGCCAGCAGTGCCAGGGTGGTAATTGAGTTAAATGAGTCCCTGTTCTGGGCTGGGCTGGGAATAGAGAGTGGGTGCAAGGAAAGGGACATCTCCATGTGACTCTTCAACTCTGGAGGTTTCCCTGCATATTCACCACTCTGGCTCAGCTCAACCTGCCAGGGTGGCTGCCTCAATCCCTCCTCTGCAGCAGGGATGTTGTGGGTGTAATGCCCCAGGTGCTCCCTTTTTGGCAGTGTCCCTTTATGCCTTCCTCGTACCAGGCCTGGGGCATCCCCACCCCAACCACAACAGCTGAACATGCAAACACTCCCTGGGCAGCCATGCTCGGACACACACATACAGCCATGGTCAGTTTGTGCACAGGCAGAAAAATCCAGCAGGTTATTCCCACTTCCCTGCCCAGCTTCCCATAGATCCCACATCCTGCCAGCAGAGTCCTAGGGAAATTCTCCAGCTTCTCCCTGCTGGCTCAGGGACCACCAGCACTGAATCTGAGCCTACCTAGCCCCTGCAGAAGCCACCAGCCCCAGTTCAACACTGCCTTAGTGGCACCAGCACCAAAGGCCAAGGAGATGAATAAGCTATTTCAGGTTGTTTTGGACAAGTACTCCACAAACATCTTTGAGTGGCTGGGAATGTCACCACAGCTGGAAACCTGACAGGAAAGGGCATAGATCAGCCTCAGTCAGTGTCAAAAGGTGGCCCAAAAGGTTTGTGGAGATGGAATCAGTCTGGTGAGGGACCAAAAAGCTCTTGGCCATGGGGGAGTCCTGAGAGAAGTCAGGAGATGACAATTTTGGCAAGAAGACACACAGCCACAGCTTGAAGAAGCAGAGTAAATGATCAAGTGACCTGTCCTGGGCTGGGACAGCTGGTCCTGGAGCTGCAGGTGGTCACCCCCACCACAGTGCTACAGCTGACTTCTCGCACTTTACTTTCTGCTAAAACTGGCAAAGCCAACTCCAAAAAATCCTGGGAGCCCAACGCAGAGTTTTCTCCACAAGAGGATGCCATGAGGGCTGGGGAAAGACCAGCCCTCGTGCCAGGCCAGACTCTGCCCCCAGCCAGGCTGGCCCCAAGCTGTGGCAGCATCCCTTCCTGGAGGGGCTGGGCACGGGGCGGTGGCAGACTCGAGCCCTCCCCCCTCGTTCCTCGCATAGTCCCCACACGGCTGCAGAAATAGAAGCGATATAAATGGCAGCCCTATAAATAACCCCAAAGCACGCGGCGGGGAGCTCGTCCCAGCCCAGCACTGCCCTCAGCCCACGCAAAGCCAGCGCTTGGGCTGCCTTCACTGTGCCCAGGGGACCTCGAATGCCAGCTGCTCCCTGCCTGCCATGGGTTTCCCAGGGTCCTGTCCTTTAGGTCAGTGTCATGGCAGGAGCCTCAGCCACGGGCACGCTCTGGATTCCAGCCTGGTGGCGTTCCTGGGGGACACCCTACACCCATCCAGCTCCTCCCGTCCAATGCCCATCGCAGGCATCCTGCTGCAATCCAGCCAGCAGAGTCCTGGGCAAAGCAGCAGCTCTGACCAGGAGCCTCAGCAAGGCTTGGGAAGAGATATCCCTGTCCTCACCACTGCAGATCAACAGCTATCCCCTGGTTGCACCTCAACACTTCTCAGCTGCTCCCCTCGACATCCCCGATCCCTGCCATGTCCATTGCTGCCCCCATTTCCAAGCTCAACCCCATCATGGCATGTCCTCCGTGGGGACTCAGCCACCACCATGCCACCACAGCTCCTCTCCACGCAGGGGACTGTGGCAAGGCACCGGGGACCCTCACGAGCGAGCCGAGAGGAGGCAACGCCACTGGTGACAAGCCGGTGACAAGCCCTGCACTGCCGGATTTTGCGCGGCGTCACAGCCTCCCGTCCCAGCCCTGCCCGTGGGACGCAGCGAGGCCACCAGCCAGGAGACGGGAGATATGGGGTTTATAGGACGCCCAGGACTTCCCGGTGCCCTCGGGAGTCTCCTCTGGGAATGCGGCAAGGGCAAAACCCGCTGAGGCTGTTTGCATGCCCTGGGATGGTGCGGCAGGGGAAGGGTTAATGGTGCGAGGCCTTCCCGAGCACTTCTTGGCAGGGCTGGGAAGGGCTGGGAGACAGGAGGATCGGGCCAGCAACAAAGCGAGATCTGTGTCATTAATTCCCCCGAGCATTCCTCCCGCCGCGGCCCCGGAGGGGAGGAGGAGGCAGCACCCAGCTGATACGGAGCACCCCGGTCCCCGGGGAGCCCGGCGGGTCCCGCCCGAAGCGGGGCTCCATGGGGCGATGGCTGCAGCCTCTCCCGCGGGATCAGGGCTCCGGCGCCCGGGCACGGCCCTATATGGGCACGGGCAGCTTCTCCTTCGCCCGCCGTACCCCTGCCCGTACCCCTGCCTGGAGTCCCGAGGGATTCGGGGCAGGGCACGGTTCGTGCCACCAGCGTCATTCCAAACCCGGGAGCGAAAGAGCGGCTGGAGAAGCTGATCTGTCCCAGACAGGGTCGGGGGGCAGCGGGTGACATTGAGGCTGCTCGCCCTGATACCCCACTGTCAGGCGGCTCCTTCTGCGGGCGGCTCCGGCCACGGCGCCGGCCGGAGCGCGGAGGATCGCTGCGCTCTGCAGTGGGGCGGAGGAGCGGAGCCCGTGTCCGTGTCCGTGTCCGTGTCCGTGCCCGTGTCGCCGTCCCTGCCCTCCCGCCCAGCCCGGAGCCCCAGCGCGGCGTGGGGCGCCCAGCGGGGCTGGCGGCAGAGGGGACGCGGGCGGGCGGGCGGTGGCTTGCGGCGACGTGGCCCCCCAAGGGTGTAGCCCTGCCAGGGCCACCGACCCCGCTCCCCCCGACCCTCCCGTGCCCGCGGGGTGCGGAGGTGCGGGCGGCACTCACATGTCCCAGGAGAGGCGAGGGGCGAGGCGCGGGGCGAAAGCGGGCCTGGCTCGGTGCATCCCCTTTGTTCCACTCCCATGGACGGGAGCAAGCGGGGAGTTCGTGCAGGCTCTTGGCAGCGCCCACCCCGGCTCTCTCCATGGAAACGCGGGAGCCATGTGATTTCGGCAGGAAACCACGGCCCAGCCAGCGCCAATGGCAGCTGCATGGACGGGAGCACCTCCCTCCCCGAGGCGAGCGACACCGCTGCCGACACCGCCATCGCCACCGCCAGCACCGCCACCGCCGCCACGGCCCGCGGGGCTCCACACCCGCCGGCCCATCAGCATTCCCGGGGGTCCACGAGCCCCACCGTGAGCCGGAGCAGGATCCCACCTCCCCCGGGGCGAGGGCAGTGGGGGCAGCCCGGCTTGCTCGGCCCCGGGCTGCTGCTGGCCTTCCTGCCGCACACAGCGCCCACAGCCTCCCCTTGCCAGGGAAGCGATGGCCGGAGCAATACCTCCTCCCTCGCCGCCCCTGTGTTCCCCCACAAGGGCCGCCACAGCCTCCCAGGCTTCAGTGCTCTCTGAGGGACCCCGGGCATGTTTCACATTCCAGCAGTGAAGTGACATGACCAAGGCTGTGCAGTCACTCAGTCGGTGGCAGAGGGAACACCCAAACATCCTTGCTCCCAGCTCTGTGACACCCAGCACCCCACCCTGCCTTCCCCCTCAGCTCCTGCATCCATCTGAGCCATGCTCAGACCCCTGCCAATCAGAAAGTGCACTCTGGGGGAGCAGAGCATTGGCACTGATCCACATTCCCCATCCCACAAGCTTCCAGCATCCTAGGGAAGCAGCAGATGAGCACTCCCAGCTTCCCCAGCTAAGGGACAGGCAGTGGCAGTCTAAATGCAGGCTGTCACCCTAGGGATGCCACAGTCACACCGTGCTGCTTCCACAAGTGCCAGTCCACTTCTTAAACCCTGGCACCTCTGAGCATCCCTGAGGGTGGAGGGGTGAGGAAGACACATGCCTGTTGGGGGGCTGCACCCTGCCCCTCTCCTTTCTCCCAAGTCCATCTTTCTCCTACTGTCCTAGATCCTACTGAGTCGACCCAGTTTTAAGTGGAACTGGAGCCTTTGCAGCCCTGGTGAGACACCCTCCATGCAAGGACAAGGCTGAGCAGTGCTCCCACCAGTGCTGTGAGGCAGAAACACTAATTAGACCATCATCAGGTCTTGGAGCCCAGTGGAGCAGGGCAATATCAGTGACAAGGAAATCATTGCACCACTCTCACTCTCCTGGGGCCACACCAAGGAGCAGAGCATTTGCTGCCAAGGTTGCTCGGTGAGAACCAGGGCGTCCCAGCTCCCAGCCCAGTTCTCCAGGCTGGCCTGGTTACACTGAAGGAGAAGTGATGCAAAGATGGGAGAAGGGACAGCAGGTCCTGAGGCTACCAGGGAAAAGCCAAAAGGCCAACAGGATGAGGCTGCCAGGGTGGATCCACCAAGCCATGTGGTTGATGAATCCCAGAATGGTTTGGGTTGGAAGGGACCTTAAAGACCACCTGGTTCCAACCCCCTGCCATGAGCAGGGACTCCTTTCACTAGATCAGGTTACTCCAGGCCTCATCTAACCTGGCCTTGAACACTTCCAGGAACAGGACAGCCACAGCTTCTCTGCACAACCTGTGCCAGGGCCTCCCCACCTTCACAGGGAAGAATTTCTTTCTAATATCCAATCTAATCCTGTCCTCTGTTACTTCAAAGCCATCCCCCCTTGTCCTGGCACTCTGTGTTCTTGTCTACAGTCCCTCTTCACATCTTTTGCTGCTCTTTTAGATACTGGAAGGGACCCCAAGGTCTCGCTGGAGCCTTCTCATCTCCAGGCTGAACTGCCCCTACTCCTTGAGCCTGTCTCCACAGCAGAGATGCTCCAGACCTTTGAGCATCTTCATGGCCTCCTCTGGACTTGCTCAAAGAGGTTCACATCCTTCTTATTTTGGGGCCCCAGACTGAATGCAGTGCTGCAGATGGAATATCAGCAGAGCAGAAGGGCAGAATCTCCTCTCTCAGCCAGTTGCCCACTCTGCTGAGGATGGACCCCAGAGTAGGTTTGGCTTTCTGGGCTGCCAGCACACATGGCCAGGTCATGTTGAGCTTCTTGCACAACCAATACCCCCAAGCCCTTCTCCTCAGGGCTGCTCTCAATCCATTCTGAACCCAGGTCCAGTGCCACACCATCCCTGTACCACCGGGGTGACCCACCTTGTGCTTGGTGTGGTCAGCACCACTGTGCCACTCTGTCACCACCTGACCAGCATCCCCCCTGGATCAAGTGTGGGGCTGGATCCCACCCACACCCTGTACATGGTGTCACCACTGAAAATTTTCAGTTGAAAGTGCCATCCAAGGACTACTGGGGCCAAGTGCCCGAGCAATTTAGGTCTGACACAAAGTTAAATCATGTTGTTAAGGGCATTGTCCAAATGCCTCTGAGGCACTGACATGCTTGGGACACCGACCACCTCTCCAGGAGGTCTGTTCCAGGGTTTGACCACCTTCTCAGTAAAAACTTGGGGTGCCTGGAGGTAGACTGACCCACACCACCACATTCCACTTACCTATGCACCACCACCCCAAGTTAAGCCCCATTCCTGGTTGCTGCTGGGGAGCAGCTGTATCCCTGCAGAGACAGCAGGAGAGGGGACTGCACCCTCCCCTCAGCCTGCTGCCCTGCCAGGCTGGGCTGGGGAGCCAAGCACTCCCTGTGCCAAGGTCAGAGCTGGCACACTGCACTGCCTGCTCTGGGAGCTTGCTCAGCACGGACCAGCTTGGCAAACAAAAACAAGGACAGGCTCCTGCCCAAGTTCCAGCAGCACCCCTGGCCTGCCTGCCCTCCAAAACTCCCTCCTGGATTTATGGAGGTATGGTGCCTGCTGGCAGGAAGGAGTTAAACCTCCCAGCATGGATTTGGATACTCCTAGGTTAACCTTCCCAGCATGGATGCAGATAATCTTGGTTTAACCCTTTCTTTATGGATATGGATACTCCTGGGCTAATCTTGCCAGCATGGCTATGCATGGGTACTCCTGGTTTAATCCTTTCATTATGGATACAGATACTCCTGAGCTAACCCTCCCAGCATGGCCATGGATACTCCTGGCTCCTGTCACTGAAGGAGCCTTCCCAGCAGTCAGCTTGGGAAGCTGGGCATTGGTGCAGGACAGAGTCCCTGAGCCCAAGGGCACTTTGTCTGAGAACCTGCTGGCATTAATGAGCTCCTCCCAGCATAGGACCAAACCTTTCCAGTGCCTGCTGACCCGAGACCACTCCAAGCACATTCCCCTGCTCCTGGCAGCTTCAGCAGCAGCCGTGCCAGCTGCCTGCAGCCGCCCCATGGTGCAGAGAAAGGCCTGAGCTGTCAGAGCAGCCCCGCACCGCAGGTCTCTGCCCAAATTGCTCTTCTCACTGCAGGCTGGGCCTGGAGCCACGTCTTCCTCTCCCCTCTCTCTGGAGGGCTGGAGGCCAGCCCTTGGCTCCAGGCTGGAGCTGCTGCGTGCTCAGCATTCCTGCTGGAGCAAGGCACACACAGGCCGGGGCTCCAAGCCTTGCACCGGGACAGCCACGAGCGCTGAGCACGCTCAGAGCCCAGCCACCGCCCCTGTGAGCAGCTGAGGCGCCTCCACAGAGCCTGCCACCAACCCTGCCACCAACCCTGCCACCATCCCTGCCACCACCTTGGAGATGAGCATCCAGCATCCCAGCACCGAGCTCCCCATCCCTCCAGCTGCGCATTTTTGGAAAACACCACCTGGTAAAAGCTGAGGGAGCCAGGGCGGCGCTGATGCAGCATGAGCAATGTGAGCTGCTGTTCCAGCTGACTCACCAGAGCCCTGGCCGTGCTCAGGAACTGGCCAGCAGCACAGAAAGGCTGTGCCAGCAGGTCCTCTGAGCTCTGCTGGAAAACCTTCCCCGACACACTCGGGGCCAGCTCACGGCAGGGCTGGGGCACAGCCCTGACCCAGCCTGAACCTTTCCATGGGGTAGAATTGTGTGTCCCAGCACTTTGCCTGCTCATAGGACCAGGAAAAGGAAGGATAGGATACCCCCACACTGGCCACAAACCCACTCGGTGTTGGCCAGCACTGGGTGCTGGTCAGCTCTCCCAGACTCTGGCCAGAAATCTGGAATCCAGGTCAGGGCTTTGCAGCAAAGCCAGGACATCCAGACTGTGACTTCATCAGGTTCAGCCCCAGCATGGGCCAGGAGGGTAAGGAGCTGCAGAACAGCACTGGTCCAGACTCTCTGGCCACCAGCCAGCTGTCCTCCCTCCTAACTCCCTTCTCCACCCCAGGAAAGTTGCTGGCAGCATCTCCAACTGCTGTCCCAGCTCAGCCTGGGGTGCTGAACATCCCCTGGGACCACTCCTCCTCCTGCAAGCTGGCAGCCATGCCCATCTCAGCACAGCAGGAACCAGCTCACACACACACCCACAGGATCACTCCAAAAGTATCCATGATTCACAAGATTCCTGCAGTCCCTTGCTGTTGTCCAACACTGAGCAGGAAGGCTGAGCTTGTGGGCAAGCCCAAAACAAGCCCAGCCCAGCAGACATAGCCAGTGGCAGGGCAACTGGCACAGCTGGGCAATGGCACAGCTGAGGTGTCTGCAGCCTTGAGGACTCAACATTGCACCAGGTGAAGCAAAGCTTGGCTGAGGTAGGAACACATTGCCCCAAAGCTGGTGCTGTAAGGATTGAGAGCAAAAGGCCATTTGGAGCACGAGGTGTTTTAGCAGGGCTGAGTCTGCAAATCTGGCAGAGCTGTATGCAAATGCATGTAAATATAGTCCTCCCAAGCAGGGCAGAGGATCCCACACACCCTGATGTGCTCCACGGCTGAGGTGGGGTCCCTGTCCCCCGCTGTGAGCAGCACCTGCTGCACCCAAGAGCAGAGTGAGCCCACCTGGGAACAGATGGGCCCACGCTGGTCTCCCAGAGTGTGAAAGTGCTCCCTGCACTGCAGTGAGCAGAGCCTCCAGCAAAGCTCTCTCCCCTCCAAAGAAAACAACAAAGAAAATGCTGGGATGGAGATTAAGGAAATGAAACTGGCTGTGCAGGGTAAGCAAGGATAGGAAGTGGCTGTGATATCTCCTCTCCCCACTGGCCTGCAGCTCTCCAGCCTGGAGCCCACAGCATGGCACATCTAAACCCAAGGGAAATCACGTGCTGGAGAGTGTGTTGAATAACTGTGAGGTGTCTGAGTGATCCCTACTCCTGAGATGGAACAGGCACTTGGGGGCCTCTGTGCTCCCAGACTGGCATTTCCATGCTCTCTCCATCCCAGCACAACATGCAGGGAGACCTCCTGACACCACAGGCTGCACTCTGCTTCTGAAGCTGGTACTGTGGGGTGGCATCTCAGGAGTTTTGCTCTCATAGAAAAATTAAGATTGGAAAAAACCTTTAAGATCATCAAGTCCATTAACCCCACCCTGTCAAGCCCACCATTAAACCACATTCATCAGATGTCCCATCCATACTTTATTTTTAATACTTCCAGAGGTGGTGAGGCCACCATTGCCGTGGTCATCCTGCAGCTATTGTACCTCTCCTGAGCTGCTGGCCCAAATGGATTTGTGCTGGGAAGGGTGGCCCTGGAGGAAAGCAGTGACAGTCAAACAGAAAGACCAGGACTAAAACGAGCTGCTAAAAGCTGCCAGTGGGGTACGGGTTGCAGAGGGGGGATAGGCTGATAGCAGAGATCTTGCCACATCCTCCCCAGCCAAGTGATGCTCCTGAGCAGGGCCCGTTCCAGCTCTTGTTCATGCCTCTAGCACATGTGTGAATGCCACCAGCCCCAGGCTGTGGCTCCAGCAGGTCTCTCCTGTATCTGTCACATGTCCTGGCATGCGAGGGCCAGCTCTGTTTACATCTGCAAGTCTCAGATTCTCCTGCTGGGGATGAGTCAGGCTTCCCTCGACACCCCGCTGAGGTGGCGGTGTCAGGGCCCAGCTGGCGTTCGCCTCCTGAGTGGCTCCGAGCCGGCGGATGCCAGGCTGGGGAGCGGCTGCAAAGGGCTCTCATAGCTCTGCTCCTGCCTTCCATCCCTCTCGGGCTCTCATAGCTCTGCTCCTGCCTTCCATCCCTCTCGGGCTCTCATAGCTCTCCTCCTGCTTTCTATCCCACTCGGGCTCTCATAGCTCTGCTCCTGCCTTCCATCCCTCTCGGGCTCTCATAGCTCTGCTCCTGCCTTCCATCCCTCTCGGGCTCTCATAGCTCTGCTCCTGCCTTCCATCCCTCTCGGGCTCTCATAGCTCCGCTCCTGCTTTCTATCCCACTCTGGCTCTCATAGCTCTGCTCCTGCCTTCCATCCCTCTCGGGCTCTCATAGCTCTGCTCCTGCCTTCCATCCCTCTCGGGCTCTCATAGCTCTCCTCCTGCTTTCTATCCCACTCGGGCTCTCATAGCTCTGCTCCTGCCTTCCATCCCTCTCGGGCTCTCATAGCTCTGCTCCTGCCTTCCATCCCTCTCGGGCTCTCATAGCTCTGCTCCTGCCTTCCATCCCTCTCGGGCTCTCATAGCTCCGCTCCTGCCTTCCATCCCACTCTGGCTCTCATAGCTCTGCTCCTGCCTTCCATCCCTCTCGGGCTCTCATAGCTCCGCTCCTGCTTTCTATCCCACTCTGGCTCTCATAGCTCTGCTCCTGCCTTCCATCCCTCTCGGGCTCTCATAGCTCTGCTCCTGCCTTCCATCCCTCTCGGGCTCTCATAGCTCTCCTCCTGCTTTCTATCCCGCTCGGGCTCTCACAGTCTCTTTCCTCCTGCCTTCCATCCCGCGGCAGCACGGAGGAGGCTGCAGCTCCCTGCAGGAAGCTCTCCCTGGCTCGGCTCCACCGGGCCAGCTTCCTTCCCCTCCACCCCACGGGCACGTCATGGCTCAGCATGGGGCAGTCAAACCCTGAGCGAGCCCCCAGACACTTCCAGAGGTGGCCAGGCTGCTGCTAAGGAAAGCCCATGTCCTCCAAAGCCTTGGGGTGCTGGGTGTCTCCTGGGGATCCAGCTCACAGGAGAGAGGGATCCCCTGGATTTGGGACCCCCAGGGACAGAGGCTGGAGCTTGAAGGAGAAGCAAGCCTTCTTCCCAGCTCACACTGCCTGGAGATGCTGAGCTGCCACTGGGCTTGTGGGGTGGTGAGATGGGTGCCAGCTGCTCGCCACTGCCCAGCCTGCACACAGCAGCAAGCAGCAGGCTGCCCTATCCACAGGGTCCCCAGCTGAGCCAGAGTGAGCATCCCAGGAGATAAGAGAAACCCGAAAACACCCCAATGACATCCACCTCCCCCTTCCCTTTCATTGCTCCCAGCCCTTGCTTTCTGCTCCTCTTTTCCACACATCCCAGAGTCACAAAAGCTCTCCTCTTCACATAGAGGCCCTTTCCCTATGCTCCCAAACTTCCCAGGGTGGGAAAAGAGCCTGGAAGCTCCTTTTTGGATCCCCCCACCTGTGTCCCTCTTGCTGTGACCGGGGCTGGGCTGGCTCTGTGCAAGCACAATAGCCAGAAGTGTGTGGAGCCGCTGGAAGGAGCGATGTTCCCGGATGGTATGCAGCCCTGACAGCACTGGCTCTGCTTTAAAGGGTAATTTTATCCTGTAATAACAAACAAGAGGAGCCAAGTTCCTCCCCAGCGTCACTTCCCTGGCTCCAAGGAGAGGGACATGGGGGAGAGAACTCATTACAATGAGCTTGGATGCTTGCTCTTGCCATCCCACAGGTCTTAACTCCACTCCCCTGAGAGAACAAAGAGGGGGAAGATGCTCCAGGGCAGCAGGTCTGGGTCAGGAGCTGGAACAGATACATTTCACTGCTGACATTCTGGGGCCTGAGGAGAACACCCCTCTAGCAACTCCTGTCTGTAGACAGCAGCAAGAAGCCTGGCCCAGCCCATGGCATGCCTGGCTGAGCCCCACCACCATTCCCACAGCCCCCCCCATGCTCACAGCACTGGTCAGGCACGCTGGCATCTCGGCACTGTGCCAGCTCCAAGTGCAGCCACCCGGGAACTTGTTCTGCCAAAGCTGGAAATTCAGGCCCAGCTGGTGCCCTGGGATGGGCAGGGAGAGGCTGACCTGCTCCAAACCCCTGGCAGGACCCTGCAGAGCAGGACTGGGTGCTATGGCCAAGGGATCATCCTTTTTGTGGGCATCCCTGGGGGCACAGGCATGGGCAGAGCTCAGCTGTGGGAGGAAGGGTGAGCACCTCTCTGTGACCCATGGGTGCACCCTCCTGTGCTCCCAAACGGGTTTCTTTTGAAGATCCATGGGTGTGGCAGTGTCAGGGCCCCAGGGCACAGAGCAGGATGGTTTATTCTTAGGGGGCACCAGGGCATGTGATGGGCTTATCAACATCTGTGGGGCATTCACAGGGGACAGGGAAGATCTCTGCTCACCCCATCAGGCTCAGCAGTGGCTGACCTACCTCTGCTCCTGCAGGGACACTGATGCTCAGGAAAGGTGTCCCTCGATGGTCATTACCAGGGAGGGCACAGCCCAGCCTGTGCTGATGGGACACTGATGTCCCCTCCTTGCCAGCTGAGAAGTGGGGAAAATTTGGCAGAGCTCAGTTGTGTGAGAAGATGACAATCTGGAGAAGGCTGCTGAGATGTTCTGTCTGATTTCCACTTCCCCAAGGAGCACTTCTGGACATTCCAGGGTTTGATTAAATCCCAGCCTCTCAAACAAAGCTGGAGAAGTGCTGCATTTTTCTTCCTCAAGATGGATTTCCTCCAAACCCCTTATTAGGGGTTTGGGTTAAGTCTGTGTGAAGCTGGTAAAGCGGCTGTCTCCATTGTGCCTCCCAGCAGACTAGGGGGCTTCCAGAGGAAGCAGAAGACAGGATCCAACCAGCTAAAAAGGGGAAGAGAAAGGAAGGAGGGAATTATGGCATCTAAAGCTTTCAGGGCCTTAGAGGTGGCAATGCCAGTGTCTGCCCTCTCAGAAAGGGTTGTGGGAGACCCATGGGAGACAAGGTGGCTTGGGGGAGATGAGTCAAGGGGTGCTTCTGGTTGCCAGGGAGGTAAAGCCTGGAGCAAGCTCCTAGTATGAAACCATCCTCCCAGAGCAGATGTAGAGTCTGCCTGGCTCTGGCTGATGGGAGTGGAGAGCATCAGGGCAGGCATCAGTGGGTTAAAAGCTTGAGGTGGGACTTGGGTGAGCTGCTTCCTCCCGGCAAACAATAATAAGGGAGGGATGGACGGGGCTCTGCAGGGGCTGATAGCAATGGAGCAACCCCAGCCCTGCAGCTGCAGCTGTGCAGGAGGAAGCCTCAGCACATTATCTGCTGGTCCCACTCGGCTTCCTCAGCAGCCCTGGTGCTGCAGGGACCGGGTCATTCCCCCTCCAGAGCCTCATTTCTCACGGACACAAGTTGGGTCCCTGTGCTTTGATGGCAGCCCAGACCCCAGCACCCCCCAAACCCTGCAATCCCAGACAGTCCAGCCTTCCCAGCATCAGTGTTTCCCACTGCTGGGGTCTCTGGGAATGGTCACCCAGGCCTCAGAGCCCCCCAGTACCACCCAGCACATGGTCCCCACAGCAACCATCCTGCTGCCCCATCCCCTCCATCCCAGGCAGCACCCACACCTTGGCAGAAGGAAGTTTTGGCTGGAAGACGACTCCTGCAGAGGGGATCTCCAGGTCCTGGCTGAGGTCCCTGCAGTTCTGATTGCCTCTGCTCCTGGTCCTTCTCAACAAAGCTCTGCAGCACCTGGAGCTGCTGCAGCCTGGCCACGCTGGCTGCTGTCCCAGCACTTCCTCGTGCGCGGCTGATTGTGACCTGCCTGTGCTCCACCTCCGCAGCTGCACGGCTCTCACAGGAGCAGCCCTTTTCCGTTTCGTTTCCGCTTTTGGACCCTCTCCTCCTGCAGCAGCCTGTGCCTTTCACAGAGGCTCTGCCTGCTGCCATTTGCCCCACTTGGGTGTCTGTCAAAATGGATTTTGCCCTGATCCTGGCAAGCCAGGTCAGGAGTCCTGATGTCCTCAGTGCTCCTGCCCCAACCCACAGACCTGCTTGACTCCAGCTCCTGGTGTGCAACAAGTCTTTGCCAGTGGATATTGGAATAAGGCAGCTGCTGGAAGAGCCTGGGAAATGTGGGCCTTTCCCACCACTGAGCCTGGAGAGCTGCTGGGCTCCCTGGAGCAGAGAGATGTTTGCCCCCAGATGTTACCCTGGCTCCAGAGAGGCCAGGGGAGGCTGTCTGAGCTGCTCTGGGTGACAGCTTCCCCACCCATGGTCTCTGGAAGTCCCCAGATATGTTTCCATGACCCTGTGCAGCCTCAGGAAGAGTCCTCAAGGAGTTGTCTGGTTTTCCCTACTGCTGAAACCAATGCTGGCACCTGTGCCCCAGCTTCAGAATAGAGCTGGATCAGCTGGTAAAAGCAGATGGATCCTAAATCACACTTGCTCTGTTCAAACCTGCCTGTGCTCCCAGGGAGCAGCTAGCTGGTCAGGGGGAGCTGGGAGCTCAAGTGTCTCCTGGGGCACTGTAGTGCACCCAGCGAAAGGACGCAGGGCTATGTGCTGCCATCCCAGGGGCAGGGGGACACTGAGGTCTGACACTTCCCAGAGCCAGGAAATAAGCCTGACACAAAGGGCAAAACCAGCAAAAGGGAGGGAGGGAGGCAGGAAACATCAGGCAGGAGAGGAAACGGGGAGATAATCAGCTCCATGAGCACAAACACCCGGAACTTGTGCAAAGGAAAAGCCAACACCACTTGGCAAGCATTTGAGCAGGGAGACCTGCCCATCTGGCCTTTTCTGAGGCTTCCTGAAGAACACGTGCTCTGCAGCACCTTAGAGTTCTCAGGGGTCCCTGGCCTCCAAGTTACCATGGGTGGCGCAGTCCCTGGTGGCTTAGCTCCAGCATGTGCTCCCTGGGATGAGCCTTGTCTCAGAGGGTTGGAAGGATGGGCTCCTGGAGAGCACCTGGCTGCACTTGTAAAGGCAAAGCACTCACCAGGGCTGAATCCCAGTTGCAGAGAGGTCCAAGCTGGATCATCCTCCCCCAGTTTAGTGTTGGCTTGAAAAATAGGATCAGCTGCCCTGTTTCTGCTTGGCTCTGCCCAGAATTGGTCTGCTATCCCAGCACCCAAAGGGAGACCACTGCCAGCAGTGCCTGGGGTAAGTTCTTCTCCCCAGGAGCTGTGTCCAGTACTGCCAGACTGGACTCCACCTGCACAGCTTCCCACTCCTTCTCCTACCACCTTCAAAACACAGAGCTGTCCATGCCCTGGGGACCTGGCCACATCCCAGGTGATGCCCCGGGTGATGGAGCCTGTCCCAGCTGTCAGCAGTCCTGTCTCCGTGTTCCCAAGGGAGCAGTGACACACATCTCATGGGGCTGGCAATGGCCACAAGGGGGACGATGACTGCGAACTGTCAGCAATCCTTGGTGGGATCCCTGACATGGCTCATCTCCCAGCATCCAGCACGTGGCGTGGGACAGAAGGGAGGAACACGGGGAGAGATGGGCATGGAGCCAGCCTGTGGTGACTGGCTGGGCTCCAGCTGGCTTGTGTGGAGTAACTGGGGCAGGAGAAGCTCTGCCAAGGGGCAGGGAGGGCACTCGGGGGAGGCTTGGCCGTGTCTCTGAGCACAGCAATGCACTTCCAGCATCAGCCCCCTCACCCACGCTCCTGTCCCTCAGCCATTCCTTCCCAGGGATTCCCCTCCTCCTGCTGCCATTGCAGCCCTGATAGGGAGGTGCCCAAGTTGGCACTGACCACTCGTGCCAGAGATATGAGCTGGGAAAGAAAAGAACAAGCATTGACATGGGAAATCAGGTGGCTGGATCATGTGGAAGAGCCCAGAGGGTTCAGAGCTCCCCTGAGGATGAGGGTCCTGAGGTCAGTGTCTCCCTGGCAGGGGCACCTGTGCAGCAGTGGATGCCTCATGTGGGTGCTCTGCTAGCAGTAATGGCTCCTGAGGGCCTTGGAAAGCACAGCACAGGCTTGGAAAAGAGCATTTCAGCCTGGGCATGGGGAACACAGCTCCTCTGGCACAGCCAGGTGGGGCATGGCCTCAAGATTCCCAGGAAAGCTCTTGGTGGCAGGCAAGCCGCCACTCCAGAAAGAGGTAAAACCATAGCCCAGACCCAGAGGGACTTGGATGCTTCAGCTCCTCCTCCAGATGAGAAAGAAAAGGTGTGGCCTCTGGTGGGCAGAGCAGGGGGTTGCCTGTCCTGCAGGCTAGGTTGCTCTGCCCACCAGAGACAAGGCTTGGTTTTGCAGGAGTCCTGGCTCCTTTTGGCCATGCTCCTTTAAAAGAAGTTCTTTCTAGAAGGGGCAAAGCCCCAATACCACCTCAAAAGCCATTTGTCTGGTGCTTTTACCACTTCCTGGTCAAATTCCTGCAGTCAAGGGCTGCCCAGCCCACCTTATTAAGGTTCTCAGCTTCTCCATCCCACAGAAGTGCTGTCCCCATGCTGTGATCCCCATGGGACCAGATTTCCCCACCCAGGGGTACCATGCCCAGCTGGGGCACTACTGTGGCAAGAGCTGTCTGCCTGGGATTGCAGAACTGGACTTTAGTGCCAGATCTTCCCATTCCAACCACGAGGCTGCTCCCAAAGACAGCATGTCCAGCACAAGGTCATCCCAAGAAATCTATGGCAAATACACCATGCTTTGGTGGAAGCATGGCAGAGACCAGGCACACCCTGCAGCCAGGCAGGACAGCAGAGCTTTGGGTGAGTTACATGTCCCCTTCAGTTCAGAGCAGCTGAAGACAAGGCAGCAGACTGCTTGGATCACAGGATCATTTAGGTTGGAAAAACATCTCCAAGATCATCGAGTTCAGCCATTATTGCAGGGGCAAGACAGTCTGAGTGGGGACTCAGCAGCTGGGAGAAGGCACAGGTACTAATTGACTTTATTAATTAGCAAGTTGAAGGCAGGGATCACACCCTGCCCACCCACTGGAGTCCCAGGTAGGTCCCTTGCAGACCACAGAGGGCTGAGCACCCTGGTGGACCTGTGCAAGCAGGAAGTCCTGTGGCACCATGGAGTCCCTCACAGGGACACAGAGCAGTCACCAGGGGATGGCTTTCCCTTCCCAGTTGAGCAGAGTCCCACTGTGTTTCTCAGAAAGGATTGGCAGCACAGACAACAACCCTCGCACACTTGTGTCCACTGTCAGGTCAGCCTGCAAAGGGAAAAATGAGACACCACCATCATTCCAGGCCATCCAGCAGTACCCACTTGGCTCATGGGCAGGGACAGCAAGGCTCCTTCCACCCAGAGTGAGCAGAGAGCCACGGGAGCTGGGACAAGTCCACTGTGTGGGAGGATGGTTGGGTATCTGCACTGCTGGCTTGGATGGAGGTGGCTTGGGCTGGGAAGCCAGCCACAAGTTTAACCCAACAGGAAGAGATCCCTGCTGCAAATGAGATGCTTTGTGCTTCTCAAAACCCCAGTGCTGCAGGGACTCACTGCAGAACATGCAGTGTTCATGCAAAACCCTCACTGCAAAACATGGATCCTGCAGGATGAGTGGAAACCTCATGGACTGGCAGTTCTTCATGGAATGAGGCACAGGATGGGATAGTGTTGCTCCTCTTCTCCCTGCTCTGCTGGATTCAAGTTCTCTACATATCTTTCAGGCTACCCAAAGCCCCTCTTTTCCCCCAGAACAAGCAGCCTGCTTTGTGCTATTTCCCAGACATCCCAGTATCCACATGCTCTGCAGCGGCCCAACACAGACATGGGCAACTTGGAGCCCAAGAGGCAGCTCATTTTCACATGGATCCTGCCCCCAGAGAGCCATCTTGGTCACCTGGGCCACCTCCTGTGCAGGTTTGTGGTCTTGGGTGCCACCCATGGGTTCCCAGATGACCCGCTTGGCCAGAACTCACCTCCTGGGTGCCCATGTCTGTTTTCACCCAGCCAGGGTGCAGTGCCACACACAGGATCCCAGCTTCCTTGTAGGTCAGAGCCTGGCACATGGTCAGCATGTTGAGGGCAGCCTGGGTGAGGAAGCAAGCATCATCCCTGGGCAGCAAAAAGCTCCATGAACCAGGTTCCCTTCCCATCGCTGCCTCTTGGCGAGGGAGAAAAAGCAATGCCAGGTCTTCAAGACACAGTGTGTGTTTCCCCTGGGTGGGCATGGAGATGCCCTGGGAACTTGGGGTCTCCCTCCATCTCTCCATCCCAGGTGTTTTCCTGAGATCCAGCCTGGCAAGGGCAGCTCTGACCCCGTGGAGCTCAGGAGCTGGGGCAGGTCACAACTCTCCATACCTTGCTGCAGCGGTAGGAGATGACAGGGTGGAAGAAGGAATCAGGTGTTTTCTTGATGGACCCTAAGATGGTGGAGATGTTGATGATGGCTGCCTTGCTGCAACTCAGACCCTTTTCTTTGCTGTCCTGGGCAGCCTTCTTCAGCAGAGGCAGAAAGGCCTGAGGAGAAACAACCTAGTGGGACACCTGTGCCTCAAGTCAGTCCCACTTACGGCAACTGCAACCCAGGGAGGGTGAGGGAGAACAGCAAGATGCCAGGAGAGCCCAGGTGTTGCTGCAGTGGCCCTGCCTGCTCCCAATTAGACTTACACAATTCAGAGATGCTGCAGAAGGCTTAGGCTTGAAGAGCAGCCCTAGCACTCCCTTGCACAGCCCCCAGAAATTTGCCAAAGCCCTCCAAGATTTCCCTCGTGACCATGGACAGCCTGTGACACCCTCAAGCTGGGCCAGATTTCATCCCCAGAGCTTCACCCGTACCTGGGCCATCAGCATTGGCCCCACTGCATTGGTCTTGTAGGTCCTGACCATGTCCTCAGCATCGACCGTGTCCAGCGAGGCCGTGGGGGTGTAGATGCCGGCGTTGTTTATCAGCAGGTTCAGCCCCATCCCGTTCAGCTTGCCCTCCACCACCTTCGCCGCATCGGTGATAGCCGAGGGGTTTTCCACATCTGCAGAGCGAGAGAACAGGCTGAGAGGGAGAGGAGAAGAGGGAGGGGAGGACGGCGAGGAAATGCGCGCGTTCTGAGCCGCGCGGCCCTTCCATCCACGGGCAGCAGATGGTGCTGCGAAACCAGCTCCGACTGATCCCGATCCTCCCAACACCGCCGCCAGACGAGGGCTCCCGCCAGCAAAGCCCACCGTGGGGACAAACCGCTGCTGTGACTCCCATGTGCGTCGGCTCTCAGCAGCCACCGCTCCAAAGTCTACGTCTGAGCAATTTCTGGAGACCCCAGGGCAGCCTCCGGGGGGACAAGTCCCCAGGGGAAATGTGCTGGACCTGCTGTGGGACGGCTCTGCAAGGTCCTTGTGCTCCTGCTCAAGCTCTGGGCTAATCTTACAGCATTTCCACAGGAGCTGCCTTCCTCCCAGAGCCCTCCTGGTCCTGCCTAAGACTTGGGGTCAAGGCACTCAGCTGGGGGAGCCAGGGGGCTGCCCAGGATGGGTCTCAAGAACATCCTGCTCCTATGGCCATGGAGCAAGGAGGCTCCAGGGAATGGGGTACAGCTCTGAGACAGGTCTGGAGAAGCTGGGGTTTTGGCAGCAGGACTTGAAGAAGCCCTGAAGAAGTGGATCCCCATGTACAGCCTGAAGGGAGGGAGGGAGGGAGGGAGAGAAGGAAGGAGAAATGGGGCATGCATGGCTGCCAGCCACAAATTTACCAGCTCAGAGGCAGAGCACACATACCCAGCTTTACAAGAACCAGGTTTGGGTGTTCGGATGCCAGATCTCTCAGCTCCTACAAAAAGAGACATGGAAAGAATCAGCATGAGGCAAAGGTGATGCCAAGCATCATGCTGGGGTGCCAGCAATGGCCCACCCTGAGGGAAACATCTTCCAGGTGTTTCTCAGTGCTTGTGAACAGCTGGAATGGGGACTGGCCTTGGCTCTCAGGCTGCTCCCAGGCTCCACAAAGCAACGTGCCATGTGCTCAGGGCATGACATGGCCACCACTGCAAGATGCTGTGGCCACTTTCCCAAAGCATCATGCACAGCCCAGCCAGAGCCACAGCAAATGATGGGAGCAAAGTGTGAAGGACCAGTTTAGCAGGGAAATGTTGTGAACTGGCTGGGGACACAGCCAGAAGTGTCTCCCAGAGGCTGCTGGAAATGAGGTGAAAAGGAATACCTGTGAGTGCCAATATCAGATGTGACCTGTGAGGAAATCACACCTGGATAGGCCAGTCCAAAATGCACACACTCTGGACTTTATTAATGATTAATGAATTTAACAACTTTGCACATTTTTATTGGTTGTTTTCACTTCATGGGGATATTGGGCAGAGTGGGTGAAAAGCTGAAGTCTCAGGAGGAGGACTGTAAATCATTCAAGTGACCTTACAGCTGGGAATAACCCTTGATAAACCACCTAAACAGCAGCCAGTGATCTCCTAGCATGGATCTTAACAGTACTTGCGTCTCCTCTATCTCTGTACCTCCCTGTACCTTTGCCTGGTGTTGCTTCAGGGATCCCCTGGTTATCAAGATAACAGAAATAAATTTCCTCTTTGTGTTTTAGCCATCGATTGTTCTGCCTGTCTGTGCCAACTGACACAGTGGAGGATTCAGAGGTTCTTTTCAGCAAGGAAACTTTCTACTTCACAGTTCCTAGCAGCTCTTTGCTCTGAGTCTCCAACTAGGGCAGGTTTCAGACAGCAGAAACCAAACCACCTTGTTTAATGTGCCCAAAAGGATTGCTTTTACAACTAAAAATCTCTTCCAAACATGCCCACGGGAGAAATACAAATTGGTGGTTTCTTTTGAGAGGAACATAGAGCAGGAGAGCTGCTGGGACTGGCCATGGTTCACTATCAGTTATCTCTGGGCTCCCTCACCAGACCCCATCTTCCCACATTAGCCCGGGGAAATCATGTTAAATCCACTAATTTGTTTGTGGTGGCCAACACCTATTTCTCCTCTCCTGTTTTTCCCAACTGCCTGCCTCAATAGCCTCATACCATCCCAGCAGGAGCTTCCCTCACCCCAACACCGGGTCCAGGCACAAAAGGGCAGGAGAAGTGATGTGGCCTCTGCTGCCTTTGTCCTGTGGTCACGGACTTCAGCAGCACCCTGATGACACTGCTCTCACCCTACCACAGCTGGACAAGGTTTAGGGAAGTATCCCCTGGCTGGGAGAGTTGCATGAGGACCACCTTGTAGGAAAACTGGCTCCAGACCAGCCCTGAAAAAAGTCCCAGATCTCATCACTGCCCTGCAAGAATCCTGCAAGTTGTGGGGAGGAAGAATGAGGAAAAAATAAAAGACCTGGCCTGTCTTTGACCCAGACAGCTTGGGCACCAGCCACAGCAGGAGCTGGGCACTCCTGGGCTGGCAGTAGGGTGGGTTCTCACTGCCCCAGGACTGCTCCTGACATGGAATAATGTACACTTTCAAGAAGATACAACAAACAAATCAGCTGGAGCCAGGATCTATCAGAGAGCAAGTTCCTCGCAGTTAGTATTTCAGTGGGACACAGCAAGCAGAGGAAGACAAGCTGGATGTAAAGAGAGCTGGCAGAACAGGGAAGCTTTGTGATTCCCTGCACAAGCAACATGTGTGAGTCTCTCCCATTTCAGCAAAGTTGAAAGCAGGGACAGGGGGATCCACAGGCCACCACTTTTGGAAATCCTATGTTCTGGACCTCGGGATTTTGCAGAGAGCAGCGTGACACAGCAGGACCGGCCCGGGCAGCACGGCCGCCGCTCGCAGCGCCTCGGGCCCTCAGGCCAGCCCAGCCCGGCCCGTGCCCGGGGGAAAGGGCCGAGCCTTGGCACGGCAGGGCGGGTTCGGGCACACCCAGCACGGCCCGGGGCAGCCCAGCGGCGCGGCCTCAAGGGTGACACAGCCGATTCTGCGCCGGCTGCACTTCAGGTGACTTTCACACGGGGCGGGGCACGGTGCGGAGACAGCAGAGCCCCGCGGCAGTAGTGAGCCCTTCAGGCAGGCGACAGGGGCCGAGCGTCACCGCCGCCCCCCGGCCCTCACTGACCTGTGCCCGCGGCCCGTCGGGGTCCCGGCAGGTGGCGAAGATCCAGGCGGGGGGTCGCGGCGAGCCCAGCAGCTGCTTCACCAGCTCCAGGCCGATGCCGCGGTTGGAGCCGGTCAGCAGCACCGTGCGCGCCGCCGCCATCGCCGCCCGCGGCCCGGCCCGCCTGGCGCCGCCTCCCGAGCCCGCGGGCCTCACCGGGCTGCCCCGATCCCGGGGGACAGCCTGCCTGAGGGGGCGGGATTGTGTCCGTGTGTCTGTGTGTGTCTGTGTGTCTGCCCACCTAATGTTCACTGCAAACACAACAACCGCGTCCCAGCCCTGGCGTCTCGAGGGGAGGAGCGCGGGGTCTCGGAGCCAACCGGGGCGGCTGAGGGGACTCTTGCCAAGGGTGGTGAGTGAGGGAGAAAGCTTGTAACAGGTCTGGGTGGTGGCTGCAGCACCTTTAGCACACTAATCTTCACCGTAGATAAGAGAAAAAAAAAAAAAAAAAAAAAGCCAACCCAAACTAAACCCGTTTAGCGTGAGAAAGTACCAGCCCCTTTACGAGCTGTTTTTATTGCCTGCCCAGAAATGCGCATGATATGCCTCTAAATCTGATAAACAAATAGATCCACGAAGGTGCTCTGAGGCTGTAGCGCCCCTCCTGTGGAGATCGGCTGAGGGAGTCGGGGTTGTTCAGCCTCGAGATGAGAAGGTTCTGTGGAGCCTTTAGGGCTCCTTCCAGCGCCTCAGGGCACTCAAAGAGAGCTGGAGGAGGACTTTGGACAAGGGGGAACGGCTTCAAACCCACAGAGGGCGGTGTTAGATTGAGTGTTTGGAAGAAATTCTTCCCTGTGAGAGTGGTGAGGCCCTTCCACAGGTTGCCCAGAGAAGCTGTGGCTGCCCCATCCCTGGAAGTGTTCAAGGCCAGGTTGGACAGGGCTTGGAGCAGCCTGAAGGTGTCCTGCTCATGGCAGAGGGGTTGAATAAAATGGTCTTTATGGTCCCTTACCACCCACATGATTCTGTGATTTGGGCAGTTTGGGCTTGCAGGTGATTTGAGGGATGTTTCCTCCTTTTTGTTGCTGAGTATCAGGTGCCTGGTAGAACAGCTGTAGAGTAAAGAGGAAAAGGTTTGCTGGCATCTAGGGATGGGAAAACAGGGCTGGAGGGAAAAGGGAGAACAGAAAAGAGATAGTCAGCATCAGCTGGAGGACAGTATCTGGAGGGGGTCTGCGTTTGCCAGCCTGGAGGTGGGTGTTATTGTTTTATTTTTAGCTGCTATATGGACAGCCACATACCCATTAAAATCCCATTACGGTGAGCACACAGCTGGGATTTCAACAGTAATGACTGAGCAACTCTGATGTATATAAGGGTTGTTATTTATGTTGCTTATTTTCATCTTTGTTTGACAAACACCACAACAAAACATCTCTGATACTGATAAATACATCAGAAACTAAATATTTCTATCAGTCGGGTGATAGCATCAGGTGATTTGTGCTAACTTTATCCTGCTCCATGGTGGTTCAGATACACAGGAGCCTCTGCTCCCCAGTTCACTTCAGGACATTAAAATGCTTTTAGACTTTTCTTTTACAGAAGTTGGAATTTAATAAAAATAAATTTTTGATTATACTACTAAGGAAAAAAACCCTTCCTTTTAGCAGATATTTGGATTAAATGTCCTGTTGTCCTTTTCCTTCTGTGCTCAGGCCATTAATTCAGTGACTTCTCAGCAGAAATGCTGCTCTGTCTATGGCAAAGTTTAGCAAATAATGACCAAGGGGTACCAACACTCAATCACAGCCAGGGTTTGGTCACCTGTTCTACACAGATCCTGCATGCTGCAGGCAAATTACATTTATAGCTCTTCCTGAAAAGTGCTTGTTTGAAAAAGCCTCGGAGACAGGGATCTGCTGTGCAGAAACAGTTAAAGTGCAGCCACAGCTGAGGGCAGGAGGAGCCTGTTCTGAATGCTGATGTGAACCGTGAAAGAAAGGCAGCTCCAAGTAGCATTAAGTGAGTACTCTCCAGGTGGGTGTGGGCTTTGCTTGACCTGCTTCTGCTCCCCATGAATGAAATAGAGGATTATCCGTTCTTTGAAAACCTTGCTAGTTAAGTGTTGGGAGGCTTCCAGCAGGTAATGATGAAAAATGCAACCAAAAAAAAAAACCACCAACAGATAATAATAAAGCATAAAACTACAACAGGCATTGCAAAACTCCGTGCTGCTTGGTAAAGTCTGATATTGGTGAATTTCGCAGCGTTTGAGGGTGTAAATCATAGAATCTTAGGATGTTTTGGGTTGAATGGAACCTTAAAGATCACCTAGTTCCATCCCCTCTGCCATGGGCAGGGACATTTTCTACTAGACCTCCCTAAGAATACAAAGTACTTGAGTTCACTTAGCTAAAAATCAAAACTAGTAGTTCCTGTTATCAGCTCATTGATGTTGTAATTTGGTTGAATTTTCTTCATTGTAAAGAACATGTGGGCACATGTGCTTTGCACTGAGCTGATGGATTCATCCTAAGTGCTGCTTTAAATCACTGGATTTTTAAAAAGTGCAGCTAGAGGAAGAGGGGAAAATATCTTAATTAAAGAAAAAATGGTGAGTTTTTCTCCCCATTCCTTTTTATAAATATGGTTTGAAACCAGAATGAACAACTATGGTAAGTTTAAGTTTCTGCTGATAAAATACCAATGCAGCCCGTTTTACTCTAGCAGTGTCCACAGCTACTTACAGAACAATATGAGTTTTTGCTGTTCACACAATGTATTTTTTCTGCTCAGCTGTGTGGGCAATGGGTCACATCCTTTAGGCTGGCATGGCATTTTTGGAGCAGCATGGTGCTCAGCTTTTAACTTCTTTACAGGGAATAAATTTTCCATAGTCCTTTAAATGCTTTTTAATTTAAAGATTATACTCACTCTTCCCTGCTTAAATATCTTTCCTTAATAAGATTTAATGATTCTTTTCAACTGGATTCCTAAATTAACATCTGCATTACCATGTATCTATTCCTAAACTTTACTGTGCCTCCTTTTCTCACTTCAGTACTTGGATGTCAAACCAAGGCAGTCACAAGCTGATCATTTAGCCTGTGCCTCAGTGTTCCTGAGAGGGAGCATATCTGCCACGTGTGACAGCCCATCCTCAGCCATCCCTGCTAGCAAATCTGATAGTGGGAAAGAAAATTCGTCTTGTTTGGTGGTTCTGAGGTGCCTCTTCATGGCACTGTGCTGAAGCATGAAGGATAAACCAGCCACCTATCCTTAGAGGATGGGAGAAATGGTCAGTGAGAAGCTGTGCTGTCCCCATGGGTCCTGGCAAAGCAGTTCTGTCCCTGTGCTGCCAGCCCTGCAGCACCCAGGTAGCTGAGGCATCTTGGCTGCTGTCACAAGGGGAATATCCCCAAAAGGTGTTTCTGAACCCAGTGTGAGGCCCCAGGCTGGCACAAGGTCAAAACACTGTGGCCCAAGGGAGGTTGCATGGACAGTGTATTTTAAATCCTCAGTCATAGAATCACAGAATGGTTTGGGTTGCATGGAACCTTAAAGACCATCTTGTTCCAACCCCTGCCATGGGCAGGGACACCTTCAACTAAACCAGGTTGTTCAGAGCCCCCTCAACCTGGCCTTGAACATTCCAGGGATGGGACAGCCACAGTTTCTCTGTGTAATCTCTGCCAGGGCCTTCCCACCCTCACAGGGAAGAATTTCTTCCAAATACCCAATCTAACCCTGCCCTCTTGTCAGTGTGAGGCCATTCCCTTTGTTCTGTCACTCTATGCCCTTGTCCAAAATGCCTCTCCATCTCTGATACAATGCAGGTGTAACCTGGATGAGTCTGCTTGGAAAACAGCAAAGCTATGACAAAGGTGCCATGGGAACTTCACTTGGGGGCTGCAGGTAGGCTCCCCCAGACCCTGCATCCTTTCACAAGGGGGTGTCACTACTCACAGAATCATATCATGGAATCACAGAATGGTTTTTGTTGGAAGAGACCTTACACATTACATAGTTCCAACCCTCCTGCCATGGGTTTCCAACTACCCCCAGATCACTAATCCTCTTCAGCCCAGAAGAAAAGTAATAAGGAAGGGTGGGTACTGCCCAGCTTCAGTTACAGTGCAGGGTTGGTCCCACCCCACCTCTGCGTGGGTGGCTCACTTATCACTATCTATTGATTCTTTAGCAAATGACTAATAGGTGATGACAGACCTGAATGCATTGTGGAGCAATGGAGAAAAAAAAAATGGACAAAATCAGCCTGATAAATAGCAGCGACTTTATTTCTTATTTATAGTTGATTAAATGTACTAAAACTAATTGTGCCACACCCCTGTTCCCCTGGCAGGCAGAGAAAAGCATGTTCCTCCATGTTTCTGTCAGCAGCACTGTCATTGTGCAATCACCTCAGTGACTGAGAGCACACTTGAACCTCCAGCAACTGAGAGTGGAAAAGGTGTGACTGCCTCTTGGAAAACTGGCTCCAAGTATTCCCAGTGTGGGGATATGAAAACAATCCATGGGTAAATGTGCAGCAGCCTGGGGCTCATGGGAGAAGAGCTACAGTGCCCCTGAGCTTGGTGTTTGTGAGGCTGCACCTTGAATCTTGTGTTCAGTTTTGGGCCACTCACAGCAAGAAAGACATTGAGGTGCTGGAGTGTGTCCAGGGAAGAGCAGTGGAGCTGGGGAAGGTCTGTAGCATGAATATGATGAGGAGCTGATGGGGAGCTGGGAGGGCTCAGCCTGGAGAAAAGGAGACTCAGGACCAGGACTGTTATCACTCTCTGCAACTCCCTGACAATGAGGGTGGAGCCAGGTGAGGTCAGGCTCTGCTCCCAAGTAACAAGTTACAGGATGAGAGGAAACAGCCTCAAGTTGTGCCAAGGAACATTTCAATGGGATACTAGGAAAAAAATTCTTCACAGAAAGGACTTTCAAGCACTGGTACACAGGCTGCCCAGGAAAGTGGTGGTGTCACCATCCCAGAAGTGTTTAAAAAATGCATGGTTGTGGCACCTGGGGACATGGTTTAGTGGTGGAATTGGCATTGTTAGTCTAATTGTTGAAATCAGTGATCTTAGAGGCCTTTTCCAACCTAAATGATTCCATAATTCTGAGGACTTTACTGCTCAGCTTAAGATTTAAACCATGCAAGAACATTTCAGAGCAAAGGAAGCACCTGAATCCCCTCTTAGGAGCTGGACCAAGATCCTTTCCAGAGGCTTGGGGACAGCAGCAGCCCTTGTGATGAGACTGGGCTGCAAGGCAGTGAGACTGGTTTCTTTCCCCTCTGCCTCTTCCTGCCAGGCTGGACTTAGACTCCTGGTGAAGCAGTGCTTGTTTAAACTGTAATAATCAATAATGCGGTGTGTGGCCCCACAGCAAAGTCAACATGACAAAGTTACAGCTCCAAAACAGTGAAAGGCTACTCAAATGAGGTGACACAGCAAAAATTCGAGACTTAAAATGTTAATTGTTTGTTTTCTGACACTATCTGCTTCTAAGTCACTGTGGAGGTTTCAAACAGGCTGTGGGTGATGGCCTTATCCACCACCTAGAGGAAGAAAACCATGGAAGTCTGTTTGGAGGATTTGAGCTCTGGTGCATCTGTTGGCAAGTGTAGTTGAGGTCTGTAGTCATTGAAAAGGAAATACTGAAATGATCTATGGAGCCTGAATGCCAGTCCAGCCATGTGGGAGATCCTCAGTGAGAGATCAGTCTGAGATACTGAAAGGCCCAAAGCTTTGTAGTGCTGGTAAGTGGTAGGAATTCACAAGGGAAAAGAAGTGTCTCAACCCAATATGGAAAATTCAAAAAGTAGACAGAGATCTAATTAACCAAGGAAACAAAATGGGAAAAAATTAATTGCATTGAACTTAAGGAGAGGCTCAGAAAACAGGCTGGAGTGGGCAGGAGGAAATCAGCTGCTGCCAGAGCATGGAGACACCCTTGGCATTGCCACTGGAAGGAAGCTGTTCTGTTAATCCTGCTGCCAAGGTATTCTGGGGCACAAGATGTCATGTGAGCAGCCTGTGCAAGGCCTCTGGGACTCAACGTAGGAGGACAAGGGGTGGCAAGAGGTTTCTGGGAGTGGGTCTTCACTTACAGTGGGACAGAAACACATGGTGTACACACACACTTGATCCACCCTGGCGATCTTGTAATGCATCACTTGAGGTACTGACCAGCACTGGGCTCCACTGGTGGTAGCACAGAACAGTCAGTGCCTCGTGGCAATAGCTGAGGTGGAGAATAGGCTTTGAGCAGGGCATTTCCATTGCAGGTAAATATCCCAGGTGCCTGAGTCCTCTGTGGCTCTGATCAAAGGGACAGCTCAGCTTAGGACAGCACCCCAAGGGATGGGGTGCATGACCTGCAGCATGGTGCTGTGCCATGTCCCCACCTTTCTGCCAGGACACCACGCTGGGTTTGCTCTCCCACTCCACAGGTCTTTGGCTCCACAATGAGGGAGAGGTTATTGTCTTGGAAGAAGGAGGAGCAAGGCAGAGAACATTTGCTCAGGGTCACCTGAGGCGCAGCTTGGTACAATGTGCAAAAACCATCAAGCCCACAGGATGCTCGTGAATGTGTCAAGCCCACCTGAGCCATGGAGCTTCCCACATCAACCCACATGCTGCTCTCTCCCTCTTCACCCACAACAGCCCCACCTGGCTTATGGCATCAGGTTACCCTGAAAGGAATGCCTAATTTTCCTGGAAAAACCAAGTAATTTTGCTGTTAGGTAACAAGGATTGGTCCCCAGCCAGGACATATGTCCTGGAGCTCAAAGAGCTGGAGCAGTTGCTCCTCCCAGAGAGAAGCCACCATTAGAGCAAGCTGTGAGTGGGTGGGGTGGGACATTCTAAAAGGAAATACTAGAGAGCTGAGTAAACAGTGTAAGCTGGAGTGAAGAGAGAAGCAGCATGGCAGAGCTTTGTGTCAGCTCCGTTCTGGTGACTGGGGCCAACCGGGGGCTCGGCCTGGGGTTTGTCCAGCATTTCCTGAGGATGCCAAAACCACCTCAGTGGATTTTTGCGACCTGTCGGGACCCCAAGGGACAGCGAGCACAGGTGAGGCTGGGCAGGAGGCAGGGGCTGTGCTGAGGGATGGGGGCACTCAGTGCCAGGGGGAGATTGGAACAGGGATGGTGCTTGCAAGGGGCTGGAGCTTCAGCTGGGCACGTGTGGCACAGGGCAGCTGGGCTGAGACAACATGGGAGCAGCTGTGCATGGAGGGGAAGGGATTCGTGGTGTGTGCAGGAGCTGTGGGGTGTTCCCCCTGTATCAGGATCAGGGCAGCTGGAGCAGGGTGCTGGGCACTTGGTGGTGCAAGGATGGAGCTGGAGGGACACAGGTTTTGGCTGGCTTAGCAGGGTGAGCCTTGGCAATGCTGTTCCAGCCTCTTGGTACCAATGTCATGACCCCTCTTGCAGGACCTACAGAATTTGGCATCCAAACATCCCAACCTGGTCATCATCGCACTTGGTAGGTTCCCTCTTGCCCCAGTTCCTCTGGTGAATGCTTGGGCACTCATTACAGCCCTGGGAGCTTCACCCAGGAGGCAGTCTTGGGGGGGCACTTCCTTTGGGGGGCACAGGGGACCCCAAACCACCACAGGGTTCCTGAGCTCCAGTGTATTGGCTCTGCAGAAATTGCCAACCCAGCCAGCATCAAGGCAGCTGCAACCAAGGTTGAGGAGCGCCTGGGGGGCTCTGGGCTCAACCTCCTCATCAACAATGCTGCAATGGTCAAGCCTAAGATGCTTGAGGCTGAAACACTGGAGGACATGACTGAGACTTACACCACCAACACAGCTGGACCCCTGCTGATGGGCCAGGTGAGTGCCCAGCACTACAGCACAGCTCCAGAAGGATCCCTTCCCATGTACTTAAACTGAACATTACAAAGGGAGTGAAAGTCCAGTGGACGGGGCTCCTGTCACAGCTCTGGTGCCCTGATGGGCTCTCAGCTGATGAGAAGCTCAGGCAGCCATGGGCTGGAGCTCAGGAGCTGGAGCCCGGCAGGGAAGAGGAGGGAGGACGCCCCCCAGTGCTGGTGTCCATGTTGCCCACTGTGGAAGGAGCTTCTCCCCTGCCCTGTGCTGTGTCCATGTGTGCTCCTGTCCCCTCTGTCTCCTCTCAGGCATTTCTGCCCTTGCTGAAGAAGGCTGCCCAGGGGAGCCCAGGCTCAGGGCTGAGCTGCAGCAAGGCCGCCATCGTCAACATATCCAGCATTGCCGGCTCCATCGCTTCTGCCTTTGCTTGGGAGTTGATGCACGTCACCTCGTACCGCTGCAGCAAGGTACTGTCACAGCTTTGCTTTCCCTGCCCAGCTGCGGGTCCCCTTGCAGCCTCCCTTCCCCTCCCACCACCGTCCCTCATTGTCTCCCCTCAGGCTGCTCTGAACATGCTGAGCAAGTGCCAGTCCCTGGCGTACAAGGAGCACGGCATCCTCTGCGTCGCTCTCCACCCCGGCTGGGTGCAAACCGACTTGGGCAGCTCTGCCGGAGGCGTGGTAGGAATTCTCCCGGGGCGGGTCCATTACAGCTCCGGGGCTGATTTTGCATGGTTGGGAGTTGCTGTCCTGAGCCCCTGCCCGTGGCTTCCCTGCCTGCCCAATCCCTGCTGGAGCAGCTCCCCCTGTCCTGGGTGCTGGGTGTCCCCATCCCCTCAGTTCTCATCTCAGTCCATCCCCCTGGGGTTTTCAGCTTTCCCTTTGCCCTGGAGCAGCTCTTTCCCCTGGCTCCAGCTGCTCCAGGGCTCCCAGCCAGGCCTTGGGCATGGGCTGCATCTCCCCCTGTGCCCCACAGCCCCCCGTGACAGTGGATGACAGCGTGCAAGGGATGCTGAAGGTCCTCTCCTCCCTCTCTGAGAAGGACACCGGCACCTTCCTGGACTGGGAAGGGAAAGTCATCCCCTGGTGAGACACCACTGCAGGATCCTGGCAGCCATGATGTCCCTTTGGCACTGCTCCCACCTCCCCTGCATCCTCAATAAACTCCTGCTGAGACCCCCAGCTCTGTTGTGCAGTGCCAGCTCATGGGGTGCCCCTTTCCAGATATCCCACTCCTGCCCTGGGGATTGGTGGTGCCCAGAGCTGCCCCAGCCCAGGGCTGTCACTGGCACCCCCATGAGCTCCAGCCAGCAGCTCCCATGGCACCGTGAGTGCCCTCTGGAGACCTCCCCTCCAGGAGGCACTGGAGGAGCTGGAGCTGGGCCCTCTCCTGAGAGGAGAGAGATCTTCTGAGCCCCTGCAGGACTGGCTTTCTCCTGCCCAGGCTGAGCTGCCTGAGGGGCTGGGGGTCACAGGGAGCAGCTGCTCTCTGCCCTCAGCAGGGGAATGCCTGGTCACAGGTGGGACAGAGGGACACACAGAATTCGGGCAGAGCACAGGGATCCTGCCCCAGGCTCAGACAGGGGTTTGAGACTGAATATGGAGACAGAGCAGCATCATCTGCCAGAGTTTACAGAGTGAGGGGTACAGAGGGAGCACAGGTGGGTTGGAAAGGAGACAGAAGTTGCTTCCCAAGCCCTTCTCTTCTGGAAGCTCCACACCCAAACACTTCATCCCCACGTCCTGGGCAGCCTGGAAGAGGCACAGCCCTGCCAGCACAACCCAAGGAGTGGGTGGCCAGGAGAGGAGACATTTCATAGCCACAAAATGTCTGTGGAGATGACAAATGGGACTCAGTCCTGGGACAAAGCACCTGAACGACCCTCCTGGAAGGCTCAGTCCTGGCTGCTGCTGTCCCAGTCTCTGTGCTTCCACCTGGGAGAACCAGGCAGGGGATGGGTGGCTGGGGCAGGGGGTGACCTGGGGGCTCCCTCCCCTGCATGGGCACCATGCCTGGGACAGCATCTCCAGCACCTCCCTGGCAGCTCAACTTGCTGGCCCGGTACGGGTACATGGGGGCCTGTGGCACGTGGAGGCACAGCCCGATGGAGCCCAGCTTGGAGGAGATGTTGATGACAGCAGCCCTGCTGCAGCTCAGACCTTCCTTGCCTTGGCTGCCTGCTCCAGGAGTGGCAGAAATTCCTGCTGCAGGGACACAGATGCTGCATCAAGATGCGGCAAGCCTGCAGTTTGTGTCTTGCTGGAGTTCAAGGCCAGCAGCTGGTGATGTGCTGGCCATGCAGGTGCCCATCCTTCTGCCAGGAGACTGGATCCTCTGGGTGTGCTTCCCTGCATGGGAGTGTTGTTTCACTTGACCATCAGGGAATGGGCAGTGGCTTGGAGGAGGCCAGCTCAAGGCAGAGAGTGTCTGCTCGTGGCCATGTGAGGAATGTCCTGGCCCGGGGGAGCGGGGCCGGGGGTGAGATCAGCCTGTTCCCAGTGCTGTGTGGGTCTGATGCAGGAAGCCCTTCTTGTGAAGGTGTCAAGCCCATGTGAGCCCTGGAGCTTCCCACATGCTGCTCCCTCCCTCCTCAGCCACAACATAAACCTCTCCTGGTTTATGGCCCTAGGTTTCCCAAGGACAACAGAATTTTGCATGAGACCGCCAAGAGTTTTTGCCCTTTGGAAACAAGGCCTGGCTCCCAGCCGGGATCAATGGCCTGGAGTTTGGAGGGCAGGTGCAGTTGCTCCTCCTGGATCCAAGGGTTGGTGTAAACCCTGAGTGGGTGGGGTGTCTGGAAAAAGCTAAAAGGAACTATGAGAGAGCAGAGCAAACAGTGAGAGCTGGAGCAGAGGAGGACAAGCAGCATGGCTGGGCTCCACGTCCGCTCCGTTCTGGTGACTGGGGCCAACCGAGGCATCGGCCTGGGGTTTGTCCAGCATTTCCTGAGGATGCCAAACCCACCTCAGTGGATCTTTGCAGGCTGTCGGGACCCCAAGGGACAGCGAGCACAGGTGAGGCTGGGCAGGAGGCAGGGGCTGTGCTGAGGGATGGGGGCACTCAGTGCCAGCGGGAGATTGGAACAGGGATGGTGCTTGCAAGGGGCTGGAGCTTCAGCTGGGCACGTGTGGCACAGGGCAGCTGGGCTGAGACAACATGGGAGCAGCTGTGCATGGGATGCATGGAGGGAACAGTGCTACTTGGTCATGGAGAACTCCCCATCCTTGAGTTCAGGGCAGCTGGAGCATAGTGTGGGTCCACGGTAGTGCAGGGATGGAGCCAGAGCAATGTGGGTTTTAGTTGGGAACAGCTGAGCCTCTGCACAGCCGCTCCAGCCCCTCCATGCCTACACAGTGCCCTCTCTTTCAGGAGTTGCAGAATTTGGCCTCCAAGCACCCCAACATCATCATCATCCCGCTCGGTAGGTGCCCCGAGTGCGGATCCTTTGCCCCAGTTCCTCTGGCGAGTGCCCAGGCTGGGCACACCCTGGGAGCCCGTGCTGGGAGGGAGCTGTGCCATGGGCTGGTGCCTGCAGGGCCATCGGGCACTGCCACCTCTGGGGGAGCAGAGGGGACTCCAGCACGGGGACACAGGCTCTGACCTCCCTGTGTTGGCTCTGCAGAAGTCTCTGACCCCGCCAGCATCAAGGCAGCTGCAGCCAAGGTTGGGGAGCACCTGGGGGGCTCTGGGCTCAACCTCCTCATCAACAATGCTGGAGTTTTGAAGGCAAAGTCCCTTGATAATGAGATGCTGCAGGACATGACTGAGACTTACACCACCAACACGGTTGGACCCCTGCTGATGGGCCAGGTGAGTCCCCAGCACTACAGCACAGCTCCAGAAGGATCCCTTCCCATGTGTGCAAGCTGGACATTACAGAGGGAGTGAAGGGCCAGTGGGAGGGGCTCCTGTCACAGCTCTGGTGCCCTGATGGGCTCTCAGCTGATGAGAAGCTCAGGCAGCCATGGGCTGGAGCTCAGGAGCTGGAGCCCAGCAGGGAAGAGGAGGGAGGATGCCCCCCAGTGCTGGTGTCCATGTTGCCCACTGTGGAAGGAGCTTCTCCCCTGCCCTGTGCTGTGTCCATGTGTGCTCCTGTCCCCTCTGTCTCCTCTCAGGCATTTCTGCCCTTGCTGAAGAAGGCTGCCCAGGGAAGCCCAGGCTCAGGGCTGAGCTGCAGCAAGGCTGCCATCGTCAACATATCCAGCATTGGCGGCTCCATCGCCTCTGCCTTTGGTTGGGAGTTGATACAAATTGTTTCCTACCGCTGCAGCAAGGTAGTGTCACAGCTTTGCTTTCCCTGCCCAGCTGCGGGTCCCCTTGCAGCCCCCCTTCCCCTGCCACCACCGTCCCTCATTGTCTGCCCTCAGGCTGCTCTGAACATGCTGAGCAAGTGCCAGTCCCTGGCGTACAAGGAGCACGGCATCCTCTGCGTCGCTCTCCATCCCGGCTGGGTGCAAACCGACATGGGCAGCGCTGCGGGACACGCGGTAGGAATTCCCCCGGGGCGGGTCCATTACAGCTCCGGGGCTGATTTTGCATGGTTGGGAGTTGCTGTCCTGAGCCCCTGCCCGTGGCTTCCCTGCCTGCCCAATCCCTGCTGGAGCAGCTCCCCCTGTCCTGGGTGCTGGGTGTCCCCATCCCCTCAGTTCTCGTCTCAGTCCCTCTCCCTGGGGTTTTCAGCTTTCCCTTTGCCCTGGAGCAGCTCTTTCCCCTGGCTCCAGTTGCTCCAGGGCCCTCAGCCAGGCCTTGGGCATGGGCTGCATCTCCCCCTGTGCCCCACAGCCCCCCGTGACAGTGGATGACAGCGTGCAAGGGATGCTGAAGGTCCTCTCCTCCCTCTCTGAGAAGGACACCGGTGCCTACCTGGACTGGGAAGGGAAAGTCATCCCCTGGTGAGACACCACTGCAGGATCCTGGCAGCCAGAGGTCCCTTTGGCACTGCTCCCACCTCCCCCACATCCTTAATAAACTCCTGCTGAGACCCCCAGCTCTGTTGTGCAGTGCCAGCTCATGGGGTGCCCCTTTCCAGATATCCCACTCCTGCCCTGGGGATTGGTGGTGCCCAGAGCTGCCCCAGCCCAGGGCTGTCACTGGCACCCCCATGAGCTCCAGCCAGCAGCTCCCATGGCACCGTGAGTGCCCTCTGGAAACCTCCCCTCCAGGAGGCACTGGAGGAGCTGGAGCTGGGCCCTCTCCTGAGAGGAGAGAGATCTTCTGAGCCCCTGCAGGACTGGCTTTCCCCTGCCCAGGCTGAGCTGCCTGAGGGGCTGGGGGTCACAGAGAGCAGCTGCTCTCTGCCCTCAGCAGGGGGAAGCCTGGTCACAGGTGGGACAGAGGGACACACAGAACTTGGGCAGAGCACAGGGATCCTGCCCCAGGCTCAGACAGAGGTTTGAGACTGGATGTGGAGACAGAGCAGAGAGACATCAGCTGCCAGAGTTTACAGAGTGACGGATACAGAGGGAGCACAGGTGGGTTGGGGAAGGAGACAGAAGTTGCTTCCCAAGCCCTTCTCTTCTGGAACCTCCGCACCCAAACACTTCATCCCCACATCCTGGGCAGCCTGGAAGAGGCACAGCCCTGCCAGCACAACCCAAGGAGTGGGTGGCCAGGAGAGGAGACATTTCATAGCCACAAAATGTCTGTGGAGATGACAAATGGGACTCAGTCCTGGGACAAAGCACCTGAACGACCCTCCTGGAAGGCTCAGTCCTGGCTGCTGCTGTCCCAGTCTCTGTGCTTCCACCTGGGAGAACCAGGCAGGGGATGGGAGGCTGGGGCAGGGGGTGACCTGGGGGCTTCCTCCCCTGCATGGGCACCGTGCCTGGGACAGCATCTCCAGCACCTCCCTGGCAGCTCACCTTGCTGGCCCGGTACGGGTACATGGGGGCCTGTGGCACATGGAGGCACAGCCCGATGGAGCCCAGCTTGGAGGAGATGTTGATGACAGCAGCCCTGCTGCAGCTCAGACCCTCCTTGCCTTGGCTGCCTGCTCCAGGAGTGGCAGAAATTCCTGTTGCAGGGACACAGATGCTGCATCAAGATGCGGCAAGCCTGCAGTTTGTGTCTTGCTGGAGTTCAAGGCCAGCAGCTGGTGATGTGCTGGCCATGCAGGTGCCCATCCTTCTGCCAGGAGACTGGATCCTCTGGGTGTGCTTCCCTGCATGGGAGTGTTGTTTCACTTGACCATCAGGGAATGGGCAGTGGCTTGGAGGAGGCCAGCTCAAGGCAGAGAGTGTCTGCTCGTGGCCATGTGAGGAATGTCCTGGCCCAGGGGAGCGGGGCCGGGGGTGAGATCAGCCTGTTCCCAGTGCTGTGTGGGTCTGATGCAGGAAGCCCTTCTTGTGAAGGTGTCAAGCCCATGTGAGCCCTGGAGCTTCCCACATGCTGCTCCCTCCCTCCTCAGCCACAACATAAACCTCTCCTGGTTTATGGCCCTAGGTTTCCCAAGGACAACAGAATTTTGCATGAGACCGCCAAGAGTTTTTGCCCTTTGGAAACAAGGCCTGGCTCCCAGCCGGGATCAATGGCCTGGAGTTTGGAGGGCAGGTGCAGTTGCTCCTCCTGGATCCAAGGGTTGGTGTAAACCCTGAGTGGGTGGGGTGTCTGGAAAAAGCTAAAAGGAACTATGAGAGAGCAGAGCAAACAGTGAGAGCTGGAGCAGAGGAGGACAAGCAGCATGGCTGGGCTCCACGTCCGCTCCGTTCTGGTGACTGGGGCCAACCGAGGCATCGGCCTGGGGTTTGTCCAGCATTTCCTGAGGATGCCAAACCCACCTCAGTGGATCTTTGCAGGCTGTCGGGACCCCAAGGGACAGCGAGCACAGGTGAGGCTGGGCAGGAGGCAGGGGCTGTGCTGAGGGATGGGGGCACTCAGTGCCAGCGGGAGATTGGAACAGGGATGGTGCTTGCAAGGGGCTGGAGCTTCAGCTGGGCACGTGTGGCACAGGGCAGCTGGGCTGAGACAACATGGGAGCAGCTGTGCATGGGATGCATGGAGGGAACAGTGCTACTTGGTCATGGAGAACTCCCCATCCTTGAGTTCAGGGCAGCTGGAGCATAGTGTGGGTCCACGGTAGTGCAGGGATGGAGCCAGAGCAATGTGGGTTTTAGTTGGGAACAGCTGAGCCTCTGCACAGCCCCTCCAGCCCCTCCATGCCTACACAGTGCCCTCTCTTTCAGGAGTTGCAGAATTTGGCCTCCAAGCACCCCAACATCATCATCATCCCGCTCGGTAGGTGCCCCGAGTGCGGATCCTTTGCCCCAGTTCCTCTGGCGAGTGCCCAGGCTGGGCACACCCTGGGAGCCCCGTGCTGGGAGGGAGCTGTGCCATGGGCTGGTGCCTGCAGGGCCATCGGGCACTGCCACCTCTGGGGGAGCAGAGGGGACTCCAGCACGGGGACACAGGCTCTGACCTCCCTGTGTTGGCTCTGCAGAAGTCTCTGACCCTGCCAGTATCAAGGCAGCTGCAGCCAAGGTTGGGGAGCACCTGGGGGGCTCTGGGCTCAACCTCCTCATCAACAATGCTGGAATTGCAAAGCCATGCTCCCTTGATAATGAAACACCAGAGGATATGATACAGGTTTACACCACCAACACGGTTGGACCCCTGCTGATGGGCCAGGTGAGTCCCCAGCACTACAGCACAGCTCCAGAAGGATCCCTTCCCATGTGTGCAAGCTGGACATTACAGAGGGAGTGAAGGGCCAGTGGGAGGGGCTCCTGTCACAGCTCTGGTGCCCTGATGGGCTCTCAGTTAATGAGAAGCTCAGGCAGCCATGGGCTGGAGCTCAGGAGCTGGAGCCCGGCAGGGAAGAGGAGGGAGGATGCCCCCCAGTGCTGGTGTCCATGGTGCCCACTGTGGAAGGAGCTTCTCCCCTGCCCTGTGCTGTGTCCATGTGTGCTCCTGTCCCCTCTGTCTCCTCTCAGGCATTTCTGCCCTTGCTGAAGAAGGCTGCCCAGGGAAGCCCAGGCTCAGGGCTGAGCTGCAGCAAGGCTGCCATCGTCAACATATCCAGCATTGCTGGCTCCATTGACACCATGTTTGTGTGGGAGTTTGGACAAGTTGTCTCATACCGCTGCAGCAAGGTACTGCCAGATTTTGCTGGGGGTGGGCTCAGACATTTTCCCCTCCGAATGATCACACTGCCTTGCAACCTCCCTCTCAGTCTGTGCCCCTCTCTATGCTGTGACTGAGGTCCTGCCAGTCCCTGGGTGCCCATCCCAGCTCAGTTATGTGCCTGGCCCTGGGTCCCACCTCAGACGGACATGATATAGTGGGACTTCATCTAGGCTGGGCATCCACACAGGGATAGTGAGGGAGCATCTTGTATCCTGGGAAGTGGCCCCTCTGCCCAATCCCTGCCCTAGCTGTGCACATGTTCCCCTTGCAGCCCCCCTTCCCCTCCCAGCACCATCCTGCATTGTCTCCCCTCAGGCTGCTCTGAACATGCTGGGCAAGTGCCAGTCCCTGGCGTACAAGGAGCACGGCGTCCTCTGCCTCACTTTCCACCCCGGCTGGGTGCAAACTGATATGGGGGGTGGAGGAGAATCATTCAAGGTAAGGGATCTCCTGTGCATGGTCTGGGAGAGCCTCACCATTTTGAAATGCAGAATTTGCTGGGGTCTCATGCTGGGCTGTGTGAGAACTTCTGGGCAGATACCCTGGAGGCATGGGAGGGAGGGGGATGAGGACTGGGAATGCTTCTTGCCCAGAGCAAAGATGTGTTTCAGGGCAGACCCCTGAGCACAGAGCTGTTTCTCTCTCTGCCCCACAGCCTCCCCTGACAGTGGATGACAGCGTGCAAGGGATGCTGAAGGTGCTGTCCTCCATCTCTGAGAAGGAGACTGGGGCCTTCCTGGACTGGGAAGGGAAGGTCGTGCCCTGGTGAGATGCTGATTCAGGATTCCGACTGTGAGGACCTTTGCTGCCTGCACCATGTTTTACCTGTCCCTTAGTAAATGAGTTTCCACAAACAATTAGCACTGTGAGCCTTCTTCCCTTGATCTGCTATTAACTGAGAATCCTCACTGGTGCTTTGAGAGTTCCTCTCAGTTATTTCTGCATATCATTGAGCTGGGTTGGTCTGAGCATTCGTTCTTGTCTAACTGGGGACCCGGACACCGTCCTGATAGGAATTTGTCCCTGGGCTCGTCCCAGAGGTCTCCCTCAGAGTGGCAGCACAACCTTACAATGACTCAGGCACTCCTCCCAGTGATTCCTTTCTCATTTTCCTGTTCAAAGTGCAAGCAGGGCCCTGCTGATTGTCAGCTCCTCTACCACATAGGTCAGGAAGACAAAACCTGATGCCCTGCTGGGGATCAAGGTAGTCAAAACACACTCATGAAGACCAGGGCCTCAAATGGGAAATCTAAGTGCGGTCTTGAGCCCTCTCAGGGATGGGGACCTATTCTGTGTTCCTGTTAAATCCTATCTGCACCTCTCTCCTTGGCAGTTCTGCTCCCTGCTGTGAGCTGGTGTGTGGAGGCAGGATTGGCTCTTGGTGTTGTGTACATTTCCATGGGGCACACGTGGCACTGGAGGCTCCAGTGATGACCAGAGGTGCCCACAGGTCCTCTGGGACTCACATGGGGCTGATGGTGTGGGGTGTGGGACCAGATGGGCACAAGGGGCCTCGGGGTCCGTGGGGACCCTGGGGATCCCCCACTGTGTGTCCTGTGGAGCATGGAGGGGTGGGGAGGAGCAGAGGGATGGTTCCCATGGGCTGTGGGCTGCCTTGGATGTGGAGCAGGGAGCTCTCACCCCCACAGGGTCCTTTCTTCACCACCAGCACTAAAGCCAAGCTGCACCAGGGCCAGGAGCAGCAAATGCAGCTCTGGACTGACCAAAGTACAATTCTGAAGGCACAAAATAGGGGAGCAAACACAGAGAAGTATCATGATCAGGCAGGAGGTGGCAGTGGGACCCTGGGGATGGTGGATGATGGGGATCAGGGACACTCTGGGTTACCCAGACCTCCCTGACAGTATCCTCCCCACAGCACCACTCAGCTCCCCATGGAGATCATTGTGCCATTTGTTGCATTTCATTTTTAACTGAGTTCCCTCAAATTTGTCGTATCATACAGGAAGCTAAAATTAATTCATTAATTCCTCACCTCTTGTGTCACTGAAATTATTATAACCCTGACTTGGCTGTATTATAGGATGGTGGCCCCACTGCCTGAGGCCCCTTGCAGCAGTGTCATGTCCTGGTGCCACCCCAGCACTGCCGGTGCTCTGCACAACTCAGGGCCCCGTTCCACACTGCCAAATCCATCTGTAGCATCCTCAGTTAAACAGGATTTGCTGGCCAGGCTGTGCTGGGTGGTGGTGCCAGGGGAGGGGACAGTGCGGGGACAGTTCCCGCAGTGCTGCTGGCGTGTGGCACATCCAGCGGATGGGACAGAGCGGGGACAGTCCCCGCTGTGGTGCCGGCGTGTGGCGGTGCCAGGGATGGGGACAGTGCGGGGACAGTCCCCGCAGTGCTGCCGGCGGTGCCAGGGGAGGGGACAGTGAGGGGACAGGCCCCGCTGTGCTGTGTGGCGGTGCCAGCGGAGGGGACAGTGCTCGGGGACAGTCCCCGCTGTGCTGGGTGGCGGTACCAGGGGAAGGGACAGTGCGCTGACAGTCCCGACGGCGCTCCCGCGATGTCACGGAGCCGGCGGGTGGCAGGGCCCCTGTGCTGTGATCGTATAGTGGTCAGTACTCTGCGTTGTGGCCGCAGCAACCTCGGTTCGAATCCGAGTCACAGCAACTTTTGTCCCCAGCCGGGAGGGAGGGAGGCAGCTCCGAGGGGTTTGAAAAGATGTCAAGCCCTCGGAGGGGATCACAAGTTTGGGTGGTCCGAGAGTGGCCAGACTCATACCAACCACGATTTCCCGACCTGCAGTCACTGTGTAGGGTGTCACCAGTGAGGCTGCAGTGACACTTCTGGGAAAGCACTCCGGCTTCTCCATTTTTCAGGCAAACTTGAGAATTTAGGGGAATTTGCCCAACGTTCCGCTTCCTCAGAGTTTTGCAGAAAGAGGACCAGAAGGTGCTGCGGGGGCCCTGCAGAGTGAGAGGAGGTGGGACGCAGAACTTGCTCAGCTCCTGGCCCCCCGGGCACGAAGGACCTGCCACAGCAGAGGGCAGATAACCAGATTAAAGTCCTGCTCTGGCACTCCCCGCTCCAGGGCAGCAGGATTTTGGTTGCAGGACCTCCAGGGACGCTTTCACAGCAAAAGCAAAACCCACCCAGAGCTGAGGGGTGACCCTGACACGCTGCAGGTCTGGGAACTCGAGGTCTCACGGGCACCAAGAAGCAGATGGAGATCTCGGGGCACCAGGAGATGCCTCAGCCTGGGGAAGCCTCTCCGAGCGTTGCCTTTACCCTTTGGAGCCTCGATGGAGTCACCCCGTTTGCTTGGGCTTGGTGCCCTCTCCTGACAGCCGCAGAACTCGCTCTGGCCGGCGGCTTTCAGAGGACGAGTGACAAAGGGGTGGCACAGGGAAGGTGCCACCCCAGCAGCGGGACTCGGCTCATCCAGGGGACATCTGAGAGCAGCAGGAGGCTGCAGCTCTCAGGCAGAGGGGCTCAGGGGTCTGCAGGGCTGGTGCTTGGGAAAAGGAAAGGGTGGGATTTTTTTCTAGCACAAAATAGATTTATTTTCTTTTGTATCTTATCCAGAACAAGAAATGAAGGGGGGAAAAAAACATTGCACATTTACTTTTAGGATTTACAGTTTATAGGGCATTTACTTACATGACTTCACATTCCTCCAACATTCATTTACTGAATACACATATCTCTTCAGTTAGGGAAGATTAAAAAAACCATTTTTTTCTGTTCTAAAGATAGGACAGGAGGAAGAGAAGGCAAACATCTGGAGAAGCTGCCCATTAGCAGCAGCAGTGCCTGCCCCACTTTTACCCAGCTGAGCAGCAGAAACACAAGGAAATACATAACTTCTCATTCTTCTTTTATTTTTTTTTCCACAGAAAGTCAGTGTGAGGTGTAAGGCCACTAAACTTACCTGAAAAATAATTTACTATGCTTGAACAACTGATGTATGTTCAGGTTGAAAAACATTTAAAAAATTTTACATAGGACAGGGGATATTTTTAATACAAAATTGTTTGATTTTCCGTTAAAAGAGCTTCTATTTTGCAAAAATATCCTGAAGTGTCTGTACACCTCCAGGGCAGTCCAGGGCTTGGCTGAGGCAGTGTGGTGGCCCCCACAGGTCACTGCAGCCTCTGCTCTCACATGAACTGTATTCCCTTAAAGTGACGCAGGGCTCTGCTGAGAAACTTCCACTCATCACCCTCCAGTGAAAAGGTTCTCCTGACACTATCAGGGTTCAGCTGGAGCCTCCTGTGTTCCAGTGCATGCCCATGGTCTCTGGCACTGAGCACCACTGAACGGAGCCTGGCTTCCCTACCAGGAGAGATGCTGCTGCCCCTTCAGTATCTTCACTGAGGTTGTCACGCAGAAAAAAAACAGCTGCCAGCAGGAACGCAAACTTTAGGAACTCTGCCTGAAGTCATTTAGGGGCGCTAGGCTCCCTGCATCACTGGCCCCGGGCAGGGCCGCTGCGACCGGAGGAGGTGCCGTTCCTGCCCCAGGGCTCCTAAAGGATAAAGGCACCGCCTGAACAGGGGCTTGAACCCTGGACCCTCAGATTAAAAGTCTGATGCTCTCCCAACTGAGCTATCCAGGCTCACATTTGGGCTCCCGGGTGGTCTGTGACGGCTGGGGGGGCGAACCCCGCTTTCCTCAGCACCGCAGGGGCAATGTGGGGACCCACTCTGGTGTTCCCCGCTCCCACACCGCCCAGCGAGGCTGCCAGCGCGGGCCAGACCAACACCCGGGCTCTGGGATCTCGCTGGGCGCTGAGCGGGCTCAGGGCCCGCCCTGGGGATGCGCAGCAGGACAGGAGCGGATGCTGCGGGAGCGGCTCCGGAGCCTCCGCCGCTCCCGAGGGAGGCGGGAGGGCCCCGCCGGGGCAGAGCAGCGGCGGCGGCGGGGCCGAGCCGGGCTCCGGGCTCGGCTGCGGCTGCAGCGGCCGCGGCTCCAACCCGAGCCCCGGCGGCGCTTCCGCAGGAGCCGCGGTGAAGCGGGAGGGAGGGGGGGCTGCGGGCTCGGTCACCGGGACACAGAGCCCGGGGGGCACCTGCAGGTGCCATCCCACACGTTCTACTGCCCTTCCTCCCCATTCTTCAGGGGGGGACCCCTTTGCTCCATATGGAACCCACCCTGCCTGCCATCCCACCACCAGTGCCCATCAGCATCCCTGTCCCACCTCACACTTCCTGGGAGCAAGAAGGCATCTTCCTTTCAGCAATCTTCCCTTCAGCAGGAGAATATGCTTTTGCCCCATCCCTTGAAGTGTTCAAGGCCACGTTGGATGGGACTTGGAACACCCTGGTCTAGTGGGAGGTGTCCCTGCTCATGGCAGGGGTTTGAAATGAGAAGAACTTTAAGGTCCCTCCCAGCCAGATCCTGTACCCAGGGCAGCTGAAGCTGCAGGGGCTTCCCCCAGCTGGGACTGCCACAGAGGGAGCCTTCCAGTGGATACAGGGCCGGGGCAGTGCCCAGCATGGCACCGGGGAATGTGGCACTGCCGTGTGGCACAAGGAGCTGCCCAGATTTGTCTTTTCCCATCCCAACCCCTCCATCTTCTCCCAGACACCTGGGGCCACCTGGCCATGCTGGCAGCATCATCATCCCCTGCCAGGGCAGGAGGAGAGCAGAGGGGCAGGGAGGGAGCAGCTGTGGGGCATTACCCCTAGAGAACCACACAGGGGCAAGACCGTGGCAGCCACGTCCCCAGAACGTGGCAAAGGGACACGGAGGCCCCGGGAAGCCGCTGAACCCGCAGCACCCCTGAGCTGGGCTCCCGAGGCTCTGAGACCCGCCTGGCGCTGCTGGGCTGGTTCTGACAGGCCATGGCTCGTCCATGAGGCCAGTCCTTCGTCCCTCCCCGTCCCTCCTCCTCCTCACGGCCAGCCCCTCTTGGCTCTCCCCTCCCCTGCAGCCCGGGTGCCTCTTGGCTGGACCCGCGCTGCCATCGTAGACGGCGCTTTGGCCCGGAGCCGTGCGGAGGATCCCGGCCATGGGGAGCGGCGGCGCCGGGGCTCTGCTGCTGCTGCTGCTCTCGCTGTTCCTGCAGCCCACGGCGCAGTTCTGGCTCTTCAATGTCCTCTTCCCACCCACCACCACCCCAGAGGCTCCCCCGACCAACAGCACACCGCCCGTGGTTCTCGGTAAGGCGGCGCCGGCGCGGGCACCTGCGGGTCTGGTGGGAGCTCGGGCTGCCCTGCAGCCCCCAAGCAGACAGGGCTGGGTCCTGTGCCACTGCTGGCTCGCTGGGGTTGGGCTGTGATGGGTCTTGGCTGTCTGGATTGGAGCCACCAAGCGAGGGTGTCACACAGCTCCTCAGTCCCCTCCCATTCACCGGGCTGGCCATGCCCAGGTGGAGCCTGTTGGAGTTGAGGGGATAGACCGGGCACCCCAGAAAGGAAATGGGTCTCTGATATCTCACACCTGGCCCACAGAGTGTTCTAGGGCTTGTTTGTGTCTGGGGAACTCTGCTGGCAGAGGGACAGGGGCTGCAGCACAGCCTCTTGTGCCACTTCTCAAACAGGATCCATCACCTCTCCCTTCCCTGAAGCCCACCCCATCCTGTGTCTGCTCCCGCTCCCTGGAGATGGCAAAGTCATCCTCTGCTGCTGCAAAAGAGGATCCAGCTCACATCCCACCCAATGCCAGCTCTGACTGGGGGCAAGCCAGCAGGAACAGGGGCACAGGGAGATTAAAGGAGATGTGGGGGCATCATCTCAGGGAGGTGGAAGCAGCCACCACCAGCTGGTGCCTCTGTGCTGCATGGTTCTGCCTTCCTGTTCCATCACCAGGCACTTGAGCTCAGATTTTGCCATGAAAACTCTGCTGAGCAGAGTCGGGGTTTTCCTCCTTTTTCTCGAATCATGATGAGATTCCCCTTGGAAAAAAGAGAAGAGAAAAAGCAGAAGATCCCTCCCCACTGCAATGCCAAGGGCTGACCCTGTAAATTCCCTTCCCAGGGGCATCAGGGGGCACAGGCCTCCATGTGCTGGGGTGGCCAGAAGACCCAGCTCACTGTCACCAGGTGCCTCTTCTCAGGGTTACCTGTGGCAGTCGGAGCATCTCCTTTTGTCCCCAGTGCCAGCCCCAGGCTGTGTCCCATGCCCAGCCAGACTCAGATGCCCCTTGTGCCACCCAGTGCCATCCCCAGGCCGTGTCCCACGCCCAGATGTCCCTTGTGCCACTTGGCTGCCTCTCCTTCCCCTCAGCATCCAGAGCCAACCCATCCCCCTGGGCCAGGAGTCCCAGAAACCCCCAGTGCCCTTGGGACCACTGATAACCCCTGTGGCCTCACAGAACTCCCTTAATAATTACCTAATGTCCTCTGGGAGGGGAGGCAGAGCTCAGAGCTGTGTGCCAGGGGCAGGGGGCTCCTGGCTGTGCACCTTCAGGAGCTGTCAGAGCAGCTCGTGGTCCTGCTCCTCTTGCTGGCCATCCCTTCTGCCCACTCCCTACCAGGGCTCCCCCACGCCTGTCTGGTCCCCACCCAGGTGCTTTGAAGACAGGATTAGACCCTCCCTGCAGCCCTAGGGATGTGCCCCAGGCATGGAGGAGCTGTGAGGCAGGTTGAGGAAGGAAACTGCTGCGTCTCCTTCCCCTCTTGCATGGCTTGAGGCACTGAAGGTCCACACCAGCCCCTGCTGTGTACTGCAGGCAAGTCCTTGGACCTGCTGGGGCCTTGGGATTTGTCACCCGGTGCTCCCATTCCAGCAGGTTCACTGTCCCCTGCAGTCATTCACCTCTTGTCCTCACCCTCACAGTCGGTGCTGGCACCAGGAGCTGGCTCTGGGCCCCTGCACACAGCAGGGAAAGCTCTCCATGGATTCTGATCCCAGCACAGCTCTCAGGGCAGCAGCAGGATGGGTGTCCTGCCTGCATGTGTCCAGTCTGTACGGAGAGTTTAAAGTTCAGGAAACTCTCCCTCTGCACCCCTGAACTGACCACTGCCCCCAGACAAGGTGTCAGGACTGCTTTAGGAATGGGCAGCACGAATTTCTTCCCCCAGGCTGCAGCGAGAAGAGGAAGGTGGGAACCCATCCAGGGAGGAGGGGGAGCAATCCAGGATGCTTTGTGCTGCTGGGAACTCGTGTGTTTGAGCCAAGGGTGACAGCTCTGGGGGTCACTCCATGGAAATCCAGCTCCAGGGGTTCCCAAGGATGCATTTCAGCACTGTTTCCATGCTCACCCAGCAACTCAGCTCCAAGCACCCTCTCTCCTGTGCAGAGCAGGTTGTTCTCCAGGGATGCTGCTCCAGCAGGTGCCCAGCCATCCCCAGGCAGCCCCAGGGGAGCACTGCCTGGGGTGGGGTAAGCACCAGCTTGGGCAGCCCTCAGCGTCAGTGGGATGGGGTTTGTCACTGGCTCTGCTCTCCCTCTGTGGTGCCTCCAGTGCCTGGGTGTCTTGGGAACCAGCTGGAAGCAAAGCTGGACAAGCCAGATGTGGTGAACTGGATGTGCTACCGTAAAACAGAGGATTATTTCACCATCTGGCTCAACCTCAACACCTTCCTGCCAGTGGGAGTTGACTGCTGGATCGATAACACCAGGTACCATCCAACTCTACCACGGGAGCTCCCTGGGGAAATGACCTACCAAGGATCTCCCTCCCCTCTCCTCCCCCTGGGCACAATTTGGCACACACAGAAAAAAAATGGGAGGACCACGGGATTGTTTGGGAACACAAGTGAGTGGCTGTAGGTGGCTACTGCTCTGTCTGTCCCTGTCTCAAGTCCCTGCCATGTGCTCAAGCCCAGCCAGACCACCCTGAGCACCCACTGGAGATGCTGCCACATGCCCAGAGCTGCAGGGTCAGGGGGCTGTGGCAGCTGGTTCCATCAGAGCCTCCTGTCCCAGGATGCCAGGAGAGCAGAAGGGACTCTGGCTGGGCTCCAGTGCACCTCACATCCACACAAGGCTTGGAAACAGCCAGGTCCAAGCCCTACCCAGTGCTCTCCACCCCAGCCCTGTGTTCTCCATGGGGACATGGCTCTTCTGTCACCCCCTGTCCTGTCCTGTCCCCACAGGGTGGTGTACAACCGAACCTCTCGGAAAATGTCCAACGCCCCAGGGGTGCACATCCGAGTTCCTGGCTTTGGCAAGACCTATTCTGTGGAATACCTGGATCAGAGCAAGCTGGCAGGTGAGAGGAGGAGAGGCCAGGGTGTCTGGGGATTCCACGTGCTCCCTGCAAATGGGGAGGTGTCCCTGTATCTCCAGCAGGGACGGGTCCTGCAGAGAGCCCAGGGCCCTGGGACTGAGGGACGTTAGCCTGGGGGACACACACGCTCCAGTGGGGTGCTGGCAGGGAGCACCCCATCCTTGACCCCAGGACCCAATGGGATGCACGGAGTCACATCTGGCTGGAGGCACTGAGCTACAGCGCTTACCAGGGAACATTCTGACCATGACCAGGGCCAGAATGGAAAAAGCTTGACCAGAGAAGACTACAGACCTAATTGCCACTTGTTGCCTCTGCCCACAGGCTACCTGCACACCATGGTGCAGAACCTGGTCAACAACGGCTATGTGAGGGACAAGACGGTTCGGGCGGCTCCCTACGACTGGAGGGTTGGACCCCGTAAGTCTGGGGGTTGTGGCCATGTCCCCCGTGCTCAGAGGGAAGCAGGATGACCCTCATGCCACCGTGCTCCCCTCTTGCCCACAGAGCAGCAGCCCGAGTACTTCCAGAACCTGAAGGCGCTGATCGAGGAGATGCACGACGAGTACCAGAGACCCGTGTTCCTCATCGCACACAGCATGGGCAACCTGCACGTCCTCTACTTCCTGCTGCAGCAGACACAAGCCTGGAAGGATCAGTACATTGGGGGCTTCATTTCCCTGGGTGCCCCCTGGGGAGGCTCCGTCAAGCCCCTGCGTATCCTGGCGTCCGGTGGGTGACTCCTCGTGTGCAGACACCTCCTTGTTTTCTTTCCCTCCTGCAGAAATGGAGGGGTGGTGGTGGGCAGGGAAAGGGCAGAGTGGTGAAAGAGGTGGGGGACTCAGTTCCTGTTTAGCTTCTTTGCAGCCCAGAAAGCCACAGTCACTTGCCTAATGCTGATAGCCCAGGATATCTACAAGTCACAAGTCCAAAACTGCATGAGTTTAAAAATCATGTGCATGAAGGTTTTAACATCTGGCCCCTTGCATCACCCTTAAGTCACCTGCTAATATTTTTCTCTGTTACCACAAGAGTCAGAGATATTTTTAAGGTCAACTGCGGTCATTCCATGGTCTTAGGACTCCAGACACACCAAAAAATATCAAGGCTTGAAGGAAACATGCAAGTTGGCCATTTACTAGTGCTTGCTCCTGTCCCTGCAGGCAGGAGTGGTGGTGCCAGGGTTGGAGGGAATGTTCAGGGCTAGGTTGGTCTGTGCCATCACACATCCAGGTTTGTCTCCAGTCAGGCCCTCTGAGCAGCTAGAGTTGTGGAGAGAAGAGTTTGAAAGGCTGTTCTTGATATCTGCAGGCAGGGGGGTAAGGCGAAGATGAAGGTGATGGGCAGGGGAAGAGCTGAGCTGGAGAAGGGCAGGGGACAGTGGTGAGTCACTGTGGGGAGCTCTGATCCCAGCCCAGCTCTCCAAAGGCTCCAAAGTCTGTGTGGGGACATTGTGGTGCCATTTGTGATGGCTCCAAAGTCTGTGTGGGGACATTGTGGTGCCATTGGTGACGAGCCCTCGCGTGTCCCGCAGGTGACGAGCAGGGCATCCCGCTCATGTCCAACATCAAGCTCCGCGAGGAGCAGCGCATGACCACCACCAGCCCCTGGATGTTCCCCACCACCCTGGCCTGGCCCGAGAGCCACGTCTTCATCTCCACTCCCTCCTACAACTACACCTACCGCGACTACCAGCGCTTCTTCACCGACGTCAACCTGGAGGATGGCTGGTACATGTGGGAGGACATGAAGGACCTGCTGAAGGATTTGCCCCCTCCTGGGGTGGACACGTACTGCCTCTATGGCACGGGCTTCCCCACGGCAGAGACTTACATTTACGATGAGCGTTTCCCCTATGAGGACCCCGTGGATATAATTTATGGTGACGGGGATGACAGTGTCAGCACACGCAGCTTGGAGCTGTGCAAGCGGTGGCGGGAGCAGCAGGAGCAGAAGGTGTTCGTGCAGGAGCTGAGAGGTGCCCACCACTTCAACATGATCTTCAGCAACCTGACCCTCAGCTACATCAACGAAATCCTGCTGGGGAGCAAGGAGGAGCAGGGGGAGCCAGGGCAGGTGAGATCCAGCCCAGAGGCTGGGAAGTTGGGGAAGATGCTCCGTGAACACAAGGTGCAGAAGGAGCCTAAAAAGAACTGAAAGGAGGGAGGGCCAGCTTCCCTCCGTGTTGGCCGGCGCCACAAACTGCCGTGCAGGGGAGCAAAGGACTTGGAGCTGAGTTTGGAGGAAAGTGAGCAAGACCAACAGCTCGGGTGGATGGGCTGGCACCCACTTCCACACTGATTGGTTCTTCTTTCGGGAATGGTGATTAATTTTACTTCAGAGGCTTGTCACTTCCCACCAGCGGGTGGATAATTAACCATGCTGCCAGCTCATTAACATCATACTTGTGAATTCCAGCGTACGCACGAGCCCTTGTCGCTAGCAAGCCATTTTTAGGCACTTTAGAGGCTGTGGACCTGTGGTGCTGTAGCTTCTGCTCACTTGGGACAGAGCAACTCACTTAAGAAGAGCAGGCTCTGACTTGCCAGGTGGTCACAGAGGTAGCATGGGGGTAGCACAGTAGGTGTGGCTTACAGAGCAGCGAGTTAGGCTCCTTGGGCAAGACCAACTCGAAATCAGCAGATTTACAAAATAATAAACACACTTTGCTTCTATATGCTGAGCCTGCCTTGTCCTTCAGAGCCGGATGGTGAAGCCAGCCATAACCAGAACGTGAGGCGCTTGCTGCCTGCAGGCACTCCAGGAGACAGGGCTTTGGGAAAAACCACAAGGCTAACGGGGTTGGCGATGTGACCAGGGCTGGCAACATCACGTGGGTGACAATGCGGTTGGGGTTGGTGACATAACCAGGGTTGGTGGTGCTACTGGAGCATGATGCAACTGGTGCTGGGAGAGCAACTGGGATGGAAACATAACTGGCCTTGGAACTGCAACTGGGACTGGCGATGCAGCTGGGGCTGGTGACACAACCTGGGGTGGCGATGCAGCCAAGGCTGGAGATGCAAACAGGGTGGGGATGCCGACAGGGGTGGCAATACAGATGTGGTGACACAGCAGCCGAGGCAGCAATGCAGGCGGGACAAGCAGTGCAACCGGAACCGGCTGTGCCTCCGGGCCTGGCGATGCTGCCGGGGCCGGGGCCGGGGCCGGGGCCGGGGCCGGGGCCGGGGCCGGGGCCGCTCCCGGGGCTGGCGGCGCTGCCGTGCCCGCCCCGATCCCGCGGCGCGGAGCGCAGCGCGAGGGGCGGGGCTCTCCCTCTGCGCTCCTCTCCCATTGGCTGCGGTGTGCCGGGCGCGGCGCCGATTGGCGGGCGGTGGCGCGTGCTGGGGGCGGAGCCGGCGCAGCCCCGGTGCCGGCCCGGTGCCGCCGCGCTGGAGGCCGCGGGCTCGGCGCCGATGGGCTCAGGGGCGATGGGCTCGGGGGCCGCGGGCTCGGGGGCCGCGGGCTCGGGACCGGGCCATGGCGCTCCGCTCTGCCCGTCCCCGCCGCCCCCCGCCCCGCGCTGCCCGCGGGGAAGCCGCCGGCTCTCGGAAACCGGGGCCGGGCCGCGGCGGAGCGAGGGCGCGGCGGGGCGCGGGGGGCTGCGCGCCGCCGCCTCGCTGCCGCACATCGCGCGGGGCCGCGGCGAGGAGGGCGGCGGGCGGCGCAGCCCCTGCCTGCTCGTGGCGCTGCGGCCGCGCAACGTGGAGGCGGAGCGGGAGCGCTTCTTCCGCGCCAGCTTCGCCTACGACCCGCAGTTCGAGTACGCGGAGCCGGTGCCCGCCGCCGTCCTGGACAAGTACGGGGCCGCCTCCGACCGCTTCGTGGCTCAGGTGAGGCGGGGCCGGGGAAGGATGCTCGGCCTGGGAGGAGGAGGAGGAGAAAGGAGGGGCCGGTGTGGGATGGACTCTGGTGGAGATGGTCCATGGTCGTGGAATTCTGGAATGGTTTGGGTTGGAAGGGGTTTTACAGACCGTCTAATTACCCCACACACCCTGCTGCCATGGACTGTGACATCTTCCACCAGATCGGTTGCTGCGAGTCCCTTCCAACATGGCCTTGAACATTTCCAGGGATGGAGCAACCAGAGCTTCTCTGGGCAGCCTGTGCCAGGGCCTTGTCACCTGCACAGGGAAGAATTTATTACTAATGTCCAGCTTAAAACTATCCTTAAGTTGTAAGTCAACACCATTCCCCCTGGTCCATGTGAAACCTGGCCTTCTTTCCCTCTCAGCTGGTGCCCAGTCCCTCTCCCTTGGCACCTTTTGTGTCCTGCCTTCATCACACTCACCCTGTGATTTCTCAAACCTCAGGTTTCAGTAGCCTCACCCACCTGCCGGAATTGAGCAGCCTGGTCTGGTGGAAGGTGTCCCAGCCCATGGAGGAGGATTGGAACTAAATTATCCCAAATGTCGCTTTCCACCCAAACCAGTCTGTGTTTCTATGCTCAAACTGGCTCCTGCTTGTGCTGGGAGCTGTGCTCCATCAGGGACACCTTGCTGGTATGCATCTGCCCTTGTTGCTGTAGAAGTAACAGCAGAGGAGCTGGAGCACATGGGTGACAGCATGGGAAGTGCTCCTCAGCCTGAATTACCTGGTGGTTAAGTCTGGCTTGTTTTCTGGAAGGCCTAAAGGTTGTTCAGTGCAACAGCATCCTTAAGGCACGAGCAAACATGGTCAGTAATGATATTAATTGGTGAAGACTCCCCTTAAGGAGTCTGTATTATTTTGTTTCACTGTTTCCATGGCTTATACCCTACTGAAACATTTCTGAGTAGCTCTCTCCCGTGGAGATGGCACTGAGAAAACAGCTCCTGGTCATTCAACAGGAGAAAAGAGGCAGGAGTGCTTCCAGGGTGCTGTGCCCTCAAACAAGCCTTTTGTGGCTGCAGGAGTAGAGCTGCTCTGTCCCTTCAGCTTGAGCTTGCAGCTGGGAGCCTGCTGTGTCCCAAAACCAGTTTGCACCTGGGAGTGAACATGCTGCCTCCAGGAAGAGCATCCTTTCTGTGAACAGCTAAAGACCTCCTGTTATCCTAAATTCAGGCTGGCACACTAGAGGTGTTTCTTTGCACCCCTCAGTCAGGAGTTACTAATTCAAGTAACAACATCTTCACTGATTTATTTATTGTTTTTTGAATGTTTACTTTTCCCTGCATCACTGCCCATGCCTCTGCCTGGATTATTATCCAGATGGTTCAGGCTCTTTCTGCACACAGCTTTCTGAGCAGTTTGTCATTCCCAGTGTGTGCCATACCTCTGCCCCACATGAGCTGGTGCCAGTGAGGCTCTTGCAGGGGAGACACTCTGACGCCTGCAAAGACCTCTCAGCTTTTGGCATTTCCCTCCTGTATTTTATTCCCTGACTCTTGCACTAAAATGAGTTGCTCAGAGCTCCTTCTCCCCGTGCTTTTTCCTTTGGTGCAGTTGGCTTGCAGCAGAGTAAAAGATGAATAATTGAGATTATTTTTCTCTGGGCGGTGCTTTGAATGAATGGAATGAAGGTTTGTAACCACTGTGGATTCTGGAAGCTTTTGCAGGGGATACTAAGTGTTGAGTGTTTGTGCCAATGTTTCTCCAGGTTTTCTGGTGAGGCTGGGATGGGTCAGCATTCATGGCACTGTTCCTCTGCTCTTGCCCTGCAGTAACCTCCTTCCAGTCTCTTTTATTTTGGGAAGCATTTTTTCATTGGCAGCTAACTCTTAGCTATAAACTGCTTTTATTTTCAAAGACCTTTTCATTAATCATGGAGGTTAAATAAATAAGACATTTTGCTATGTCAGCATCCTTGGGCATGAGCAGACAAACCAACATCAGCTCCCTGCTTCCAGCTGCTCTGCATGTGCTTGGGGGGTTATCTATTTTATTTTCTTAATAGAAAACTTAAATAAGCCAGGAGGATTCTTCCAGCCCTGTGGAGGCTCCTCACCCTGGAGATCACATCCCTGGTTTGCCACGTGAATTTGAGTGGCACCAGCACAGAGCTAGAGGATTTGTTGTCCCACTGCATATGTTGGGTGAATGATCTGGGGATGCTCAGGACATTGGAATCTCAGGAATTTTGCTCACCAGGATGTGCTCTGAAGGTCAGGAAGGAGCTCTCTGGTTGTCTTGCTCCTGGGCACCAGCTGTGCTGGGTTTCTCTTGGCTCAGTGGTTTGGGTCCTCTGGGAGGAGAGAGAGCAGAGGTGGGAGGATGAAGGGTTGTTTTTCTGCAGTGGTCAGCTGAAGGTGCCTTGCAGTGCTGTAAAAATGAGTCTGATTGTTCAGCAAACAAAGAAAAAAACCCAAAAACCCCCACCCCAGCACCCCAGAAAACAAAACTGACAGCAGAAAAACTCTGCACAGCTTCTCCTGGAAACACTCAGTAAATGACTTGAGAATAAAAACCAGCTGTGAAAACTGCCCAGGGAAGGAAAATCAGGACTTTCTGCAGGGGTAGAGGAGGCTGCTCACCAGATGCAGGCCTAAAGCCCCTCTTAGGATCATAGAATTGTTTAGGTGGGATAAGACCCTTAAGATCAAGTCCAGCTGTTACTTAAGCACTGCCAATCCCAGCACTAAACCACGTCCCCAAGTGCCACATCCACATCTTTTGAATGCCTCCAGGGATGGTGACTCCACCTCTGCCCTGTTTCAATGCTTGACAACCCTTTCCATGAAAAAATTTTTCTAATATCCAACCTAAACCTCCCCTGGCAGTACTTGAGCCATTTCCTCTTTTCTTATGGGGTGTTGCATGATTTGAGCACCAGTACTGATGGTGAGCACCCATCTCCTGATCCTGGGTAACCTTAGGGACTAGGGAGGGACAACAAGTGGTCCAGGGCTGGGAAGCTTGGCAGCAGCCCAGCCAGGTTTGCTGAGGCAATAAAACTGCTGGAAAAACTCCAGAACTGGTTGAAAGTCATCTACTTTGGAATATGTACTAATATAATATGAATATAATATCTAATATTAATATATTAATATATATTCCAATGGCTGGAGAAGGTAATTGCTTGAAAATGTCTGCAATGGAAGCACACTTTTTGGGGAGGAAATGTGCTAATAAATGTTCTTATTTTATAGATGCTCCATAAATGTTAATGTGAATAATGGAGCACGTGATGCTTTTATTAGAAGGCTGCTGGGTGTACAGCAGGCTGGTGTGCTGAGATGCTGTTTGAAGCAGCATCACTGCAGAGGGTAATGCACAGCCTCACTGCTGAGCTTGGAATTCAGCCCTGGAGTAAGAAACTCTGAGAGTAAAAAGCAAGCTCAGAAGCTGGAGGTCTTTGTGCAAGCGCTGGAGTTTGCAGGGAGAACTGAAAGCAGAAAAGATTGAAAATAATCATGGATTTAACCACGCTGCGACAATGCACTTTCTCTTCTGCTCTGTCTCATTTCTGCAAGGGGGACAAAAAGCAGAAGGAATCTGCTGTGGGTGGTGCTGATTGTGTGAAGTGTCTGTCTGTCCTGGTGATCACTCCAGCCAGCTCAGTCTCCTCGGTTTTTTAGGTTGTGTAAAACCACATGGGATTTTAGAGGGCTTAATCAGGGTTGCCTTCACTGGGTTTGTTCCATGTGGGATCTTCGGCTGTATTTGTGAGCAGGGGGGTGTTTGTGCTTATGTTTGTGCTTTCTGTGTGGCACAGGCCATCAGGATCATCCGTGCTGTGCTGGAGAAGTACGGGACCTACGAGAGCTTCGAGGTGGCCACGGGCGGGCGGCTGCTGAGCAAGTGCCAGATCTGGTCCGTGATCCGAAAGTACATGCAGAAGGAGGGCTGTGTGGGAGAGGTAATCACATCCCTGCTTTATCACTTGTAAAACACAGCTAAATATTTATTTTCTGATAAAAAGGACTTTGATTAAGAAATGTTTTGGTTACAAAGAGGAAGCTTTTCTGCTCTGAGCAGTGGTGTCCCTTCACCTCCCGCTTCACCATACCCCGGCTTTAGGACTTGGGTGCTGGGTCCCCACAAACTTCCTGTGATGTTTTCCATGTGTATCTCTCTTCTGTGCTTGAGAGGGAGGGAGCAGCTGCTGCTTGTCTGCATGGCCATGCCAGGAGCCTTTTGCTGCATGCTTGAGGCATCAATTACTGTTGGGAATTCATTTCTTGCTGTTGGCAGTGGGAGGGCAGACTTCTCTGACAGCTGCCTTAACCCACACATCCAAAAGCAGAGCCAGGGGAAGGGATTTCCTGCTGTCCTGCAGGACATGCAGGTTATGGTGCTTTGAAACCCCAGGCTTGGGTTTTAAGGCTGGGAAAGACGTGGTTAAGGTACAACAGTAGCCACATGGGATGGAACCAGGGGAGAAGTTCAGCATCTCCTAACCTGGTTTCTCTGCACTCCCTGCAGCATCCAGCATGGAGTATGCCACAGCTGCTATTAAAGAGCTTTTTTTATCCCCTCTGCCAGCAAGGTGTGGACAAAACACTTTCACCATCCTGGGTTCAAAGTCTGAGAAGGATTTCTGGGCCTGGCTTTGCGTGGGTTGGCTTGCAGGGCTCCCTGGGGCTGCTGGCTGCAGGGCAGGGACTGTGCAGTGCTGGCTGGTGTGGGGGCTTCTCACCACTGCTTCTTGGCCAGACTCTATTTCCTACCTCTGATTTTTCACCTCTGTCTCCCAAGAGGGTTATTGGTGAGCATTTCTCCAAAGTATCACCTCACCCAGTGGTGCCCAGTGCGTTCCATGCAGGCAAAGCTCCCCTGAGGTCCTTCCTGCCCAAGGACATTTCATTTCCTTCTCAAACACCCTTGGTTTGCCCTGATGCCTCCTGAGGGTGTTCCTGGGGTGTGGATTTGGCACCTTGGTCCTCCTAAGCCTTTGCCTGGGACAGAACAGATTTCTGCAGATGTTTCCCTATAATTCATCTGCCTTTGAGTGCCCAGAGTCAGTCCCAATACCCAGCCAAGCAGCTGCCAGTCTTACAGACCTGCACTTACACCTTGCTAGTTGAGCTCTATCTCTTGGGTTTATTAATTAATTAAATTCATCTACTCTGTTCTCCATTAATTGAGCCCTGGCTGGGCAAAAACCCATTGATTTTCTTATGTATTGGTGTGCAACTGGCTTCCTTCCAGCCCTGTGTAATTGTCCCTGGGCTCAGAGCTCTTAGGACTGGACTCAATGAACCCTTTGGGTCCCTTCCAGCTCAGGACATTCTGTGATTCAAGGCAGCGCAGAGTTCAGTCACTGTTTGCACGTTGGTGTGGCTGTTTTATCTGGGGCCTTTGATAAGTGCTTTGGAAACAATGAAAGCATTGGTTTGTTCCTTTCTGTCCAATGGAAATTTTGCTGGATGTGTCTGGGGTAGAAGAGAGAAGGGTTTCACCTGCTCTCAATACAGCCACGTTGGCAGAACTTGCACCCTGTACAACACCAAAACTTGTGCATCACTGATAATCTCACACCCTGTCAGGGAACTGGGTGGTTCCAGGCTGTGTCTCCCTCCCTGCACCTGTATCTCTGATTCCTGACTTTCACCATCTGTGTCTGTTCTGCCGTGCCCCTTGCTTCCCTGGTCCGTACTAATCGTGGTGGCTTGCTTGAAAGAGAAGAACCCTCTGTGGGGGTGCCTTAGCCCAGAGCACAGCAGCTGGTGTGTCCCTGCCCAGGGCAGCCCTGGCAGGCAGCGTGGCCAGGCTGGGGCAGCCCCTGCAGCCCCTTTGTCCCCAGCACCGATCGGCAAAGGCAGGATCCCGCTCCCAGCGCCGCTCCTGGGTAAGTGCTCATGCTGGAATTAAACCTGTGCCCTCAAAAGCTGCTTTGTTGGGGTCCAAGCTGCACGCCCTGAAGCTCTTCTGCTTTTCTTCTGACTTAGGACAGGCATGGTGCTGCCAGAGGTTTCCATATGGATTTCAGTGGGCTCACAGCTTGCAGCAGAGAAACACCTGGCCCCACTGGTAAGTGCTGCATGGCAATCCTTGGGGTTGTGGAGTGTTGTCAGCCTAAACAGTGCTAGCTGCTGTCTCTTGGGATCCCATCAATGACCTCCCTCTACCTCTGAGCTGCTTGCTCAGTGTCAGAGGTCCTGAGCAGTGCCAGGAGAGACAGGAACCCAGGAACCCATGCCCCAGTGCCATGGGGACCACCAGAAGCCTCCCCTTGGCTTCTTGGCATGAGCTCTTTCTCCATCAGCGCATTCACAAAAGCTGAGCAAACCATGGACCACAAGGATGCACTGGGGCTGCTGCTCAGAATGAGAGAGCTCACAGACCTGGGGAGCTGGTCCTGCTGCTCTTTGGCTGGAGTTGCAGCCCTGGTTGTGTCTGCCAAACTGGAGGGTCCCAAAACAAGGCAAGTGGTGCTGCTCAGCAGGATGAGGTTTTGTAGCAGAAGGACTGCAGCATAAGAAGCTGTTGTTTCTGGCACTGCCCAGAGTCCCTTTCCATTGCTCCTGGATGGCTGGTTCTGCATGAGGAGTCAGAGGTGAACTGACAAGGCTCAGCACTGCAGGGATTCCTTTTCACACTGATATATTTTAACCCAGGTAAGCAGTTGCACTGTAAGTATTTGATGCTGTTTGTTTGCCCAGTGCTGGACTCTGTTAGGCTGCACTTTTGGCTTTCATAATAATAATAAATCTGACTTAAAGCAAACCAATTCAGTCTCCTCTCATTTTTTTTAACAAGAGAAGAATTGTCACTGTAGTAAAGAATTGCCATTGTAGTAAACAGGCACTTCTTTTCATCCTGAAAAGTGTCAGTTGTGAAATAACAGGTGCTTTATAGAGTTAATAGGTGTGTAGGGGATTTTGATTGCTATCCTGAGGTTTGCCACTGCAAACCTCAGATGAAAGAGCTCCAAGGGACCATCCTCTGGTGATGCTGCAGCTTTGAGTTGCTGCAGATCTGAAGTCAGGTGGTCAGAAAGTGCTGCTGGATGGCAAGTTAACTTCTGGTGAGCAGCTGTCTTGGCTCCACACCTGTGATAGCCATGTTTCTCAAAATACCCTTTTTTTCTGTATAAAGATACTGAATAGCCCTACATATGCAATGCCCATCCCTGCTGTGATTTGTGGCCAGCACACATGGTTCCTCCTGTGAGGGTGGACTGGCATGGAGCCATCCTCACTGTGGAGAAGTCCATGGAAATGGAGCCAAAACCTTGGATCCCTCAGGAGATGTTTCTTGGGGAGTGTAGAGCCATTACAAAGCTGGTGCTGTTGGGTGTTCAGAGTGGGGTTGTTTTGATGGCCAAAGTTACTGCCCCATCTCATTGCCAGTGGGGATGCAGAAGGGGGAGCAGGCAGCTCTCCAGAGGATGCGGTCTCCGTCCTGTGTGGCCCCAGGAGGCTGGGGAGCCCATGGGAGCAAGCTGGGGAGGTGATGCTGGAGCCAGAGGGGCACTGCAGGAGCCTGCCCAGGAGCTGCCTGCTCCCCCCACAGTGCCTGCTCAGCTTTGTTGGCTGTAAAGAGATTAAAGGAGCTACTTCATCCCTGCATGAGATCATCTCTCCCCTCTCATTACCCCCCCACCTCCAGTGGCTCTTGCTGTCTGTCATTCCTTTGGGGACCTGCAGCACAGCCCAGTGATGGTGCAGCAGTGCCAAACAGCACCATCCGTGGTGTCAGTGGAGTTTTGTGACCATCTGCCACATCTCGGCCTCTGCTGAGAGCCAAGCCCCACTCATGGCCGTGTCCTCCTCCTCCTCCCGCAGGTGGTGGTGCAGCTGACCGATGACCTCCTGTCGCAGGCGGTGATGATGGTGGAGGACAGCCGGCCCACGCTGGCCATCAACCTGGCCGGAGCCCGGCAGCACTGGCTGGAGGGGATGCTGCGCCACGAGATCGGTCAGCTGGGCTGCTGTGGGTGGGGGCAGAGCTGGGGACGCTCGGGGCATTCACTGCTGTCCCCTCTCCCCAGGCACCCACTACATCCGGGGGGTCAACAACACGCGGCAGCCGTGGCACAGCTCCGAGGGCCGCAAGCAGTACAGCCTGAAGCCCGCCAACCCCACCGAGGAGGGCCTGGCCAGCCTGCACAGCGTCCTGTTCCGCAAGCAGCCCTTCCTGTGGCGGGCTGCCCTGCTCTACTACACCATCGAGAGGGCCAGCCACCTCTCCTTCTCTGCCCTCTTCCAGGACCTGGAGCAGTACGTGCAGGATGCTGGGGTCCGGTGGGAGTACTGCGTGCGGGCAAAGCGGGGCCAGACGGACACCTCACAGCCAGGTACCACTGCGGGGGTCAGCTGAGCTTTGGGAAGAATTCTATTGACTTATCATATATATTTCTTTAAGAAAAAACAGAGTGTGGTATGTTCTGCTGCTGTGTAGGTTGAGCATCACCAGTCCTGCAGAGTGTAAGCTGGCACAGGCAGCCAGAACAGGCACAAACTCATGGCTAGAACACAGAAAATAAATTTATTTGCATTACCTCGCTGACTGGGGGATCCCCAGAGCAACACCCAACACCTGGGCAGAGGAACACAAGATCAAAGGGTCACCAGCCTGCTGTTCACAAGCTTATCAAGAGTTACACCCAGGTGCAAGGTCACTTGAGCAATTTACAATCCTCCAGATTAGAGTTTTGCTTTTAACCCTTTCCTCCTAACACAGCCGCAGCACCCAGTCCCTGTATCCCTCCCTATCCCAAGCACCACTCTCCCTATCCAATGGGAGTGACTTGCACAAGCTCTTGGGGAAGCAGCAGGCAAAGGAGGGGAAACATTTGGATACATTTGGATGCTTGCAGTGGTTTATCCTTTGAAAAAATTACTTGGTGATTACTTGGGAAGTATCCCAGTCGGGTCTGTGGCTCTGGCTGCACCTGGCTGCCTCCCCAGTGCGCACCCCTTGGGACCTGGCAGTCCTGAGCCCTGGCACACTCGTGGGCAGTGCCCTCATTCTCGTTATTGTGGTCAGCAAACGTTCAGGCAAGGGGAGGGTGGTGGAAGCCAGGAGCCCTCTCCCAGGCCTTTTCTGCTGCTCCAGGCTGTTTCAGTAAGGACCAGGTGTACCTGGACGGGATTCTCCGCATCCTGCGCCATCGGCAAACCATCGACTTCCCACTGCTGGCTGCCCTTGGAAAGGTAAGAGCCAGGCTGAGACTGGGGCGGGGGGTGGCTGATCCCACAATCCATCCCACCCCAAAGCTCACACAGGCTCCCTCAATCTCCTGGCTTCCCAAAAAACAGCCCTTGCCTGGCAGCCCTTCAGCTCTTTGCTGTGTACCAGGGAAAGGCTGTGCTGGGTAGGATGCAAGGAAGGACAGGACAATCCATAATCCTCTGTGGGAGACTTTCGGGAAGAGGCTTAACCCAGCAGGTTAAGCCTTTCTGGCCCTTGGCCACAGCAGTCCTGCTGTCACCTGTCCTTGCAGTGACCGAAAATTACCAAACCCACAAATCCTTGCAAATCCCACACCCCCAGCAGCTCTCCTGCTGCCTCCCCATGAGCAGCAGGGGTGTCCTGACTCACCCAGGGGGGCTGCAAGGGCACCAGATGCCCCCCATGGCACCTGCCAGGGTTTGGGGTGAGGGGACTGACCCCCATCTCCTTCCTGCCAGGTGTCCTACGAAGATGTGAATCGGCTGAAGGAATTCGGGGTGCTGGAGAAGGCTCGCATCCCCCACTTCATGCAGGACCTGGAGCGCTACATGAAGCAGCTGGATCACATTGTCACCACCAACGGCCTGAACGAGGAAGAGCTGGAGCAGCTGCTGCCTGACTGAGGGGCACCCCCTGAGGCAGCACCCCAGGGGTGTAACTGGTGCTGTTTACTGGGCTTTACTGGGGCTGGAGCGGAGGGCAGAGCCCGAGGCGGGCGCTGTGCATGTAGCGCTGTGTAGGGTAGCGCGGCCAAGGGCCCGTGTGGTTGTGTTGATGTGTCCCCTGCATCCTCCCTGTGTATTTTGGGGATGCCTGTGCTGCTCCATTTGGCTTTGGGGAGTCAGACAAGAGGGTTCAGGGAGAGTGAGGGCAGAGTTGGGGCGATGTGCTGGTCCCCGAGTGCAGAAGGCTGTGCTGGGGGATTGCTGGAGGGTGCCAGGAGGGCTCCCAGCACTGTGGGGGCACCTACCTGGGGCCAGAGACAGGGCTGGGGGCTCTGGGCTGTGCAGGGAAGAAGGGCTGCACTGCACCCACAGATCGCCCCATGGATGCCTTTTCCACTCCCTGCCCCTCCCTCATGTCCTCCACCAGCAGCAGGAAGGACTTGAATCCCCCATTACCAATCTCTGCCCAGCTCTGCACCCCAACTACAGCCACCCTGCCTGGCTTTGAGGACTCAGGGTGGGGACTGGGCTCAACGTTAGGAAAAAAGTGTGTAATAAAGGTGATGTAATGGAAAGGACGTGTGGGCAAAAGGTTGTGGATAGCATCAAAACCCAGGCTGGCACCACTGTGAACACCCACCATGCCTCTTGCTGGCACAGGCAAAGCTGCATGGTCTGAGCTGGTGTGTCAGGGGCTGGAAGGGGTCATGGACTGTGACAAACAACATACTGGACAGGGACATCAGTACATCAAAGCAGGCAAAAGTAAAAACTGCCCTGTTCCTGGTCTTAAACACATGAGCTCTGGAGCAGTCATGGCACCCTGGGAGTACCCTCTTAAGAGAAAACAAAACAAAACCCAAACCAAACAAACCCCACAGCTTCTTGTCTTACATCCCACTGAGTTCCTGCAAAGGTAGCACAGGCCAATCTGTGGCTCCAGAGAGCTCAGGCTTGATCCCAGAAGCTCCAAGTTTGGCTGCAAGCCCCGTTCTCAGCATCCCCAGCTGCCCCTCACTCCTGGTCCTGCAGGGCAGCTGCAGATTCTTCACAGGGTGCAGAGGCTGTAGCAGGCAGGGCAGCACAAAGCTTGGGAAAGGAGAGCACCTGTCTCTGGGGATTCTGCTCCCCTCTAGTCCAGCTCTCCAAGAACATGCTGGCACTTTTCACAAACCCACTGCCAGCACGGTCAGTTAAGACTCTGCTCTTTAATGTACTATTTCCTCCAGCATTGCACTCCCCAACGCTGAATGCGATACAGCGCTGCTTTAAAAAGATATTTACACACATCCCAGCATCACCCCCTTGTCAGCCCGAGGAGCGAGGCCTCAGCCCACGCCAAGACCCAACCAGGGGAAGTCTCTTGCGGCCTTTCTGTCGGAATGGCAGCAGTGACAAAGGGCAACAGAGCTACTGCGGTGGTTCTGGATTGGTTTTGGTCGCATCCCTGATGAAATAACAGCATGGAGATGGGAGAGGGCGTTGATCTGTGCCCAGGCAGGGCTAGAAGCGCTTCATCTGCCGGCGCTCCTGCCGCCGCTGCTTCTTCTCGTTGGGCTCCTGAGCCGCGGGCGCGGCCTCGGCGGTGAACCAGGGCCCCAGGATGTTCACCCACAGGAGGTACAGAGCGCGCCCCGGAGCCTGCAAAACACGTGGCACAAACTCAGGCACAAAGCCCTGTCCCTCCTTGGGGACAGGCAGGCTGGTCCTTCTGAGGGACACAAAGCAGCTGGATCAGAGCATCTCAGGGTGCACGGAAATCAAAGGCAGTGGCAGGTGCCCAAAATAAACGGCCTGGTTTCATTCCATGGTTGAGGAATGTATACAGAGCTCAGGCTTCATGCACGGAAATCCCAGCATCAGGTCTGAATTACCCAGAAGGATCCAGCTGTCCAGACATTCCGCCTCTCCTTCCTTCGGAAAACACACCCACATTTCTTTGAATTTACGAAAAAAGCGACCCAGATGGTCTCCAGGGGACAGCCGAGTCGAGGCTGCCCTCTGCCAGGCCAGCTAGGGAGGAACTTGTGGGTGAGGACTGAAATGAGATCAAGGACTGAACTGGGATAACATTCCATGCTCCCACAATTGCCTTCTGTACCTCTGTGGGATAGCCTCAAAGCAAATGTGGAATTTTTAAACTAAATGGAGATTTTTTTTTCTCCTTCTACACACACAGTTTTAGCTGGAGACACATGACAAACGTTTCAGAAGCAGAAAAGGTTTGGTGTGTTAAGGGGAATGAAAGCCTGTAGCATTTTATCTACCCAAAGGCACAGTGTGCAGCAGATCCCAGCCTTGGTGCACGCTGAATGGCTCAAAGAGCCAAACATGATGAAACACTGTTTGTTACAGACACAGAAAGACTCTGTGCACCAAGACAGCTTTGATCTGCCTCATGTTGCTTGTTGCCCATTTATGGGACCAGAGGGAAAGACAAAGGCCAGCCTAGTTTTTGCGTGGTTGACCCAGAGGGATCAGGACTTCTTTGCCTTGTTCAGCCGAAATTTTAAACAAGATGTGACAAGGAGATTAAAAAACATATCAGGAAATAATTCAGGCCTGAAACATGACACTGAAATGAAATAGATAAATAATGTCCTCCATCCTGAAGACAGGGAAAGAAAGCAACACTGCAGAGCAAGATGGAAAACAGCAGGGCTGGGGCTTACCAAGAGCCAGAAGTACCAGACGTAGAGCGAGAAGCAGCTCAGCACTTGGACTATAGCTGTCAGCAGGATCACATCCTTGAGGTGCCTGAGGGAACAAAAGCAAAACATTAATCTTTCATTCCAAGCCCTGGCAAACACAGCAGCTCTGCCAGCACAGTCTGCTCTGCCCCAGGGGAGTGACCCTGCCCAAGCCAGGCTGGCCCTGCTTTGCCACACACCGTTATCTAGAAGAATCAAAGCAGCAAACAAACAACAACAGCAAAATAGTCTGATGAATTAAAGAGATCACCTCCCTCTGAAAAAACAACATTGAGAAAGCTGAGGAATTGCTGGGGGTTGGAAATCAGCAACAAAACCACCCCCCACCCCCACAGCTGCAGCCAGCACTGCTGATTTGACACCTATAATGACATAAAGTGTAACTCCTCATGACTGGCTGTGCCGAAGGGAGCCATGAATCTTCCCCATGCCATTTCACAGGCTGACAGACACTTGGGGTCACTAAAGGACAAGCACACCACAAGCTGAGCTACAGCAACAGACGGCTCCTCCTCCCGTCCTGCTTATCTGACTCCAGCCCTTCCATGCCAGCCTGAGGCAGAGCTGAGAGCAGCCAAGGAGAGGAATCAGCTGCCCACACTTCAGCCACCACCCTTGGGGCATCTGACACCCAGGAGAGGTAAACAGGTATTAGTTTTTCAACACAAGCCTCGGGGAGTGCCATGAAGGTTTAGAAAACAGGCCAACTCTCACTCTGGTTAAATCATCATCAGCTGGAGTAAAAATCCCTTGAGTCACATTCAAGAATGGAGACAAGAAAACAAAGGCTATGGCATAAACAACATCGACTCAAGACACTGCAGAATCCACCACCACCAGCTCTAGCACGAGACACTGAGGGTTCAGTGACCTCTGGCATTACCAGAGGCCACAGAAGGGTGAAGGCAGAGCTCCCACCAAGGCAAACTCTCCCAGAGATCATGAATATTGGCTTTTCCCAACCCCAGAGCAACACAAAGCATCCATTTCAGCAACAGACAGCACGAGAGAAATGCCATGAAATCCACAGTGTTCCAGAAGCAGCTCCAAAGGAGCAGCATTAACCAGCTGCAGCAGGCTTAGCTAAGGGGCTGGAAATACCCACTGCTTTGTGAAATACCTGCTAGCCTAGGGTGGTGCCCTGACCCCCAGAGAGGTAATTTAGAGCTACAGGGTAAGGATTGGAACTTCAGCTCTGAAGATTTTGTTTTTAGAGCTCTGCCTCCCCTGTGTTTTGCATAGCCCATGACTCAGATAAGCATTAATTCATTTTAATGTGTGATAAACCCCACCCCAAATGCTCAGGCAGAAAAACCTCTGTGTCTCAGCAGCAAGTGAAGTACATCTGCACTCAGGACTGCAGCAGGGCTGTGCCTGTCACCTTTTCACAGCAGGTGCTGTGATCCCTGTGCTGCCTCCTGTCAGTGACATCCCTGACAGCACCATCACACACACAGGGCAGTTCTCAGGCACTCTGCCTCAGTGCCCCAGTGCACAACTCCAAGAGGCACCTTCCACAATCAGGAGCACACCCCAAACATCAAAATTCTGTATTTTCGTTCTTTAACTGTCACACATTGTTTCACTAAAAAGGTATTCAAAATATTTTGCAATTCCACTCTAGAGAGCCAAACCAGTGTAAAATGGGAACAAAACACTTGGCTGAGCAGCAAGTGACCAGCTCATAGGTCACACCCCCTCTCCTCCTGGCCTTGTCCCCCCCTGAGTCTCTTACACCAGACATCTGAGTCACCCCTGCTGCAGGCACTAAAGGCACCATTCCACTAACCCAGACACAAGGTGAGAGCTCATCCTGTGCAGAGACAGCAGGTTCTGCACCCCACTGCCTGCTGCTGATAACATCCCCAGGCAAAAATCAAAACTTACTTTAATGAAACTGTATACATCAATATATGACCCTGGCAGCCTGAGAACACCCGATGCAACACAGAGGGCTCAGGTGCAAACAAGGCCCCACTGTGCTTCTTCAAAAGCCTGGCAGCAAGGGAAGGACAGAGGTAAACCTGGAGCTGTAGCCCAAAGACATGTGAGGAAGGAGCCAGGACCTCAGCACCTCGCTGAGCACACGCTGAAGATCCCCAGCAGAGCTGGACCTGGGCAGAGGCTGAGGGCAGGGAAGACAAAGAGCAAAGCCCAATGTGTCCACAACCACCTGGCAGTTTTCTGTAACTAGTTTGAGGCTCACTGTTGGAAAATATGTAAATCTAGAAGGTATTTCTGCTGTACTAGCAACGTCTCTTTATTTTATTTAGCAGCTTTGCAGGAATTACTGCTGTGTTTCCTGTAATACTGTGGCATTCCTTCACCAAGGAAAAGAGGAAAAGACAGTTACAGTGGCACCAAGGAGACTGGACAGGCAGAGACTCAGTGCTGTCTGCAGAGGGACACGAAGAATGCACAAGCATGGGGGACAGAAATGGCTGAGGAGGTGACAGGAGCTGGCTGAGACAGAGACAGGGAGTTTTAGCGTGCAGACCATTTCAAGACATGGCCAGTTTGCAGCCAGGATGGCGTAACTGGCAGCAAAACCCTTCTGCTCTGTCAAGCATTACCTGCTGTGCTGGTTTAAAAAGAAAACACCTATCACTGTGTGCTGCAGCAGTGTTTGTTAACTGAAAGATGATTGTAAACTACTCCTGCTGAACTTTTTGTGATCTCTTACCTCTACAGCTCAGCCCTGTGGACAGTGACCGTGCCAGGCTGACACACCCACGTCGTGGCTCCTGACTGGAGCACACCAAGCCAAGTGTTCAGGTAATAAGGACAGTTAAGGTACACTCTGAGAAAAAAAGGCTCCAAACTTCCAGCTCCCCTCATGCCCATGCCAGAGGGCAAGCTGAGGAGGGAGCTGAGGCCCAGCCTTGTCCTCGGGAGCCTCTCCTGGCTCTGTGTGCACGCTCAGGCAGCAGGTCCTGCTCACCTGGACTCGTGCGAGTGTGGACACTCACTCTGCCATCCCCTGCTCCATATTCAGGTCAATTCCCCCGTCGGCAAGGCTGCCATCGTCTGTGAAAGACGGCTTTGCCATGGAGTTCATGGACCGGTAGCTGGTGCCGTAGACCACCAAGCTGAAGACGAACGCGACCTGCAACAGGGAAGCGCTGTCAGCTGCGACCCCGGGGCCGGGGCCACGAACGAGCCCCGGCCCGGGTGCCCCCGCCGGGGCAGAACACGGTGCCCACGGTGCCCGGCGCTCACCCACGTCCACGCGGAGGCGGCCGAGTAGAAGATGACCAGGTTCACTAGGGCGTACACGGCCTGCGGAGAGAGCACGGCACAGCTTTCCTCGTCTGCCCGCTCCCAACCCGGCCCCGGCCCCGCCGGCGCGCCCGGCCGCACTCACGGAGGCTCCCAGGATGATGCGGAGGTAGAAGCGCAGCGTCTCCCGGTTCTCCTCGAAGATCTGCTTCTTGCCCTTGGTGCCCGCCTTCCCCTTGGGCTGCGGAGCCAAGAGAGGCGGTCAGCGTCTCCCGGGAGCCCCGGGCCCCGCAACCCCGGCCCCGCACTCACCGCCATGGCCGCGCCGGCTCCGCGCTCCGCTTCCCGCGGACGTGACGCGACGGAAGCGGCGGGACAGAGCCCCGGGCGGGCGGGACAGAGCCCCGGGCGGGCGGGACAGAGCTCCGGGGTGGGCGGGACAGAGCCCCGGGCGGGCGGGACAGAGCCCCGGGCAGGCGGGACAGAGCCCCGGGCGGGCGGGACAGAGCCCCGGGCAGGCGGGACAGAGCCCCGGGCAGGCGGGACAGAGCCCCGGGCAGGCGGGACAGAGCTCCGGGGTGGGCGGGACAGAGCCCCGGGCGGGCGGGACAGAGCCCCGGGCGGGCGGGACAGAGCCGGGACGGGCGGGACAGAAACCCGGGGCGGGCGGGACAGAGCTGCGGGGCGGGACAGAGCCCCGGGCGGGCGGGACAGAGGTCCGGGGCGGGCGGGACAGAGCCCTGGGCAGGCGGGACAGAGCCCCGGGGTCGGGCGGGACAGAGCCCCGGGCAGGCGGGACAGAGCTCCGGGGCGGGACAGAGCCCCGGGCAGGCGGGACAGAGCCCCGGGGCCGGGCGGGCTGGGCGCGCCTCGGGCCGGGAGGGGATGGCCCTGTCCCACGGTCCTGCCATGGAATCGCGGAATAGCGAGGCTGGAAAGGATCAGTTGGTCCAACCTCCCTGCTCAAGTAGGGTCTTACCAGAAGTGGTTTTTGAATGTCTCCAGTGAGGGAGACTCCGCACCCTTTCTGGACAAGCGAACTGGAAAGAACTTCACTGTGCGAGTAACAACGCAAAGGAACAGAAAGATTGCCCAGCATGGCACTGGGACCATCCACAGTGCTCCCAGCCATCCTGGGCTGGAAATAGCCTTAGCTGTAGGGAGCTTGACTCTGAGCCTGCACCTCAACACCAGGAACAAGATCTTGCCAGCCATCCTGCCAGCTCCTTCACGCACAGCTCCCACGGTGCTGCCATCCCAGCCTTACCCACTCTGGCCCCTTTTGACCCTCAGTCAGTCTGAGCCCTTCCCCAAACCTTTGGAAAGGACACGGTTCCGAGTTCTCCACAAGTGTTTATTGTCCCAATACACAGGAGACAGAGGCACGGCTGGATCCCCACGGACCTGTGGCTGTGTTAGCACAACACCCTTGGGAGGAGATGCAGGCACAAGGAGGTGCAGGGCACTGGGGCTGTGGGGCCGGGGAGGAGGTAGCTTGAGGTGCAGTAGTGCAGCAGCATGGCTGAAGTGTGCAAGTATCTGCCCCAGGTGGGGAAGGCACTGGAATTGGCACGATGGGCACACCAGGGGCTGCTCCTCACACCAGGCCCAGCTGAATGGTGCTGGGAAAAATGGGCTTGTACCCTAATCACCCCCATTCCAGGAAAGTGCAGAGGCATCAGCAAATACACTTTTCAGTGCAGGAGGGACCTGGAGATGCCATCTGCTTGACAAACTTAATGGAAAGGTGTATTCTATCCTTTTTCTGACACTTTGTCATCCAGAAAGGATCCCCTACACTGATGGCGAAAGTGAGGCAGTGCAGATTGGTACCTTTGTAGTGTTACTCCCCCTCCAGCTATCCCAGGGCTGCCTGTACCTTTATTCCAGTCCATATCCTTGCCCTCTCTGCCCAAAGCCTGGCTGCAGTGTGGGGGAATCAGTGCCACCACAGAGGGGTTTGACTGTCTGTATTTCATCTCTCCTCCCCATGGCAGGGGGGCAGAGCAGCCAGGTCACCCCCCTGGAACAGGAGGCTAATGCTTGGTGGCTCATTCCCAGGTTCTTGCAGGAGACAGGACACAGGCAGAGAAGGGTGGGACACCCAAACCCCCAGCAGCACCTGGCCGGTCCCTTTGGGCCAGAGATGAGGGACAGAGCCTGGAGGGAGGGACTTGATTTTGAGGGGCATAGAGGGTGGGGACAGGGCACAGGGAGGAACTCACTGCTCTGCATGGCTAAAGTCATAGCAGAAATTTAAGTTGCTGGGAGGCTTTGGGATGGGAGGAGGGTTGTCAGGAATGCTGATGTTCTCCAGGTCCAGGAGCCGCAGCTTGAGCTCCATGGACAGCAGGACATCAAGGTCTGTCTGTGTTCTCTCACTTGTCATCTCCTTGCCCAGAAGCACATTCAGCCCATCTGTCCAGAGGCAGAACTGGGGAAGCAGAGCATGGGCATCTCTGGCACCAGCCCTGGGCAGCCAGAGAGCCCATCTCTCCCCTGCTGTGGCTTCCACCCCCCAGGGACACACAGAGCTCACTCCCTGACTGCTGTGCCCTGGCACCACATCTTAGGCACAGTGTGCCACCCCAGCGGGCCCCTGGAGCTCACCTCGTACCGGGTGGGGGCAACGAAGTTGAGGCAGTATTCCTCCACATCGTGCACAATAGAGAAGGCCAGCTCCAGGACATCCTGCAGGGACAGCACAGGGGCTAGCTGGCTTCTCAGCTGGACTCCACCCAGCCCTGGTGGGGTTCAGAGCAGGAGCTGCACCCAGCCTCCTCCTCTGCACTCCAGGAGACCCAAGAGGTCTCTGTCCATGAAACCACACAACCTGCCAGCATCTACCCACTCCCAAAACCCATTCCCAGCTGGACAGGATAGGGTGTGAGGTGCTGACCTTGTTCTGCTTCCCAGAGCTCTTCTCCTTTGTGTGTGGACACTCCTTCCCCACCAGCAGCATCTTCATGTCTGCCACAGGAACTGCAGCAAGTGGAAGAGCTATGCATTAATTCTCCCTCTTCCCCTCCTTCAGGTGCCCCATGTGCAGAGCCCAGTACAACCCAAATGTGGGGACTCACAGCCATCCACAGCTTGGGGTGGGGGGGGCTCAAACCCTCTGCAGCACCCTTTGGGAAGCCAGTCTGCCCCAGCCTGAACTCCCACAGCTCCCAGTCCCACAATACCAGCAGACACTGGGACAGCCAGGCAGCAGCTAAGCAGAGGGGCAATTCCCACCTTAAGGCAGTCTAAACCTGGAGGTTATCAGAGGGCTCCCCTCCCTCCTTCCCACCCTCTCTTTCTCTCCATCACCTACTTTTCTCTGTCAGGCTCTCGATGGGGGGAGACTGCACCCCCTCCTCCACGTCCCCATAGTGCAGCACCTTGTGGTTGGGGGACAGGCGGCAGTACCACAGCTTGTCTGCAGCAGAAGAGCCATGAGAAATTCTCAGCCTCCCCTTGCAGAGATGCCCTTCCCAAGGGGCATGGAGCTGCCCCCTTATCAGCACTCCCCATTTCTCCCAGCCCATGGGTTTAGCCCATACCAGCTGTCCAGGAAGTTGGGCATTCTACTCCCAGAGATTAACTGGGACTTCCCCAGTGGCAGGGGACATGGGAATAAGCCTCTGTCCCCCTGCCAGGCCCCCACTCTGGAGCAGGGCTGTGCACCCACCCTGCCTGCGGCGGCTGCTGATCTTGCGGAAGAGCGTTCCCTCGCAGAGGTGCAGCAGGCGCTGCTGTCGGATCAGCTCCAGCAGCTCCGGCTTCAGCTTCTCCCGCAGCTCCCTGGGGTGACAGCCAGCACAAGAGGAGCACAGCCATTTCAACAGGCACTCACTGACCTCCCAGCCTGACTGTCCCTGCCCCAGGCCCCCATCACAGCTCCCCTCCCTGCCCACAGCCCACTCACAGCACAGGCACAGCCAGCGTCTCCTCCTGGTGCAGCCGCTCCGTCTGCCGCAGCTTCAAGATCTCGCTGTAGTTCAGTGCGTTCACTCTGGTCTTGAACAGCTCCAGGGACGTGGGCTTGAGGGACAGGGTCCTGGTGATCTGCTCCCGCACCACCTGCATCACCTGCCACGCACAGGACGTCAACTCCAGTTTGGCAACACTCCCCAGATCCCTGAATTTGTACTCCCATCCAGGGAAGAAGCATCCCCCCTCACCTTGTCAAAGTCTTCCTGGGTTGCTCTCATCTCCTTCCAGGTCTTGTTCACCAGCTGGATGCAGATGCAGAACAGCTCTTGAAAGAAATGATCCTGCCCGAAGAACATAGGGTAAAAGGCCTGAGCCGTCTCCGAGCCTGTGGTGAGAAGGACAGATGATGCCAGACTCCCCAGTTTTTCCAGGGAATTTCAGTTTCCAGGTAAACCTGGGTAATTCCCAGCCCTACATCCCCCTCCCATGCTGTCAGCCATGCCAGAGCCTGGTGGCCACATGGATGCAGTGCCCTGCCCTGGCAGCTTGTTCCCCAAGCAGCAGGGCAGGGAGAAGGACAAGCTTGGGCACACGTACATGGCTCTCCAATGTGCAGGATCTCACAGAGGATCAGGGTGAGCTGGATGCTGCTCCGAGCAAAGGGACACTCGTGTTTGTCTTCCCGGCTGCTGTTCTCGAGGATAAACTGGAGAAGAGGGACATAACCTCATGTTACATGGATTTGGAGGGCTGCCCCAACAGTGAGTATCAGACTTGCCACACTCCTCCTGCATTCCTAGTCAAGCTGTCCCCCCAATAGGTGAAGCCATCTCTAACACAAGTGACCCACTCTTCCCAAAATCCAGCCCCAGCCTCCTCCTTCCCTTGTGGCAGTGTGGGAGCTGGTCACTGGCACTGCAGGTTGGAGCATGGCTCATGCCCTGCTGCTTTTGCCCAAACTGCCCCAGTTTGCTCAAGGCCTGGAAACTAAGCTGTGAGCAAACCCTTAAAAATTATGGGGACCCTTCAGAAGCACTGGCCTCAAATGGCTTCTCCCACCCACAGGAAGGACTCATCTCCATCTGAAACAGAGCAAGGACACTTGCCTGGGTGTGGCCAAGGACAGATCACAAGGAAGGAAAAGAAGGTGGAAATCCACCAGCATTTCTCCACCAGGGAGTTCCCTGGGAGAGCACAGCACCTACCCTGCTGTAGGCATTCGGGGTGTTCCTGGAGAAATACACCATGTTGTCCAGAGCAAGGAGTCCGGGTGGGGCACGGCGGAGATCCTCTGCTGGGTTGCTGTTGTTCTAGGAGGACACAAAGGATGCAATTTAGCAGCAGCTGCTTTGTTCTTCAAGCAGCAGTGGCTTCCCAACACAGCCATGGGGCTTGCCTTTGAGTCCCAGCACTCCACAGCACTTGCTGTTCAGGAGTGCTGAGGGAGCAGAAGGGAGGTACTGCAAGGTGGTCCCTCAGCACCAACAGGGACACCTGGCTTGAGGGAGCCATCAGAAGGTGCCACCAGGGCCATGTGGTGGGGCCAGCGTGGGGCTCAGGGGGATGCAGGGGGAACACACCAAGAAGCCCAGCTTGCGGAACTCCTTGGCGCACAGGGATCGCCGGCGCTCGGTGCTGAAGGTGCCAGCAGCTGCCTCGCTCTCCGACTCAAAAGCAGCCTGGCGCAGGGACTGCAGGAGATCCCGCTGCTCCTGGAGGGACAGAGGAGAGGAGAGGATGCCAGTGAACCCCACAGCACCAGGTTCTCCCAGGGCAAACCCAAATGGGTTGGGTTCACCCAAACGTGAGCTACTTCCACTGGTGGAAGGGACCAACTTGCAAGGGGAGTACTCCCAGACCTGTGAGTAGGGATCCATGGACATTTTCATGCGATGCTCACACAAGTTGAGGCTGACAGACTGCAGCACGTAAAGATAATGGGCCATCTCATCCCCCAGCGGCTCAGAGCTGTGGATAATGTTCTACAGGAGATCATGAGACAGAAGGTTCCCCCATGCTGCTGCTTCCAGTCCAAGCACAGAACCCAATAGCCAAATCCCAGCAGGTCCTGCTGCTCAAAGGGGTGTTGGGAAGTGGGAAACTCCCCTTTGGGTTGGGCAAGATCTGTGTGCACTGAACTGCAGGCAGATGGGGGTGCAACCCTGGGCACGTGGGTGCCAGTAGAGCAGCACCCATAGGCATTCTCAAGGAAGGGGTATGGGGCACACAGGCAACCCAGCCAAGCATGGTCACCAAAGGTTGGGGCTCAGGGGACAGGGCCTGGGGAGAAAGGACAGAGAATGAAGCACAGAGCAGACCCTTGCACAACCCCAGCTCCTCACCTTGTGGATAAACTGCCTGATGTTCTTCTCCCTCAGGTATTCCATCATGTCCTAGGAAACAAAAAGGCTGTGAGACATTCCCCAGCTCAGCACACCACCATTTCCCCCCAAAAAAGGAGGAGGCAGAGTGAGGACATAGACTTTAAACATCTCTGGGCACTTCTTGTGGCCCTGCCATCCTAAAGAACACAAACCCCGCAGCAGAGGACCCAGCTGCCCAAGGTCCCATCACAGAAGGAGCCCACCCTGAGAGCTCAGATGTGCCAAGGGCTGGGTCGTTACAATCGCTGAGCCACCACCAACTGTGATACTTCTGCCATTTGAGACAAAAAGTCCTGACAGCTGAGGGCTCTCAGCAGAGCACCCCGCTGACAGGGGCACCGTGGTGCCTGACTCTGCACTGCCACCACCCTGCCATGGGGGCCCTCACCCGGCGCTCGGTGTCGGTGGCGCTCAGCAGCAGCGCAATGAGCAGAGCCATGGCCTTCAGCTGCAGCTGGGCATTTGTCCTGTGGGAGGAAGAGCAGGAGGATGTGAGAGCCAGCAGCTCTGAGGAGGGGGGTGAACGGTGCTCCAGCCTCTCCACTTACACCTGCAGGTGGGTGAGAAGGCGGTCCAGTGTCACTTCTTTTTTGACCACCTCAAAGAGGAGGCGACTGGTAGGCACCATATTCTCCAAGATGGACAAGGAGAGCTGCTGGATAGATGCATCCACTGCATTCATGTTGACATAACTCACTATCTAGGAGACACAAAACCATCTGTCAATGGCAGGCTGAGCCTGGAGCACAAGGATAACAAGGGATGCCACAGTCACAAATTCTGGACATTGTAGAAAACTCTTACCTTCTTGATGAAAACTGTACTAAGATTTTCCCAGGAAACAAAATCATGCTCCATCAGCTCTGTGAAGGCTTTGAGGGTATGAGCCAGCATCTCCCCTGTACTGGAGGGACAGATGAACAAATACAGTGAGGATGGCACCAGATACCCTGATCCATCCTATGGTGGTGTCTCTGCAGTTGGACATTGGTGGGCATGTTAGAAACAGCTAGGGAAGAGAGCAGTGAGCAGGAGAAAGGAAAGAGACTGTTGGGTAAGAAAACAGACTTAGTCATCCCAGGAAGTTGACTTGCCCAGGAAGTCAAGGCAGGGGAAGTTCAGTAGTTGGAAGCTGCATCCTCATGGTACAAAGATCACTGCAGACAAGCCCTCAGGAAAGCTGAACCACCCCATACCCCTCCCTCTACTTCCAAGAAACCTGCTGCATTGCCTGGTTCCACATTCTCTGTGTGACAGGAGCTCAGAGCAGCTGCACCACCACATCCTGGCAGAGTCACACAGGCAGTGGTATTTGGCAACCAGGGTTTTCTCAAGCTCCTTGCAGAACTCTTGAAGCTATAACCTCAGGGCAGAGGGATCATTCAGTGTGACAGGAATGAGGAGCAGCACTGGAGGCTAAGATGATCACTGGAGTTTCCTGGTAGGAAACCCCATGAGGATACAGATAACCCAGCCAGGGAAGGGATAGAAGGTTCAAGTCTGGGCACATTCACAAGGAGTCAGGACTGCATATCTGTGGGGACCTTCCCCTGGCTGCCAGCATGCAGGGACACAGCCACAGAACAGGCATCAACAAGTCAGGAACACAGAGTCCACTCCAACATCCAGCTTGGAGCTCATGCAGCATTAGCAAGGGAGAAGAAAAGTCAAAGACTGCAAGTAAAGTCCTGTCCTGATACTAACTCGTTCCCTTCTTCTACAATAGAGTAGATTTGCTTCAAGCCATTCCTGCTGATGAACTCTTGAGCAAAGGTAACATCCTGGGAGAGGCTTGCAAGCTTCTTCAGTGAGTCAGTCTTCACATCCACATTCTTGCTCTGGATCCCGATATACAACTGCTCTGCTTCTTGGTCCTACCAGGAAGGAAAGAATCAACCCAAAGGGGCTCATAGAAAGACAGCGAGAAGCTTGAAGGTGGCTGTAAGAGCTGAAGTGCAAGTTTTGGAAGGAGCCTTAGGCTAGAACAGCCCCAGTAAGGAACTGGACAGAGAAACAGAGCCACCAGAGAAGAGACCAGGTGGAGCTGAGGATGGAGGTCAAACTGGCATGACACCAAGAAGACTTGATGAGTTGGCCCCCACGTCCAAAGCATTTCAAGATGATTTAATTTCTTTTCAAACTCCCCCAAGATCTGCCAAGGGAAAATGAAGGCTGAGACATGTCTCCTGCCTATGTTATTTCTGCTGGGTCTGAGGCACAGAGAAGAGCCATCACGAGCTCAAGTCACAGAGGCAGTCAGAGGCAGAGGGCTCAGAGCACCCCACTGCAGGGGCACGGAGCACCAGAGCACACAGCAGAGACAGGGGGGCAGAGGGACGTACCGGGGAGGTGGTCAGCCGTAAAATGCTCCCGTTCTTAATGTCCCTGCGGTTCTGTAAGGAGAGAAGGAGCCGGTGAGCCGCTGGGCGCTGCGGCAGCGGGGCCGGGGGCCGGGGGGTGTCTCACCGACTCGGTGATGTAGGTCTGCCGCCCGTCCGCGTACTGCAGGGCATAGCGCTCGGCGTTGGGTAGGTTCCACCTGCGGCCAGGGGCGGCCGGTCACAGCCCCGCTCGGCTGGTGCCGGCAGCCAGCGGGTCACGGCAGCCCGGTCACGGGCAGCTGTCACCACTCGCGGGCAGCGAGTGCGGTACTCACGCATCACAGACGTCCTTGAGCACTGAGGCGAGCGGCTTGGTCTGCGAGAGGGAGGGAGGCCGGCCGTGAGGCGGGGCGGGGGGCGCGGGGAGGGGTGCGGGGTCACGGGCAGTACCTGCTGGAGCTCGATGAGTTGCGGGACGGCTCCCACCATCTGGATGGCGATCTTCACCACGTCCTTGGGCGGCGGCATGGCTCCCGCGGCGGCCCCGCACCGCCGGCAGTTCCGGGTTGTTGCCGCCGCCGCCGCCGCCGCCTCCCCTCACGAAGGGCCCGGTCGCCTCACCGAGGCCTTGCGCCGCCACCCCAGCCCCGGGCAGGCCCGGCCCCCTCACCTGAGCTGACGCGGGTGTGGCAGGACCCACCTCCGGCAGCAGGACAGGGCCTCCTGCCCGGAAAGGAACCCCATCCCCTGGGCGAGGGCAGAGAGGAGGCACAGCCTGGGGCAAGGTGAGAAACTCTGGAAAGTTTTTGTTTATTCACGTCAGAGAACACTCTGTACAAATATGACAGGCAATTTTCTTCCCTTGCAAAAAAAAAAAAAAAAAAGTATAAAAATAATCTTTATATATGAATCAAAAGTTCATTTGCAACTGTAAATTTTTTCTCTAGGTATCCTTTTCGGGAGGTCGTCTAACTGGTGGTGGACATGAACACTGGGGAGGAGGGCAAGGGCCAGGCAGTACATGAAGAGCTCGAGCTACACCAAAGCCACGGAGCCTTGTGAACAGGCAGGACCAAGGGATTCCAGTCAGCTTCCATGTGGAGAGGGGAAGGTTCAGGGACTGGCAGCGTGCAGGCTGGAAGTTCAGCCCCCAGAGGGTTGTCTGTCTTGCCAGCAGCAGCTGCCAAACTCGTGTCCCATTGCTCCTCCTGAGTTGTTCACGCTTTCCCCAAAGAGGCTGCCAGTGCTTTGTTACTGCAGAAATTAACAGTCCTTGTGGAGGAGTCCCACGCAGAATGAGAGGGCCTGAGGAGCCACTCCAGGGACACAGGTCCCAAGCACAAGCTCTTCTCATCTCTGCAAGCTTTTCATATTTTACATCCCTTAGTCTGGTGCTGCAGCTGGTTGTGTGGGTCACAGGCAGTGAGCAGCTACGCAGAGAAATTAAACATCAGCTGTTTAAGTGGACGGCTGGAAGCTCCCTGTGTGCAGCAGCCAGCCATGGCCTGGCCTGGCTCTCTGTTCAGCAGTTTGCAGAGCAGGAAAGGCAGGACAGCTGCTTCCACTGTGGTGGCAGGAAGATGTGCAAAACTAAAGACACTCACAGGACTTGACCAAAACCCAAAGTTGGGGCTTGCAAAATACAATACAAATTCCATCAGGACATTTTTACTCCAATTAAACTGCACAAGGTCCCAGCCTGGTACCAGCTGATGATCCTAAAGAAGCCAACAGCAGACCTTCCATTACAAAGCAATGAAGAAAATGTTGAGGAAAAATGATGCAGAGAAAGCATCACAGCAGGTAAAGACCTGCCACAGGATCAGGAACTGGGAGTGTGGGTATGGGCACTAAGGGAGCAAATTCAAATATGCAGAAAACCTGATCCTGAGAGAAAAAGGGGTAAAAAAAGCTCACTATTTTGACAACACCTACATAACCTGTCACAGCAAAATACTACTGAATTGTAACTGCTTGGTCACCTTTCAGACAGTTGCAAGTTCAAGTGCAATGGTTGGAAAAACCCAGCTATTTGCTAATATGAGCAGGCTCTGATGTCCCTGGAGTACCTTACAGGCACCAGCTGAAGCAGTCTTATCCTTTGAAACATTTCTTCAGTCAGGCAAAACCAAAAATTAAAAACAAAACCATACTGGCACCTCTGCTTTAGCCCTGTAGAAACAGCACAGCTGCTGGACAAGGAGCTGGAGCCCCTGGGGCTGTGCATCAGAAGGCTGGTGAAAGCAGATCCAACATTCCTGCTGATGCACCAACAGGGAAAGGCTCAGTGCTCCTGGGTCCTACAAGGAGCATTCAGCTCCTGAATCCCACTAGGAGGCACAGCTGGCTAAAAAAAAGTGCTTTTTGTAAAACATACTAGCTTGGTCTGAAGTCACTGAAAGAAATAGACACTTTGGTGCCATTTTTTTTTCCTCTTGATGCCTATTGGAAATAAAACTACCCCAATCTGAACTACTAACACAAAGAAATCTAACAAACAACCTCTGGGCTTGTGAACTGACCATGGTATTGGGGGTCCTTGTAGCAGCTGGTACCTAGGAGGTGCAAAGTGCCTCTGGGAGTGCAGGAAAAACCAAGGCATGCAGATTGGAGGAAGCTCAGAGAGGCACGTGGGCAAATTCTGCAGGTGAACTGGGAACACTCAAAACACAGAGCCTTTGAAGTGAGGCCCAGGATCCAGTGGAGAGATGTGGGGGGAAAGCTGCACGTGGATCTTGCACGTGCACCAGAGGGAGAAGCAAACTACAGGGAGGCTCCCAGCCTGCAAGTCCACATCTCTTGGTTCTGAGTCCATTTGAGAGCATCTCTGAATGACTCGGCCATCGAGCTCTAGCACAAAAGGAATCCAAAAATAGACACTTTCCAAAGAGTTACAAAACAGTCCGTGTTTGCAGGGCTCACAGCCGCACTGAGAAGTCAGAGGTTGAGGACAGGCACATCAAAGAGGTCACAGACACCTTCACTCTCATCCAGGTTGTAGATGTAGTCGTGATCTCCAGGTGGAGGGGAGAGGCGGAGCAGGGGAGCAAACACTGGGGAAAGAGAAGCCCAGGGTTGGTTACAAAACTCAGCACTCCCACCCCAGCTGAGAGCTGCCAATGGCACTGAGCAGCGCAGCCACCTCACAGGAACAGTCTTTGAGGTGGCCTCAGTCAGCCTCACAGAACTGAAGAGACTCTTGGGTCTCACACCTCTCTCAGGGACTGGCAGGACAGTGAGAACTGAGTCTGTGTCCAGAGCCCAGAAAAGATGAGGGCAAGTCTGCAGTCACAAGGCTTCCAGCTGGGTAAAGTCACACAGCATGGTCTTCCTCCCAGGAAGGCCACACCATGACAGGAGACTCTGAGACTCACCTTCAGATGACATCAGCTCTTCCAGCAGCTCAGAGTTCACACATTCTGGGGAAGAGACAAGCATGGTAGTGAAACAGTCTGCTCTCCTGGTCTGCTCCTGAGTAGTTCCCCACTTTCCCCACCCTTGTTATCCCTTCTCTGGCTAAGGCACAGCATGTGCAGCAGGCAGTGAAAGGAAGCTTGTGCTTAAAAGAGATAAAACCATGTAGTAAATGTAATTCCAGCACAAAACACTATGAGAGAGCTCCAGCTCCTGTGGCTTAGATTGCACAGCCTTAAAGCAGCTGCCAGTGCCAGGGCAACATTACTGGGATCACACAGAGGATGAGAGGCTGCATGGAGTGTGCTGCAAGGACTGCTCCTCTGAGCTCTGCTGTGCTGCTCTCCTCCAGTCCTGAGTGTTGCCTCTGTAGCTGTTGACTCTGTTTTATCCTTTGCTCCTGGATTTTTTACCTTCCCCCTCCAAACTGGGAAGAATACTCCATAAAAGCACATATTTTACCATAGAAAGTAAATATCTCCTTTACAATAGCGTCCACATAGTGACACAGAAGAGTTACTTTGGGTAAGTTAGATCTCCTACACAGCTGGGGCTTTGCAGCAGTTTATATCTCACACTGTGAACTCAAACTTACTCTTCAGATGTACTTAGACATCATCAAGACTTCATCCTTTATCTGTAGCAGAGGTGCTGGGCAAGGAGGAAGGATGTTCTCCAGGCTGACTGTGGAGCCCAGGGCTAAGAGCACATAGATTGGAGACTCACATGCGTCTGTGTTTGGGTGTGTGGGGATTTCTACCCAAAGGCAGCACCTCCACAAAGCATCTGCCAGAGCATGGAATGAAGGACAGCTGTTGTACATCCCCTGTGACCACCACTGAAGTACTTGGGTGTACTTGGCCCTGCCTTGCTGTGGGGCTACAAAGTATTTGGCCAGCAGTGAAGAGAAATAATTGTACTGATAGTTTCCCAGGTTAGGTTTATGTCAGACCAAATTCCTTCATGTTTTCTGCCCTTAACCCAGAGTCTGTCCCACCATTAGGCAGCAACCCACAGATATTCCTTGGGCAGAGTCAGAACTCCAAACACAAGTAACAGCATCTCCCTCCCCTACTGCTCCAAAATTACCAGTTCCTCCACCACCACCACTGAGAAGTATTTTGAAGAGAGAACATTATCTCCCCAGATTATTTGCTTGGATTAGCCTTAGGCAGCTAAAGCTGAAACAAGACTTAGCAGGGATTTTTCTTTTCCATACTGCTGAGAAGCTGAAGGAGGAGCATGGAAAGGCTGAACATGGATTAGTGTCAGCATGGGGACAGGAAAGCCCTTGCTGGTGCACTGCAGGCAAGATCTAACAGAGGCTGCTGGGAACATGGAGACAGAAAAATACATACAGAACCAGTAATTTTAAGAGTGCCTAACTACTCTTTAGTAGAAGGCCATCAGCCACCAATGACCACAAGACCACAAGCACCTTACAAAACCACATCCACAAAATAATCCAAAAGGGAGCGAATCAAACAAATTGTCCCTTTTCTGTGGATAGATGGGCACAGAAAAAAGCTGTGGTCAGGGAATGAACGTACCTCTCATTGGATCAAACATCTCTGACAGCTCTTTGGGAAGTTCCAGTACTGCAAATACAACAAACCAGATGGTTTGGATCATTACATGAAGAGTCTGAAATGCTTTACAGCAGAATCACCCACAAACCTACTGTGCTCCTTACACACCCAAATCATCCAGAAATTCTGTTCCCACACTCCATGTCAGATGTTTCTGCTGCAATGACAAGCAACAAAGTACTTGAGCTCCACTACTTGAAAATAAATTTGTAGGAGCCCTGGGACATGAACATGTTATCACAGTCAGCAGCTGTGTCTGCAAACCTCACCCAGTACACTGCCCTGATTACCTTGTGTAGGATGGGGACATGCCTTTGGAGAGGCACAGTGATAAGATATATGCACATCCAAGGCCTAATTCCACAACCAAGATGACTCCACAGCTGCTCTGAGACACGCCAGCAGCAAAAGTGAAAAAAGCACCGGGTGAGCTGTGTTTGAATAAGGTTTTCTTCTAACCATAACCTAACTTTGAGTGTTTCTGCAGGGAAGTTGGGCTTCAAAACATTCCAGCAGTGTGGCTTACCTAGAGGATGCCTTTCTCTCCTTGGGCCAGCCTGCCATTTCCTAGCATAAAGCTCCGGAGTTCCTTTTTTAAAGCACATCAAGGAGCTCCCCAAATATAAACTGCAGGGTCAGTAAGAACACAAGATCACTAAAGACAGATGAAGTATTCCTGAGCAAAGGAGGAAAAGGGAGACAAGAGCTCTCCTAATACAGAAAACTCCTCGGGTTACAAAGGTGCTCTCAGTGGTGGCTGAAAATTCTGTAACTTCATGAAGTCTCAAAAATAGGACCTTACTCTACAGAAAGGATTGAAGGGGAATAACCTCACATGTAACAGCAGAGACGTGTGTCATGAGGGTGTCCCTTGCAGATTTTCTAGTACTGATGTCACAGAAAGCAGCAGGACACTAGACAAGGCACAGTCACCTTGTCACCATGTTTCCTGGCAGCCTCACAGGGCAATGCCTACTCATCCTTTGCAGATTCTGGCTGACAGCAAAGGCAGAATGGAGCTCAGCTCCTTCCTCCAGGCCCAGCAGCCTTTCCCTCACTCCCAGCAGCAGGATTTTGGAGCAACACATGAAACAAGCAGCATACTCACCTCCTGTGGGGTCGGGCTTGATGGGCTCAAAGGAGGTAGAGGTGCTGGGCAGGACAGAGCTGCTGTCCAGCGAGGCTGAGGACTGCAGCAGCTGCGTGTCCAGCGCCGCCGGCTGCCCCTCGAAGTCACCGCTGCCCTTGGCCTCTGCCGCCGGCACATCGCACTCTGGGAACACCACAGACACACCCAGGAACGTCACCTCCCACCAGCACAAAGGCAGCAGCACCACGCACAGCCCTCACTAGCACTGCTGGCCAGGCAGCTGCACAGGGAGAAGCTTTCCTGCTTTTCTCCAGTTACATAGTTGGACATATTTCCTGCTGATCAATGAACCTGCATGATCAGCTTCTCCCCTACAGGTGCTCCTAAGGTTGGCACTACAGGTGCTGCTACACCTACAGGTGCTCCTAGAGGTTGGCACTACTCACTGAAGCCAAGTGCCTGATCTCCCTGAGCACAGCCAGTCCCACTAACCAAGGCCAAAGGAAGGGCAGCAGCAAAGGCAGCGATGCCTTTGCCAGGAGCTCTCAAAGCTGCGCACCCGGCAGTGCCAGCCCCAAGGAATGCACCCTGCTCTACCAGCCACCAGCCCATTTCTGCCTCCTGTAGCTCCCTCTCACCTGTGCCTGCACTTTTCTGTGTGGGAGGCCCATGGTCCTGAGTGCTGGTGGGTGTTGGTGTGGAGGGCTGGGTGCTGCTGGGAACAGAGGCCTCCTGGAATTGGGCCAGTGGTGGGATTTGTGGTTTGGAGGGTGCAGCTGCCTGGCACTGAATGAGGTCTTCAGGGGGAGGGACAGGGAGTACAACAGGAGGAGAGCTCCAAGTATCTTTGTTTACTAGAAGAACATCAATGGGACCACTTGTGCTCTTCAGGTGGATCTGGTATTTCTTCTGTCCATTTAGGCCCTGAAAAAAATCAAAAGCAAAACACAGACTTACATTAAAAACCGTTTTCAAATAGCACATCAGTTTTCCACAGGCAAAACATACATGTACACACACACACACAGAGCCCATGCACTCTGCCCAGGAATTTATCACTCACCTCAGGGACAGGAACCTCCAAACGTGTGCCTGATGGGGCTCGAATCACAAGGAGGGTGTCTCCTGTGAAAAGAGAATCAGTCAGTGCTCCTGGGCATGAGCTCCTGTGATGTTAATTAAGCACTGATGAAGAACCCACCTCAATGCCCCTTCCTCTCCTGGCAATCCTCCATGGAAGGAAGCCATCTACTTCCCAGCACATCATACAGTTCCTAATGCCTTGGAAGAACTAGCATAAATTCACTCTTAAGAACATCTGAATCCTAAGGGAAGTATCCTTCATTCTGCTGTCACAAGCTTTTAGATGTGAATTAGAAACAAGAGAGCTGCACCGCCAGCAGAGAGATGGGGTTGAACCAGGCTCAGAGCCAGGCTGCCAACGTCAGGCTGGTGTCCCAACACCTGAAACCAACACTCCCCAGTCTCTACTGGCCAGAGCTGCCTTAGCTGTACTGAATTCTCCACAGAGCCCAGCACATGTGGGGCTGGAAGCCAGGCTGACAGCATCCTTCCTTTGCAAGTTCTGCAGCTCCTTAAGACCTGCACCCTAATAACCCCACAGTCACAGGCAAGCAGCTCCCAGCCTGTATCTGGGTTTAGAGAAACATGAACAGAGAAATACCAGAGCTGTGAATATCTGACATATTTAGATCAAGCAGCTTTCAGCTTTCACTTTGAATGTTTAAGCTTTAGTGTGGTTAATAATCACAATTCCCCAGTATTCTGATTAAGCTTCACATGGTAATTAACACAGAAGATTCCCAGAGTGATGAGAAAGAGTGGACAGCAGAAAAGCACATCCCTTAATTTCAGACAGGCAATCAAAAGTCAAATCAGCAAAAGGTAAAGGGATTAAAAACAACATGGGATTTGTCGATTGGATGGGACTCGTTTAACAAATCTACACTTAAGAAAAATGCAGAAGACATTCAAAATGCATAATAAAGCTCAAAGACACCAGCTCAAGCTGTAAGACCTGTCAGTTTCAGAGACAGGTGCTGGGTTTGTATCTTCTTTGATAAATGTGTCCCAAATACTTGTACAAAAGAGCACCCAGTAGGTTTCCACTTCCTTTTTGAATCTGCAAGTGCAAAATGCATCACAGCAACAGATGCAGAAATTAGGTTTCCCAGTCACTAAAAACTGACATATTCTTACTTCTCTTCTTTCTTTTTTAATTAATCTCTATTTGACAAGAGTCCGAGAGTGGAAATCTTGGAGCAAGCAAGTTCAATAGCAGTCAATTAGAAAAACCAAGAGCTGAAATCCAGCCTACACCACAGTTTGAGGGACACAAGAGGTTTAACCAAAGAATATCTTTAAGGCTTAGGTGTTCAGGAGAGGAAAAAGAATCATTTAAGGCAGGTCCATACAGGAAAACTGGACAGGCAATGGAAAACCATGGATGAAAGGCTCCATTCTAGAGGGAACTGACACCTCCCCTCAGTAAGATCTAATCTCTGCATGTTTTGGTGAGGTCTGACCTCAAACACAAAGTGGTTTACAAAAACCAGGTGCAATGAAATGCAAAACGCTCAACCAGCCAAGCAAGGAGCTGTCTGCTGGTCTCCAGTAAACTCTTCCAGACTGTTACAGTGATCTGGCCCCCAGCACTGTCAAACTGAAAACACAATCCCTGCCCCCAAAAGTGCAGCTTCAACCAGAAGAAAGAGCAAAGCCAAAGGGGTGGCGATGCAGCCGTTACACTGGCAGGAACTTGGTGAACAAGGAAAGCACAAAGGCAGCGACAGCAAACAGAGGAGCTGATGAAGTGCAGGGTGAGAAAAGTGCTTGGAGGAGATGAGGAGAGTCAGACACAGGTGAGATTATGCATGGCTGGAGGCAGCCAGGATAAACAGCTTCAATCTCTGCAGCAGCCAAGCAGAAGGAGGTTGCCAGGTCAGGAGAGCTCAGGCACCCACTGAAGCAGAAAGGAGCTGTGACTCCACACCACTACAGCTGGGAAAAGCAGTTTATGTACTGAGGCTGCCCCACTGCCTGCTGGCCACCAGCATTAATCTGGTCTTACATCTGTCATTAGAATTGGCAGCAGAAGAAACAAAGACTGCTGTGGGTTTCTTCACTTTTGCCCAGAGACAGAACATAGAACTTTTGATACAAACTTCAGGAATGAAGGGAGTGAGAGCAGAGCAAATGGTGCATTCCCTTCTGTCCTCTGCTGTCTCCTTCCTGCATTCTTGTTGGCAGGGGAAATTATGTAGCTGAAGGACCACCTTTAATACTATTTCCCTGCTTTCATCATGGTTTCTACTGTGAAATAAAATTTGTTTCCTGTCATTAGAACACTGCCCACCCAAGCCCTTAAAATTAAGGGCTTCTAACATAACACACATACAGCCAACTGTGAAACCCAGCAAGAAGACTTCCTTAGGAGCAGCACCTCTATTCCTTTAAGCACAAAATATGGCCTGTCCCCTCTAATGGAGACAAGAAATCTGCAACTCAGTGGTACACAAACCCAGGACAGCATCAGAGCTGATATTACATTTCACTTGATGCTGTCGGGCAGCCCACAGTCTGCTCTTTGGGCTCTTTCTTGGACAAAGGAGAGTAGCTGGGACAGACTGACAGGCCTGCAGCATCACATCTTTACAATGGAGCACCTCATTGAAAATGAGCATTTCCTCACCTGTGAAGCACTTGCAGATATCTTCATGTGTCACATAGGCTAATGTTCCCAAGGTTAAGGAGAAAGGCTGCAGCTTCCTGCACAGACAGAGAGCTCAAAGCACCTGGTGTTTCCTTCCTGAGCACAAGGAACACCATTCCCAGAAGGCTCTCCATGCCACATTCTGAAGTGGTCTGCAGGTGAGGTCTGCAAGCTCCATGCCCGTCACAGCTGACATCCTGAGATAGTTAAGCCACAAGAGCTGCTCTGCACTCAAGAAAGTGGCACCTGTGACTCAGAAAGAAGCACTTTTCTCACTGTGGTAAACATTACTATGTTTTTTACTTCCAAAAGCCAGAGGAGAAGCTGGATGCAGAGAAAAGCAGGTCTCCAGGCTGACCAGTCACCCAAATTGCAAACCAAGGTGCTGCCTTTTGACCTTTCAGTGCAGTTTCTCCAGCAGCAATAGGTCAGCACCCACCAAGCCCTCAGGTCTCTGCTTCCCAGCCCAGCAAGTGAACATGGAGACAGAGCCATCAGTTCACACAAAGGATATCGACTGTTCTGCATGTCTTCTGTAACATTTTTGATGCTCTGCTGAACCCACATCTTCTGCTGCTCCAGCTCCTGTTCCCGCTGCTCCAAGTCCTCAATGTCTGCCTTCAGCTCGATCAGTTTGTGAGCTATTTCACGTGTGTTGCAGCCAGGACCCACCCCCCTGGGTAAAGCAGAAATGGGTGAGATATATCAGCCTCTGGAGGCCCCAGACCCACCCCAACCTCTCTGCCAGCCTCTTATTCCCACCTGTGTCAAACATCAATGCCACATTGCCTGGAAAGCCATGTCTGTACCCACTCTACATGTCCACCTCCCAGCACAGCAATGTTTGGTACATCTTTCTACTTCCCACAGTCTAGCAGGACTCTTCCCCACCTTCAGTAACATGTCAGGCATCTTTTCTAGACCAAGGCAGTGCAAATATTTAGTTGGCACCAAAATAACACCTTTGCTGTAAGAGAGACACCATATGTACTTCAGCTTTCCTCACTGTGCCATCAGCAGAGCCCAGCTGGGAGAGGCAAGAGCATGGACCACTGAGGAACCTCCCTCTGCACACAGCATTTTAATCCCACTGTCACTTAAACCTGCACTAGAAGGGACCTGTGAATGATTTAGACCATCCCTGCTACTCACTTCCACTGGATACTGTTCTTGGACTTCTTCTCGATCAAGCCGATGCCTTCCAGGACATTTGTGATATCGTAGATCCGTCGCTTCTGTCGCACAGCCAAGGTATCTGCAGCCTGAAAAAGGTTAAGACACTTAATTCCAAACTCTCAGTCATGTTTAGCTCCTTCTTGCCTGGCAGATTAACTCCTGGCCAAGTACTTTGCTCCCCATTTCATACCTCTCCTGTTCCAGCGTTTCAAGTTACATAGCCATGTTCTTGATCTCATATGACCATGAGAAGAAGTCACTCATTCTTCTTTTTTTCTTACCCCACAGCCTCCCCACTAAACACAAACCAAATTCCAGCACTCCTGCTCGCAGTGGATCCAAAAATCACCATTCTCCAGTAGCAAAGCAGTGCTAGAAAACAGTAGCTCAGCAGCCTAAAAATTCAGTGCTCCCTTTGGGTAGAGCTGGAGATGGGAAGGGGAATGCTGAGAGCTGTCTGGGCAACACTTCAGTGAAATCAACATTCACAAGGTCTCTTCTAAAGCTGATCTGATGCCACTTGACAAAGAATCAATATCTTTTCAAGAGATTCCTCTGTTTGAATGACATGATTCCAGGTGGAGAGTAAACAAGAGCAAGCCTGGGGCTTTCCTGCCTTGCTCACACGACCCTTTTCCCCTCAGGTTTCAGGACTCAAGGAATGGAACTGTTTCCACCACCACAGAGCAACCTGGCACCAGCAAGAGTTAATGTGTGCACAGCCAGGACCGGCAGTGGCAGTGGCAGTGCAGACAGAGCAGGTCAGCACAGGAACCATGCCCCTGTCACCCACCAGTGGGGGGCCAGGACTTTGGATACCCTGCACCACACAACTACATAAATCACACTGACCAACACAAATTCCCTTAATGGACATCTGAAGCAAAAAGATATTGTCAAATCCAATGAGAAAACAATTTGGCACAGGCATGGAGCCAGGAAACTCCTCCAGCCCTGCATTACTGGGGCTTTCTGGCACTTGTCTGTCTCACACACGTGCCCACATAAGAGATGATTATATAAACCACAGCAAAGGAACTTCCCCTACAGGAAAGGCTAGAGATTAAGTATTATACATTGCACTGTGTTACTTCCTCTAGGTGAAGATCTTAAAAATACAGACGCAAGATGCATTCTCACAGCACTTCTCCACTGCCTAAAGGAATGGGGGAAAACCTCTGGCAGGTGACTCTGACCACACTCCCCCTCCTGGTGTGTGCCGGAAGGGTTAAGTGCTGCACGGACAGCTTCTATAGGTATGTGTTTCTGTAGGTGTCTGAGGCTTTGGTGCCAGTGACCAAGTACAGGGCAAGAACACAGAGCAGAACAAGGTGATCAAACGGTTTTGCAAGGGAAGCACACAAACACCTGCAGTGTATGGCAACGTCCTGAGAAAGAAGAGTGCCCGGGACAACCCGATGGGGTGGAGAGAAGGGCTGGGAAAAAGGAGCAGGAGGGGCTGGGAGGGCGGCCAATGCAGAGCCTGGCCGGCAGCTCTGCCCCAGGAACCCCGCTTTCAGTGCACCCAGAAACGGCTGGAAAAGCCCTCCAGGATGATCGATCCCAGCCACTAAACCCCACCACTGAACCATGTCCCTAAGCGCCGCATCCACAACCGTTCTGACCAGGGACAGTGACTCCATCGCTGCCTGAGCAGCCCATTCCACCAGTGCCTCACCACTCTTGCCGTGTAGAAATTTTTCCTGTAATCCAATCTAAACCACCTGCTGCACCGGGCGCTGCCGTGTCCCCGTTCTCCCCCTCCAAACCCGCTCCAGCCGCCGGAGCCCCGATCCCGCCGGAGCCCCGCTCTCCCGGCGGCCGCTCCCTCCGAGCCCACCCCCGGGCCGGCGGAGCCCTCGCCCCCGCCGCCTGCCCCCGCACCAGCTTGAGGTCGAGCACGCCGTCCTTGGCCTCCTGCAGCAGCGACACGAACTTGGTGGTCAGCAGTCCCAGGCTCTTCTCGTGCCGGCTGGGCGCGCCCGCAGCCCCGCTGCCACCCCCGGGGGTCTGCGCCCCGCACTCCGCCATCTGCCCGCCGCCGGCTCCGGGGCCGCGCATCCGCTTCCGGGCCGCGGGGCTCCCCGGGAACCTCCGGGGCGGGGACGGCGGCGGGGCGGGGACGGGGGACTCCCCCCCGCCGCCTCCCGGGGCTGCGGAGCCGTTCCGCTTTGCTCCCGGTGTTCCGGCAGCCCCGTCGGTTTGGGGGGTAAAGCCAGGGCTGCGTCCATCCCCTCGCCGTTCTGCGGTGCCAAAGTCAAACTCCCGCCCCGTGGTACCGAAGCCAAAGCTCAGCCATGTACCCAGCTCTCACCGCCCGGTGACAGGGGCGGATTGCTGCTCCAGCACACACAGTGCCGGGGGAATCCTCCAGCATGGTCCCGAGGAACGCAGCTTGTGGCAGGGACGCATCTCCAGGTCCATCCGCTGCCATGCAGGGTGCATCCCCACGTTCTCGCCTCCGGTCAGGCTGGCACAGCGCATCCCTTCATGGTGGATCCACCCTCGAGTGGGCTCGCACTGTGGGTGCGCTGGGGTCTGACACCCCGCTGTCCTCCCCGAGCCAGGGTGGGTGCGAGGGAGCAGCGCTGCGGGCACGGACAGGGCTGAGTGTCCGGAGAACAGGGCGGGGGCTGTGAGGTGAGACAGGGTGTGATCTCCAGGACGAGAGGAAATGGCCTCAAGTTGAGTCAGGAGAGGGTTCGATTGACTATTAGGGGAAATTTCTTCATTAAGAGGATGGTCAGGCACTGGAAAATGTTGCCTAGGGCAATGCTGAAGTCGCCATCCCTGGACACGTTAAAAAGGCGTGCGGATGTGTCACTTAGGAACGTGGTTTAGTGGTGGGCTTGGCATTAACGGTTGGTACTGGATGATTTTAGAGGGCTTTTCCGACCTAAATGATCCTTTGGTTGCGTGACTCCTATTGCTCAGACCTCCGGCTGTCGCGGTGCCTTCCCGTGTCCCCCCTCCCCTCCGCCCCCCGTTCCTGACGTCCTGAGCGCGGCTGCGGGAACACAATGAGGCTCTGAGGAGCGCGGCTGCTCCGGCTGAGGAAACGGCAGCCGGCTTCCTCCGCAGCCCTGCCCTGCCCCGCAGCTCCGCGCAGCCTGCACACCATGGGCATGTCTGCGGGGGACGAGCGCGCCGCCAGCCCCAGAGGTAACGGGGATGATGCTCCCCGGGGAGCCGGCGAGCGGGCAGGGAAGGGATGCTGCTGCTTGCAGCACATTTTGGGGATTCCCCTGCCCTTTGCCTCACCTCCTCCACCCTCCTTTTCCCCGTGCCGGGGCTGGTGCCTTGTGTCCTTGCGGGGTGGCAGCCTGGCTGTGCTTCCTGATGGTGATACCGGCGCCGGGGCAGTACTGCTCACCGCTCATCTTATCCTCAAAGCCGCTGTCCTCCTCCCTAATCCCCTGGTCCCCAAGCGGCTCCCCAGCAGGGCAGGAGCCTGGCTTGGCACCGGGTGACAGCCGCGCGGGGCTGCAGGGAGTGGCTGGGGTTGGGATGGGATGGGGGAATGATGAAACCAGGCACTGGGGACTGGGAATGGTGTGTTATAACTGTGCTGGTTCTCAGCCCTCGACTGTGGCCAGGAGCTCTTTGGCATGGCTCTGGACCCTGTGTCAAGGGGGACACAGCTGTGTGGGTGCTTTGGGGAGACCAGGAGTCTCCAATCCTCACCTTAACCTGGCTCTCCTTCCTGCGAGAGCTGCCATCTCCCCATCCCTCCTGCTGACTCACTGCTGGAGTCTCAACCCTGCTCACAGCTTCCCAAGTGGCATCAGACCCCCCCAGACAACCCAGCATTGTGTTTGGGGAAGCAGCCGGCCTGGGGACAATCTGAGCCGGCAGGTTGAGTCACAGCACCCCAGGGCAGCTTTGCTTCTTGCTGCCACAGCTGTGGTGGTGGCATCTTGGGGGCCTCTTGCAGAAGGACCCTCTTGGTGCCACGCTGCCCAGATTCCCACATCCGTGTGTGCTTGGAAGTGCACTGGCAGTGAGCTTCCTGCCTGGGGCCTCAGGGGCCCTTCCTGCCCCTCGGTTGTGCTCACTGACCCCTGGCTTCATCCCCAGACGAGGAGTGGCCGGAAGCAGAGAAGGCTGAGAAGCTGGCGAGAGGAGCTGCTCTGAAATGGGCCTCGGGGGTGTTTTACCGCCCCGAGAAACTGGAGGGGCTCGGGCACTACCGGAGACGGGAGACACAGAGGAACAACTCCATCCAGTCCCGTTTGAAGGTGTGTGTTTGCCCATCCCACGGACACTTGCAGCCACACCCCCTCCTCAGGCAGGGATCCCAGCCAGGGTCCCCCTCTTGTGCCATGAATCCTCTGTACGTCCTCTTTTGGCTAAATCTGTTCCTTCGGCTGGTGTTTGGTGGGTGAAGTGCAATTGCCAGGGGGAGAAGACCCCCTTCACTCTCTGCCTTACCCCAGGCAGTGCCTGAAGTGTTAAAAGGAGTCTGCTGTGTCTCTGACAATACTTCAGAATAAAACACCAAGGGGGCTCAGCACATTCCATGTGCAGGACTCAGCACACCCCATCACTGCCCTGTCCCAGCCCCAAAGGCTGCCCTGCCCCATGGCTGGGAGGAGGCACAGAGCTCCAAACTGTCCCTGCCTGTGGGTCTCCACAGGGAAAATTCCATCTCTACGTATTTGTAAGGGCTGTCCCAGTCCCCCTGCACTCCTGCCTCCTCACCCACATCCCCTTTTGCATGACCCAAGGAATTATTAACCTCAGGACTGAATCAGTCTGATCACCACAACTTTCTCCTGATAATTTTAGAGATGGTTTCTCCTATCCTGACTCTGGATGAATTGTCTGGCAGGCCTCAGTGAAAGCAACTTGCTTCTGGGAATTCTTGGCATCAGGAGTGGGGAATTAAATCAGTAGATAGGGCATGGAGATGTGCCAGTGCCACTGCAGGGCTGGAAACGATGGCACTCCATTTGGGAGGAGGGTTTATATGGCCACTGAGGTCCTTCATGTCTTGGGGGCACATAGAGACCCTGTGATCCATTGCACCTTTGCAGAAACAAAGTAATCTTTTAAAACTGAGAGAGACATCAGATTACTGTTTATCCTGGACCTTGAGGGGCTGCAACACAGATTGTGCAGGGCTGGGGCAAATGGTGTGGGGTCCTCCTGCCTTCTGGAGCTACTCCAGTGCCCTCCATCCTTTTCTGCTCCCCAGTCAACTGTCCAGTCCTACCTGGAGGGGGTAAGTGCAGGGCTGGAGCAGCTGCGCTCGGCGGCCCAGGAGGTGCAGGGCGTGTGCCAGGACCTGGGCGCTGCACGGTGGGCCCTGCTCGACAGCGCAGATCACTTCCAGGGCCTCCAGCAGATGAGGAAGTTGATGGAGGAGCATGTGCAGCTGGCCTCAGTGGTCCAGGTGCTGCCCCAGATCTTCTCGGGTAAGGCAGTGGCCCAGTCCTGGTCCATTTGGGCTGGAAAGCACTGGGGAAAACTTCAGTCCAACCACGGGTTCTGTGCAGGGCTGGTGGTAAAGCCTGAGCAGGTCACTCAGGCTTTGCCAGTTGGGTGAATGGAGATATCCCTGCTTCCCCAAGGCCTGATCCAGTGGTGTTCCCAGAGCCCCAGACCTTTCCCCTCACCATCTCCTTGATAACCTGCATCTATGTCCCTGGTGCAAACCCCCTCATCTCCACACTCAGAGCTGGCATCTCTCCCTCTCCCACAGTCCACGAGGTTTTTTCCCATATCCTGCAGCTGCTCCATGGGCAGCATCTCTTGGAGGCCCATGTGGAGCTCATGATGGTGGAGCAACTCCGGGATGACATCCTCTCCCAGCTGCACCTCCGCGGGCTCTCCGGTGCCCAGGCAACTGTGCTGTCCTACTTCAGCGGCCTGCAGGACCTCAACGAGAGCCTGGCCAAGCAGCTGTGGGACATTGTGGGCAGCAGCCTGCGGCTGGTGCGCGAGGACCCCGTTCTCTTTGTCACTGCTGTGAGGATCATCGAGCGGGAGGAGAAAATAGATGACACTCTGCTCTTGGAGGCCACCTTCCTGCCCCCTGGCCGCCCAAAGGGCTGGAGGCAGAAGTTCTACCAGGTCCTCCAGGACACCATCACAGGAGGCCGTTTCCGTGCTCCCCGCTTGGATGCTGAGGGGCCAGGCCTGGCCAAGCACCTGGCAGCGCTGCAGAAAGACATCGTGTGTGAGCTGTGTGTGGTGAAGGACCTGATGGTCCAGTGTGTCCCAGCTCACTACAACATCCTCAGCGTCTGCACTGCCACCTACCACCGGGCCCTCAGCAGCCACCTGCAGGAGATCCTGCGGGAGGACCTGGACAAACAGGGACTCTTCCTTCTCCTTGAGTGGGCGCTCCGTGTGTACCACAGGTCAGCACCAACCGAGTGAGGGAGGTTGTGGAGAGCTGGGTTGTTCACCAGCTCATGGATGGGTTGGGAGAGTGTCTCTGGCTGCCAGGGGGTGATGACCAGGAGGGCAGAGGGACAGGTAGGAACTCCTGGAAAACAGGCCTTCCAACCCTGCCCCACCTCTGCCCTCCAGCCCAGAGATGATGGGTCACCCTGACCTCCTCCCAGAAGTGGATGTTTCTGCTCTGGATCCCTTGATGTCCTCTGAGCTTGTGGATCAGACAGAGAGGAGATATGTGATGAAAGTCAAGGTGAGTGAGCAGGACAGGGACTCCCACTGAGCCAAGCATCTGCTCATCATGAGCCTGGGATGAGGCCCAGGACTTGCTGTGCTGTGTTGGGTCTCAAGGGAGTCTGTACTTGGCTTCTTGGGCTGCCTGTGGTGGGTGTCCATCCTGCAGGCTAGCGTGTTCGAGTGGATGCAGAGGACCCTGGATGTGGAGTTCAAGGAATGGTTCAGGGAAGAGGAACCTGAGACAGACCATGAGGGCTTCTTCCAGTCAGCCTTGCCTGCCATTGTCATGCAGGTGGGACCCCAAGAACATGGGTACAGATGGGGCATGGCCATGCTGAGACCTCCCAGAAAGGATTCCATGGTCTGCAGGCTCTCCCTGAATCACCTCCACTTTTCTCTTGTGCTGCAGATGCTGAATGAGAACATCCAGGTGGCTTCCTTGATCACTGACTCTCTGCAGCAGAAGATCTACAACATGGCCTTGGAGGAGCTTGAGGCATTCCTCGGCCGGTCAGTGGAGCCCCTCACACCCCTGCCCACCCTCACAGACCCTGGGGCCATGAGCATCACAGGTGGGGGTGGAGATCTGCTGTGGGGCACCCAATGCTCATCCAGCTCACAGAAGGCTCAGCAGCCTGCCTGCCCATGGGGCTGCTGTCTCAGGCTTTGGGGACATCAGCTCTCAGGGCCTGCTGCCCCAAATGTCTGCTGAGCCCTCCCAGGGGGAGCCAGAATGGGTCCCACTGCCCCACCCTGCACAACAACCTGTCACTCTCCAACCTGGTGGCAGGATCTGACAGGACCCAAGTGAGCTGGGAGGGCTGTGGGAGGTCCATGTGTCCCCAGGAGCATCCAGGGCCAGGTGCCCATGGTGGCTCTGCCTGCCCGTCACGGTTCCTCTGCCTCGCTGTGTTGCAGCCTGCGGGAAGCGCTCGTGCAGTGCGGGAAGGAGCACCAGCAGGACCGGGCCGTTCCCAAGTACTACATCTCCCACCTGCTGGCCGTGCTCAACAACAACCTGGCTCTCAGGTAAGCTGCACCAGCACCTGGGAGCTCTTGGAGCAAACACCCACCCCCATCCTCGCTGGGGCAGCATTCCCACTATGCTTCCCAGGCTACCTGTGCCCTCTCTTCTCTCTCCTAGCAATTCTGTCGCCTCCCTGCACCCTGACACTGCCTGCAGAGAAGTCCCTGGATCCCTGCAGGCTGCTCTAGACAGGATGCAGAAGAAAGCCACCCAGCTGCTGCTGGAGGAACTGCTCCTGGACCTGCAGGTATGTTGGTCCAGCACCTGAGGCTCACAGGGCTGCAACAAAGCTGAGCCCAGCAATAACAGCCCTACCATAACTCGAGTTCATTCCTGCTCAGGGTCCTTGCCATGTACTCTGTGCCCTGCTATCACCCTGCAGACATCTCTGCCAGCCTGTCCCCCAGACCTTGATAAAGCACCCGATGTCTGTCACCAACAGCAGCACCCCGTATCGCTGGGCAGATGGCTGATGGCCCCCAAATCACCAACGGACAGAGCCCACAGCCAAAGCGCCCCCGAGCTGCCTCAGCTCCTTCTGGCTGTTCCATGGCAGAAAACCAGCTGGAGAGCAGCAAAGTCTGTGTGGAGGATACAAATCCATGTGCAGCTGCCTGAGTCGTTTCCTGCTAGTGTAGTCAAATTTAGCTTTCCTGGAGTCTGGACCAAAAACCTGGAATAATTAACGGCATTACTATTTAGGGCTTGAATGCCATCAAAACAAAGGAAGAGCCAAAGGGTGAAGAGCTTGCAGGCAGCAGTGGCCCTAGCAGAGACAGGAGTGTGTGCCTGCAAGCAGGAAGACAGGCAAGGACAGCAGGGCAGGAGTAGGAAATCAAAAAACATGTTATGTCTACACAAGGGAGGTGGGGAGAAGTGGAAATTAAAAATAGGCAGGACAGGCCAAAAGCAGGTGTGTGAGGAGCAGCTCACTGCCCACACCTCAGGTGTGCATCATGACCCAGATAAAGCCCCAAAATGAGGCTCTCAGGGTGTCAGGGAGGGACAGCCCCAGTGTTTCCATAATTTTCTAACTTTAACCACTCTGCTGATTTTACTCTGAGTTTTGGCTGGCAGCAGGGGCTCTGGGGCTTCACAAGGCGAAGTGGCCGTGGTGCCAGGCAGCAGCTGTGGGTGTTGTGCTGCCCTGAGCTGGCAGCTGTGCGATGGTGCAGGGCACAGACACTGCACAGACACTGCTCCTTGCTCCCTGCAGCCCCTCTGCCTGCAGCTGCCTTCCCGCAAGTGGCTCTCCGGGTCCCAGCTGGTCGGCAGCATGTGTGAAGTGATTGACAAGTATGCAAAGGACTTCTCCCGCGTCAGGAAACCCGTGTTCACGGTACCTCCTCGGAGCTGCTGCTTGTCTGGGGGACAGGGCTGGGCAGTGGGCACCGTGCTGGGGTGCAGGGTGCTGGGGATGCAGGAGTCCGTGTCCTCTGGGGCAGTGCAGAGAGCACCGCCACATGGAGATGTTCAGGGCTTCCCCCAAATCCAGCTGTTTTCTGTGTCCCTTCGGTCAGGGGGCTTCCCAGGAGATTGTTCCCATGGCTTGGTGTTGTATCTGCCCTTTTTGCCTCTGCCTTTCCCTGGGGAGCTGGGTCTGGACACGCAGGCGATGGCAGCACTAACAGCTGTCCCCTGCCCAGCTCCTGCTGGCCGAGAGCGAGCTCCTGGTGGCCAACCAGTACCTGCGGGCGCTGCTGCAGAGGAAGATGGTGTGCAAGAGCCGGGAGGAGCGGGGCCAGCTGTGCCACCGCCTGCTGCAGGACGCCACGCAGCTCCGGGAGCTCTTCTGTGGCCTGGTGAGAGCAGCCTGGCTGTGTGGGGAGCTGGGGCTGCACCATGGAAAGGGAGCATCACCTCACCTTCCTGCTCCCCTCCAGCCCACAGCCCATGAGCAAATGGGGCTGTCACACTTGGGTGGTTGTGAGGCCAATATGGGAGGAACTGGCTGGATTAGGGACCCTGGGGACCATCACCCTGCCCAGCAGCCCCTGATGGGTGGGACATGCTCAGTGGGAAGACACCAGCTGCAGGGACTCGGGTCCCCATGTGGGCACCGAGGATGCAGCTGGCTCCCCAGCCACTGCAGTGACATCCTCTGGGTGTCACACGTGGCTGCTTTCCCTCCCAGGGCCTGGACCGGGGCCAGCAGAGCCTGGAGGCTGTTTTTGCCCTGCGGGAGCTGATCTGCCTCAAAGACCCAGCACTACTCAGCCTGGAGGTGCTGGGCTTCGTCACCAAGTACCCCGATGTCAGGTAAGATACTCCCTGCAGGAGGGGACGGGTGTGAGCCTGCCCAGGAGAGCCACTCTTGGCCTGCACCCTCTGAGGTGACACAGCAGAGCAGGCAGAAACCTGAGCCCTTACCCCTTCACCCTGAGGTTTCCTTTTCCCATGCTCCAGATTTGAGGGGTTCTTGAAAAAAAAAGGCCAAAGGTGAAAACAGAAAACAGCAGTTCTGCTATGGCATTTGCACATCTGTATTTGGTGGCCAAACAAACTGTGAAAAGTAACAAAACACCAAATTGGAAATGTCAAAACCAAATTCAAAAGGTTGGTGAGGGGGGATTGTTTTCAAGAAAATGCTACTTGGCCTGGTGCAAAGTACCAGTTTTCCCCTGGCTTTGGCTTCTGTGCATGGGGGGAGGTCTGCAGCACACGAGCAGTGCTCACTCACCCCTGGCTCTCTCCCCAGTGACGAGCACATCTCCACCTTGCTGGACATCCGCGGGGACGTCTCCAAGGAGGTGCGGCACGTGGTGCTGGAGATGATGGCTCAGCACCCCCAGGCTCTGCCCGAGGGCTACCGGCCCATCTTCAGCACCATCCTGGTCCCTGTGCCCGAGCTGCCCTTCTGCCTTCGCAAGGGCAAGTGTGCCTGACCCTGCCTGGCACTGGTGCCCTGCTGGCCCAGCTAGGGGCTGTGCAGGGGGAGAACAGGTGACACGTGGCATCCCCTACACACAGCACTGTGTTGGGGACAGTCTGGATAAAGGCCATCCTCCTCTGGTCTTGCCCCATGAGAAGACTGTCCCCTGCAAGCACCAGTCCTGGGATACCTGGACTGGGGGAAATCCAACCTGTAGCTATTTTGGTGGCATGCTGGGACAGTGACTGAGGGCTGCTCAGGCCCACTGCCTGCAGGAGAAAGAAGAGTTGCAGAAGGGACAGGAATCTGCAGCTGGGACAAATTCATGTCTCCATGGGGCTGCAGAGATGTTTGGGTTTTCCCAAGTCTCCAGACAGCCCCCTGAGCCAGTGTGTCCCAGCCAGCTCCAAGTTTCTTTGCTATTTCTGTTTCTAAGGCCTACTTCTCCAGCTTTCCCAAAACCCTCTGATTTTAAGGATTCCCACACTAGCCATGAAGGCAGTCACCATCCATTCCAGCTCTGAGGCAGACTGGAGCCTTGCTGGGACCAGGCTGGCAGGAGGGTTTCAGCCATGGGAGGTACCCTGGGCTCAGCCCTGGGGTTGGGTGCTGCTGCTCCCCCAGGCTGGGCCCTGCATGGCCAGTGGGGAGCAGCTGAGCCAGCTCATCATGGCTCAGGGATGCTGAGGAGAAGAGCACAAGGTGGTCTCCTCATCCTGGACAGTGCCATCAGCCCTATCCCTGCTGGCACAAAGGGACAGCTCTGAGTTCCTGCTGACCTGCCAAACCCCTGGCTCTGGCTCATTTGCCAGGAGGAGGACTGGACTTGGAGGCTCCCAAGCTGCATGGAGAGCATGGTTGTGCCTGGTGTGTTGTCCTGCTCCAAGGTTCCTCTGTGATGGGCAGCACCACCCTGAGCACTGGCTCTCCCTCCCTCTTGTGCTGCTGCCCAGGCCTTGGCATCTCCTCCCAGGTGCCATATGAAGATCAGGAGCAGTCTGTGGCTCTGCCTACACCCTGCCCATCCCCTGCAGTGCCCTGGGAGACCTCCTTGCTCTGCCACGCTTCCCACCCTGGGATGGGCCACATCCCACTGTCCTTGCATGGTACCACTGTTGGAAATAAAGGCCTAAGCTCTGCACTCTGCACCCCAGTGCCCAGCTCTGCTCCCTGGAGGGTTGGGGTATGTGGGTGGCACAGAGAGGGAGGGATCCACCCCCAGGTTCAGCATCACCCCAGACCTGGCTCCCTGTACCCTGTGCCAGCCTGGGAGATCACCCAGAACACAGGAGATAATGCACACACTACACACCCCATTGACCAGGATAGAGGGGGCTGATGTTCCCCAGCCCTGGGTCAGGTGGCTGCAGTGCTAGGGCTCAACCTCAGCTTGGGGAGGTGCCCACTGTTCCCCCTGGGGCTCATGGTGTGCTTGCCCAGCTGGCCACATTCCCACCTGCCTGGGAAGGTGTCTGCTCTCCCCACCTGCCCCCACTGGCTATGGGACTTGCTCACCTGAACCTCAGCCATTGTTCAAAGTGTTCAACCCTGAGCCCTGGGAACATCCAGGTGGGCCCAGGCCAGGACTTCATGGCCATATAAAAAAACAGCTCTAGTCCCAGTAGATCTGAAACAAGTCTGAGCATGGGACGACCTCCCACTGCAGGAACAGGTGCCCATGCCAGCATGTCCAGCCCCACTGCTACCCCAGCTGTGTGCCCACAACCAGCCTCTTGTGCCCTCCAGCACAGCCCTGTGGTGCTTCCTGCTCCAGCGCCACAGCCTGCAGTCACAACTAACACAACCCACGACAGCAAAAGCCCAAGCTCCCCAGGTGCCTTTTGACAGCATCTTCCCACGTCCCTCTTTGTGTGTGTGCCAGGCTTGGCCCGTCACTGCTGCCTAAATGTGTCACAAGGCCACAGGGGGACCTTAACCTGGTCACTTATGAGCCACATGGCTCCCTGAGTGCTATAAAAACCCGTGGTGCCCAGGGGTTCAGACTATCTCCTTTCAGGATGGCATTCCTGTGGGTAGTTGCCTGCCTGGCCCTTGCCAGCACCGTCTCAGGTAAGTGCTGCCCATGGGTGTGGGAAGGTCCTCGGGGTGCAGCAGGATGCCAAGGAGGGTGACACAGCCACCCACAGCAGCACAGGCAGCCCCCAGATATGAGTCCTGAGCTTTTGGGTCACCCTTGTCCCCTGTGCCTCTCCTGCAGGCTGCGGGGTGCCCGCCATCAGTCCCTCGGTGGCCTACAGCGAGAGGATTGTCAATGGGCAGAACGCCGTGCCTGGCTCATGGCCCTGGCAGGTGTCCCTGCAGGTACAGCACTGTCCCCCTCCCTGGGCACTGCCCTAAGCACTGGCATGGCCAGCTGGCTGCCAGGGGACCTCTGCCTGTCCCCAGCTTGGGGGTGTTCAGCCTGCCCAGCCCCAGCTCCTCTCCTCTCTTCCCTCCCCAGACCACCACAGGATCCCACTTCTGCGGCGGCTCCCTGATCAACCAGTACTGGGTCGTCACAGCTGCCCACTGCAACTTCAAGTAAGGAGCGATGCCCAGCCAGCCCATGCCAGTGCTGCTGGCAGGGCCAGGGGCTCAGAGCATCCTGGGCATCTCTGAGTGGCACTTGGGTCAGCCCCAAAGGCCTGAGCAGCCCAGGGCTTCCTCCCCAGCTGTCCCCATGGCGGCTGCCCCAGTGCTGCTCCCACCCTGGGTGCTGTCTGGACACCGCTCCTGACTCCCTCTTACCTCTCACAGCCCACGTTCCCACGTTGTTGTCCTGGGGGAATACAGCCTTACTTCCAACAGCGAGCCCGTCCAAGTGAAGACCGTGTCCAGGGTGAGCCGGGCGGGTCCCGGGGCGGGGCTGCAGCTCTGTGCCGGGGCTGCTCCCACGGGGCAGCCATGAAGGGCTGTGCTGTTTCTGTCTCTGCAGGCCATCACCAACCCTGGCTGGAACCCCAACACCATGAACAATGACATTACCCTGCTGAGGCTGTCCACGCCTGCCCAGCTGGGGGCCCGTGTGTCCACCATCTGCCTGGCCCCTGCCAACCTGGCTCTGCCCTCCAACGCCTGGGCTGTCACCACCGGCTGGGGACGCACCAACCCCAACTGTACGTGAGCTGCAGCCTCTGCCAGGGCTGTGCGTAGCTGCTCTTCTTCCTTGGGGCTCTGAAGGTCCAGGGGTGCTTGTGGGGGTCACATCTCCTGTGCATGTGGGAAGGGGGAGAGCTGGGCAGTGGAACAGCCCTGTCTGAGTGTGTACCAGTGTGCACACAGGCGCAGGCGTGTGCTGAGGGGCTGGGTGTGTGTGTAACCCAGGGATGGCTGTGCACTGGCACAAGCCTGCCCCTTCTCTGGGCTGCCTGCGTGAGGTGATCCTGGGGAAGAAGGGGTTTGTTGGCACGGAGGAGGAAGGTGCTTTGTATGGTAGCACCCGTGCACCAGTGAAAGCTTGCCCAGGGCACCTGTGTGCACTCCAGGAGACCCACAGACCCTGAGGCGATCTAATGGTGCTTCTTTCCCCAATACTAGCCCAAGCCTTGGCAGCAGTCCTGCAGCAGGTGACCGTGCCCCTGATCTCTCAGAGCCAGTGCATGCAGTACTGGGGCAATCAGATCACCAGCTCCATGATCTGTGCCGGTGGGGCTGGTGCCACCTCCTGCCAGGTAAGGAGCCAAGTTCCTGCTGCACAGGGTGGGTGGAGGAGGATATGAGGGGTCTTGATGAGCTTCCATGGCATCACAGGGAGGGTGGAGGAGCAGGGGACACAAGGTCTTGCCCTTATGGACCCCTATATTTAAGCCCCAACACCCAGCTGTGCCCAGGGGTTCAGGTGGCTGGGGCCAGTTTGGAGCATGCGCCAGGAGCACTAAGCAGGAATCTTCTCCACAGGGTGACTCTGGTGGACCTCTGGTGTACCAGACTGGGAATGGCTGGACCTTGATTGGCATTGTCTCCTGGGGAACCTCCAACTGCAACATCAACACGCCGGCCATGTACACTCGTGTCAGCCAGTTCCGTAACTGGATCGATGCTGTTGTTGCTCAGGGGTAAAGCTGCTGCCAGCCTGATCCCTTCACTGGCATTAATAAAGTAATAAAGTAGCAGCTTTTGCTTGTGCCAAGCACTGTCTCTGCCTCCTTCTTCTCATGATGCAGAGTGGGGTGGAAGATACATGGAGGAGCCTGGGGCTTCTCTCCTTCCCAGAGCTGGAGCTTGGTGCCCAGCTGGGATCCAGGGGGAACTGCCAAACTAGGACAGGATGCTCAGGAAGAGGGAGAGCAGGGCTGGCTGGGGCTCAAGGGGTCTTCAAGCAGACCCTGGCACCACCCCAGGCAGTGCTGAAGGTTGGGAGAATGGTCCTCCCACTGACCCAGGTGCCACCAGGGAAGGGAGTGTGGAGCTGCAGCTCAGCACCAGAAAGGATTGCCCAGCTGCAGTGGGAGGTGGGTGTTGGTGGGGGCACAGCATCCTAAAGGATCCCTGCCTGCAGTTTAGAGCCATGACTCGTGTAGCAGCTGAGAACACAGCTGAAAGGGAGAAGTGCCACTGGCAGCTCCAGCTCCTGGGGATGGTGGAAGGGGATGGCTGGAGGACAGCACGCTGCTTCACACCTGCAGATCTGCCAGGTAACAGCAGGAAACTGCAGGCAATTGCAAACGAAAATTTGAAGCTGAAAACAAATTTCAAGCCAGGTGACAGGCTTTTACTCAAATGGGTTCTTGAGACAATGGCTGGTGGGGAAAAAAGTCTTGTGTGACATGAGAGTAGCAAGACACATGCTCAATGAATTACAATCCAGCTCCAACAGCTCCAAATAGAGCTGGTGATAAGGCATTGTGGAGAGAAGTAGGATCAGACTGTCCCAATATGAGCTGTGGGGTTTAGTTTTCCTTACCAGGGATGTGAGGGTGATACAACACCCTTGCTGTGTGAATCACAGCCCCCAAAGTGTAATCACTCTGTTAAGCAGAGAGTGACATTGCACAGGGACACACTACAGGAGGGGTATGGAACATCAATGGAAGGCAAACATTAACAATCTGGCCCATATGATTGAGTTAAAATAAATACAAATCTGCTCAAGTAAAGCCTAGGGCTAACAAATTTTAGTGGTCAATAAGAGTTAGAGTTTTTTTAGTGGTTTGCCCTGCAGGGAGCATCTAACTGACCTTAAAGGCAAGTGAACAGAGATGTGGGGATGGACCATGCAGGCAGAGAGAACTGGGGCTATAGGGAACTTCAAACAGGAATGACCAACTGCAGCACTGTGGGTCACCTGGTCTGTGTGCTGGGCTCTCTGTCAGCTCTGCCACCACTGGGATGGGGTCCCCTGCCCTTGGAAAATCCTGGAGAGGAGGCGTCTCAAGAGGGGTGTGCATTGTTCACAAGTTTTCCTGTTCATCCATAAAAGCTGCTCAGAGTAAAACTGGAGAGGTGATGAGTGGCTGTGGACAAACCAGAGCATTCTTCTGGCCCAGTCCACCACCTTGCAGCCAGTGAAAAACAAACAGAATGTCCCAAAGTGCCTGTCCAGCCTCCCAGCTGCACCTTCCAGCAACAGGCTGAGTGCCTGCCTCATCCAGGGCACCCCATGGACATCCCAGCCCTGCACAAGGTCTCCTTTGGGCAACTCCAGTACAGAAACCAGCAAACCCTCTGATGGGCACTTTGGTACCTGTTGCTGTGATCTAAGAATGTAACAGAGGGGTGAGCACCTCCTGGGTCTCCGTGGACTTAGTGACCATCATTCCCAGCCTGGAAATCCGGCCTGGAATTGCCTTGCAGCAGCCAGCCTGCAGGTGATCCACCAGGCACAAGTAAGGACAGCAGAGCCGTGGGGTACACAGAATACATGGACATGTTTTAGCAGAACGAGTACAACAAATAAATAATTCTGTACACTCTAATGTGAACATTACAGACTAATTACAATGGGTCCCACCTCATGTGACAGGACAGTCCTTAGAGTAAAGCCAGGACTCGAAAGGCAAGGCACAGAACAGGACACTGGATGTGACACAGACCGAGTGGGTGAGACCAGAGTCGCTTCCAAACCGTTCCAACCCAGCAGCGGAAACTGGGCAACCAAAAATAACAGCAAGTGCAGGAAGATCTCGGATCCCAAGGGCTTCCTGGGAGGTCCTTCCGTAGGGAAAGGCAACAGGAAAGCTCGGGGCATCAGAGCTGCTGCTTTGTAACACCAGGAGCTGCTGCTTTGTAACACCAGGAGCTGCTCCAGGAACCGATTCCACATTCAGCAAACAAACAGTGCAGTGCCCTCTGCAACAGCAGCCAGAGCTCACCCATCACACATTGGCAGCACCACCAGGCAGGGGAGGACAGTGGGAAAGGGACAATTGTCACAGGCAGAGCTCCTGCTGCCCCTGGCACACTGAGGGTGGAAGGCACTGAGCTCTGTGATGTTGCCTGCCACAGCACATCCCTGGTGTTCACATTTATTTCTTTGGGAAGTTTCCTGCACAGTAAGGCACAGCTGACATGCAGGCACCTGCCTTGGAGTGCTGCACTCTTAATCCAGGGTGAAAGAGGAGACTGAGTGGTCAAAAAAGCACCAAAACCCTCCCAAGAGTGGTGAAGGCAATTTGGGCCTGGGTTCATGCAGAGTGGTACAGGCACTTTGTGACACTTTCCAGGAGAAAGCTGAGTGGGTGAGAGGCCTGGACAACCCAACCTCCCTGCAAATTCTAGGGCTCACACTGGTGCCAAAGAAGCCAATGTCTGCGTTGCTTTGCATCATTTAGAAAACTAAATTAAGTCAAACAATTGAGATTTTAATTTATCCCACCTCAAACCCTCCAAATCTTTAAGTATCATTACTTAAACCAATACAGCCCCACACAGCCTAACCAGAAGCCTGTAACAGCCACACAGTGGTTGCCCTATGTGGTACAAGACTGAGCTGAGCCTGCACTGCAGGTCCTCAAAGGCACCATATGGAAGCTTCTACCCTGCCCCTGGACTTGCCACAGCTCCTGCAGAGCCAAACCCAGAGCTGCTGCCCACCATTCCTATTCCAGTTTGTGCATCAGATAAAAGCTGACTCTCTTAGTACTGCAGCCAAACACCCAGGTAGAAAACAGGACTGAGCAATAGGGCAGGGCCTCAGAAACAGTGTACATCACCAGAACAGAAAACATCTCACCTAAAAGAGGAAAATGCCCAGATTCCAAAGGAGAGCATGAGGGTTTATCACATCCAGAACAAACACGTGAAGCAGGCCCTGCACTGCAGCTGCTTTCCACATCACTACCAAAGCCAAGTCTGAGCCCAAGCCCTTCACAAGGCTCTCAAGCTCTCCTCCACGTACAGCTGTGTGCTTCCAAGAACAACACAGGGCAGGAGCATCTGGATGCTATCACAGCTGCAGTGTTCAACAGCACAGGCTTCTTCAGGAAGGGTGGTTTCTACCCCCACTGGGCTGATGTGTCAGGATTTTTAGAAGCCTGAGTGAGAAGTAAATAAAAATGGACTGATAATTTCTGTTTTCGGAAAATAGACTACACACTCAAAACCTGGATGCAAATCTTTAGATCCTTAATGCAATTTCTGTAAGACTTTCACATTCTTTTCAAATAACCTTCAACATAAATAATAAAAATCAAAGAACCAAAAGGCCACATTCTTTGAAGCTGTAATTCTCTCCCCTGAGAGAGCAGCCAAACTCCCAGGACAAAAGGATGGGATTGTTTTACACAGTACTGCTAAGTTCCAAAAGACAAACCACCCTAATTCCCTTTTTACTCCTCAAAGAGCAGCGAGGAGAGGGCTGTGCTGGGACAAGGACACACCACAATTTGCCACTAGGTGTCATTCCAACTCCACCTCCCCTGCGTGAGCCAGAGCAGGCGAAAGAGAAGCACTCAGATTTGTGGTGGTCTGGAACAGGCAGATGTCACTTCTGTCCTCCCTGCACATTCAGGAGGGAAGTTTCCCAAAAACACCCTGCGAGCCTAATTAAGAATCACCAGTAAGAGTCAAAGAAGGACATTAAAAAAAAATAAATGAAAGAGAAGAAAAAAACTTTTCAGAGAGATTTTAGTTTCTAAAATCCCCAAAAAAGGCACTCCTGAAAAGTGTAAACTCCTGAGACTTAAGACCAACTGAGCACTGAGCTGCTCTTGTGGAATGAAGACAGATGATCAAGGTAATTCACAGTGAAGAACTTCTTAGAGTACAGATTGAAGGCACCTGGACCATGGCTCAGAATTACAGCACTTTGCCTGTCCCCCTCCACACCAGACCAACTGAAAATCTGTCCCACTTGCAAGAATAAAAGCACCTGAGGAAGTGTTCTTAAGCTGGACCTTCCAACGTGGCATTTGGATCACCACAGTTTTCCAGACTGAGGGAAAGATCACTGAGGACTCCAGGGTCACTTGGACAGAGCTCTGCTCATCTCCCCTCTGGCCACATGTCATTGGCTGGCTGCAAAGTTCCTACAAATATTTGATTTAGAAAAAGAAGAGGGAGTGAGCCAAGAGTTAAAACTGAACTATGGAAGGAAAGCCTGTAAAGATTTTCCCAAGTTTACGCTGATTTTTCCATGCAAACAAGAAAACCTTGCATTTGTGAGAGGAATTAGAGTTCTTTTTTTAGAAAAGCCAAAGCTCTTTATGGGATGGCCTTGGTCCTCTTCCCACAGTTCCCAAGCAGTGGAGTGCCCTAGGACTGCACACACCTCAATACCACAGAGAAGCAGATGCAGATATCCAGCACTCTCAGCTATGGGATGGATCCTCCTTCTGCCAATTCACCCCCAGTCACAGAGCACCACCACCAAATCCTGGCACTGTCAGGAACCTGCACAGCAACCTCCTGCTCCTCAAAACATATTCCAGCCCAAAGTAAACACAAACAATCACTCTGAACTTCCCCTGGTGAAAAAACAGTTGTGGAAAAGATCAATGAAGCAAAAATTGCCACAGAAGAGAAGATTCTTGTTCTGCTTTGTGAAGGTGGAGAAATAAGCCTGGTTAGCCCAGAGCTTTATGCATTCCTCATCCCACAAGGGAAGGATAAAGGAACAGCATGGGCAGATCTCTGCATGATGCTTGTGCATTTTGACAGTCTAGTGGTTAAGGGGAAGGGTCTCCGTTCTAGAGGTCTTGGCTCAGTTCATCAGTTTGACCCCCTCACCAGGCAAAATAAAATCCCTGTGTTATGGATAAAAATGCAGGATAATCTGGGGAGGGCCATGGCAGCAGCCAGGAGGTAAAAGCAATCACAGTGCCTGGAGAGATGCTCCAAACACACCAAAGCCTCTTCAAGTAATAGCTCAGAAGCAGAAGGGCTCCCAGGGAGCCTCCTGCCACCACCTGACCTGCAGGACCCCAAGGTCCAGCTGATCCTGGCCCAGGAGGGGCTCCTGCTTTTGGGGAGCTGTTTGCAGGACCATGAGGGACACTGAACTGTTTATGAAGCAAAACGTGGCAAGCTGCCTGCTTTGTCAGAAATCACATCTAGTTTATAGTTCCTGGTAACAAACCAGGGAAAAAACAATGTGAGGAGGTAAAAGATGCTGAAAATATTTTTGTTTGCAGTCCACAGAGTTGAAAAAAACAAATATAGGAAATTCTACAGTATCTGTTAATGCTGATGGATGAAAGACTGTGTGTGACATGGGAGGATGGGTTGCTCAGAGCAAGAGCAGCCTGCAAAGGAGGTGAGGTTTTCAAAATAACATGAAAAACCATGCAAATGATTTTGAATTCACTCCTGCTACACACAGTGGCTGTCCTCAAGTTTCTGCCCTATTCCCCACCACATGCTTGGCACACCAGGCTGGTTACACTCATTTACAGCCCATCCCACATTTGGGGTGGGAGCACACCCCCTGAAATCCCCCTTTATTTTTTTTTTACCTTAGCACAGAAAACTCCAATCTTCCCCCATTAAAGCTGCTTGGCTGTTTGCTGACTGGGAGTGACTGTGAGAGCTCCCTGGAGATGGGACTGACCACTTCAGCCCTGCTGACACTGAAACACAGTGGCACAGCCATCAATCCTGGGAAAAGCCAAGCTCACCAGACCCTTGAGCTGGGACCTGCCTGCATCTCCAGCCCAGAGCCAAGCAAGCCCTTCCCAAGGGCACAGCACAAAGCAAATTCTGTGGCTCTGTAAGAAAAGTTTCAAACCCCAACATTTTCTTTCACTGCTGATCTCGTCTCTGCCACCACGAGAAGCCAAATCCATCCTGTGCCTGTGCCATCAGCACCACTTTGCTGCCCTAACTAGCTGGGAAGAGAATCTCAGCAGGCTTGCAGAAAGCTCAGCTCTGCAGCCCCCACCTCCCCTGAGAGTCCTTTGTAAGAGGCCACCTCATCACCCACACAGCACAAGGACTCCTCAAAGGCAGCTTTTTCCTGGTGAACTAAAGTCACCCCTCACAGCTCTAGGGCACTTGTACAATGTCTCCAGGGTATTGTTACTACTGACACTCCCAGACTGGGCTTCCACTACCCAAGCCCCTACCCTGATGCTGTGGAGCCTTTTGTGGCCACCCCAACAGCTCCCACCACCACTGTCCCAAAGCAGGGATGGCAGGGCTGGGGCTGCACAGGCACACAAAGCAAGGGAGCCCTGTCAAATCTGAAGGCAGGGAGCAGCCTGGCACCACCAAATTTCTGGGGCAGTGACATGGTCAGTAACACTGTGCTTACAGTGGTTATAGCCCATCCCACCTCTGGGGTGGGAAGCACATCCCTAAAATCTCCCCCCTCTTTTTCCCCTTAGCACACAAAAACCTTCTTAATCTTCTTCTGAAGGGTGCAAGGTGTGCAACACGTCCGAGACACATCAGCCACAAGAACAACAAACCCTGCATGACAGGCACTGGTCTTGCTGCAAACAGGGAAAGGACAATTCCAGGGGTAAACCTTTGATGTCATCAAGCGAGCCCTTGACGTCATCAGGAGGATGGCAGCCCTTGGGGGAAACCTCACAGCTTCCCAGCCCTGGTGGAAAACTGCTGTCTGGCATCTCTTTGGCGAGGAGCTGGTGGGCAGCACAGCAGTGAGTCACAGCTATCCCACTTCTAACTGCACATGACTCACTCCAGCTTTGCTGCAAAGGCACCACAGAGTCTGACTAAACCAGCCCAAAATCTGAGTATCCATGATTTTTAAATACATATACACCCCCACACGTGTGTGTGCACACACGGACGTGCACGCACAGACACACCAAGTGATTGCTTCTTTTTTCCGTACACAAGTGAGACAAACGAAACGCTCTGGAATTAATAAATAACTATGAACAACCAAGCTCCTGGGCTACAGAAGGAGCTCTTCTCCCCACGTGGCTCCTTAATTCCTTGAGGCTCTGAGCCCACAAGGACTCCCCCGTTCCTGGCACGAGACCCTCGCAGGCTGGCACGGCCACCACGAGGTTCCCTTTCCTCCGCACGGGGGTGAGGGGGACACCTCCTGCAGGGAGGGAGGGAGGGAGGAACCTGGCTGTTCCTCACTGAGTGTGTGCACACCTGCAGGGCAGAGCAGACCTGTGGCAGGGGTCCTCCTTTTGAATTTTCCTTTCCAGAGACTCAAGCTCAGCCCGTGTACTGCTGCTGGTAGCGCAGGTTGAGCTCGCGCAGCTCCCGCTCCCGCACGCGCCGCGATTTGTTGGACTTGGTGGAGCGGCTGGAGCGGGTGGACTGAGCTGACTTGGTGCTCTGGCAGCGGGAGGAAGCCCTCTTGAGAAGGTTCTGCGAGATGGAGCGGTGCAGGTTCTTCATGGAGGAGGAGGCTGCCATGCTGACCACCCACGGGTGCTTCAGGGCCTGCAGGGCCGTCATCCTGTCGCTGGGGTCCACCGTCAGCAGGCGGTCGATGAAATCCTTGGCCAGGTTGGACACGCTGGGCCAGGGCTGAAACACAAAAGAGGTGGTTGGAATGAGACATCCTTGCTGATTAATTAATTCCTCCCATGTCTGCAAGGTGCTTTGGGGCATTCTGCTGCTTCCCTTCTCTCTTTTATCCTCAAATCTTCCAAGCTGTAACTTGCAGTATCTGCCCAAGGAGAATGAGACATGTTCCCATGTTAGGGGAAGAGGCTGAATTAGTGGGAAATATCTGCAGGTACACAGGTGCAGAGTAGATCCCCCCAGCAGATGGGCTCAGGCACTCAGAAGCTGACCCTGCAGGCACTGACACACCCATGTGCACACACTCAAGGGTCTCAGTCTATCACTGGCCAGGGGCTGTGTACAAATCACAAATGGGATGGGACTGCTGGGAACATGCCCTGAGCTGTTTTACTCTCCAGCACCAGTCTCATTACATGGTGATGACAATGGGAAGATGCCAGCAGCTCACATCCCAAGCAGCAGGCAAAGAACTTAATGTAACAACTTACTTTTAAAGTTCTTTGACCAATCACACAAAGCAAAAGCACATTGACAGTAGCTATATCTAACTGCTATAAGCACATGTACCTTTGGTTAAAACAATGCTTGTTTATTTCAAATACAATACTTGCTTGTAACCCTTAAAACACAATGCACAGAGCTCCATTATTAAGTTTAAAACTTCCTAGTCTCTTGCTAGATACACTTTTCTGCAGCCTAGGGAGTTATTTTAGACAAGTGTTAATACACAGACCATTGTTCTATTTGTCCTTACTTTTCTACTTTTTAAATAATTTTTCTGCTGACCAATCTCATGGCTACTGTTTAGCTACAATCACAGTTCTGCTGTCTCTGAGGCCTGCCTTTTGCAGCTTTCCCAAAACCCTTGGATTTTATGTATTCCCACATCAATCAATCCCCAGACTCAACCATCTCTCCAGCAATGGCTGGGCCTTCCCTGGTCCATCTGGTCCCCAGATCTTCCTGGAGTTTTGTCCTTGTCCTTAGAGACACACACACATGGACTTCCCCAGCTTCCAGTCCCTTTCCCCGTGTCCAGCTCCATGCTCACCAGCAGTCACACACTCAGTCACACTCCCCCACACCTGTGTTTGCTCCATTTGCTGCACCACGACACACACAGGCTCCCAGACCTATGTCCTGCTCCAGCTGCTGGTCCTTCCTACCCCATCTTCTCACATCACCTTCCAAAATCCTACAACTACTACCAGAAGCACAGTAACTGTATCTCCATGAAGACCCTCTCTTGTCCAAGTGCTTTCTATCCCACAAAGCCATTCCTGCAGGCACAGGAGCCCTATCACTCACAGGGGATGGATTCTGACACCCAGAGCTCTTCTGACTCTTCATCTCAAGGCACACATCTAGGGAGGAAGCACCAACCTCTGCACTGATCCTGGAACCAAAACTAGGCAGAATTTTCTGCTGTAGAATTTGGTCTCACTCCCAACATGGAAATTTAGATGTTGCTACCTGGTTAACCCTGGTACAGCAGCTCAGCCCAGCTGGAAACAACCCCATAAACTGTTCTAAATACATAGAAATGTTAGATTTAAGAAATTTGCAATAATGTTTACCACAGAAAGAGGAAGAAATTTGTTTAACAATATGTTAGTTTTAAAGAAATAAGCCCAAAATAATTAATTAGTCCTATAATAAATATCCTCCCAGCACACCCAAGAATGGCCATAACAACTTATGAGTCAAACACCCACAGCCACAAATGCTGAATTGTTTCATTTGTGACAAAACACTGTATTTGCACTAAGGTGGGAAATGAGAACATTTCCTTCAGCATGAGGTAAAGGCTGGGCTGTGGACAAAGCTGGGAAGAAAAATGTGACAAAACCCACTGTAAGGGTAGAGAGGAGGAGGCAGCATGGCCAGCAGAAAACCCCAGGTGGTGAATGGAGCCAGCAAGAGCAGGTTTCTGCAATCACTGGGTACTTTGGGGGTCTCACCTGTCCTGAAACCACCAATACTGAATTTTTCAAGTCTGTGGAGATCACCTCTCAAGCTGCATTAAGAAAAAGCCTGAGAAGATTTCTGCAATGAAGATTTCCATATAATAATGGTGACATACATGTAACTGAGTGGACCCACCCCTGCCTAGTTAAAAAGGCAAAACTCTGCTATTCTCTGTCTCTCATTCTTCTCTTCATTGGGTGAGGAAGAAAAGCACCCAGCTATTTTAAAATTCAGGGTTCACTGACTGTACAATCAGAAATAATGCCCTTTTCTTGCACAGAAGGTCTAAAAAAGATATGTCCTGATTTTTTGGAGGTTTGTAATTCATTGCTACAGAAAGCAATTTTCTTTTCAAAAGACTCAAGGCACCAGCAAGAGAACAGATCCCTGGGAGGAATTTTTAATGAAAAGGAGGATGGTGTAAGAGTTACAGCACTGCTCCCAGCCCACAGCCTGTCAGTGCATGGCCAGGAAAGGTGAACTTGAGCTTCAGCTGAGGAACTGGCTGTGAGGGGGATCAGGGTACCACAGTCTTATCTTACAAGGACTAAAACAGTCTGGCTCACTCAGCTGAAATGGGATACATGGTCACTGCCAGTAACTATGCAAGGGAAGAGACTGAAAACTATATTAACTACCTGATATAAAGAAAATACTGGTACATGAATAAAAACATAAATGTTCCTGAACATATTCTGAATGGAAATGGAAATACTCGGGGAGGAAGCAGATCAGATACCACTTCACATTTCAATAATTAAATCCATTAACAACAACAAAAAAATTCTAAACATTTAAGCTTTTCTGTCATAGAACCATTAAGGTTAGAAAACACCTTGAAGACCATCAAGTCCAACCATTAACCCAGCACTGCTGTGTTCACCACTAAACCATTTCCCCAAGTGTCACATCCACCTTTTGAACTCCTCCAGGGATGGTAATTCCACCACTGCCCTGGACAGCCTGTTCCAGTGCCTGACCACACCTTCAGTGAAGAACCTCTTCCTAATACCCCATCTAAACCTGCCCTTGCACAACTTGATGCCATTTCCTCTTCCCTCATCTACTGCTTTGTAAAGAATATAATTATAATATAATATATAAGTAAAATTAATTTGTCACAATCTGCCTTTAATGGCTTTTTCTTAGCTGATGAAATAAATGTACCTTGGCAGTGAATGGTCAGAAAAAACCAGGTGCTTGTTAGAAAAGAACAGGGACAAATTCTGATCACAGACTCATGAAAGTGTTTATAAAGAAGGTAAATAAAACAGCAAAAATCCTTTCCAAATTAATCAGGGAAACCACAATAAAGATTCAATTTTAACTGAACACACTGGTCTATTTTGAAGATTGATGGACCATTGAGGAGCTCAGCCTTCATGGTATTCACACCAACAGAACCACAAAGCTGAATCTGCCCTGCCATGGGGGAATATAAATCCCATTGCAAGCCTATAGATTCCCAACAGACTTTGGATAAGGTACTTCATTTGTTAAATGCCAGCAAGGGGAATCAACTTGCAGGATTTAGCCTTCATTGGCATAATCTCAGCTGATCCCAGGTGGTGCCACATGTCAGCTGGGAACACATCACCTTCCCCTCACACTGGGGTCTCCAGCTGCAGAGAAACTCCGGGCTCCTCTTCCAGATCCAAATGGAACCCAGGCAAAAAGAGGCTTTGCCTCCACTCTTTCAAGCTTGCCCTGAAAAGCTTTTAAAGACCCATTTCTGCAGGTTTTTTAATGGCTCCCTTTCAGCTACTCATTCAGCTAAAATCACAAACTCATCATTACCTGGCTACTCCATCAACTCCCAATTCCTTCTTTCCTTCTCCTCCTCCCAAGAGCCACAGCTCACCCCATTCTGTTTCCTTCACAGAGGGCTCATTCTCCACTTCCCAACAATCCTAATGGGACATCCAAGCTAATGATACAGCTACTAAATTTACCAACTAATGATACATCTATTAAATTTACTAACTTTCCCTCAAAGTGAAGGTAAACGCAGGTGACAATTTGCTCTCTGTGCAGTAACTTTTTAAGAACTCTTCACTACCATTTTCATTTTTGTTACTTGCAATTGAAGTGACTTAAGATCCCCACCCTGAAAGAGCTTTTGTTCCTCTCAGGTGGAGAAAACACATCCACACAACTCCAATTTCATGGTTTTTCCTGGGTATTTCTTCCCCTCTTACCCTAAAACCTTTTACCTTTCTGAATATGGTCCCTCACAGAAATACAATCATGGCAGCACCTACAGCCTCTCCTTTTTTTACCTAAGTCAAAAGAAATGCAAGAGATGCTCAAATGAAAAGTATTTGAGAACTGGCACAACAGTACTTGAAAATACATCTTCAGGACACACAGGACAGCATTATTTTCTCTTCCAAGCGTAAGTAATTGCAGAAATCTGGAATTTGAGGCAACCCAGGAACTATTTTGCTGTCCAAATGCATTCAAACTTCAGTCAAATGAGATTCTGGTGAGTGAAATGAGCCTCTAAACAGCAGGAATAATATTACTTCAATATTTTCAAGTCTTATTAAAAGATGGCAAGTGTGATGATTTGGAATTTGAAGAAATCTATGAAGTCTGAGGCCTAGGAACTGTGATACATAACCAGCCTAAACCTTGAGAGGCCTGTCCAGTTTAATGAATCCTAAAGAAGAATAAACTCCAAACAGAAGAAGCACATTGGATTTCTCATTATTCCAATTACTCTAGTTTCACCACAAATGGTGAATATGGAGTACCTGCAACTAGATTTTTCTTCTGGTCAGCAAACACAAATCAGTTTATTGATCTGTTTACACAGCTGGAGGTTTGATTTGCTGCACCACACACATCTTTCCTATTTTACTGAAGCTTTTTCTTTAGTAATACGTAGGGCTACATTCTACCCATGCAATTTACAACCTCAGTCCCTGGAGAAATGCATCCACTCTCCAGAAGACTTGCATCAGTTGACAAAACAGCAGTTTTAACTTAGCAAAATCCCATTAACCCTCCAAATTAATGCTGCAAAGCAGCAGCAGAGGGTTGTGGGGGGCTGAGGGAGGTTGACACTGGTGTGTTTGGGCAGGACATGAGTGCAGGACATGAAGTGTGCTCCCATGACAGGACTGAAGCAATCCAGAGGAGATGCTGCCCATCTGCTTGCCTGAGGAGAGACAGACACTGGCTTGGAAGGAAAATGCTCCCATCCATGAAATGTTGGATCAGCTAAACTCTATCAGAGAGTCTTGCCTTTAAATCTCAGTGCTGCAATGCAAAATCCTGCTTTTTTGTGCCACAAAAATGCCACAACAAGGCCACAAAAATGAAGAGAAGTCACCAACACTTGCATTTCTGTTCCTCTAGAAAGCAATTTCAAATGTGATGCAGTTTGAGTACAACTTCTGCTCCCTCTGTTGGACTGTGCTGCTTCAGAAAGATAAAGCTCTGGTGCCTTTCTGTAGAGAAGCACAGAATGGTTTGGGTTGACAGGGACCTTAAAAAGCTCATCTAGTCCAAATGCCCTGCCATGTGCAAGGACACCTTTCACTAGCCCAGGCTGCTGTGAGCCCCATCCAACCTGGCCTGAGCACTTCCAGGGATGGGGCAGCCACAGCTTCCCTGGGCACCCTCTGCCACGGCCTCAGCACCCTCACATACCTTAAAAAAAAGTGGAATAGCCACATTTGGAGCTGAATGACAACAGAGACCTCCTACATGTGACCAGTTTTTCTAACAACAGCAATCATGTCCTCTGTATGGGATATCTGGTGCAGTGCCTGCTTCAAAACCTGATTTCTCATGAGACAAACCCTGGATACAGACTCATTTAACACTGGAGACTATCGGCCTCATGCTGGAGGGAGGACTAAACATCCTCTGGAAAGTAATGTCTGTAACTCTAGAATTTAGCAGAGTGACTAAAAACATGATTCAGCACAATTTACAAGGAAAAGAAAAGTGGGCGGAGCAGAAGAGCTGCACAAAGCTGCAGAGGGATCTTCTGGTTAGCTGAGTGCAAATAAAAGAAGGAACAATCATCTGACTTCAAGCTCTGCTTTTAGACTCAACAGTACCCACTGAAGGAAGGATACATTCTAATTTCCTGACTCCCACCTAAGTTACATGTTGTTTTCAGGAGAAGAAAGACAATGTTTATGAGGAAGGTGAAGGAAAGGCCTGGATCTCCCTTGCCAGTCACTCCTTACAAAAACATGAAGCACAAAGCATGTTATCACAGCTGCAAAAGATTGCTCTTAGGCCAAAAATACTGTATCCCAGCCCCAGTAATTCCTAAGAATAATACTGTATCCCAGTCCCACTGATGCCTAGGATGAGTTTGAGCACTGCAGAAGCCTCAAAGCACCAAAGAGACTGAGGAGCCCCATAGCAGCACATGGGTTCCTGCAAGGTTCTCCCACAGAAAACCTTCAGGTATCTACTTTGCAGTAGATTTATTGGGAATAAGCCTGCCCCAACAAACAGACTGGGTTTAATGCATCCACTTGGTCAGAGGGAACTGCCTTCACATCATGTCCTTGTCACCATTAGCAGCAATGCTCCACATCTCAGGAGATGAATACATTTCTCTTGTCATTCCCATTTGATGCTGCACTCCCCATTGTGCCAGCACACATAGTTTGGTTTGTGCAAACAAAGTGAGCCAAACTGGGGAGTTTCTGTAAATTTTTCAGCTGGGGTTTTCAGCCCAGCCATTCCTTGGCATGAGTCACCAGAGGGCTGCAGAAGGAGCTACATCAACCCAAGAGAGAGACTGGAACAGAGTCCAGAATTAGCAGCACTTCAACCAAGTATGAAACCCATCCCACAGCCTGTCTTACAGCCTCAGTGACAACGGGAGAGACTCCCATGGTGGAGACACTTTGCCCTGGTCCCTCAGGAATGCCAGCTGCTGCTTCTGAGGGAACACTAGCATTCCCTACAAAAGCATCTCCTACACTTCTATAAGCTGCATAAAACACAGGGCACTTCACCCATCTGCAACTCCAGCTCTGCTAGGTAACAAACTCAGGGGAAAGCAGCCTCCTTTACAATGCCTTAAAGAGCTCTCAAGTGTGTTATGTTTTATTCAGACTTGGGCTCTGAGGCTGGAGAAGGAGGAGGAGGAGAAGAAAGATCCTCCTCTGAGTGTCACTTAGGCTGGGGGATTGCGTGCAGCGCTCTGCTCTGTGTCACTGAATCCCTTCACCACCCTGCTTGTTATTCACAGCAGCAGAAAATCTACTGAGGCACTGGCCAGGCCAGTGTGTGGGGAACAAACAACTGCAGGTTTGTTGTGCTGCCCTCTGGTTTGAACAGCCAACTCACCTCTCTCCCTGCAGCTGATGTGAGCAGAGAGCTCCCAACAGGTGCTGGAAACAAACCCTGACCTGTGTGACCACTGCACATCTCCTCACCCAACTGGAGGGACCTAGGCAGGGGTGGGAGCCAACACTCTGGAGGCAGAGCAGTTTTCTTTTGATCTATTGATCAAAATGAGCAGATTTTGGATACCAGAATCAAGTCCCTGAATTTTATTCTGCCTGCAATGGGAGCTGCTGTAAAGAGGCCACCAAAGCCTGCACTGCACACAAGTTAATGACTTAAATTTATTTTCTTTTCACAAAAATAAGTTAAGCTAACATATGTGTGGTGCTGAAGGCAGGGCACATCTCTCCAGCTTCTGTCATTTTTCAGAACAGCTGCACCTTAAAATTCTGACATTTCTGGTGGCAGACAAGTGACATGCTGTTAGTTTTGAGAAGGAAATTAAATGGACTTGATGCTCTAAAAGATCTTTTCCAACCTTAATGATTCTAAGAACATCACCAAGAACTCTCTTCATTGCATTACCTATTTATGCATGATGCAGCAGTTCTGTCTCATTTAGGAGATTCCCACATGACATCAGAAAGCAGGAAGTGTCAACTCCAAAGGAGCAGGTTGGGGACTGCAACTGTGACACATGACATGGCAAACCAGCCCTAGGGCTGTGCTGGGGCTGCAATAACACCAGGGTTGCACCATCCCAGGCATCATTCAGCCCTCAAACAACTGCAAAGAGGTGATCAAAACCAGCTCGTTCCAAAGAGCTGGAACAAAAAGTTTCCAGTGAAAAGATGAAACATGCTAAAGTCTGTGCAGGGCAGATTCCCAAGCATTCAGCATTAATTTGTTGATGTGGGGAGGAGGAATAAAGGAAGGATGAAAGAGGAAAATACAACAGCCCTTTAATAATCCAGAGCATTATAAGTATGCGCAGCCATCTGGTGCGGTGAACTTCTATAACCCAGCTTTTCGAATGGAAATAGCCAGCCCATTTTCCCTGGACAGGCACTGAGTATTCAGCTGGAATCATGCACTAAAATTACAGCAGCTACAAAAAACAATAAACACAAAGCTTCTCTCTCCAGCCAGGGGCAGCCCTTCTAAGTGCAATGCTTAGGGAATAGCTGTTAAAATGGGGTAATACCACATTGCAGTGTGGATCGCTTTACGTCTCTTAAAAATGTGTCAGCAAGTTACAGCTGCACACAGGGGACTTTAACCACTACCCTGACTGAAAAATTGTCTGTTAGGGAAGCTCAGGGTTAAGGACCTGGACTTGGAAGGATGCAGGTGAAAAATGAGATCACCAAGTATACAGTGCTGGAGATTGCCATGAAAATGGAATGAGTCAAACATTTCCAAAGGTACTGCTACAGCACCAGCAATACTCACAGCAGTATTTGCAGTAACTAAACTGGAAAACACCTTCCCCAGACTGGTCCTAACATCTGGGTATCCTGACATCTTCAGTGCTTTTACTCTGAAAAAACTCAAATTTGAGCTGAATGATGTTCTCTCACTCTGAACTATTACCTTAAGAGAGTATTGGCTGTGAACTGGAGCTGAAGTCAATACGTGCTTCTACGTACAAATTCAGAGTAAGAGTTTAATTAAGAAATGGCAGTTCCTGACAGGGAGGAAAGATCTTCCCCAGGGAGGAAGAATATCTTTCATCACACTGATTAGAGCAGTGGTGGGGGATGAACAGATAAGCTTATAACCTCCCACACAACCCCTCCTGCAAGCTCCAAGCTGTCGGTGCACAAGCCCCGGGTGCTTACGAGGGAATGAACAAGGGGGAGTAAATCCTAAGACAGTCTTAGCTGCTACTCCAACCCTGCTCTGCTCCCCAGCAGGCACCAGCTCTCCTCTGCTGCTCTGGACAGCTCCTTTAACCTCCCAGAGCACACAGATGTGTCACAGAATCATAAAATATCCTGAGCTGGAAGGGACCCACAAGGACCAAGATGAGGAGTTGTGCTGCAAACACAGCAATGTCCAAGCCCCAGCTGCCCCCCTGTCTGCCTTGACTCTCCTTTCTTCCTTATAGTTACTCTTTCAGTTTTAACCAGAGTCCAACCCTGTCACAGTTTCAGAGGTGAAATGATGCCTCTTTCATCTCAGCATCTCCTGAAAGCCCAGGTTTAGTGCTTCCCAAGCCAAGCCATGTGGCCCAATGCCATTGCTGGCTTTCTCTCAGAAAGCACTGTTTTGGGTAGGCAAGGTGGATGTAAGCCATTTTAAAGTAAACAAAACATCAGGAGACACTCTAAGTAGGCTTGCTAGGTTTTCCACAATTCAGTCCCGGGTCACTGGTTTATAATTGCTCTTCCTGTCACTATTTGGGACATTTTTGTTAGAATTCAGAGCAGGATAACTGTTCTAGATCCCATTCCAACACATTTCTCTGTATTTTCTTCTCAAATTTCTTTCAGCATCCCAGCTATTCAGTGATGGAGACAGAGATCCTGCTGAAAAGCAAAGTATGTCACTGACACTGCACCAAACTGCACATACACAGGAAGGAAAAAGGACAAACCAAAAATCCCTAATGTAACACATTCCTAATTCTGCAGCCATCTTATACCAAGGTGATCTTTTCCCCTGTTAAAATCCTACCCTGTTCTCACCTACATTGTTGGGGTATTTCTCATTCCAAAAGAAGATTCAACCATTTCAGTTTTCCATGTGGAGTCATACTGCCCACTGTGGAGCCTGGCCGTCCCCAGGTTCAAAAACACTGTGGAGAAGATCCAGGTGAGAACTCCAAGACAGCCAGGGGTCCTTGACACATGGTCTGCAAGGAGGGGTCAAAGGAGCTGGACTTGTTCAGTCTGGCAGAGAGAATCTAAGGGCAATCTAACAGCATTTCTTTAAAATGTACCACATTTATTTAAAAGTAGTTCCAAGGATTACAGAGCCACACAACAGGTCCAAAGAAGGGGCAACAGGGAGAAGCTGTGCCTTGGAAGGTCTGTATCAGGAAATACCAGGGGAAGGGTGGTGCAGCCCTGGAAAAGGTCACTGGGGAGGTGGAGGATCTTCATCCCTGAAGCCCTTCAAGACTCAGGACGACAAAGTCAAGCCAGCATGACCTAGTGCTGGCAACACTCCTGTCTCAAGCTGAATGGGATTAGAGCTCTCCAAAGGTCTCTTGTAACCAAGGTTTCTATTTCTCAAGTGCTTCTCCCCTCCCTGCCCCCAGACAGCACTGTCATATCCCCTCCAGAGCAGCAGCACATCCCTCCTCCCAGCACATATCCCTGCCCAGGCTCCATCCCACATGCTCAACAGGGTCAAGTGTGCCCTGAATGCTTCAGAAACAAACATGTGCTGATCACCTTCAGGTAAATTTGGGTTGATATTCAATTACCTTTCCTGCAGGAAGAATGTGCTTTAGTTCTCTCTCCTACTGAGCCACTGACTTTGTAAAATTCAGAGCAACTTTGAAATCTACACATTGCTCAAACTGGGTTGACAATGATCTTAGCATTTAAATAGTTAATTCCAGAAGACTGAAAGACAGACAGCACAGTTCCATAAACTTTGCTGCTTTGGGAAATCAGGGTGAAGGCAGGGCTGCAACAGACACCCAAGGATCATCCAATCCATCCCATGGCCCCCAAGGATCCACCAGAGATGCATCACTCCTGACAGATGACTGCCTCACTTGTTCCACAAGACAGCTTCAGAAATCCTCTGGGTAAACATTTTTTGGAGTGGGAGACACCAGTTCTGTAAAAACTTCAGTGTGAATCTTTCTAAGTGCCATTTAAGACTCTTGTTTGACATAATCTGGAAAAAAGATTATTCCTCTTCCTCTTTGAAGCAGCCTTTTACATATTTGCAAACTGCTATGACAACATGTTCCCCAGGCCAAACAGCCAAAAGTGTTTTAGTTTTCCAGAGACTGTGGTTTCTTGACTCACAATTGTTTTTGTTGATCTCCTGTCAAGTCTCTCTGCTTGGCCTGTGGTGTTTTTGAAGTCTGCTGCCCAGAAGTGTCAGAGCTTCAGCTTGGCACCTGCAGCAGCCACCAAACACAGCAGGATCGGAGCACACGCTGCCTTTCTGCTCAGACACCTCAGTACATTCACCTTTTCCCACAAGTATCACACTGCTCTCACACAATAGTTTGTGATTCATAGACACTTCCTTCTCTGAGAAGCCAACACCCCCTAATTTTATGTTCTTCACCTATTTTTGTGCACTAACTTACTCTTACTTTTAAAAAAATCAAAAACTAAACTACACCTGCTACTGAACAGCTCAAATTTGACAGGGCTATCTGGAACTCAATGCCCTTTGCAGCCCTTCCAATTCAATGTCATCCACAAATATAATAAACATACCTGCATGTCCCTCACCTAGGTTGGTTATTAACCCCCAAATACCTCTGCACCTTCAGCCACTTCTAGAGAACCACCATCACTACCATGTTCCACTTTGTTGATGAGCCACCAGTAAGTAAATGTCACTTTTAACACACCAGGTTTGGGGAAAAACAAGATTTGGTCCCCAGGCCCTCCCTGCTTCACAGTTCATTTCCAAAAAGGAAGTTTTCAGAGACCATGGAACACTTTCATGAAATAGCTGAAGATCTCTTCAATGTCAGATCCATCCTTGCCAAGCACCAGCGCCAAACACTGGCAGTATGGGGACTCCTGTAACTTTGGAAGAGGATTTTACCATCAAATTATTTTGCATTCTCAGCCAAGTGTCAAGTTTTCCTTAGCTTTACAATATCAGCCTCTCAAGCAAAATGGTAGCTGAAGAATGCCACCCAGAATTCCTGAAGCTGGACTAATGCTAAAAACAAATAAAGAAATATGAAGGACTAAGTGTAGAGAGGTATAAACTGTAACCCAGGCTGTAACCCCCATCAGCACTGATGAAACAGTATATCAAGTCTTGAGTCACCCCAGCTGTAAAGAGAAACCTTTTCACATGTGAGCCACATAATCATTCTCAATATTATCAGATTATTTAAAAGGTTCTTAGAAATCACTCTTCAGACACAGACAAAGGTAGGAAACACACAAATACTTTTATCAGATAGCACAATTCTCCGTTTTGTGAGACATCAAACCAGGCTCTTTGGTTAATCACCAGGGAGTGCCTGAAGTACTGGTGCACTGGATGTGCAGGGAGTGCCATGATTATGAAGTTCACAAGCTGCAGACACACAGCCAGGCACACACCAGCACTTTGGGGAACCCTGCAGGAACAGCAGGCATCTCTTAACAGCCTCCTCCAGAACGTTCTGCCTCTCCTTGACTTGTGTGAACGGCTCCCATGTCACCAATCAGCACTAATCTGGTGCATTAGTAAAAGCTCAGTTTTCAGGAAAATCTATAAAAACATCCATTTGAAATAACAAAGGCATTAGAAAACATGCCTGGTTTTTCTACCTTGTCACTCACTTGGGGCAGCAGGGGGGCAAAGCAGGGGGGTGGGTGAGGCTGGAGAGAGGAGGAGCAGCTCATGGTCCAAACCAGGGAACTCGGATGCACCACTGCCATCTGAACCACCCCTTCCAGCCCCAAACAACTAATCCAGCTCCCTCTGCCTACAGCCTCAACTCTGCAACTGCAGTCTTGTCAGATGTAGGGATTTCAAGGATTAGGTAAAGAGACTGCCAAGAAAACCCCTGGGTTTAGGAAGCACCTTTGCAGCCCTCCAGCTCAACATGAACAGGAATTCCCCAAAACAGTTTCTGCAGTTGAAAAGAGATTTCAACAATGTGATATTAAAACCTTGACTTCCCACCTATGCCAAGCACACTGCTTAACTCCTCCTTCCTCACATCCCAGGGCAGGAGCACACTGCAAATGCTAGGGAAGTCCCAAATTCGGGTCAGAGCAAATCTGAAACATTTTCCAATGCCAGATTGTTCCAAATATATCAGGTTCAATTGCCTCTCTCCAAGGCAGGGTCAATTACAGGCCACACGGTGATTTGCAGCAAGGTACATGTTCACAGCCATTCCCCACAGAGCTCAGTTTTGATTAAACAAAAGTGGCTTTTAATCTGCAGCAGGGGCAGCAGCTGGAACTACAGCCAGGTGCCAGCTCTGCAAAGCCTCAAAGCCTCAGCCTGGGGCTCAGAACAGTCAGGAAGATGCTGTAATTTCCTCCAGAGTGCAGCACTTTTACAGCTCCCCCCTGAAAGCTCACTTTAAAAATGTTTTATAGGTGCCAGCCAGTCCTCCTTGCGCCCCCAGATCTGTCCTGGTGTTGTACTTGCATACAGCCATCTGGGGCCTCAGGTCCTCAGCAGAGCAGGTCCAGGAAATCCAGCTGAAGCTGAAGATGTCACCCCAATGCCCTCACCCCACAAACTGTGATAACTCCCACGTGTGCCACAGCAAGGAGAGAACCAGGTGAGTGCTCACACCCTGCTCAAGGGCTGCACCTGGCTCAAGCCCAGCACCACCAGCAGCTGGACTCCCAACACAAACTCCAACCCCTGGGTAACCATTTCCAAGGAGGGCAGGAGGGGACAGCTGCTGTATTTAGGGACAGGTTTCCTGCAGGTCACAGCTCTTCCCACTGCAGAATTAACACATATTCTCACTCTCTTGGTTTTAAGTCAATTAGCATGCAATAGCATGTCTTGCCTCAAAATACACCTCCACTAAGGTATCAGAAAAAAACAACACATCTGAGCCACAGCTGGAAAACCAAGGATTCAATCAGCCAAAGGTAAAAAAGGAAATGGCCTAGGCTATGTTTAAGCAAATGTAAAGGAGTCAAAAACACCAATGGTAGCTGATAGTTCAAATCCTTCCTGTTAATAATGTGTATTCTGTACAGAGGCAACTTAATATTCTTTTTCTACCCTACCAATGTCCCTTTATCCCTACATCCCTAATTCTGCAGAAATACTATTCCACCATTAACAGGATTTTATAGGGCCTCCAGATGAAGGAATGAAAATATATGTCAAACCACAGCACTATTGTAAATCCTTTCCCCCCAGATGTGGCTCTTGCCTTCCTCCATCCTTATATTACATGAAATACGTTGTGCACCACTTCCTCAAACTCAGTCTTTCACCTCAAAAATCTTAACCAAAATGCTCAGCTGCTGTCCCTCATTCAGCCTTGAGCCTGCAGGTACTACTGGCATAGACAGCAGTCCTAAGGAAAAAGGGCTGTGAATGAAATCACTGGGAAAAACCCACATTCCTCTTCCCCACGGAGATTCCTTCCCTGCTTTCTTTGTTTCTAGAGGCTTTGAGGCTTAGACAGAGTTTCCACCCTGTCCTGATGACATGCACAATTCTGTGAAATATAAAGTGTTAACACTGCAGCAGTATGGAAATGGCAGATGTAGGCAGAGAAAATGACCCCTCTCCTTGCTTACCCTGCCCTAGCACAGGGGGTTCTCTCCACTGTTGTGTTGCAACATAAGCTGAAGTACATGGTAAAGAGGCAAAAAGAGAGATTTTGAAAAAGGTCCTTGTGACACCAATCCTGTTGGAGGAAAAAAACTTCAAAAAGAATCTTAAGATGCAGCCAGAGCAAGGGGGACTTGATTTTCAAATGCATGCATTGGTTTCAAAGCCCTTTCACTGGAAAAGGTGTTTCTCTACCTGTAAATAAAGTGCTTACCAATGCAGCATGCTGAGTTTTTGCAGGAGCATGGTCACTGATCCATGCAGGAGGAAGCAGGATTTCCCAGGTTTTAACTGAGGTTATCACATTTCCAAAGATGTCCCTCCCTGCAGAGGGAGAGATCTGGACAAACACTTCAGCCCTTGGAGCTGGAGTGACACAAACACACCTACCCTCCCAGCCACTGAGCTGGTGCATTAAAAGAAAAGAAAGAGCAGAAGCCAAGAGAAGTCCATGTATTGGGCAGGCTTCAGCGTTCTGTGCCTGGCTTGGAGAGGAGCTTTCATCCTGTTCAAGTGCTCCAGCTCTTCAAAGGAGAGCAGAGTGCCCTTTTCAGCAGAGCCCTGCGACTGCAGCTCGCCAACACTCTTGTTGTTCTACTTCAAAATCACCGCTTTCACACAGCCATGTGAAATGCAAAAGCACATTCCTCTGTAAATTGATGGGGTTTTACTTCTTCCAAGCAAAGGGCTCAACAATTTATATAAAAAACAATTCTTCCCTACACGGGGAAAAAAAGCCAGCTCTAGTTTTTAGGGGGGAAAAAGCCTGCATTACTCTAAGAACAGGACTATTGAAAACACTTCTACCATCTAATGTGGCTCACAGGAACAAACAGCAGCTGCTCTAAGTAAAAAGCTCTTTTAGCCCCCAAGAAGGCTAAAACATGGTCCTGGAGACTTATATGCTCACACCAGTAAGTATTGCAAATGTGTTTTAAAATCCTGCCTTCAGCTGCCCCATCCTTGTTTTCTTTGTTACACTATATTCAACAGCTTGGGCCACTCCAACTCCAGAGGAAAGAATGGAAAATTGGCCACCCTGCTGCTCTGCAATCTCTCCTCTCTTCTGGCACAGACATCAGAGGCCAAGGTGCTGACTGCCCTGCAAAAGCATCTAATGGGTCTAAAGACCATCTTGGCACAGCCATGGAGGGCCACACCAAGTGTCAGTGTTGCCTTCTGGGGACCCCACAAGGGAGGGCTCCTGCTGAGGCACTGAGCCAAGGAAACTTCCACAAGAATCAGGTGGCTTTGCACTGAGCTCCTCTTGGAGCAAAGAACAGCTCTACGGTTTGCAAAGGTAAATCTGCAATAAAGGGGGGCATCTAACAGCTTCTCTGGCCTCTTGTGCTTACAGGACTTTATCTCCTGTATTAAAAAAATATATAGGACTAAGAGAGCATTAGAGGGCAGTGCTGCTTCTCTGATCCTGGCTTTATTTCAAACTAGCTTTGAATGTTTTCCCAAAAATGTACTCCAGTCCAAATTCAGGGAAGGCAGTCTGCCTTACTGCCCACCTTAAACAGATGTGCTACAATTAGATCACCAGAGTTTTCCCTCTTTCAGGGAAAGCCGGCCAGACCTGTCACAGCATCAATGCAAAACTTATTGCATTGCGAAACCTCATCCAAAGTTTCAGAATGCTTGTCCTATACTGACTGAATTCTCCTGAAGGTGATAAGGATTATGGAGAGATTTTCTCTGATATGCAAGTAAACTTTTTTCCCTCATAGAAGACCAGTTTCTACAATAAAATACAAGTCTGCAGAACAGAAAGTTGAGTTGCCACTACACACTTCCATCTGCTACTTTTAGGGGAAGGAGGTTACCAAGAATAATTACAGTTTCTTTTTGTTGCTTGTGCCTTTTTTATATTAAGCTTGTCATTTGATAGGAAATCCAACCACAGTCATCATAATTCATAATGCAATGACTGATCAGTCCCTCTGGGGTGGGATGGGCAATTCAGCAACCAGCTCCCAGCTGAGTCAGAAACAGTCTGGTTTCAAGTTCTACCCCTTCTCTCTCAAAATGTTGAATAAATGCAGGAAATTAATACTGAAATTTGACAAGCCTGTCACCTGTCTCCTCCACTATGTGTCACAAGGGATTTGAGGGATTACAAGTCCTCCACAGCCTTTTAAGCAGCCCCCACAAGGAGGACAATTATGAGGACACTTTGGAAATGCTCTGCAGACGTGCTTGGGTAAGGACTCATCCTGTGAGCACGCATCAGCTGCCTTGGAATGGCTTTATTTTTATCTTGTTTTCTGCCAGGTAGCACAGGTAGTTTGTTTGCTAATGCACTGCCTGCACTCTCTGTGCTTCATGCTTCTGCTATTAGCTGCAGGCAGGAAAAACTGCTTGGGGAGAAAGTGGTTTATCTTTTTACTCACACAGGCTGAGTTGTTATGGGAACACCATTCATGCTACTCATCCAGATTAACTTGGTTTTCCTGTAACTAAGGGCATTCTTCCTGCATGAATCCATCCATACAGGATCTGCAGAGCTTACTCAACACCTGCATTTAACTTGGTGCTTTAAACTCCAAGTTAGGGCAGAAGATCATTAAGATTCTGAATGCTCAAGGAGAGAAAAGTAGAAATGCGCACACAGTTTGCAAGTCAGGCTTCTCCTCTAACCTTTGGTCATTCTCTCCATCAATGTGCCTTCCATGAATTTGTCCAGTTGCTCTTCAAACTCAGGTAAACTTGCAAGGTCCACAGCCCTTGTTTTCACCCTGTGAATAGCCTGTACCATCAGGGACTCTGCAGGTCTGTTAGGGAACTTCATCCTGCAGGCTTTTAGGCAGAAGGCAACAGCCCCTTCAATCTTCTCTGGTTTTGTCCCTCCCTATGGAACTGACCACGTATTTCACACCTATGCTTATCAGAAAACTCCTGATCCATGTGAAGGCCACTGTCACAATACGGCTGCAAAGCTCCTTCAAGAGATTTTGGTGAGGATTTCTACCAAAAACCACTGGAAAATCTAAGCCACACAAAACCAGTTCATCTCTCCACAGGCTGCTAAGTCTCTTGCAGAGCTCCTGCAGACTTGCAATGCCCAACTTCATTCATATATCAAGCATGTCTCTCCTATCAATGCATCCACTAGCACCATAATTTAGAACAAGCTTTTTTGGTTATTTGATTAAGACATGTTCCCACAGCAGCACACACCAACCTCACCCACTGTGAGCATACCACAAAAAGCTGATTCTGTTCTATGAATAGGAGAACAGCCCATGAGAGAAATGGTATGTCCAGATCAGATATCAAAATCAGAACAATCCATACACCTTAGCTAAGTTTCCCAATTTAACCATAGCATACATTATCTTCCACTTATTCCATCGATTTTCCCAGGTGTGTAAAGTAACATAAAAGTATTGGTATTCAACAGAAGGAGAAGCTTTGAAAAAGAATCAGAGCAAGCCAGTCCCAGCAGGATAATGATGGTCCAATCTTCAATTCTGCACTTGCAAATTCAAAGGAAACTAAGAATGAAATTCTAGCTTTATTCCTCAGTCAACTTTTTAAGCTACAAAGAGCTCCCAAAAATCAGTTTTAACTCCAAGATTTAAATTAAAAATTAAATGAAATCATTATGTCCAAACATTCTTTTTAGTAAGTTCTAACAAAACAAGTGAAAAAGAATAATTCTGCAGCAGGCTACATTCAAAGCAGTGTCAATAGCTCACTTAACCCTTACTCAGGATGCTCAGGAAAAAAAAGCACACCAGTTACAAAGCCAGCTGTCCTTCCTTCCTCATCCTAGCCATTACCAGAAGCAGTTCAAAAAGTAGAGGAGATATAAGAGATAATCAGAGCAGTGATGTCAGCAGTACCTGAATAACCTATTGTGGGAGACCTCTCCTACTGATCTGCTAACGGCCTCTTCAAACAGACCTCACACTCCAGGAACAGCAGCCGGGGTAACAGGGTCCCAGCCAGAAAGCAATTACATTAGCTGGACTAGAGATCACTTGTTTTTCCAAGAAAATGGAGCTGCTTCTCAGGTCAGCATGCCTCTTGGCTTTTGTTCCTCTTTCAATACAGCTTTGTCCTCTGTGACCAGGTTTTGGGGTCAGACTTTTCACAAAGCACCGAGACTCAGGGCACTGCTGCTGCCTGCCACGGTACAGCCTGAAGACAGCTCCCTCCTTCCCCCCTGGAACTCGTCTGAGCCACACAGCTCAAGCTGTCAGCTCTGCAGTTCACAGGCTTCTTTCAATATTTCCTCTTCTGTTTCAGATCCTCAACCTTCAGATTACAGAGAAGAAAAGCAGTTGCTCCCATGAAACCTCTGCTCCTGCATCCATCCAAGAGAGATGCTGTTGGCAATGCACTCGAGTATTCTGCCCACTCCTACTCCAAAGAAACCAGGCCTTGGCTCCTGCCATTCCCATTAGTCTGACAAACTTAGCAATAACCTCATTTCTGACATCTTCCCACTTCCTCCAGTGTAACACAAAGAAAAAAGAGGCATTGCCTGTGAACACCAAAAATTCAGAAGCATTTAAAAACCCAGAGTGCTGGCAAGATTGTGGGAAACACAACAGACAGCTTTAAACCTCTGGCTCACTTTGTCTTCTCCTAGAAATTATTCACAAAATGAGCAGCCTCTTTACTGCACCTCCTGCCAATACCTGCCTGCAGTCAAGCACCGTGCAATTTAGGGGCATAGGCTTAATTACACTGGTAAATTAAAGCATCCATTTTCCCTGGCTCTAGAGGAACACAAAGCACCCAGGCAACAGATACAGGCTGCTGGCTGACACATATTTGCTTTCCAAGCGGTAAAGCATTGACAGCTTTCCAAAATAACCACTCATGTCACACACAGTATCCATAACAGCCTCCTAAAGTGTGCAATTTGTGGTGGCACAACAAGTAAAATGCCTCAGGCTTGTGCATTGACACTTTCAAAATAGAGAGCTTAATGCTTTCTCTGTGGCACATTGCTACCTCTGCATACAACCAACAAGGCTTTAGTGGCCTAGCTGCAATTCACAATATTTCTCAAAACCAATCTGTTCTGGTACAAGGACCAGTGGACATCAAAGTAAATTACCCCAGGGAACCTTCAAAACACTCAATTCACTCTCTCCAGATTGCCTATGGCTGCACTGAGCTTGATCAGACCCCCTTCAAATGTTAATTTGTCTGTTCACTCATTCTTCAACAGAAGCCAGGCCATGCCTTTGGTTATTCACACAGCCTTTCTACACAAGATTTTCAGCTCTGTATTTTTATCCAGAGAACACAGACCTGCCCTCAATAGTCAAGGGCATGGCATGGCAAGGACATGACAACAGCAACACTCATTCCTAACATCAACAGGGTTCTGATCAGAAGTGTGAAGATGTTACTTACAAGTGTTTACTTCAAATTGTTTCTTCTGAAGAGCAAGAAGCACCTTCAGGCCCCACTATCATTTACAGAATTCCTAAAAATTATCCCCCAAGACTCTTCTGTCCATACTTACCCATGAAAACTATCCTTCAATCCTCCATTTTCTCACATACCAAGCTCAGGAAGCAATGCAGATCAATTTCTGAAATAATCCCATCTCCAGATGGAAGAAGTAAGTGCCCCTTGCCTGCCATAACCTTGCAGCAAAGCTGTTTTCCATACTACACTTGGATTCATGTCAGGAATCAGACTAGTGATACATGTGCCACATTTCAAACACCCTGGCACAAGTTTCAACTTCAAAGCCTCTAACAGCAGCTAGAAACCCACAAGCATCCCAGTTCTGTTCTACACCAAGTTTCCTCTTTCTGTGCACACATTTTTTTAAAGGAGCTTGCAATGCTGCACTGGGAGCAGACAGAACATGGGAAAGGATTTTAAAAGCCGGAATCACAGATTTTTTTACCCCTGGTAATGTTACCACGTACAGGACAACCAGTTTTTGGTCATCACAGAGACACACCTAGAGAGAGCTGACACAAAGTAGAAATTTTCCAGAGTAGAAATCCATTTTGATTTAAGTGAAATGTACATCTTTGAGTTAAGTCTGTAGTTTGGAAACATAGCTGTTTAGTCTGACTGCCTGTTCTCGTAAAAAGCCTATACTGGGAGAAACTGCTTCAGCTGAAGGACAGAAATAAGGGGAAGGGGCAGACAGAAACAGAGACTGCTACAAGAGCAGGTCAATTTGACCTAAGAATTCTTTCTGATAAAGAGTTAGTGAAAATCTGTAAAAATGAATATGTATGAACCTATTATAGAAATATGTAAAAATGAATATGTATGAACCTACTGTGAAATTGCATGCATATGGATTTGAGAGGGGGATAAAAAAAGACCTAGAGGTCCCAGAAGTACACATGTCTTTTAAAGAGAGTAATCTCCACATGCATCCAACGCTGTCATAAACATACAACTTTCACAGAGTTATACAGTTTGTTTGCTTCCACAAAACAGAGCTTCTTGCCTGACTGCCCCTCACCACACTCACCTCGCCTGAGTAACTGTACTTTCCCTTCAGGATCTGCCGGTACAGGCGGGTGCGGTTGTCGTCCTCGAAGGGCATCGTGCCGCTGAGGAGGATGTAGGAGATGACCCCCAGCGCCCACATGTCCACCGAGTTCGTGTAGGGCTTCCTGACCAGGATCTCGGGGGCGATGTACTCCGGGGTGCCACACGTGGTTTTCATCAGGCAGTCGTCCCCCTTCTTGCGCGCGCTGGCCAGCCCGAAGTCGGTGATCATGATCTTGGAGTCGGTGCCCGGGTGGTAGTAGAGCAGGTTCTCGGGCTTCAGGTCGCGGTGGGTGATGCCCAGCGTGTGCAGGTACCTCACTCCGTCCAGCACCATCTGCAGCACGCGCGTGGCGTCCCGCTCGGTGAAGGAGCCCTTGGCGATGATGCGGTCGAAGAGCTCTCCGCCGGTGGCCAGCTCCATGACCATGTACACGCGGTCCTGCGTCTCGAAGACCTCGATGAGCTGGATGATGTTGGTGTGGCGCACGCGGCGCAGCACGCTCAGCTCCGACTCGCACACCTCGCGCCCCTCGCGGTACTTGGTCTCGATCATCTTGATGGCGTAGGGCTGCTTGGTGGCCTTGTGCTCCACGCGCACCACGCGGCTGAAGCTGCCCCTGCCGATGAGCGCTTTGATGTCGTACTTGGCCGTCACGCGCGGGTCGAACTTGGCGCGGTACTTGGCCACTTTGTTCTTGCGGGGCTCGGGCTGCTGGGCGGGCAGGGCGCTCCCGGGATAGGGGTTGGCGTGGTGGGGAGGGGAGGGAGAGCCAGCTTTGATGACAGCCCCGCAGTCATCTTTGATGAAATGCTTGTAGATGTCACTGTGGCCCGTGTAAGGTTCCACTTTTTTAACCAGGTCTAGCTGCACATCCTTGGGGGGCTCGGGAAGCACTTTGCTGGTCCCACAGCCCATCACTGACTGGTGTTAATTCCCTATCAAGGCATGTTCCCAGGGGAGCACCAGCAGCAACCACATCCGGGGTGATTCCCACATTTGAATCTTTGAAAAAGAATGAGAAGAAACGAATAAAGAGGAATCAAGGTAGTGAAGATTTTTTCCCCCATTTGAATTAAAACAATAGCACCATGCTATCACAAAGTGAGAATATGGGATTTCCACTTCTCTCTGCTACAGAACATGCACAGTGCTCTGCTGCTTTCATCATGAGTGAGTGAAGGCAGTGCCTACAAACACGCACTCATGGTCAGAACAGATGTGTCCATGGAAATCACACAGTGTCTCTCTTTATTGGGGATCGTTTGTTTTCTGCTCCCTGCTGAGCCCTGAATCAGCCACAGAGCAGTGGAGGCTGCACAAGACTTCTGGGGGTCTTTTTGTCCAGACACAATTGCTTCATAAAAATCAAATAAAGGAAAAAAGTCAAGCATTTTCTTTAGTTTTGTTAGATCAGCTCAACTTTCTCAGTCAGCAGCCAATCCAAACCCAATAGCTGTGAGCTTGCTCACCAGAAGTACCTCAGCAACTTGTACACTTAACCCATCTTCACAAGATTCTATTTATATTGAATTTGTACACTGTCTTAAACTTCTCACTACTTTGCCGCTGGGGATCAATGGAAGAGCAGAAGAGGCAGGAATATGGAGCCAGAGGCACACTGGCTTTAAGGTGCAGCCCCTGCTGAAAGGGAGATATTCACTTGCCCAGAGCAGCTTTTGGTCAGCAAATCCCTCATCCTCCAAACCCTGAGAAATCAAGGTGGGCTGTCACATCTTCCAACATTCTCAATTTTGCTTTATTTTACATCTTTAGGCACAAAGTGGCACCTCTGGCCTTCCACTGGAGCTGCCTGTAATAAGTGGAATTCCTCCCAGCTGTTCCAGACTAGGAGCTCTTGCTCATCCCAACAAAACCAAACCAGCTGCACCTGGGCAAGTCTTTATGTGTTGATTAAAACAATATCAGGAGATGGGGAAGCCACCTGTGGCTCTGGCAGTCACTGGGCACTTCCACATTTGCCCTTTTTGACTCAGAGCCCACCAACATGTGTCAGAAACCCACTAGCCTTGAAAATGTGATTTTAGGTCTTACCATCACCAGGTTTATCTCCACTCAAGCACCACCTCTCCAAGCAACTGCTCAGCATGAACAGCAGAAAAGGAACCCCAGCCTGTCTTCCATGGGGAGAAGGAAGTGGAGAAATAAGAAATGTTTTAAAGGGACACCTGGAAGAAGTTGAGACTCTTCATCCAACCTGGAAAGAAAACCAGGCTTTAGTTAAGATTCAGTTTTATAATCAAACATCATCAAAGTAACTTCTCAAGGGAGAAGTTCCCTCCTGGCAGCACCCTGAGGTCAAACAACCCAGCCATGCCTGTACTAGGGTGCAGGCAGTAGAAGTGAAAAACAGCTTCACAGAAAGCTTAGCTGACTTCCACCAAGCACTGCCCTGGAGGTGGGGCTTCATTCAGATTAAAGCATCATGATAAAAAGAGCTCTGGCCTATCCTGAATAATGCCTCCCATGGACAGCTTTCCCAGCATTATTGAGCGAGCCTTAAAGCATTTCAAGTTCACAGAGAAATGGAACATTCCTCTGTGAAGAGAGCATCCATAAACAAGATTATTACAGAGTAATTCAACATGTAGAGAAGGACTTGTGTAAAACATCCCACCCACAACTAAAACCAAACAGAAGAATGAATCACTTGAAAGTATCATCTATAAATCCACTCATGGCATTAACTGAGATCTGGCAGCAACTCCAGCAAGTCAGTACATGCTGGCACTTGAGTGTTCCAGTGAAGGCTACAGAACCAGAGTCAGCAACAAAATGCTTAACTCCCCATCAGTGCAGGACATGCTCCTGTGCAGTAACCACCGAGAACGTGGGGAAAGGCACTAAAGCAAATTACAAGCATTACAAGCTCTCCGAGTGGGAAATCACATACTTGGCAGGTGGCAAACTATCTGAACTACAGATGGAAGAGGTGGGAAGGAACACGGGATTTATGCTTCTCCCCTCGGACACTGAGCTCCTCGCCTGCCGTGTCACTAACGCATCTCGAGCGTGCCTCTCACGGCCTGGCAGAACCTGGCAGAACCTGGCATGCCCACTGCGAGCTCCTGGTGCATTTCGGAGGGGAAACCCGGGGCTGGGGCTGTTGCCGGAGGCAGGGCCAGAATCAGCCAAACCAGCCGGGACCCCAAACCCGTTTGTTTCCAAACTCATCCCAGCCCAGGCCGCTTGTGGCTATACTGGAAAGGGGACTCAGGACCGGGCCGGTGCCGGGAGCTCCTCCCGCGGCAGGTTCGGCTCCAGTCTGGGAAGCACCGGGCCCGTCCCGCTGAGGGGACACCGGGAGCCGCCAGGGCGCCCTCCCCGGCCCGCCCGGCCCCGCGGCCCAGCGCCCCGGGCAGCGGCACGGCTGAGACGCCGGGGCCCGCCGCGCCCGCGCTTCCCAGGCCGCACCACCGCCGTCCCCGGAGTGAGAGAGAGAGGGAAAGGGAGGGGAGCCGGGACCGGAGCCGGTGCCGGGCCGGGCGGTCCCGGGGGCGCCGATCCCGGACTCACCTCGGCCCACTCCGGCCGCGGCGCGGCACCGCCTCCTGACGTCATCACCGCGCGCCGGGGACGCCCCAGGGGCGGGGACACCGCGCGCGGCGATTGGCGGAGGGGGCGGGGGGCGGGGCCGAGCCGCGGGGAGGGCGGGGGCGCTTTACCGCCCCCTGCCGGGGCCGCCCGGGACCGCCCGCGGCCCCACGAGTGTGAGGGGCCGAGGGGCTCCGGGAGCGTGAGGGGCTCCGGGAGCGTGAGGGGCTCCGGGCCTCACAGCAGCCCCTGCGGCCCCTGAGCCCCGCCTGAGACCCCTCAGGGCTCTGGGACCCCTCAGCCCTACCCCGGACCCCTCAGCCCCAGGACCCCTCAGCCCCACGGGCCCCTGGAGCTCCTCACCGCCATGGACCCCCGGGCCCCCCTCACTGCTCTGGCCCTGCTGTTACCCACAAAATCGGGCTCGTTCCTTGCTGTGCACCCAGCCGATCATGACACACTCCAGAGAAACATCGATTGTTTATTTCAGAGCTGCCCCAGCCTGGGTGCTCGGTACTGTTCCACAAATCCAGCACACTCCACCAGGCTTTCTGTGTCATTATTTACACAGAGAAGTTCAGGGTTAGTGACGTCCCAAAGACATCCCCTCTATTAAGATTGGTTAGTAATCTTAATAGATTACTAACCATAGTAATTTCCATAGGAATCAAGTAACTTAATCCAGGTAATTTCTACTCATGCTCAGGGAAGGACCTTCACCTATGGGTCTTTTTGACCCATCGCATGAATTTTACCATGAAGATAGCTCAGCTCTAAGATACACGGACGTTGAGTATTTCACCAAGCTGGCAATGTTTACATAGGCAAACATCAACATCTAAGTTTATTACATCCCTAAATCTTGTTAGTTCCAGAATATTCTTGAGTGACAGGTATTGGCTGCTGCCTGTTCCACCGATTAGCTCTCCTTTTTTGCTGATTAGGTTTGAAAGCATACAAAGCTCTTACACCAAAGAACATCCTGCCTTAGGGTAACATTGACATAATCTGCATTTTGCACCACTGTGACCCCGTGGGCTGGGCCGGTGGCCCCTGGCAGGGGCAATGTTCCCTCTCCCCGTGCTCCTGCCTGGAAGAGCGGCCGCAGTTTCTCCTCTTTGGAGCCAGATCCAGCTCTGAGAGCTCCCCAGCAGCGCCTTGGAGCCCGCAGCCCATGGAGCAGCTCCGAGGGCTCCCCGCTGCGCTGCGGGACTCGGGAAAAACATTCCCTTTGAGAAAGAATTGCCCGGAAACATCGGTGCTTTTCCTTGGCAGGGAAAACCCGCTCCCTGTGGGACAGCCCTTGTGCACAGCAGAATAACGAGGCGCATTCCTTTCTCCTTTCTTTGCCCCAGCTACTAAGTGCCACAAAACCCGCAAAGTTTGCTTGGTAACTGCCTGTGGACTTTCTTCCTCATGTCCTTTCCTCATCCTCAAGCGAAACACTGCGAGTCCCGGCCCTGGATGACCTGAAAGCAGGGAGAGAGGGATGACACCTGCAGGGATGCTGACGGCACTCCTTTCCCTTGGGGGCACACAAACGCAATGCTGCCGGGTTTGTTTTCCAGCCTGGCTGTCACGTCATTCCCGAGGCGGCTCAGGTGGAGCCGGGCTCTTTTCACACTCCTACCATGCTTTTAAAAATAGCCGGGTTTATTTTAATGCTCCTGGGATCTTCGGCTGCTTTAGAATGATTACTAAGTCATAATGTAGTAAAAGTTGTACCTGCTGATGCACGTTATTGTCATCAGCTGCTTCTCTGTGTAATTCCCAACAAGGCGTGGAAATGTGTGAGGGTTGAGAAGGGGCTGCCTGGGCTGGAATTGATGGATTGGGTGAGTTGTGCAGTTCTCTGCAAGAAAAACTCCCCAGTTCTTGTTGTCCTACACAGTAATGGTGCTGCTGGTAGGGTTTCAGCCTTCTAATCCCTCCAACTTTCTTTATGGAGATGTTTCCCCAGCCGCACATCCCCCACACTGTCCCTGAGAGGTGGCTTAACCTGTGTCTGATGTGAAACCTTGCACGTGTCCCCGTTTAAGTTGATCCTGTTATTTTAGGCTGTTTCTCAAGGTCATCCCAGCTTGGTTCCACCAGGGAACCAAGGTCATCCCAGCTTGGTTCCACCAGCGCGTTCCTCTCTGTCATCCCGGCTGATGGGTGTAGGGCAGTGAGCTGCCTCACCTTGGCCGGGGAGCTCACACAGGGATAAGTGCTCAGCAAGGATTGGTTTTCCTCAGGGGATGCAGCTTCCATTAGTCACTTCCTCACAGCTTTGTTTCCTGACTCCCTCGTGGGAGCACTGAACGAGCAGAGGCTGCTCCGGGTCCATCACGGCTGAAAAATATCAAAGAGCCAGCAGGCATCGAACCCTTGGGCCAGAACTGGGGACTTCTGAGAACCTCAGTCAGAGCAGCTCTTTTATTATTTATGCTGTGGTGGTGCTCTGAGACCCACTGGAGCCAAGAGAGCTTCACACCAGACATCTGCACAAAGCCAACATCCTCCTGGCAAAGCACCCAGGGATGAGGCAGGGAACTGTCTGTTCATCCATGTGATCCACTCCCTGCCAGGTCAGGCACCTGGTTTGACTTTGGGGTCACTGCCTGTTGATTCCTGATGCCTGTTTTTCCATCTAGAGCCCTGCCTGCAGCTACAGCAGGAAGATTTCTGACTGGGATAAGCACCTTGCTGCTGAAGCTCTGAGCACTGAGAGGCTCTGCAGGCACTCATCCTGCCAGGCTCTGGGTGCCTGGGCTCCCACCACCACTGCTCCAGCCAAAAAAACATTGGAGTTCATTTCCTCCCTCCTCCAAGAGGGGACTGGTAACAGGTTTCTGACACACTCACAAAGCAGTGCTGTGCTTGGGCAGGGTCTAACAGCGGGTTTTCCTGCCAAATGGGCTGTTGTCTCCTTGTCTTTTTTTTTTTTTTCTTGCCTTTTCCCTTCCAAGATGCTCTCCCTGGAGAGAAGTCTCCTTGTGCTCTTCTGTGCTGACCCCTTCAGAAATCCCCTTCCAGCTCTGATGGCCAAGACCTACAGCCTGCCCTCAGCCCCATGGGAAGGATTCAGCCCTTGAGGCAGGAATGTCTGTGAAGAGTCACAGAATCCTGGGATGGGTTGTGTTGGAAGGGACCTTTAAAGGTCACCCAGTTCCAAACTCCCTGCCATGGGCAGGGACAGCTTCCACCAGACCAGGTTGCACAGAGTTCAATCCTTGAACACTTCCAGGGATACTGGCAGTGCTCCCCTGGTCCTGCAGCATGCCTGCTTCCCCCTGAGAGCCCTCACCCCTCTGCAAGGATGGGATTTGTATCTCCTGCTAGTGGCTTCTTCAAGGCTTCTCCTGTGGAAGCTGCTAAAGGCAGGCTGGGACCAGTGGGGCGATGCTGGCTACCCACGGGTGGAGGATCCTCTCTCCCTGGAGGTGCTGCAGAGCTGCCTCCAGCCACCAGCACTAACCCTGCTTGGAGCAGCACCTTCAGAGCTCCCTTTGCATCCCACACCTGCCCATGGTGCTGCCAGAGTCTCACTGGGGTGCAACAAGCTGTAATTCCCTGTGGAATGGTGGGAATGGCTGGAAGCAGCTCCAACATCCCCCTGCCCCAGCACCACAAAGCTGCCTGGGACATTGCTGCACATCCTGAGCATGGGGCAATTTGGGGATCCCAGGGCTTCCTGCTGTGCCAGGCCATAGGAAGCCAGGAGAACAGGGCCCCCCATCTGCCACCAAATGGATGGAAATGGATGGAAAGCTGGATTTCCTCTCAGCTGCATCCCTGCCCTGTGTGGCAGCCAGCCCAGCCCTCAGCGGCCATGCCAGGCCAGAGCTCAAGGTTGTCCCAGCAAGGCTGAGCAGAGGTCGTAACGGGAGGATGTTCAATTAAAGCTGCTTAAAAAAGAAATCCAACTTTCCATATGCCTCTCTGGAGAATCAAACAGCCCCAAAGCAGAGCGCAGATGGGGTGCCAGGCGGGGGGCTGAGCACACCCCCACGGCAGAGGTGACTCCGGCTCAGCTGCTCCCACTGCTCCCATCCACGGGGATTGAGACTGTCTTCTGGTTGTTCCTTATGGAAAGTTGCACATTTGGCTTAGCAGAAATCCCCATGCAAACTCGGACACTGGCCAGCCCTGTGACATTGTGTCCTCCGGGCTGTGTTTGTTTTCCAGTGCTCCCGCTCCCCCCGGAGTGCCAGCAAGGCTGAAGGTGGCAAAACTGGTGCCTGGTTGGGGAAGTCAGACTGGGACGGTGGCACTGGGGACATGGAAGGGCAAGGAGCCATCCCCCCTCTGCTGGTGGCCTCCACACCAGTCTCTCCAGTTAGAGAAACCCAAGTGTGCCCCACAGATGAGGACGTTCCCCAGCTGGCATCTTCACCAGGAGGAATTTCCCTGGGTGAAGGAATGGAGGGTTCAGCCATCATTCAGGAGGAATTTCCCTGGGTGAAGGAATGGAGGGTTCAGCCATCATTCAGGAGGAATTTCCCTGGGTGAAGGAATGGAGGGTTCAGCCATCGTGTGGCAGAGGTGTTGGGCAGCATGGAGGGAAGCTGGCCCTCGTGTCACTGTGCCACGTGTGCTGTCTCACTCACACAGCCACCTAGAATAGTGTCACCATCTGGTTCCAGCTGACCAGGGACACGAGAGCCTCCCTGGCTCCTTCTGCGATTGCAAAAGTGAATTCAAACATCAACTCAGCTGGACTCAGCTGGCCTTTATCCTTTTTTTTTCTTCTTTTTTTATTAATTCAGGTTTGTCTCTTAGAGAAGAGAGAGGGAGATAATGTCTGCAGAGCATTTAATCTTCTGCCCAAAGAATAGCAGAGAGCAAATTAGGATCTACTCCAATTAATTTGCCTTGATGGGCAAAATCTGGAGAGCGGCCATATCTGGGAATTAAGAACAAAAGCAGGGAGTGTAAAGTAGGTCACCGGAGTTTCATAACCAGAACAAGGGGTTTCCACAGCACGGTGCTCCAAAGGCTCCCATGCTGGGGTCCCCACTCTCATTCCCCACCATCCACTCCTTTCAGCTGCTTTAAGGTGCTGTCACTGTGCAGGGAGCCAGTTATGTGTTCTGGGGACAGGAACAAGGATGTTGTCCCTTCCCACAGCAGGACAGCGCTGCAGGGCTGTCCCAAACCCTTAGACCCAATGGAAAGGTGACACTGGCTCAATGTCCCAGTTTGGAGCACCAGAGAGCTTTCCTGGGGTCAGCGTGCCCACCCTTTCTGTCACACTGCTGCCCTCGGCCCTGCAGGCACCTCCCTGAAGGAGGATTGGGGTGACAGGTGGCACTGGGGTTTGGGCAGTGCCTTGCTGTGGGCTCTTGCACGTGCAGTGTCACCAAGCAGCGGTGACCCACACTTTTCCAGCACGCCCAAATCCCAGCCCTGGCTTCCCAGAGCCATCAGAGCCTTCAGGCCGTGTGGTGACAGTGACGCCTTTCAGCTGCAAGACACACATGGAAGCGCAGCCAAAGGTGTGAGCCACGTGTGGTGACAAGTGCTGGTGCTCAGGACATGTGGTGACATAGCCAAGGGTCTGTGACCTGTACGGTGACATTTTCCAGGACATGGGACCGTTTGTGGTGTGTCTTTCTGCACACAGGGTGAAACGCCTTGTGGGTGTGGGTGGATCTTCCCAGGCTTTGATTCCGGCTGGATTGAAGCAGCATTTTGTTGTCTGCAAGTGTCACCATGGCGGTGGCAGCCTGTCACAGCACCACGTTGGTGACACGTCCCCGGCCAGCTCCCCCTGCCCCGCTGCGCTCCCTCTGCTCGGAGGTGGCGGCCGGCGCCCGGCTGGCGTTGATCCTCTTAGCCACCCTGCCGGGATCCGCCACTAATTCACCCTTAAACACAGGATTGTCAGGAACGGGGAAGGGAAGAACCGGCGGATTATCCCCCCGGCGCTGGCGTTAAACACGGGGAGCGGCAGCTGCTGCGTGAGGAGAGCTGGGGTGGTGTCCTGCCCCGTGTCCCATGGGGCACCGGCCCGGGATCAGCATCTTCCCCCAGATGTTTTTTGTTCCCCCGGCCAGCTCCAGGCTGGTTAGTGAGATAAATAATGGGAAATAAGCACAGAGCCCCCTACAGAGCTGAGGGATCGGCAGGAACCACTCAGCCCCATGGGATGAACCAGCAATCCTGTTGGTGTTTCCTGGACCCAGAGCCTGACAGAGGGCTGGGACAGCCAGGGTGACATCCCAGAGGTGACCAATCACCTGTTTAAGTTACAAGACCTCTCAGGAAAAGGTTTTATGATGAAATAAGCAATATTTTTCCCTGGCTTGATGAGTGAGTTACAGTGATTACTGAGCTCCTTGCTCTTATGCTGAAGGCTTTCAGCCACAGAACAGTGTGGCAAAAGCTTCTCCAGGCCAAAAGCAGCTGCTGGAATGTTTTGGGGACAGCCTTGAAGTCACGGAAATCACAGAAACAGCAGCAACTTGCTACCCACAGCTCATAGGATCTCATGGCTCCTGCTCTCTGCTGAGCCTGGAGCGATCCTCAGAGTGGTGGTGCTTGTGGTGGATTTTGTTGCCTTTCCCAAGTGGGATGGTTTCCCACATGCCAGCCAGATTTACCCACCAGACTTCCACAGCCAGATTTACCCACCAGTGCTGCTGGGGGCCCCACCAGCAAGGAGCTCCTGACCTGTGCCCCAGCTGGGGTGGCCCATTTGCAATTCCTGTGGCCCTTTAGATGATGGGTGGGGAGTGAAGGCTCTGCCCAGGAGAGTGGGGAGGACGCCTCACCAGGCCAGGCCTAGGGGAGCTGCTTTGCACTCTGGCCTTTAGTAGCTGGGAAAAGTATCCTAACTTTTCAGCATAACAGTGACAGGGATGGGAATTAGAGCATCTTCCACTCATAGATACAAGTTCAGCCAAGTTAAACGCCCACAAATCATCTTGGTTTAACTTCAAGTTCCCTGTGAACCTGGATGAGATTTCCAGTTCCCCAGCTTTTTTACCTTCATCATCTTGGTATAAAAAACAAAAAAAACTCTCTCTTCCCTGCAATCCATACTTTTCTTCATGACCATGAATACAGCAAGACCAAAATAAAAGGCATGGAAAACGGAAAATGTCACTGGAGTTGCCCATCAGAGGACAAGCTATTGGGTGCTAAAAAGACAAAGAAATCTGCACCCTGTGTTTTCCTGAGGTGCCCTTTAAAAGGAATAAAACATTTGACCCAACTCTAAAGGGAATATCTGCTATGCCCAGCCCTGAAAAAGCAGCAGCCAGGGAGCACCATGGCAGTGGGAATTGTCCCCTCCTGGGGCTGTCCATGGTCCCATGGACTCCCTGGCGTGGCCATGGGCAATACATTGGAGGAATGGAGTCACAGACCCTCCCACTGACCCTTCCTGCGGACTGGTGCAGGGAGCATCTCCTCTCCAGTCCCCAGAGCAAACACAGAGCTTGGGAGGGGCTCAAGGGGCATCCCATGGCAGAGAGACAGGAGAAATGTAAAAGTGTCTTTTAATATAAATATAAATCCATCTGAAGTGCTGCAGGAGTGACCGTGCCCCGCGAGGGATGCCCGGGAGGGAGGTGGGCGAGGCGGGGACCGGCGGGCAGCCGGGGGAACGGGGCCGGCATCACCTGGGCACCCGAGGGCGAGCGGGGCTACAGCCGGGGCAGCAGCAGCGCCAGCAGGGCCGGCAGGGCCGGCAGGGCCGGCAGGGCCAGCGGGTGAGGGTGCAGGGCGGCGGCCGAGCCCCGCAGCGTGGCCTGGTTGGTCTCGGAGGCCGGCGAGCTCTGGGCGCTGGCCAGGCGGCCCCGGGCGCTGCACAGCTCCTGCAGGTTCCCTTGGAACTGGATCTTGCGGGACTCCTGGCGCAGCGACTCCCACACGGTGGCCGCTTCCACGGGGCACCGCGACAGCACCTCGCTGGCACAGGTGTGGAAATCATCCCAGGACCTGCGGAGGAGGGCGGCGGTCGGGGCGATGCTGGCGGCGGTGACCCCACCGTCCCAGCGGCTCCCACACGGACACTCACTTGCAGATGGCGTCCAGCTCCTGCGCCTCGTCGCCGCCCTCCTCCTGCTGCGGCTGCCGGACGCTCTGGGCCATGCTCTCCCCCAGGCTCAGCAGGCATTCGGCGAAGCCCTTGTAGATGGTGTCGCACTGTCCCGCCATGCTGACGGGCTCCTGGCTCGCGGCTGCGGGGCACAGAGAGGAGACACCGAGCTGAGCCCCCGCCGAGCCCCGACAGCCCTCGGCTCAGGGGTGAGCGTGTCACCGGCCGGGGGTGACACCGGGCTCTGAAACGCGCCGAGAGGCTTCCACATGCCCCCGGACAGCGCCATCCCCTCCCTGGGCACCGTAGTGACCCTTCGCTCCCGGGGGTGACACCGGGCTCTGAAACGCGCCGAGAGGCTTCCACATCCCCCCGTACCGCCGCCATCCCCTCCCTGGGCACCGTAGTGACCCCTCACTCCCGGCCCGGGGGCCCGGCGCGATGTGACGGCCCCGCAGCGATGCTGCCGTTCACCTCGGGCCTCCCTGGCTCTCCCCAGAGCCATCTGTCCCGGCCTTTATCCCCTGACAGCAAAGATTAATTTGTGACTACAACGGAAAAAAACAAAGCAAAGGCTCAGCAAGCTGGAGTCCCTGCTCTGACTGCAGTGGGAAAGAGAGGGAAAGGGGGAAACAAAGGGGAAGGGGAAAGAGAAAGGGAAAGTGGGAAAGAGAAAGAGGAAGGGAAGGGGAAGGAGGAAGGTGAAGGGGAAAGTGGAAAAGGAGGGGAAGAGGAAAAGTGGGAAGGGGAAGGGGGAAGAGAAAGACGGAAGGGGAAAGGTGAACAGGAAAGGGGAAAGGATAAAGACAAAAAGGGAAAGGGAAAATAGGGAGGGGAAGTGGGGGAGAGAAAGAGCAAGAAAAAGTACAAAACGAAAAGGCACAAGTGCAGGTCTGGCTGCTCCATTCTGAGAAGCCCCTGCTCTGCTCCACAAATGATTCCCCACTGGCGCTGGCCAAGCCCTGGTGCTGGACATGGGACAATGGTGACAGGGTGTGTTCATGAGGACTGCCAGTGCATCCACAACCAGTGGGAAGCCCAAAAGGAGCTGGTGTGTGACTGGGTCACAGAGAAAACCTGCATGGTCCTCAGCTCTGCCCCAGAGGTCCTGTAGGCCAGATGTGGGGTCCCTGTGCCAATTCACAGGAGTTACAGGGTTTTGGAAGTGACAAGGGTGTGCACCAGGAAGGTTTCTAATTGACGAGAGCCCTGCAGGGGACCCCTGTGGAAAGGTGACCCCAGACACAGCTGAAAGTTTCCTGGTGACTGCTGAGGCAGCCAGGATGTCTCCAGGAAGCCGTGTGCCTTGCTGTTAGCACCCCACACCTGCACCCCTGGAACAGAGTCCTGAGCAAAGTGGCTGTGGTTGAGACTAACACCAGGGTGAGCCTGACACGATCACAGGGCATTTTAGGTGTTTGCAATGAGAACCCCCTGAGCACAGCGCCGAGGAAAGCCTCGGACTGATGCCAGACACGTGGGTCACAAACATCGCAGGTATCAGTAGAGAACGTGGGATCCACTGCTCCTCTTTTCACCCAGCCAGGCACAAGCCTGCCTCCCACCAGCCCGAGGACCCAGCAGCTGGCAGGGCCAGATGAAGCCTCCCTTCAGCCTCTCCCTGCTGCAGGCTGAGGTTTCCCCTGCCGGGCTCCTCTAAGGTCCGGCACAAGCCCTTCCCTCTGCTCAGCTCCCTCGGCACGAGGCTGGGCAGGGCGAGCAAAGAAGGAGAAAGCAGGAGAACAAATCACCTCCGCTGCTCTGCTGCAAAACCGTGGGGAAAGACCTGCCCCCGGCTCCGTCAGGGAGAAAGCCCGAGGGGAACGCACGGGGGAAGTTTCCCAGGGCGCTGCAGAGCATCCTGAGCTCCCCAGCGAGTGCAGCCATCCTGCTCCTGGGGAAGGGCTGCAGTCTGCCACCCTCTAAGCCTAAAATCCACCAGGGGTTTGGTGGTCCCTGTCCTTCATCGTCCGTGCAGCCGGACCAGGTTAATCCCAGGCTCCGCATCTCTCCTCAGAGCAGGGCTGTCCCTGGGTACCGCCGTGCTCCGCATCCTCTCGGCGCTCGGAGGAGCGGGAGTGCGGAGGGGACACGCTGGTGCCAGCGCGGCTCAGGACCTGCCGGGTGACATTCCCCAGCGATCAGGATGGCTCCGGCCCCGCTGAACGAGGGCAGCAGGGAAAGCCAGCGGGTGCTGGGGTGGGCACGCAGGGCTGGAGAGCCAGAGCTCGGGAACCGTCCCCGCCTGAGCAGAGCCACCCCGGACAGCGCCGCGAAGCCGCGTTCCTCCTGGCCGGGCATCTCAGACACGGGACAAGAGTGGATGGACCGCTCAGTCCGAGCGAGCACCCCGCTCCCCGCAGCTACAGAGGCTGCGGGACGCGGCCGGGGTCCCGCTGCCACCCGCCCGCCCCCAGCCCGGCGGGGAGAGCCCGGGGTGTCGGTGCCCAGCCCGGCCCGGAGCGGTCCCGCGGCACTCACCGAGGTGCAGGAGCAGCGGGCTCAGGACGCCCAGCAGCCGCCAGCAGCCGCCGCCCATGGTGCGGACCCCGCGCCGCCGCCGCCGAGTGCTCCGCGCCCGCCGCCTCCGGCAGCCCCGGCCCCGCCGCCCGCCCCGCCGGCACCGCCCCGGCCCGGCCCCCGGCCCGCCCCGCCGGCCCCCGAGGGGCGGAGAGCCCCGGGCTGCACCCCGGCCCCTGCCGTCCGCGGAATCACAGAATGGTTTAGGTTGGACGGGACCGCGCAAACCATCTCGGTCCGACCCGGCAGGGACCTCTTCCAGCCCTGTGCAACCCGGTCTTGTGAACGCCTCCAGGGATGGGGCATCCACAGCTTCTCTGGGCAACCTGCGGCCCACTGTCCTCACAGGGAAGAAATTTTTCCTAATATCCAATCTAATCCCGCCCTCTATCAGTGTGAAGCCATTCACCCTTGCCCTGTCACTCTATGCCCTTGTCCAAAGCCCTTCTCCAGTTCTATTTGAGCTCCTGTAAGTATTGGGAAGGTGCTGTAAGGTCTTCCCAGAGCCTTCTCTTCTCCAGGAAGGAGGAGCAGCCAGAGACATTTTTGCTGTGAAAAGGGGAATTAATGTCCTCTTCCTGCAGCCATCACCTCCTACCCCTCCCAGGAAGCAGAGACCACTATGCCCTGCTGGACTCACACAGGAAAGCTTGAGCAGAGACTCAGGAAAAAATCTGGAAAGACAGAGGTGACAGTGGCCCATCACCTCAGGCTCCAGCCTGGAGAGAGTTTGATATCCTAAAAGACCCCTCAGTCTTCCCTCCATCACACAACAGAAGAAGGTCTCCACGTGTTTTTTCTCAAAAAGTTTTTTACTGAATTGTTCTCAATGTTATTTCCAAAAAAAAAAAAAAAAAACAAGAAAGAAAAAAAAAAGAACAACAAAACCCCCCAAAACTTCAAAATTTAGATAAAAAGAAAAACCTCGGTGTAAAATCAAAACTAATGTCTGAAACATGGACATGCTCCAATGCACAACAGAACCATGGCCCCCCAGGGCTCCTGCAGTTTGCTGCTGCCTCAGCACCCTGACCCAGAGCCCCTCCCTGGGGCACTCCAGAGGTATCAGCCCTGCCCAAACCTGCCTCATGTGCCAGGCGGGCCGGGCACTCCGCTGTGGATCTGGAATTAACGAAACGCGGAGCAACTAACTAATTAATGAATTCTATCTAACCCCTCTCGCTCAGCTGACCTCCTCCCTGTGCCTGCAGCCTGCCAGGGAGGAGGGGTTTGAGCCCTTCCCTAAGGTGTGGGTACAGGTTTGTGGCCAGCGAGGAGCAGCCCTGGGCTCAGCTCACACCTCGCTGCTCCTGTGCTGATCCAAACTTTTAAAGGGGCAAGGAATCCATCGGCTTCTGCTGCACGAGACGCGGACTGCCAGCCAGCCTTGGGGACGGATGGGCAGGTGAAGAAGAGATTTAACTCTCAAAAAAGAGGCTATTTAGGAAAAATAAGCCAAGTGAATGTTCAGTGACTATTTGGAACTATACACAGATGGTGTTCGCCTTAGAGACATCACACACGTTGATGATTTCCTGGCAAGAGCTCTCGACACCAGCCAGGCGCCGTTAGTAACTACAGATCTGCTGGGTGGGCTCGGGTGGAGCAGCCCCCCAGGCAGGCAGGCAGGCAGCTGCTCCTAGGTCATGCCAGGGGTGACCAGGCCCTGCAGCATGATCATGAGGCGGCGCGCAGGCTTGCTCAGAGGGTTGTGGGGTTCCGCCTGGAGGAACTGGAAGAGCTTCTGCCGCACCTGGTTCATGACTGACCCCATGTGGTCTCGGGTGATGGGGTCGCTTTGGTCAAGGTGCATCACTGCATCCTCCAAGTAGCTGAAGGAGAGAGAGCGAGGTTAGGACCAAACCCAGAATATGATCCCAATCCCATTCAGTTCACATTAGTGCTCGCTGAAGATGCAGTTTTGTTCCCTGCTCCACCCAAACTCTGCAGTATGTTCAGCTGTCACGAAATCAATGTTCCTGACTCACAGCAGAGTCCACCTATCCCTTCCTAAACATGCGAGGTCAGCCTACAGCTCCCAGCCTGCCCACCTGCCCCACAACCTGGCTGCTGGAACCAAGGCAGAGGCAGCAGCCAGTGAGAACTCCCCCCAGTGCTGGAAGTGACTCTCAGTAGATATTTTCTTAAATAACTTTAAACAGAATTAATCACTCATTAGACAGTAAAACCCCTCAGCAGTGAGGCTCAGTTTGTGTAGGGTTACAATAAAATCCATCAGGAAGGGGTGGGATAAGATCAAAACTTTTACCAACAAGATACTCTGAAGTTCAGATGAGCCATCAGCTTTTAAACCACAGCCTGAGTAAGGCAATGTGGTCAATGCAGGTTTTCAAAAACAATCAAGTTTAAACTTTATAACAGCAGCTTTAACCCCAATTACTAGCCTATACCTTGAAGGTCTTTTCAGTTTTTCTAGCTTGCTTATACTTATTGAGTTAAAAAACTCAATTTAAGTCATTTTTCCATACCAGCCATAGTCAAAACCTGTAGGTACCCTAACAATTCAGCTTTTAAGGGCAGATAGCAGGGTTTTGACTCAGACACTAAAAATGTTCATGGCAAGTATCAGTACAGTCACTATTTTGTCACAGAGGCTTTGCTTGGAACATCTACCAGAAATTATACCAGTAGCTCCTGCTGCAGCCTCCCACTGAGCCTTTCTGACAGTCATGACAAGAAACTGCTGACACAAAGTCCAGTGATGGGTTAAGAGTTGAGGACAGAGCAAACTTGCCCTGGACACTGTACTGTCCAAGGAACATGGCACTACCCCTTCTTTTGCCTCCACAAGGAAATTGTTCCTTGGGGAATGAGGATTGCTGCACAGGCTGCAAATATTTACAGGCTACAATTCCAGAGGTACCAGCACCTACTGCTGGGCTCTCCTTCTACCTCAGGGCAGCAAAGCTTTCTGTGGCAGTGCTGACATATTTTTTCTGAGTTACCACTGGCTTTAAACATGCCAGTAACAGGCTACAGAAACTCCAACTTTTGTCAAAGTTCTACCTTCCACTTCTAGGCACTGAATTTAAAGCTAGGGCTAAGAACAGGACCCTGTTCTCTGGTCATACTCACTTCAACTTCAGTTCTGTACGAGTGCCCAGATCTGAGGAGAGCTGCTGAATGAGGGAGAGCAGCACAGGCTGGGACAGTGGGCATGGATGCTGTCCAAATACTTGCTGAGTATCCACAGTCTCACAGACATAGAGAACCAGGTTCAGATCAGCTGCTGTTAGAGCCTGCAAGGAAGACACAGCTAGAAATGCACAGGAACCAACAGGCAGGTGAGGGACACAGGACAGTGACAGCTCTGGGATGCTCAGTGGCTCAACAGCCTCCTCTGGGAGCAAAAATCTCTGCACCTCTGCTGCACAGGCCAGCAGGGCCACCTTTAGGCTCCTGCTCTATGCCCGAGGACACCTGTGTCTGTTCCAAGCTGAACAGAGCACAGCCACAGAGAGGAGCAGGTTACTGTCAGCAGCATGGAGCAGGGTCAACACTGCTATCACTCTCAGAAGAGTTTGTCTGCAGCAGCTCAAAGGGATCTGCCTGCATGCTCAAAGTCAAAGGCAAGGTCAGGCCCCAGCTGGTGGATGTACCTGGAGAGGCTTATGAAGCTGTGTGTGCCACGTGTCAGTGCCAAAGGCAGAACACACTGGAGCACTGACACTGTCCTGGCAGGACATGGGCAGGGATGAAGGAACTCAACTGCTACCAAATCATGGAACCTGCATGGCTCTGGCTCCACCTGCATGAGAACAACTGCACCCCTCAAGCACTCCACTGCCACGGGTCTTTTCAGTCAACTCCTGTGTAAGCTGTTGTGAGATCACATGCCCACCCCAAGGAGCCCTTTTTTCCCTCTCAGTCCCCAACAAGCAGTGGATGACTACCAGGAAAACTGGGTACCTGCTGGAAAGCCTGGTTGAGGTGTCCCTGCTGGAGCAGCTGAAGGATGTGAGTCTGCTGGGACTGGAAGTCCATGTGAGTGGAGGGGATGGGTGTCCCGGCTGCCGAGCGCATGGCCTGGACAATGCTGGAGGTGACAGCTGCCTGCTGCTCCTTCATGGCCAGGCTCACCTCTCCTTTAATGACTCGCTGCACCTGGGCCAAAATAGACTCCTGCATGCTGAAAAAAACAAAACAGAACACATGGCACCTCTGAGAATGAAGAGCCCAGGGATAACACTGCACAAAGCTTATACCAGTGAGAACACACAGGCTGCTTTGCTTTCTGTAGTGGGGCTCCCTAAGGGTTCATACAAACAGATCTGAGGCACAGGCAACTCTGTGGCCAACACCACAACATCCCAGGGTGCACTTGGAAGATGCTGGGATTCTGTGCAGGAAAGTGACATTTCAGGGAACTAAGTCTCTCATCAAACAGTGTTTTAAATCTTTAATGTCTCTGGCTTACAAGCAAGGAGACTAAGCTGTGGGGTTATCCCCAAACGGGGCCAGCTTCCTGCAGGAGATCTGTCAGATGCAGCTCCTCATGTGCAGATGACACCTTTAGAATGAGAACACACTTACACTGTGCCTGTGGCTTCTCCACACAAGAGGATTTCACAGTGCAGACTCTGCTGCTCTGTGTGACACCTCTTCCCTCAAGGGCTGGATTCTCCCCTCTCACAAAGGGTATAAAGCATCAAACCTGCTCTACCACAGATAGAAAAGCAGGGCTTCCTTGGGAACAAGCACAGCCCATGCAACAAGACCAGGATTTAGCCTGTGGCCTTCCTGGCAACTCTGGCCTGCACTGAAGACCCCAGTGTGTTCTGACATTTGTTCTAAAATAGACAGGGCTGTTCTGCCCCACAGGTGACCACCAGCCAATCCCAATGCCTGGCAATCTGCCACTGCCTCACAGTGTGAATGTGCTGGAGGCACTGCTGGGATCCCATCCTGAAATCAGGAGGGCAAAGCACAAACTGCTGCAGAGCAGCTGTGGGGAGAGAGAGCAGCCTGTAGAAACTGTATGCCTGAGGACACTGAGTAAAGACAAGACTCCTCTGAAATGATCTTCAGGAAGTGCTCAGATTTGGGTCTGCTTAGTGGTGCCTTGGATCCCCTCTGTTCTCCACTGTGCACACGGGACCTGGAGAAAAGCAGGCCCTGAGCTTCCCAACAGAGCTGGGAAACCTTCTGCGAGCAACAGCCACCAGCCCACTTGCTTTGCCACAGAGCAGGGCCAACAAGCAGCCCTAGAGCACTCCTGGCTCGCTGTCCACCTCAGTGGCACCTCTGTCCCAACTCACTTGCCCACGATGAGGTGGAGCTGGTGCTGCAGCTCGGCGTGCACGCTGGCGGTGACGCTGGAGGCCAGCTGCTCCGTGCTGCTCTGCAGGGCGCCCAGCAGCTGCCGCAGCTGCCCCAGCAGCGGCTCCCGCACCTCCTGCTCACGCACCTTCTTGTTCTTCAGGTGAGCCTCCAGCTGCTGGATATCTGCAACAGGCACAGAGAGAGAGGTTTGAGCCACGTGTATCTGTGGGGATGATCAGGGCAGGAATCCAGCTGGCAGGCTCTGACTCCAACGGCTCCAACTGCTGAGCCCGTGTACGAGCACAGCACAGAGGAGAAGCACAAGCTTTGTTTTGGACCATATTATATCAAACTAGAAACCCATCTTCCAGTGTCCCCATCACACAGCAACAAACCCACCAGTTCTCCTATAACAGACTTCTACAAGCACTCCTTGTTCAGGGGACATAAATGCAAGAGTGAGGGTGTTTTATTTCATATGTAGTGGGAACTGGGATCTGCATTAGTTCAATGCTAATGAAGAAAGAGTGGAAACTTTTCTGACAAGAAAGAAATCATGTCTCCAAAGGTTTAAAACCTGTATTTTAAAATATCTTAGGAACTTGCCTGATCAAAAGGGAGAAGAATGTAAGCTCTCGTATTTGTGAGAGACTTGTGTGGAAGAGGAAGGGTGCAAAATAAACAGCAGCTGGAGACACCCTGCAGATTTATGGCAAAGTCACTGTGCTAGCACTGGGCCACATTCAGGCCCTCTCAGAAACCAGCTCTGCCCAGCCTCCCCAAAGGCCAAGGATCTGCATCCCAAGCCCAAGAACAGGAATGATCTTCTGCAGTGCATGAGTGTATAGCTTTCCTTACTTAAGGGTATGCTCTATTTAAAACACTGTTCACTCACTATTTAACCTCTGGTCACCCTGGTACCATTCTCTAAACCTTCTCCAATCCATTACTCCTCTGAGAGGAGGAGGGCCTACTGCAGGACTGCTACCTTCTCCATTCATCATGTTCCTGACACCAGGATGGGATAATCCTGCAGCTGGGCTTTTCCTACTCAATAGATGAAGTCACAGATTCCCAGAACACAGCTGAGAGTTTTGCTATGCGGGCTACAAAGACCAGAAGTGAATCTGTACTCTTATAGCACCACCCACAAAAACCTCCCCACTTTTGTTTCCCAAATATGAAACAGAACACATGGAAGGGCTAAGAGGTTAAACACTCACCAGTGAAACTCTGAAAGGCAAAACCATAAGGCCAATGTGTTGCTAGCCACTAATGCAAACAGTGCAGAGAAGAATTGAAGAAGAAAACCTACTCACATTCCTGTGTGCCCTGCTTGAAGGTGTCATTGATTTGCTGGAACATGGACTGGCAGCTCTTCTCAAAGGCTGGCAGCACGACGCTCTGGAAGGCCTCCCTGTAGGCTGACTGGATGGGTCCCTGCAGAGTGTCAGCTGTGGCCCTCACAACACTGTCTGTAAGGTTCTTACAAGCACACACAGAAGATTCCACAAAATTAACTACAGTCTGCTCCAGGACTAAGGGTGTGAGCAAACACCAGGTCCCTGCCACACACACACACACACCAGGTAAGGACAGCCCAGTGTCCAAGGCTGTTCCCTTGGCTCTTCCCACTGGCCAGGCTGCACTGTGACTCCAGCAGGCACAACTCTGCTTGCTCAGGGGCTGCCCAATACCAGCACCACTTCTGCTCTAGAGCAAGGGAAGGTGGCACAGCTCCTTTCCCCTTCTCCTCCTTCCTTCCCAAAAAACCCATAATTTCTTGCCAAGGTAAGTAAGCAGCCTGTGCCCCCTAAATAATGTAGATATGGAGAACAGAATGCAGCCAGTCAAATGTTTGCCACTTGACTGAGTTGGCCCTAAAAGTCACTGCTGTGGTGAGAATTTCTACTCTAGTAGAAGGTGAACAACTTGGTAAATAAAAAAGAGTGTTAATGAGGCAAAGCGGGCAGGGGAGCATGCAAAGAGCTTGTCCTTGTAATGAGACCATGAAAAAGCTTTGACTACTGGCAGCTAAACTGGCATTACCTAGAGACAGAGGTGAGGGGAAAAGGCCTAAGAAGTTGCTACCCAACTCAGTGTGCCCTGGAAAAGCTCCTCTGGTATTCCTTACCTTTGATTTCACTAGCTTGGTAATATTCTCTTTCAGTGTCCCCTCAACAGCAGTGAGCTTGGTAGCAATAGTATTACTGAGCTGGCTGACCGTAGGGTCCATGCTCTTGGAAATGCCTAGGCATAACAAAAACAGGACAAAAAAGCAGATTTAAGCCTAAAGTGACACTTCAAAGCCCAGAAAAGAAAATGGAATAAAATGATTCTTGGATATGACTCAGCAAGGGACAATGATCACAAACTGTGCTTGGGGAACTAAGGTTGGACATTTGAAGAAAGTCTTTGCTAGGAAGGTGGTACAGCTCTGGAAGTCAGCAGAAGTTGTGGAACTGCCAGGCTTGAGAGTTTTTAAGAGTTGGCGTGAGAAAGTCATAGCTGACCTGACCCAGAATAGCAGATAGCCCTGCCTTAGGCAGCTACTGGCTGCAGGCTTTCCCACCAGCAGTTTTTGGAACATTTCCTTACATGCATGGTGCCAGTGCATCGAGAAAGGGCAAAGACAACTTCAAGCATGTTCCAGTCAAGTCTCAGCATTTCCAAATTCATCTTTCACCTTCCTCCACTGAACAGACTCCAAAGACTTTAGAGATTATTCTGGCAGGTCAGACCACACTCTCTGGAAAGGCATTCCCTCTGGGAGCCTCACACTGCTCCTAAACCACAGCCCCTCTTCTCAGATTACACTGGGGCCCACAGCAGCCTGCTGTGCACACAGACTGGTGCTCACACAACCCAACTCCTGCTTCATACAGCACCAGCACCTCCCCAGTGTGCTTTTGATCCCAATGGAGCTCCCTGCAGGGCTCCAGCTCCCAGCCACACTCACACTGGGGCACTGTTTTCTTCATCTCCTCGCGGATGGTCCTCTCCAGGCGGTTGCACACGGCCGTGGACAGCGACTGTGAGAGCTGCTGGGACAGCTGCTCCTGGAGCTGCCCATTGCGCTGCTGCCCCTCCAGCAGCACCCGCTCCAGCCTCCTCTCTGATGAGACCTGGGGTCAAGGAGCACAACAACACATCTCCTGTCCACCCACAGCACCCCTGTCCACAAAGATGGATGGCAGCCTCACCTCCAGAGGCTCAGCGAGAGCAAACGTGCAGCTCTCAGTGTCTTCCTCAAACAGGGTGATCTTAAACAATTGATATGGGAGAGAAAAGAGCTTTGGAAGGTAAGAAAGGAAAGTCAGACAGCTCAAGTAATCTGGACAGTTCTGTTTCCTACATACTGTGGTTAACTTGGTGTCCCATTAGCAGCTCAGCCCCAGCCACTCACTCACTCCTCTGCAGCAGGATGGGGGAGAGCTGCTGGGGTAAAAGTGAGCAAGCTCATAGGTTCAGGTAAAGTTTAAGAGGTAAAGCAAATGCTGCACATGCCAACCAAACAAAATAAGGAATTCATTTAGTACATCCCATCAGTGAGCAGGTGTTCAGCCATTCCCAGGAAAGCAGGGCTCCCTCATGCCTAACAGTGACTGGGGAGGACAAACACCATCAATCCAAGTGTTCCCTCTTCCTCCTCCTTTCCCCAGCCTTTACTGCTGAGCACAGCATCACACAGTGAGGGGCACTCCTTTGGTCACCGGGGTCAGCTGTCCTGGCTCTGTCTCATCCCAACTTTTGATCACCTCCAGCCTCTGCCCGGTGGAGCAGTGTGAGAAACAGAGAAGGCCCTGACAGGGCTTAGAAAAAGCAAAACCAGCAAAAACATCAGTGTGTTATCAGCATTGTTTTGGTCACAAATCCAAAACATAACACACATGAGCTGCTGTGAAGAAAATTAGCTCCATCTGAGCCAAAACCAGGACACCAGAAACCATCAAGTCCAATATCCATAAATAACAAGGTGGCAAAAATATTTCTATAGGATAGAATTAGTCTACAGTGATACAGTGATGGGAGCAAATCCAGGCTTCAGGCTACTCACACCTGATGAAAAAAGCAACCTCTCTGAAGGAACCAACACACAAACACATCTTAAACAAACTAACACCTCAAACTCCAACAAAGCAAACAATGAAATGACAATTCAGCTGCTGACAAAATTCAGTCCATGCATAAAGCTGTGGAGAAAGGAAAAATTATTCTACTATTACAACACAACTCTAGACACTGAAATTCAGTAGAAAGGTATCTAAATTATCTGTGAATATCAGACTGATGGTCACAAAAGGAAAATCTGAGACTAATTAATAGAGAAAGCTATTGTCATAGAAGTTAGGAGTGGTTTCAGACTGGAGCGGCTCAGTTTGGGGAACATAATCAAATTCAGTGCAGCAAATGTACACAGGAACCAGTAATTCATAATACAATACAAATAATTGGATACCAGGTTTGAAAGCAGCAAAAGAAAATACTTCTCAGAAAACACCTAAGGGACCTGTAGACCAGCATATGAACAAATGTGGACAAACAAGATAATTCTATATCCAGCTATGCAGTATGGCAGCCAGATGCTGCTTCTGGTGCAAGTACTGACTTGCCTTAAGGAGGAAAGGAAGGAAAGGATCAGCCCATGATTACTCTTGTGCAACTGGCCACTGCCTGAGGTGGGACAATGTACCAAGTGCACCTCTGGTCTACACCAGAACTGCAGCACTTATAGCTTAATGGGTAACTAAGATTTAGTGGCACAGAGAAAGTGTCAGTTCTGGTCTATTTCTGAGTTTCTTGCCCTGAGGAAGGGCCTGAGAGGAACTGAAGTAGTGACACTGCAGCCAGGCAACTGTACTGCACCTACAGCCCCACGCTCCCACATCCTTGACCTTCCTGAGCCCTCCTCACACCTGCAGTCTGCCCTGCAGCTTCCCCTCAACACCTGCAGACAAGGATACGCTCCTGCTCGTGCTGGGAGTCGATGACCCTCTCCATGTGGCCCATGAGGGAGCTCTGGATGGCATCAAGGTGATCCGTGAGCCTCTGCAGCAGCTCCACCTGCGTCTGCCGCAGCTCCGAGAGCTCGCGCTGCTGGCTCCTCAGGATGCACATCACCTCCTCCTGGAACTCTGCTGTCACCTGCATGTGCAGAGGACAAGCACTCATTTCTAACAGGACTGGAGGTCAGCTCAGTTTCTGCTCAGTATTGAGTCAAGCCCTGTGCCTGGAAGTGAAGTGTAACCCACAATGCAGCAAACAGGACCAGTTTAGTGCCTGCTCCCAAGAACTGCTGTGCCAAGGAATAAACAGATAAAACAAAGTTCCTGCATGGAATTAAAAAATGGTTGCTTAGAATATCAACTGGTTAGATACAACCCACCCTTCAAAACAGATTTTATTCACTTTTGGCCAGGTACTGAGAGTGTTGATGCCTACAAATGTAAACAATGAACTCAAACACTCACAAAAGGGCTGTGCAATCAGTACACTAAGGAGGCTTCTTTAGAGCACTTTTTCAGATCTTTCATTTATTTGAGAACACCAAACAACTGGCCAAGTATAAATTTTTATGTTGTCACTTCACTGCTCGAAATAGTTCAAGGAGTGTGAGGACAGACCCTTTAAGGGGAAGGAACAAGGAGACCCACACATCAAGGCCAATCCCCCTGTGACCCTTTCTTTGACAGGAACAGCTTATCCTGCTGCAGGCAGAGGCAAGTATGAGAAAGAAATCAGTCTGGAGAGCACAGAGCTCCTTCTCTGCTGCATGTCAGCACTGAGCAATTCCAAGCCCCAGTGCAGCCCCCTCTCAACCTGCTAGGGCATGACCCATGATACTTCAAGGAACTGGAATGAACTTTCTCTCAGGTTTTCCCTAGTAAGACATGAAGCATCATGAAGAGCAGCTCTGACTCACCTGGTTGTTAGATGATCTTGGTGACTGGTTCATGTCCCTGGAAATAAACAGAGAAAGAGTAGTAACCCAGTTATGTCAATTAACTCCTCTTATTATCCAAGTCTTCTGCCAAAACAGATCACATGTTTCATGGTTGCTTTAGATTTTCACTCCAGCTCATTACTCCAGTTTGCCTTGTGTAACATGGAGAATGATGGGAAGGTGATGAAATCCCAGTCCTTACAGCACTATTACACTTTCATTTGCACTGTTCACAGACCCTGAAATTCCTTACAGAGTGGTCCCTTTGCAGGGAAGAGACCTGAACCAAGTGTTATTGAGGACTATTACAAAGTGCACTCCACACTGCTTTTTCAGTTTTGTCCAAATTTGAAGCCAGGGAAGACCCAAACAAAAAACAAGTATTAATTTGCTAAAATTTAGAATGAATGAGCACTAATCATCTAGTGCAATTCCAGCTCTCAAGGTGAAGAAACTAGAGATACACTCCAGCTCACACAGCAGAATAAAGAAAAACCCTGAACTGATCCACTAATACTGCATGTCTCCATCAAAGCCACAGATCAGTGAAGAAAAGTAAACACTTTTAGTTCCCAGACAATATCCACTCTGCAACTTCAAAAGGACTGAGACAGAAAAAGTGAAAGTAATTTCAGAGGCCAAGAGCTTCTGGGTGTTACTGTGCAGGACCACAGCCAGAATTAAATGTCATAGCCCCTCTTTGTTGTGATCTGCACAGCCAGAGACCCAAATCATGGAGCTATGGGAACACAAGAAGAGGAGGGAGCCCTGTGCAGAAGCTCTGCTGCTCTCCTCACACTGATGCAGACAGATTTGTCTAACCTGCCATGGTCAGACCTTTCCAGTCACCAATTTTCACTTACAGGACATTGATACAGGCATGTTTAGAAAAACACAGAAGCAGCAAGCAGGTAACAAATGAGATATTGCTGAACAAGGGCACTGTGCTGCTCTTCAGAAGCCAATTAAAAAGGGAGGCATTGTGACACTCATAGCATCACAGTTTCAATGAAGCCTTCACTGAAACCAGTGAAAGGGCCCAGTGTTCCCTCACAATGTGTAATTTACCTCCCATACATTCTTCTCAAGCCCAGGCTGTATTTTGGATTTTGAGTCCCAGCTGGAGACAGTGCAGAACTATTCCCACACCCGAGTGCCAGTCAGTGTCTGAGTGAGCAGCAATGCCTTCTGTGGGGCTCCTGCCCTCTGCAAACAGGGTGATGAGGGCTGGGAGCACTTGGCTGCTGCCTCAGACCCCAATGGCTGCAGGAGGCTGTGCCCTGCCCAGCTGGTGCTGAGCCTGCTGTGCCCTGGCCAGCCCAGCATACCCATCATCCTTCTTGCCCTTCCTCTTCAGCTTTGGGGAGGCCCGGGGGGATGCTTTGACTTTCCAGTCCTTCACAGGCAGCCTCTGTGCTGATGCCTTGGCACCAAATCCACCTGATGTAGAAGCCAAGCTTGCAACTTCATCATCGTGGTCACTGTGAAGGGACAGCAAGGGAGAGGACATCACTCACCACACTGGACTGGGATGGATTCACACAGATCTTCACCCACACATGGCCAGAGTCAGCTACAGACACCCCCACCTAACCTTTTTTCACAGTCACCTCAGAGCTCAGAACAGGCTGCTCTGCTTTGATCCAGGTCTGCTCAGGCTGAGCTCCAGTGCTGTGCAGCAAGGCTTGGAGGGTCCCTGCATTAGGGACAGCAGGGCCCAGGCAGCTGTAAAGCTGTAGGGAGGTGCTGTGTAAACACATCCCTACAGCTTTACAGACAGCAAGCACTGGACACAGAAACACATTTCAACAACAGAGGAGGATCAGGTGAGCCTAAGGTGTCTGTGATCCTCAGTACCTTGGAGACTTTGCCCTGCTGAGCAGCTCCAATACAGACTGCAGGTTTCAGTCTGAATTTATGTGTGGATTGTGGACAATCCTCAGCTGTCAAACAGGGCAGAGCTTGTCAGGCACACAGAATGTGCCCACAGAACTTCAGAGGGACTTATCAGGGAGGAAAGATGTCAGAAGCAAGAAACTTTACTCCTGAGGTACCCTTGCTACCTTATATAAGGCAAAATATTTTAGAAACTGATCTCTTAATAGTTTTTATTGGTAATTAAACCAATGCTTTTAGAAGCAGCACAGTCAAACCTTTCCCTACAGAGAATAAACTGGAGAGGGCCCAGAGGCCAATCTTGAGATGAGCTGAAGTCACCAGAACATGAGGAAAGCTGGGCTGCAAACCCACATTAAGTCAGGAGACAAAGCAGAGACATTCACCCCACATGTGAAGGCTGGCTGGGGACAGAGGCACAAATGCAGCCTGAGCTGAGTTCATGCAGGGTGAGAGAGGGGGCTGAGCACTCTGGTACCTTTGCTCTGCACTGGCATCCTGGCTGTCATGCTGCAGAAGGTGGTAGCTGTGTCGATGGTAGGAAGAACTCTTGTGCTTTTCTTCAACCTCATCCCTTGGGCTAGAGAGGGGAAAAAAAGAAAATACCATCACAAAAGTCTCTTTCAGCTTGGATATTCACTCTCTCCATGTCTCATGAGAGATCCTGATAGGAAGTCTGTAACAAAAATCACCCCACACTGATCCCACAGACCCAGGAAGTGGCAGTGCTGTGTAGAAGCATTAAATACTTGAACTGGTCCATGTGCTTTTCTGGGGCCTCAAAAGGGGAGAAGCAGCTCAGCTATGCTTGAAGTAGATTTCCAAGAATTACCTCCCAACAGACACTCATACAAGAGAGGTAAGCCACTACTCAAACCTGGCACACACTTCCATGAACCTTGGGTTTGTTCTTCCTCATTTAATACTGATCACTGAAGCAAAAATCATCAGTGCTTCTTAGTTCCTCAAAGTGTTTGAGGAAGTGTGTGAATTTGATGGGTCAGCTCTAACAGACAGGATTGTAACAGTGCATCCAGTCTGAGTATCACAATGATTTTGAGAGCAAACTGCACGTGCTTCTGGGCTGCCAATTAGGTCTGCCTGAATGCAGCTTGCAGGAAGGACTTTACACAGAAGTGAGCACTGGTGAAATCTCTCACAGTCAGAGATAGCTGATCTGATTCTTATAGAAGACATCCAGAAGAATTCAAAGACAGAGTAGGATTGAGGGGAGTTGCAGACTCCTACAAATGTATTTTCTCAAGTTCATATTATGAGTAAAAGAAAAAATATTGTGTAGAAACACAGTCTTAATGTCCTCCCAGAGGCATCAGATGGGACTGTTTCCTGAAAAAACATCCTCAGCTGTGGAGGCACAAGGTGAGGCCTTTCTTTGCAACTCTGATGAGTGAACAGTCCAGGATTATCTGAGGGACAACACTGACCCTCTCAGCCTTCCAGTCCTGAAAATGAAGGTGTTTGCAGGTTCACATGGTACATGTAGCCCCAGCCTAAGTGGAATCTGAAGATGCAAGATGCCTCTTTCTGTTCTCATCCTACTACAGGAGAGGGACACTAATTCTGTGATGAAACCCAGCACTGCTCCAGCTCCTTCTAAGCAGCCTAAGTGACGCTGCACCATCCCTCATTCCTGCTCCATTGCCATTTATTTTTTGACTGCTAAAGTACTTCATGTATTTGTAACACTAGCTGCATAGAGGCAGTCCTAAAAGAGAGACATACAAGCAAACCTGACAGTTATTTTGTCAATTGATTCAACAAAAGCCTGCTTCACTTGGGGTAGAATGTAGCTTGTAGTGGTTTGATTTCCAGAGCACACAAAAAAAATCTCTAGTCTCCATGTGAACATGAAGGCCAACAAAGAAGACTTTTCACCTTCTTAACAGAGATCATTTATGCTGCAAAGGGTATCAGAGAGCAAAAGTGGTCAGAGGTGGCCTAGGAAGTTCAGGACACAGCACACAGGAAGGCTGACTCATCAGATCCTTCAAGGGAAAGAGGGATGGAGAACTGTTCCAGGTTAATCACAACATAAGAGGTTTTCACCCAGCTGCCAACTTGGCCATGCAAACAAACTGCCCCGTGCCAGACAAACCCAAGGATTACCTGTCTGCCATGCTGTTCCTGGTTTCCCGGGTTATGTCAGGAGCCGCCGGCCACGGCTGACTCACAACACTGTCAGAAGATGCATTTTCCTGAGTTAAAGCAGTCTCCAGTAATGATGGAGCATTCAGTCTGTCCACCTCCACTGGAGGCATGTCCAAAGAGTGGTGGCTGTGCTCGGAGTTGTGGCGGTTCCTGGGGGACAGCAGGTGCAGGGCGGAGGCGGCTGAGGCCATGCTGTCCGCGTGGTGCCCGGGCTCCAGCGCCTCCCCGGGCAGCGCGGGCGCCGCCGCCGCGAAGCTGCGCTGCAGCGTCTCGGAAGCAATCTCTGGGATATCCTGGGACATGGCTGTGGAAGCAGAGGAAATGACGTCTGGGGAGCGCTCGCGGGTGGGAGAAGCCTGGGGCACCACCAAGGGCTCCACTTCCTGCAGTTCCAGGGCTAGAGAGGAGTTTCCTGGTGCCACCTACAAACAGAAATCAAACAAGAGGCTTTAGGATAAGACACTCCAAGAACTCCTGGTGCCTTGCACTAACTGCCTCTGGAAACAGCCTGCTGTACCCTTTCCTCATGGGATTCCTTGGCTCCCACTCCACCAGATGGATAACAGTCCCAGCACTTGTAGTGGACTCTCAGCCGGGCTAACAACATACTTAAGCCAATGCTAGTTTGAACTCCCTTTCAAAAGAAAATGTAACACTAATTCTACCCCACTGCTCTGCTCCAGACTCCCTTCTCTTTGAAGGAGAACACTAGTTTTAACACTGAACATCTCCTTGTTTCAATTTCAAGCTTTGGTCATGGTCTGTTCTACACTACACCTGGAAATTAAAATTTAGGGATAGGAAATCATGATTTCAGACTCATCAGAACAACAAGCAGGAATAAGCCTTTGCAGGCAGGACTGTCTCTTAACACAAAGGCTGACCAGTTCCAGCCACTGGGATGGTGACAGCACAAGCTAGAGCTGTCCCTCCATTGCTGTATCTGTAACTGTATTGCAGCTATCTACGGCTGTATCTCTCTTTCAGAGACACAAATTCCACCAATGTGGCTGAGTAAACTGGACTGCACATGTGTGCCAGCAGCTGCTTTCCAAAGGGCACACACTGTCCCTGTTAACATCCAAATAAATGTAATTTCATAGAATCCTAGAAAGGTTTGGGTTGAAAAGGACCTTAAAGCTCACCTTGTTCCAACTCCACTGCCATGGGCAGGGACACTTTCCACTAGACCAGGTTGCTCAATGCCCCATCCAATCTGGCCTTGGACACTTCCAGGGATTGGGAATCCACAACTTTCCTGGGAAGTCTATGCCAGTGCCTTACCACCCTCTGAAAAAATTTCCCCCTAACATCTAAAATAAGCCTCCCCTCTTCTAGTTTAAAATCATTCTCCCATGCCCTATCCCTGTCTGCCCATGTAAAAAGTCACTCTCTAAAGCACTAAAAGGCCACTCTGCTCCTCAGAGCCTTTTGTTCTCCAGGCTGAGCAATTTCAGCTTGTAGAGACCCATAGAGAGGTTCCTTGGCCCATGAGAAGGAAGGAAGCAGCATTTGGAGCCTTACTGGAACAGGTGCCTTTGGTGTAAGCTTGTCAGGGAGGCCTGGGATAAGAACAGAGTGACTCCTGGGACTGGTCTGGAGACTGCTGCTGCTGCTGCTCAGTGTGAGGCTGGTGTCCAGCTGCATCTTGGGGCTCACTGTCAAGTCTTCTGAAGCTCTGCAGAAAAAGACACCAGCAAATCAAGCAGCCCAAATAAATGATTGATCTGTATCAAACACTCGAGCTGAGGAGATGGGGTACAAAGATCAGTGGAGGAGCCTTGCTCTTTCCACCGTGGTCAGCTACTAGTCCCTGTACAGGTCAGAGAGATACCAGGTGGAAACAACAAAAAGAGAAAAAAAAGGGCCATTGCAATCTTTTTAGAATTTGAGGGGTCAGTGAGAGAAGGGACCAATTGTATCTCCAGTGGGCACTGTACAGAGTACAGGGAGAAACACAACACTATAAGATGAGTCTCTCTCCTTTTCCCAACCCCCAGAAGTGAAGTTCTCCCCTGTTAAGCAGCCCAACCCACTGTCACACTGTAAGATTTTCCTACCAGTCCTAATTCTCTCCCTGTCCTTGGTGGCTGCAGAGTTCTCTTACCTGTAAACAATGGCCCTTTGGGAAAAGCATGGAGAGCAACAAAACTGAGCTGCAATAACAGAATCCCTATGAGGTACACATAAAACACTCTTGTTGGCCTCTAGATGACAACAGACACGTTCCAAGCTGCAACAGGGATGGAAACAGCTGCCTATACAGGGATGTTGGGACTCAAGCCAGTTTCTAACTCTGGTTACAATCTCCACTCCTGCAAGACATGCTACAGCTCTGTGCTATCCCAAAGGCCTGTGCCAGTTCAGCTGCAAATGAATTATTTAACCCATGTGCTGCTCACCTGGGCAGAGAGGCATCCGTGACAGAAGTGCTGCTCATGGCTGTGACTGCAGTCAGGGAGCTGACACTGCTGCCTGGAGAGACAGCAATCTGCAAGGAAACACAGCAGTCAGGAGGGCACAGAGGCCAACAACACAACTCAGCCTGAGGAAGAGACTCCTAGAGAGTCTCTGGTGAAGAGGGAATGGAAAACATCCCCACAGGTTGGGTTGTTCTGCCAAGGTGCTCAGGTGCTGGACAAAGACAAATCACAAAACATCCCCATCATATGGCTGCTTTTACTGGGGAACTGCTGTCCCCAAAGTGACCTCACCAGTGCAGAGGCAGAGGGTTTATGGCAGAGAGTGGGGTACTCCAGAGGGGTCTCACAAGTCTGAACAGTTCCAACAGTCCCCTGATCATTTCAGATCTGCACCCCCACAGGACCCCATCAGCAGGATGTGCAGAAGTGGAATCTTTTCTTCCATTACAGTTAAATCATATCCCCAAACAACATGTGCAAACCAGTAACAGCAGTCTCGCAGCTTAGATACAGTTATTTAGCAAACCCATATTTCTACAAAGCACACCTACATCAGTGGTTCTGCAGTTAAACACAGCACTTACAACACAAGCTTAGGCCAGCTTAGCATTTTAGATGTGCCAACAGGTCCCTGCTCAGTCTGGCTACATGCAGAGTTTCCTGTGTGCTCTGCATTCAGCTAGCAAAGCTTATCATAGTCATTACAGCTGAAAAGGGTGTCCAAAAGTACCAAAATCCACCCCCATCCCTTACATCACCTTAAAAGATCTCTGATTACCTGTTGAAGAGAAGTACTTGGTGTCATGAATGCATCTGGAGTCATCAGCTTGGGCTTGGCATCACTGGACAGGGACAGGAAATCTGCTGGCACGGGCAGATCGGCGATGCGCCGCAGGTCCGGCTGGGAGCCGTGCACAGACTCCTTCTCAGAGCCCAGCCCCTCCGTGCCCAGGTCAGCCATGTGGTCTGGAAAGGCTTCCAGGGAGAGGTACAAATCAGTCTGGAACTTCCCTCCAAAACTAAAGCTCTAATTCCATGAAGTATAAACTTGCGCCATTGCATGCCGTGCTTGATTCCAAGAAGAACAAGCAAAAACCCTGCAAGATCCCAGTCAAAGCTTAGAGCAAAGCAAATCCTGTGTTATGCTTTCTCTTTGTATGCCAGACTGGATTTTATCAGGCTTTGATAATAAAATGTCCAAGCTTTCTTTCTTCCCTAAAAGAAAGGCCAGTTGAACTGCCACATCCCGGAATGGTGAATGAGCTGAAAGAGCTCATCACAACCAGCCCAGCCCCCTCTACTCCCACAGCTCTGCTGTCACTCTGATCTCTTCCACCTGACAAGAGACAAACTTCCAGTTTCTTTCACAAGTGCCAAATCACCCAGGAAGGTGAACTCAAGCATGCACAAAGCATTAGCACTCCTGGTGTAACACATCCCAAACTCCATACTCACAGGGTCTAACCAGCTTCCTGCTCCTCTGCTACTCCATATTCAGAACCCTTTATGCAATGACACCACTGCAGTACAAAGAGATACCCAAAACTCTTCTGCTCTCCTCACCAATAACCTTTAAAGGCTCGGTAACACTAAAAACCAATTTAACACACATGCTCACCAAATTCTTCATGAGAGCCATGGGCAGGCATGGAAGCACTTGTGTCAGGGCTGTGAAGAGGCTGGAATCTGATCTGCACATCCTGTAGGGCCCTAGAAAGAAACAAGCATCTCTGATCAGCTTAGGAACCACCAGGAGAAGACTTAAGGCATCATTAAGGCTCAGAAGATTTCACTGAACTAATTCCCTTGGAAAATGCTTCAGTGTTTTCTGCCTGTCACAGAAGCAACAGAAGCTGATCCTCACTCAGCCGTGTCACCCAGTTCTGCCACCCAGGGTATCTGAGATGTTTCCCAGCATTTGTGTGTGAACACAACTCTGAAATCACTCATGGAAATACAAGCTTGTCACACCATTCAGAGCTACCTCCTGTAAGGCCATACACACCACAGAAATTTCTTTGGGGCCAAGTAGCTTTTGTTATGAGCAAAAGAGTTGAACCTAAATTTCTACAGGTCAGTGCAGGGCTAGGACAACACACACAGCTGCACACACATACTCACTTGGTGTGAACACAGAAGAGTTTTATCAGCACACCTGCTGCTGATTCAACAGCTCCAGAGCCCTGAGCACCTTCTGGAAAGAGACAGAGGTAAAATATGAAGTTGCATGGAAACTACACACAAAGTACTACAAAAGCATCACAGCAGGATGAACTGACAGCAAAGAACCAGCATGATACAGATTCTCTTTATCAATGATCTGGATGGATGAAGGGATCAAGAGCACTCTCAGTAACTTCGCAGACAACTCCACAGAATATCCTGAGCTGGATGGGACCCATGAGGATCATTGAGTCCAACTCCTGGCCTTGCACAGAACACCCTAAGAATCACTGCATGTGCCTGGAAGAACAGTCCAAATGCTTCTTGAACTCAGGCTCAGTGCTTCAATCACTGCCCCAGGGTACCTGTTCCTGTGCCCAACCAGCCTCTGGATGAAAAACTTTTTCCTGATATCCAACAAAAACCTCCACTGACTCAGCTTTATGCCATTTCCTTGAGTCCTGTCACTGGTCTTGTGATTGAAAAGATCAGTGCCTGTCTCTCGTGAGGATGCTGGAAGACTGCAAGGAGGTCTTCCCTCAGTCCCCTCCAGGCTGAACAGACCAAGTGACCTCAGGCACTCTCCACCCAGCTTCCACTTCACCATCCTCATGGCCCTCTTCTGGACACTCTCTAACAGCTTTGTGTCTTTTTCATATTGTGGGGTCCAAAACTGCACATGGGACTCAAGGCTGCACCACTGCAGAGCAGAGCAAGACAATCCCTTGACTGGCTGAAGATGCTGTGCACCACTTTAGGCAGGAGTGTTGATGTGCAGGAAGGAAGGAAGGGCCTACAGAGGGGTCTGGACAGGCTGGATTGATGGGCTGAGGCCAATTGTGTGAGGTTCAACAAGGCCAAGAGCTAGGTCCTGTGCTTGGGTCACAACAACCCCCTGCAGCACCACAGGCTGAGCAGAGTGGCTGCAAAGCTGCCCAGGGGGAAAGGGCCTGTGGGTGCTGGTTGAGAGCAGCTTAAAATGAGCCAGCACGTGCCAACGTGGCCATTGGCATCCTGGCCTGTTTCAGCAACAGTGCCACCAGCAGGACCAGGGCAGTGACCAGGCCACACCTTGAATCCTGTGCAATGCTTGACAATCCAGCTTAAGCCTGACACCCAATCAAACCTCATTGGGCACAACCTGAGGCTCTTTCCTCTTGTCTTGTTATTTGGGAGAAGTGACCAGCCTTTCATTACAAAGTCAGAACAGGCCAGGAAAGAAATCCTGACCACACAGCAGCCAAATTCTGTCACCTACCTACACTCAAGCTGTCAGTCTCCTCCTCTGCCGGGAGCACCTCGGTGTGCCGCAGCCGGCAGCGGCTCACGGCCTGGATGCCAAAGCTCAGCACTGGGTGGGTCAGGAGGAACTCTGAGATGGAGCTGAAGTAAGCCTTGCCCTCCTCCTGGTTCTGCATCAATTCCATCACATACAAGACCTGGAAATGGTAAATCAGAGCTTTCAGAGCAGAACATGCACATGTGTGGGGACTACAGAGCTGAGCATCCAAACCAGATTGGGAACAAGGGAAATAATGTGAGGAATAAAGCCTGGATCTTGAAATTTGAAATGGAACACTCAAGGGAACCACAAGCACCACACTCTAAAGGGAGTCAATGTTGATCAAGAACTCAATCCTAGCATGCCAGACACAAGTATCTCCAAATGAGAGCTTTACAAAGGGTGAGAAATAATCCTTAAGAGTCCTCAGGATTACTCAGCTGAACTGCTGCCCTTTTTCATCAAACAGTGAAATTGCTGAGTCAACTTCTGCATTTTTATCTGCTAACATGCAAATCCCAGACCTAAGCAGCAGAACCAGTCACACACCACAAGGCCAATTCTGCTTCAGCCACCATTTCCCACAGGCAGCAACAAAATGAACTACTTACTTTTCTCTGCACATCACTCAGTATCAGATACTCAGCTGAGAGGTCCAGGCAGACTTTCAGGCTGGGAGGAATATTCATGGAGCTGAATATGTCAGGAGAAAAGCTACATATACAAATAAGAGGGAGGGGGTGCAGACAGAAAGGTAGATTAGCCCAACCAGCATGATTGCTATGAAACTGCACTAATTACCAAAACTCCCACGGAACCTTAAGGAGTTTACAGCCCTATTACAGTGCAACCACCCACTAGAACAGAAACTCCTTTGCTGAAATCAGTGCTGACATCAGCTAAGAAAGCAGCTGGGAGATGGCATGATAGGATCAAGTTATGGATTCTGAACATTGAAATGCAAGGTGACGGTCATTACTCAACACGTTTCACATTCACAGGAGTACAAGAGTCAATGCTGCAGATTTAAAACCAAAAATCCACCAAATCAAAATAACCCTTCCATAAGTTTTGGACCTTCTGTAGTGTGAGGTGGAAAAAGCAGCACTTGGCTCTATGTCATTTCTTCTCATTTAAAGAGGGAAAATCCAAAGTGGCCTTAAGCATGTGTGTGGTAAGAAAGGCCATGATCCACCAACAGAAAAATAAAATCAGGGAACCTAAGCTGAGTCAAGGGATGGATTAAAGCACAATTTCAATTTCTGAGCCTAGACAGCTCAACATTTAAGCCTTGGATAATTTCTTAAGCTCTATCAACATAGCAGCTTCTCAAAATTTAAACAGAAAAAGCACTAATAGGAGAAGATCCTAGATTGGTTACTGAATATCTAAAATCTCCAGAGAAGAAAACACTCAAGGTGTGCAGTTCTGTTGTGCAATCTCCTCTCATGTTACAGCTGTGTCTCTGCTTTACAGAACAAGGCAAAGACAACAGATCTTGGTAACACAAATAATAAAAGTATAAACTTCCCTGGCCCTGCCTAAGCTTGACCTGACAGTCTGCCAGAGCTGAGAGCTTCCAACAACAGGTTGGAATGGCAAAGGAGTAGAATCCATGGGACATCAGGGATCACCTTGGCAAATTCAGTCCCCTTAAATGCCAGCCTTCAGGGGCATCCAGGCACACGTACCGAACAGTCTGCAGACAGGTCCAGGACACTGTGCACCACATCTTCAGCTCTCTGTTCTGCTCGGCTCCTGTGATGAGAAACCTCCAGAAGGGAACTCTGCAGGCACAACAGATCCAAATTCTCTTTATTCTCCAAATAAAGACGATTCATCCTACCCAGAAAGGCTCCTCACAAGCTGCCCACGGCTGATTTTGCCCAACCATGGTTTAAAGTTCCCAGAAAATTTCTGCTCTGAGGCAGACTAGAAACCACTAGCCCTCTCAGATACCTTAAGGCCACAACTGAAGTAACAATAACAATAAAAGCTGTATTTTCAGCAATGGGCAGTTGAAATCTGGAGGACTAACAGGCCATTTAAGACTGACCATGCCACAAACCTGAGAGGACTCAGGTTTTTTTAAATTCTCAATTTAGAATTCTCATTACTTTCATGAAATTGGCACTATGATTCAGGTCACTTTAGGTTGTGCTTCAGAGTCTTATTTATTTCTGCATCACTAGAAAACTGATTAAGGACTTGCTCCTGCTACAAAGCCAAAATTTTAAAGTATTATTCAGTTACAAGGAACTGTCAAGGCAAGGCATTTAGAAAACAATGCTGAGCTTTAATATTTTAAGGATAGGATTGGGGACTTACTCTGGGTCTTGTTTTTTATGGTTGTCACAAAAGAGCAGGCAGGAAAGAGGTTTACCATCATGGGGTTTCCACTCATGAAGACACCTAAGAATAAATCAGAGAAAACATCCAAGTGTAAAGGGAGTGGCAAATGAGGAGGATGCTGAACACACAACTCCTTGTCCAGAAGCCACAAATGATTACTGACTTGTAGCTCTTTGCAAGTCTTATTTAAAATAAGGAGACCACACAGACAAATATTGTCACCAACAAATAAATAAAATCCCATGTTGTCATTTGGTCTGGTGTCTTAACAAAAATACAATGCAAAAAGAAGTCAGCATTGAGAAGAACAGCTCAGAGCAGCTTCCTGCATTTACACAGACAGTGCAAAAGAGTTTGACTACAGCTTGTGCAAAGCACAGAACTCCTGTTTCCAGACACAGCTCTCTGCTTTTTCCATAAGCCTGTGATATTCAGTGATGCAATTTTTTTCAGCAACAAATTACAAACACTTATGCTGTATCTTTATAATGTCCTAAGAATGACCATCACAGGTAATTCTGTATCAAGGAAATCCTCCCAGAGAAAATGCTGCTGCTCTCTGTTCCAAGATTCTTCATTTCCCAATTCTCTAGTTACCTTGGCTCATCCTGTCCCTCAATATAGATCTGCCAGAATTTCACAAAACCATCATGGCTTGCTGTGGCCAACACAGTTCCATCTGGAGAAAGTGCTCCCTCGCTCAGGCACTACACAGAGGGGGAAAAAGAGACACAGAATAGTAATTATAGCTTTTCTTACTTTACAAGAAGAAAAGGCTCTATCTTCAAGCAAGAATTTGACTAACAATCTGACAGTAGAGAAGGCCAGAGTGGATTTCTAACAGAAACTGGTAGCTTCTAACATTAAGCCTTTTAACCCTTCACAGAACAATTGACAGGCACCCTCTTTCTTGGTAATAATAAACAATCACATTTTCCAGACAGCAAATTCAAGTACAAGGGATTCTGTTGCCACTGCTCTTACTCTTATTCATGTTATAAATAGAGCTCATTTTGGTTTGGGCTCTTCTGGCTTTTACAATTATAATTACCTCACAACTGTTTTTTTTCACATCCAACTGTCCTACGAACTGCAGTTCCTGAGACCCTATAACCCAAAGAAAACCCAAAGAACCCAGATTTGTACCGTGCTGTGGCCTTTCACCACAATGAAGCCTTCTTTGATGTCAGGCACTTCCACTGGCCAGGAGCTGTTGTTGGTTCGGATGATGTCCAAGTCCCACACCTCTGCCTGGAAAAAAACCATGCAGACACACAGGTTTATTTTTATAACCACTGGTTAGATCCATAGAACTTCCTAGATCCTTATCTTATGGCCTGACACACCAGGCCAATGGAAGTGTGTGACACACACCTTCCCATTTCCACACAATTTGGCCATTCAATCCTGGCATTGTACACAACAGGGAATTGCTCTTGGCATTTGGAGCTGCTGCCCACCAAGCCCCTCCCTCGGGTACTGGCTCAGCCTGAACAGACAAGTGATGCCTCTGTTACAAGTGCTCCTTGGCATCTGATGGTGAGCAGAAATTCCCTTTCCATCCTCCTGAGGATGGCCCAGAGAATGATCTCTCCTGGGAAGAGAGGAACCCAACATCTTACAGGAGGATCCCCAACATGGACTAGACAGGAGCCTTTACAACTTCACTGCAAACTCAGCTCTTTCCTCCATTAAATTCTCTCCTAATGATAAGTTAGGACAATGTTTCCAAGCAGATTTTCCTTACCCTGTCCTCATGCAGCAATGCCAGGGTCTGGCTGCCCTCCTCGCCGCTCTCCTCGTTGTCGTCGGGGATGAAGGGGCACCAGATGATTCTCCGGAAGGTGTTCAGGGGGGTGTTGTCAGGCCGCTTGATGTTAACCAGGATCTCTTCTCTGATCACCAGGGTTAAGAAATGCAACATTCTGGCTCTGCTACTAATGCCCAGCAATAAACTGTTCAGGTTTGGTCTGCTGGTTTAATACTGTTAAACCTCAAGGGGTTTTGGGCCATTGATTCAAAAAGGAAGCAGGTAAAGGGATTCTGCTGAGGAAGCAGCCAAGCTAGCATTTCTTCACTGACAGAAGAGCTCCAGCTTACAAAAGTTTATAGGTTCTCACAATTTTCTCTTGCAGGCTGCAGTGACAGGATGAGCACAACAAGGGCACACAGCCACATCTGAATGTGCAATCCATCAGACAGCTAATGATTAGATGATTTCTTAGCATTGCAACACTACCAGAGAAAGAAAAGCTACCACACTGCCCCCAGCTGAGTGCTCGGGTGCACCACCACAAATCAGGGCTTCAACTACTACCACCACCTTTGCTCCAGTTGCTTTTGAAATGATGGTGCACAATTAAAATTAAAAGGCTACACTCTGAGGTGACATGCCTCAGTGTTTCCCAGAAGCACTGAGCAATCACTCCTAGCAATTAAATGAAAATATTTAGGGTAATGAACACTGAAAATAAATTTCAGGGCCACTAAAAGGATGACAGGTTTGGAAAGAAGATAGTGAGTGGATGGGACGTATTATATCCTCTTCCCAAGAGAAGTAACTGAGGAAAAGAGGTAGAACCAGACAAGACAAACCTCTGTCACACACTTGAGGTGACACTGTCCACACCCAAGCTGCTACAGACTGACACTTCTCACTGTCTACTTTGCTTGGACCAGGAGCACTGAGGTGCTCCTAGAATCTCAAGCATTGCAATATCAAGTAATGACTGTGCTGAATGCAGGTAAAAGTTGACAGATTTGATACTCTAGAAGGGGCATAACTATCAATCTTTCCCCTGCAAGCTGCTATTCTGCAAAGGCTACAAAATCAAAGGGTAATGTTGGGGTTACATTCACATCTATCATTGCACAGAGGCTGACAGGAGGTGTATTTGGACAAGATACTGGATTTTTTCTTTATCCATGGCCAGGCGCCAGACAAAAAGGTTGCCTGCCTCGTCCAGGCAGGCCAGCTGGTTGGAGTTGAGGTGAGCAAAGGCCAGGTCTGCCACACCTCCTGTGAATCCCTTCAGCAAGGTCCGTTCTGCAGTGCTCACACTCAACACCCGCACCATGGCAGAGCCATTGCTGGCAGCTGTGAGACACACAGAGGAAACAGTCACCATTCATGTAAAAGTCACCATTCATGTCTGTGGTTTCTCTGCATAATTCCCATAAACTCCTCATAACTCTCATAAACTTCTCATAATTCCCAGGATTATCCTCATTAAATGTTGCAATTAAATGCCAGGCCTGAACCTTCATCCTGAGCTTGCCATGCTTCCAAGGCTGACCTCCAGTGACAGTGAATTAATTTTGTTTGCAATTTAATTTTCAGTTGGTTTTAATTAAATTCAATTAAATTTTCTGTTCAATTTTTCATGGAGAAAAGGAGTCACTGAGAGGCAGATAGCTCAGATACATGTTCTGTAAGGGGAAGCAAAAGGCATGAACATTCACCCTGCAGAAAGCCCTGCTTTTTGGCTTGCATGACTGAAAAGAAGATGCTTCAGAACATGAGCACGCTAAGCAAAGTTTCCAGCTTCCCCTTTTCAGATAGACACCAATCCGTACAAAGTAGGCATTCTTACAGAGATCATGGTGCTTTCACTTCCTGATGCCCATGCCAGCCCTAGCACACCACTCAGCTTCCCAGTGTTGCTACACCCAAGCTTTCAAAATACTTTTTAAAGGGTGAGACATTCTTAAGCTACTCTAAAATAACCTCAGCTAGGAAAAAAAAAAACAAGAGCAGAGTAGCAGGTTTCATAAAGACCAGATAAACTCGTGTGAGAACTAAGAATAAAGAGACACAGACACTCTGTGCATCTATGAGAGCAGAAAGAGACACTGTAGATAAACAAGTGTTCATTTCATAGAACTCTTAAGGTTGGAAAATACCTTTAATATCATCATGTCCAACCAGCACAACCCTCATGTTCAGCACTAAACCATGTCCTCAAGTGCCATATCTATGCGGTTTTGAACCCTTCCAGGAATGGTGACTTCACCACTTCCCTGGGCAGGGCAGTTCTAATGTTTTAATTTTTCCTAATATCTAATTTAAACCTTCCCGGGCACAACTTGAGACTGCTTCCTCTCATCTTGCCACTTTCTTTCCCATATGCTGTGAAACAATCTTTCCCTGTGTTGTTCTGCTTTCCTCTCTCTATTGCACAAGGCACTGCATCTGCTCCTTGGATCCTCAAAATTTAGCCTTAAACTCAAGTCTAAATTTATGCAAGCAAATCCAACACAAACACTTCTCTGCTCAAATTACCATGGGGCTGTTTCTGTGCTTGTTTGCTGCAGAAATATTTAATTAGAGGAATATGAACATCAGGTCTCCAGTAAAACCAATGTAGTCCTTTAACTTTTCCTACATCCCCACTGAGTCCTTCTCTTCTATTTCTAACTCTCCCACATAAACTCTTCTCTCCATCATTGTTTATACTCTCTCTACAACAACACTCTGATCTGGATATTTCAAGGTATGTTTCAATTATTGCCAGTTATGTTGTTCTGATGCAAACTCTGCTTTTTTTACTGATACACAGAGCAAAGAATACAAATCACATCCAAGACAAGAAGGTAACTCACCCCTAATGGCATAAGCCAAGTAAGAGTTTGAGACAGCTATCAGATTGCCATAATAGTACTTCTGCTCCCAGTCATATCTAGCAACAGGCTGTATTTTCACCTGTTCAGAAGAAAGAAAACAAAACATGAGAATTGTCTGGAATTATCTTTTCCATCTTTGTGGTCCCTTAGTTCGCTGCATACTGAAGAACAAACTGGAACAGAAAATGGAAAAACACAAAATGGAAAATTAAGGAACAAAGTGGAAAAGGGCTGAGTGGATCAAGACCAGATGTCTCTCTCCTCATCATCAGCATTTGTTCTGAGCATGGCTTAGTTCTCTGCTCAGCACCAGCTCTAATTTCAGCATATTGGTTCTTGCAGCTCTGACCTGCTGGCCAGAGCTCTCAGCAGGACTGACGCCAGCAGAACAGCCAGGGAAACCCTCGCTTCAGATGCAGGGAGGAAACAAGCAGCAGAAAAATCATGTTTGTGGAGAAAGGACACTTCCCAGGAACCTACAGCTTAGATCATGAACTTCTGCAAATGAGAAGGTAACTCAGCCAGACCCTGGAATAACAGAAACAATCAATTACAAGATACTGCTCCAACTTTTTCTCCTTGTTAAAGTCTTTGACAAACTTCTACCTCATTACAAACTCCTATGACACAAGAAAGAAGATATTTATTTCTGTTTAAAAATATTCAAGCATGAGCTGATGTGACTAAAAAAGAGACAGACCATGCTTTCTCTTACTCCTTACCTTGTTACTCCCTCTGGCCTTACTGGTGATGCTGGAATCACTGCTGGCCACTACCTCCACATCTTTTGCTGATATCACTAAGCACGTGGAGCTGTCATCACCAGAAAGGCAGCTTTAAAAAAAAACAAAGGGGGAAAAAAATCAGACAGGACTCACAGGAACAGAGTATTTAACAATTTATGTTAAATTCATAATTTTAACAGCCACACAGTAGGATTTGTGTATCTAAGAGCTTGAGCTGAACAAGTTAAGACAAAACTCTTCTCAGCTGAGTCTCCCTTCCCTGTGTGTCACAGGTTTGAGAGAGTCAAACACCTGCTTTGTTCAGCCTAAAAACCTTCAGTTCATTTCACTCCAGCACAGACCTACATTTGATTCACATCCCCAGCACTGGAAGGTGTGAAGAAACCAAAACCAACCAGCTGAACCTTATCAACAAAACAGTGCACACTGCTTGTGGTTCTCATGGCATCCTCTTTCAAAACCACGACCAGAGAACCCAAGCAGAAGCTACTTCCATGAGCTCTGCAACACCTCAGGTGTTGGGGCTCCTGCTGGACATCTACAGGGGAACCACAAGTTTCAACCAGAGCCCTCATGATTTACATTCACTGTGATCTGCAATTTTCACCATGTACAGTCCTGTTTCCCTTCTCTGAACAACTCTGCAGGTATTCTTCAGTTCCTGAGATGCAAGGATGGCAGACTCCATGCATCAGCCTCACAAAAGCTACAAAAGCTCTAACCAAGAGCACTGACTCACAACTGCCACCTGAACTGAACACAAAACCCATTGTCAGACACCCAGCATGCATCTCCACGCTCCAGAGAACCGAATTTGAGCTGTTTTCTGTTCCCTCTCAGCATTCCTTTGGCAAGACTTACATGACTTGTTTGTCCTGCAGGGCTCCTAGGGAGATGCTGCGATGCACAGGCTTGGCCAGAGCAGCTCCATCCCCGCTCCCAAGGGGGTCAGGCACCAGCAGCCCATTCAGGTCCCCGTTGTAGGAATTCGATGGCCTCTGGTTCTCATTCACCGAACCTGAGGAAAGGCAACACCAGCTGTGCCCAATGTGCATTACAAATAAACAGCACTGTGTGAAATACACCACCTCCAGGTGCTTTTTGTCAGCCTCTATGGGCCTGTCAGGTAGAATCAGCTGAATTAACTGGGACAAGTGTTCTACAAAAAAAATAAGAGACCTCCTATGTGATGACAAACTCACCTTCACACATCTGAGTGAAATACTTCTTTTTCCTTCACAAGCAAATCAGAGAAACTCCAAAGAACATGTTTCAAGGAACTTAACTTGGCTCAAGGAGCAAATAGCTTTAGATCAGAAAGACTAGGCTGGTAATTCAGGTTTACTGAATCAAGTGCCAGACCAAAAGGTTCTTGACAAGTCACTTCTAACCCTCAGGCTGCAGAGAGACCTCTGAAGTCCAGCAGTGCAGGCATCACCTGCAACATTTGGAGCTGGCTGGAAACAATACATTTGTTACTTTCCAAAACCGGCTTCTGACTGTGAGACCTCAAAATCCAGGTGTTTAAGTAATTTTCCTAGGAAACTCTGCAACTGTGCATTTGAGATTCCCATTTTTTCCCTTGGTTGAACAATCACAGAGAAGTTTATAGCACTCAATTTTTGTGTAAAGCAGCCATTTGTTCAGAGCCCCAGCTGTGCTTTGAAGAGTGCGTATGCCCTGACTTTGCACATCTGGCCTAGCACCAGGTGCTTGGTGGCTCCCATGCCTTCTGAAGGCTTTAGGAGGGGACAGACATAACAGGGGGTGAAGGAGACTTTCTTCACTAGCAAGGCAAATATTTGACAACCCCCACTGGAGAGCAGGGCCCCCCCATCTGCACCCCCACATCAGCACACCAAGGAAAAGCCGCCTGTCTCAGCAAATCCTGCAGGAAATTTTCACTGGTTTTGAAACCCGAAATTTCGTATACTGTTGCCAGGTAACAACTGCTGCTGAGCTCTTGCAAAATGGCTGCTCCCAGCACCAGAACTCCCCATCTCTGGCACATGGAACAAACCTAAACATAACTGGGGGCAAGAGGCAGATCCTTCCAAAGTGAGACAACCTTTCTGCTACTGAATAGGCTTCAATGCATCAGGGTGAGTGCTGCTGCCTAAAACACAACTGCAATTATTCATTTGCCAGAAGGGTATTTCAAACTCTCCTGTTTATGAAGTCATTATGAACAACAGAAATGTGCACTGACAAGGCACCCCAATGCAGGGACAATTTGGGCACCCACCTCAGTGTAGAAAAAGCAGCAGCACTCACACAGCACAAGGAAATTCAAGCAAGGGAATGTGATCCAGCACCTCCAACTGGTGCTGTGCTTGCTGTCACAGGATTAAGATGTGCCCCTTATTCCTACAGCATATGGTGGGTGCTTGTCCAGTTGCAGCCACTTCCACTGACAGCACTTGATCCTTTGTGACCAAAGGCAGGAAAATATTCCCTACAGAAAAAGCACCCAGTCTCCCAGAGAAAGATGATCCGTGCTTTGCCCTTTTGCAGCCACAGCAAAGCCTCATGTAAGTACTGCTGGTCTTTTACACAGCAGCACAGTGATGTTTGCTCCATGGGAAAAAGGGAGGGAGAAACACTCTCCAGAGGCTGATGGCCCAACATCAGCTCACCAAGTTCAGGAAGGGGCATAGCTCAGTCTGTGTTAGTAGAAGCCAGACAAGCACAGGTGCTGCCTGTGCACAGTCCTGGAGGCATAAAAGAAGGGAAGAGGCTCTATTTGGTAAGAACATGAACTAAACCAAAAGGTTAAGCCAGGCTGGTAGATCGAGGTCTCAAAGGGAAAGGAGGGTGTTTGTGTTCATTACCTTTTCAAAGAGCAGGAGCAGTCAGAGCTGAGACTGAACCCTTCCTGCTCCCACCATCAGCTGCACCAGGAGAGGCCAGCCTGTACTGAACACTGCCCTGATACACCACAGCAGGGTGAGCCCACGTAACACCTGCTCAGCAGCAGAGATCCCTGCATGGAGGGAAGGATCCTGCCCACCACCAGCAGGGATGCTCCTCCTCAGCACAGGGCACTGACAGCCTGTCCCCACATCCCAGCAGGCAGGTCCATGCTTTGGCAACAGCTACCGAAGCATTGGATGAAGTTTGCCAAAACAGGGAGAAACTGTGTCAAGAGACACAGACTGGGTCGTGGATGACATTTTCACAATCACCAAGCCCAGCAGAATTAAAAAAGTACTCTGACAGTTGTGAACTCTTCAGAGCAGGGAGTGTTTCTTGTCACCTGCCTGGACAGGACCTAGAGGAACACAACACTGCTCACAGCTACCTGCACCTGGTACTGCAAAACCTGAAGGCTCCTCTGTTCCTCTCCCCTGGCATCCTAACAGGAGTTTCAGAGACTTTCAGCCAACATGTGCACTCTTCTTCTTCCCCTTATTATGTCCATCTTTTCAAGTTTATTTCCTGTTACCCAGGCAGTGATTTCTGCTGAGAACCAGTACAGGTTCTTTCTGTGAACTTACTGCCCACTTGCTCCCCTCCTCTCAAATGCCTTCTTGTGCACTGGAGCTGACAGGGAAGGTAAAAAGAGAATGAACAGGAAAGAAGAATGAAAGAAATAAGCCATACTCTGTCAATGACTCCTTGACTTCAGCCAGCAGGAGAAGCTGCTTCAGGAGAAAGTCAAGTCACCTTGAGCAACAACTCCAAGCATTTCTCAACCACAACATATCCTTTCAGCTCAGACACTGCTTGTGAAATGAGTTCCCCATCCCTGCACTGAGCTCTCCCTTCCAGTCTTCCAAGTACCGTGCTGCACTACAAACAAAAAATGTATTTTTCTTGTAAGAATTAGAATTCGGGAACATGCTAGCACTCCAGAAACCACAGAAACTATTCCAATTAATGAGAAGATTCTCTAAGGGTAGTAGAGCTAATGAAGCTGCCTTCCTGTAGGTTTAGTCCATCACCTCACAGGCTTCTACAGCCCTCCATAACAATCCCACACCAAAACTCTCTTCCTTTTGGCCCAGCAAAAGGCAGCACACATGGCAGCTGCTTTGGAGGTAGCACATTCCTGCTGAGTCTCAGGACATTCTGAAGTTGTATTATTCCTGTCCCGCCTTTCCCGTGAAAGGAGCACAAGAGGGGCATTATTCTGTTCTCTACCCAGAGACTAAGACATTTTTGCAAAACATTCATGTCTCAGCCTCCTTTAGAGTGTTACCTCACCATATTTGACTGAAACACCACGGCAGGTTCAAGCAGGGAGATGAGGGGGAGCCGAAGCTGCAGGAGAGTGGGAACGCTATCCAGCTGACTCCTGAGCCCGCTGCTGATACTCCTACAGGCATTAGGGAGCCCGCTGAACTCTGAGCAGAGAGGTATAACAGTTCAGAGCACAGGGAGAAGAATCACAACCACTTCAGAAGAGATATTTGTGATCCCATTTCACGTACAAATAGGGAGAGTGAAAAGTTCTTGTAAAGGGGAACCTGGCACTGATCTCGGAGCAGCCTACCAGCCCCTTCCACGCAGCGCAGAGAGACGCCTGGGAAACACTCCAAGGGCTCCTGGGAAGGGGGGACACTCGTGGCACGGAGGTCGGGCTGTTCAGCTCCCAGCAGCAGCACCTCCCAGCTGAACGGAGCCCCGAGACCGCGGCAGCAGCGAGCCCCGGGCCCGGCGTGCTCTGCTCTGCCCGGCGCCACCGCCCCCGTCCCTCAAGGCTGGTCCCCAGCCCGGGGCTCCTCTCCTGCTCACCGGCCGCGCCGCGGGCTCCGGGCTCTGCGGGGAGCGGGGCAGCGCCGAGCGGGACCCGCTGGCCCCGGGCGGCTCGGAGGGCGCTGCCGGGCGCCCCGAGGCGAAGCGGTCCCGGCGGGGCCCCGCGCGCGCCCGCTGACAACCGGCGGGGCGGCGGCGCAACGGGCGCGGGGCTCCCGCGGCGCGGCCCGAGACAAGGCCCCGCCCGGCCCGGCCCGGCCCGGCGGCCTCTGCGCCCGCCGCTCCCCGCTCCTCACCTCCCGGCCGGTCCAGCTTGAGGATGTCCCGCAGGTGCTGCGTGGCGTCCTCGATGTCGATGCTGGAGCAGGAGGCCATGGGGCCCGGCGCGCCGCCCGCCCGCGCCGCCGCCACCGCGCTGCCCGGCCCGGCCCCGCCGCCCGCGCTTCCGCCTCCGGCCCGGCCCTGCGAGCGCCGGGCGGAAACCGCCGCCCGAACGGAGCGTTCCCGGCGGCGGGGCGGGGCCGGGCGGGGCCGGGAGCGGGCAGGGCAGCGAGGCCCGAGGCTCCCCCGCCGCCCCCGCCAGGCTGGGCCAGCCCCGCTCACAGCGGCTGCCGCCGAACGCGGGGAGGCTGCACACACAGCACAGAGCTGCCCGCACCAACTCCTGGCTGGCGGCACGGAGCCACCCCTGGGTTCACACAGGGGCCCCGTTCGGCTTTGAGAGGGCACGGAGACTGACCGCAGGCTGCGGCCACTGCTGTCATCCTCCTGTACCCTGTGGGGAATTTGCATCGGTAAAACACAACAGGTGAGAACGAAGCTCTCATTGTTAAAAACTGAGCCAGAAGGCTCTGTTATCAAAGCTGCTGAGAAGGAGAGGAGAAAGTGTATGGAGGAGGGCAGACCTGCCCTGCACTCACTGCTACTCTCAGGAATCGTTCAGCCCGAGCTCCAGCTCTGCAAGCATTCCCCCAGCAGACAGACACAGTCCACCCCCAGCAAGCACTATCACACATACTCCACAGCCAACTCATAAAAATAATTTAAACTTTTAAGAAAATCTCTGTTTTATTGTGTAATGTAGCATTGAAACATCTGAACAAATCAATAACTGGGCTGTACAGGCTGCTGTTCTTTCATTTCTTTGGGTTATAGAGCATCTTGTCAGTACATAAACAACAACCTTTTGCATTATAAATTCTTTCCGAGGCATGCTGGTACAACACAAATTTCTCTTATCAAATGCAGCTAAGTCTAAGTTCCAAACATCATGCACAAGAAACTCATCTAGTGACAATGTAAACTCAGCAGAAGGGCAGGTCACAAGTCTTGCTTGCTCACGCTCTGCAGTGCTGCAGGTTTGTGTATGATATTTGGAATGTTCTGTGAGTGTGAATAATACCAGTTAAGAGGAGAGGAGGAAAAAAAACCAACAAAAAAAAAAAAATAAAAGAAAATAAAAGAAAAAAATAAAAGAAAAAGAAAAAAAAAGCCCGGGTGCCTCGGGTGGGCTGCTCAGCCGAAGTTGTGCAGTGCTAGCCTGAACATGTCATTGGTGCAAACCCAGGCATCGTTGATGTTCTTTAATAGAAATATCTGGTGGAATCCCATGATAGGATCTTCATCAGCCTGTAGAAAGAGAGGGAGGGAAAGGTTCAAATACTCATTTTTTAGAGAAACTTATTCTGAAATTCATGATGAGACAACTTCAACCTAACATTAACAGTGACATTACATGCTGTAAGATGTGCAGTACCCCAGGAGACACCAACTCCACCACAGGGTCTGTTCTGAGGGGCTTTGCAGACAAACACCCAGAGACATGGAAATCCTGCACCAGCATCTGAAGTTGGGGCTTTGTGGAAGACTTGCTGACATGTCACTCACCACACTGATGGAACATGCCTGCCTCAGTGTGGAATCACAAATCCCTTGCCCAGGAATTAAGCTTAAAAGAAAGTGGTTCAATTTTTAACTGCTGAACTTTGAGTGGGTGGCAGAAGGGAGTTTCAGGGAGTTTCTGTAGAGCTTGGTATCAACACTTTGCCTGCTTGTGCCAGGTGATCTGGGCTTTGAAAGCCCTGCCAGAGCAGGTGCAGCTGGCCAGAAACACAGTGCTTCCCATTCCAGCTGAAGGGAGCATCCACTACAGCTGTGACAATGTGTGCTGAGCACAGGGAATGGCTGCAGCAGTGCCTCCACTCCTGCCTGACAACGTCTGGGTATTTACAAAATTACTACAAAAGCAGAAAAGAGTATTAGAAGGAGACTATACTCCCACCTAATTTTATTTACCCATCTTCTGAGAGACATCGTGCAGGAATTAAATCCTCAAAAATAACAGAAATGATTCCCAAATCAGTCAGCTGGAAATCACACAACAGGATTAATCTGAGCAGCAGACCAACTACAAAACAATCTTCTGATGGTGGCTGTAGTGTGTTCAATTCAGTATTTTTGGAGGATTTTAAGGTGTTTTTTTTTTAACACATGACTGTTCAGCTTCAGAAAAGGGAAGAAATTTATAAAAAAGAGGCTTGAAAAGCAGCAGCCAGAGCAGCTGATGAAAGAGGCTGTCAAAGCACTGAATGTTCACTGGCAATGTCCTGCTGCTGTTCACTGAGAACAAGTGAAAAGTCTGAAGAGTAAAGCAGACTACAGAGTAAACAAAAAAGAAACTTTACTTTTAAAAAGTATTCATGGACTGTGAAACAAGTCAGCTTTGAGGACCAACTTGCACAGGACATCAGTTATATCAGAGAACAGCAGGTCTGCCAGAACACTGGTGGCATCAGGTGCATGGAAAGGAAACATTCAGATCAAAAACCACAGCATGGATTTCACATTGACAACTGCCTGGGAAGTTCAGTGGTGTACAATGAGTGCAGTTTCTGTGTGTGCTAATTCACAGAGTAAATCAAAGTGGGCCCTAGACTGGCCCCTCATGAAAGTGATACTGAAATAATAACAGATATTTATTTATTAAACCAGCTGAGAGCTCTAAAGCTACCAAGGCAAGCACAGGGTTAGCAGTTGTTAGGGAAGAACAAAGAACCAAAACCCAGAAGTAAGCAAATGCATAAATAGGCAAAGAGAACACACATATCAAATCCTGCATGCATTTCTTATAAGTTAAAAAAATAAAATGCTACAATAAAGTCATAAAGGGCAAGAAAAATGATCCAGCTACAGGATGGTTTCCTACTGAAGTAAATAAATTGATTACAACTTGCAAGAACATAATGAGAATGGGGAGAATAGGCAAGATAAATGGAACAAAGTGAATGAGGAAATTACAGCCAGAAATTAAGAAGGCAACAAGTAAGGCCAGGAATATGAGCAAGTCATGCTCAATACATGACTGAATGAACAAGACAAGTGCCAGCAGTCACTGTCCAGCAAACAAAAAGGGCAGTTTGTCCCTCACACCTGCTTGGCACGAGGCAGAGGCTCCCTAGGAAGGAGGGAAGGAGCCCAGTGTGAACACCAGCAGTTCTGCAGGGCGACACCAGCCATCCATCTTGTGTGTTAGCACACAGGACAGCAGTCATGGCAATTATTCTAAAGGAAGGAATCCCTACCACACGTGCCCAGAACAGAGGCTCACATGTCTGAGCTGTAGAGGCAGCCTGTGCACTGAAGTGTGTGAGTTTGTGCCTTTTCCAGCTAAGCCATTTTCACTGAGGCATCTACTACAAATTGCATAAGTACTTTTCACACCAAATTTGAGTTTGTCATTACTGACATGAGTATGCTTTAAAATATACCTCTGGAAAAAAAATACCATCTCCAGACAAGCTTTAGTGTAGGTCTCCTTGATTTCTGATAAGAGCACTCCAGCTCTTGATGCTTTGGCTTAAGGAGAATTTCCTCCTTTCTTAAGAAATTCAGGAAGACTAAAATTCCCTTTTAGTCTTTCTTCATATCCTTAACACATGAAGAAAGACTAAAAGGGAATTCTTCCCAAAATATTTGGTGTGGTACAGACAGCAAATTCCCCACTATGAAGTCACACATTATAATTTTCTTTATTCCTTTCATGTTATCCCTTCACAGCATAGAGGAGCAGTATACTTTAGAAACAAGGAAAATCCCAGACTGTATTCAAGGTGAAGTTTATACTTTATAGTCCATTCCCCAATTCTGACTATGTAATATTAGCCCATAGCAAAGGCTCACAGTTTAGTGACTCAAGATGCCACAGAAAACACAGACTAATCCTATTCCATTTTAGTTTAGATCTTCCTCACAGCTCAGATAACACCACTGGAACAATCTTTACTTTTCACTCCATATTCAGGCAAGTTCAACTCAGGAGTTGCATTCCACATGTGAGCCCAGGCTCAAAACACAAGGGGCTTTAGCCTTCCTATAAAACTTTCCTTTGTGCAGTTCAAATTCTTCCATGACATCATTGAATTAAAACAAAAACTAAACAAGTCCCAGAATCAGACTGAAAGAATCCTCTGATTTCCAGGCCAGCCTTTTGCTCAGCGTGAGCACAGACTACAGCAGCTCTGCATCACAGAACCACAGAATGGGCTGGTCCAGAGATGGTGAAGGTCCACAGAAGGGACCTTTAGAGATCAACTAATCCAATCCTCCTGTCCTGGGCAGGGACATCTTTCACTGCATCAGCCACAGCCTTGTCTAGCAGAGTCTTCAAATTCTCATAGAACAGATGTTTCACAAGGTGTCCAGGCACCATTTCTCAGGGTTTCAGGCTTCTCACGAAAATCTTCCCTTGTGTCTCATCTGTACATTCCAAGTTAGGGTTTCTGACCACTGTCCCTTGTTACACTGTCTGGCACCACTGAGAAGAGTTTGCTTTCAGGTTGCTGGAAGTACTCAATTACTTTTCACTGACATTTCAAGCAGATGCCCTTAGCCACCTCCTCTCCCAGTTCCACAAGCTCTTCATCACCCACAATCTTGGCAGCTTTTTGACTTCTCAGTTTTTCTACATCCTTTCTGACCTGGAGGCTCAAAAGGAAGTGCTCAGCTCACAGAGCAGTGAGTCATGTCACAGTCTGAGATGCAACACTGCTTTGCATTTCAGGTTTAGCTACACAATTTTCCTCCTCTTGCCTGGTCAGAGAATTTTACTTCTTCACCAGCACCCCCAGCAATTATTGATTGAACTACAGGGTTGAAACAACTCTTACCTCAAAGGAAAGGATAATTACTTGAGACTGCAGGTTCTTTCAGATGTTAAGCCTTATTTAACAGGCTTTAAGCAATGCTTTAAGTGTTCAGCATGCATTACAAAAATACCCAGTGATTTTAATTGCAAATTTCCTTTTCCTTTTAAGACTAGAAAACACTGCATACCAATTAGTTATTCACAATTAATTCTGCATGGATCACTCCAAAAATCACACTCTGGGGAGAGCCACAGATGTGCCACATGGCTCTGAGAACACACAAGCCACAGCCATGCCTCCCAGCCAAGCTCAAGGGACAGAAGAGAGCACTCCTTACTCAACCAGGACAGCGAGGACTGGAAGACAGGGAAGGCACAGGGTTAAACGTTGTGGAGGGCTAGCCTGAAGACTTCGTTGGTGCACACCCAGGCACCTTGAAAATTTTTCAACAAAAAGGTTTGTTGGAAGCCTAGAACTTGGTCATCATCTGCCTGAGCATGACAGGAGAAATACATTACTAGGTGAAGCACATTGCAGATACTGGGTGACATTCTGGATGAACACTGGCAAAGCAGAGTCACACCAAAAGGAATTCACTGCTTAAACTGATGCTTACTCTTCCTAGCTGAAGCAAGCAAGCAGCACTCAGGCAATGAACAGCAATAAAAATCAATATGATTAGAATAAGTGGATGTATATTTATTGTATCTCTACAAAAGGATAACCCCACCCAAACATTAATACCTATCAGCATCCATTTAAGAGGATCTTTGAAAGCAATCACTGCACTGCTTTAGCCAGCCAGTTAGAGCCCTGCTAGTGGCAGTCACTACTTAGATGCTCTGTTACTCTGCAGCATCTTCTCAAAGAAGCTGCTGTGCCCCAGTCCCTCATGCAGGTGATTATTCTGCTGCAAAAAGTTGTTTTTTTAAAAATTTATTTATAGTTGATACTGGTATATTAGCATGCTGTTGGTGGTCTTGGAAGCGCCCTTCCTTGTGCAAAACTCTCTTACAGTTCTCCTTGAGAGCAATATATGCAGGATGAGCAGGCACATCACTAAGAAGGCAGCTTTAAATAACAGTGAGTATGCAGCTCCACGTTTGCCTGTTGTGGTGTTCCCTGCTCAACTGGAGCTACATGTGAGCCACTGGTTAAAATGCACCACCTGCACCCAGTTGTTCCCAGTTCCTGTATTACTACTCTGTGTAACTGGGAGTAACTGTTCCCAGTTATTTCATTTCTCCACCCCTATAAATATCACACAGGGCAGAAGCATGAAGTTAAGGTTTTAAGTTGACTTTGACTTTCTGGACACTTGTTCTGAGAGAAGTAGCATTCCTAGGATTAAAATGTGATTTTAAAAGCAAAGGTTTGAGACAAATATGAAGAGTGGAAAAACTTTTCCTCACTTACTAAAACTTCACAAGCAAGTTGGATTTGATCATGACCATAGGCATACTTTAACCCACTATTTTCTCTCCAAATACCTGGATGCTCTAACACATGATCCCCAAATTATACTGAGTAATTTCAGCAAGCTGAAATTACTCAGAGGTTAAAAAAAATACATCAGAAAAAACTACTACAAGTCATGGTATTTATGGAAAGCTCCCAGACTGCATTTACAGTCCCTCCATATCAATGGATTATGGTTTGATAAAACCCAATAACTTTACAGAATCTTTCAGAGCTTGGTATCTTGCCACAGGATCCAACACAATCACTGTTGCAAGCTGCAATCTGCTTGATAATTATGCAATAACCTTAAACATGACTGTGCAAAACGAGGTGCAGATGTGACTGGCCCAAGACATTCAGTCAAAAGGTCTTGATCACATCACAGAATTTTGTGCACACCCAAGAGCAAGGCTGAGATCAGCACATCTGTCCTGTAATTCAGTGCTTTCCATGGTCACCTGTGGCTGCTTTTCCACAGAGTGTGTGCAGGTGGGACTGAGCAGCACAGAAGCTGGAATCCAACTTGCAGGAAGCAGGAGCAGCTTTATGAGAGCCAAAGCTGCCTCTGTGAGCTTTAGCAGTGGGTGCATTACACTGGGCACTGCTCTCCTCAGCTGCCCAGCCCAAAACAAAGAGAACAGCTTAGCAAGCAGATTCAAACATTCAGTCAGTCCTATGTCTGCTTAGTAACAGTGTCAGTGGAAGTTTGAATGCTCTGATACTAGAAGTGCCATCAAGTTAGCAGGAAAAGGAAATCTAAACAGCAATTTTAAAACAAACTGGGTGCAGGTAACTCTAAAGACTGGATGGCATTAGAGGCCTGACTTCTCAGCATGGCTGGACCAAATGAGCTCTGATAACTTTAACTACTGCTACATAATTTCACATTTTTTCACTATTACCACCCACTATGAGCAAGTTCTGCCTCCAGCTGATTTTATGTACAAAGTATTTTTTGCAAATTCCAGGACAATGTCTTTCATTCATAAGCAGTTTCATGAATTTACAAGTCTGTGGCCCTGGTATATTGGCAGGCTGGGTAAGTTGACACAGTTCAGTAGTATCACTCACACAGCAATATGGTCACACTAAGCCTGAAAAATAACCTGATTCTTCACAAGAAGCAGCTGTTTCAACAATAAGTGTTTGATCTCAGAGGCAACATTCCCATTGCTGAATCTGTTTTGATTACAGAGGTACAGGACTGTACTAACACCAGGATTGTATTCTTGTATCCTGTGACAGTAAAAAACTTATGGACTCACTGAAGGGTGGTCAGTAAACAAAATGAAATTTGCTAAATCAGAGCTCAATGCAAACATTGCATCAAGGAGGATGTTAAACTAGATGTGCTTAAATTGTCCAAGAACACTGTGACAATGCTTTTAAATGCAACAGAGGACACCAAAACCTTACTGCATCAGGGTAAGGGAAATACTGATGCCTCTAGAACCCACATGGTATTTGTCTGCACAGTAAAATCTACAATACTTTGCTTGGTAGAACATGACTGTCAAATTACAGGTGTTTACCTAGAACTTGGTATCTGAAGGAAGGAGCATTTCTTGACAGCCTTGAACAGCAGAGGAGCAACATCCCAATGCAAGCTTATCCCTGCTCCTTCCCCACCCATGAAAGCATTTAAATGTATTCAGAAATCAGATTATTTAGAACCTTGCAAAAATCTAAGACATAAGCACTCATTAATTAACCTGTAATGGAAAGAGTTTACCTTCAGCTGTCCCACTACCATACTGAGTATACAGCTATCAGGTGTAGGTTGGTGGTCTTGTGCTGTGATGCTGTGTTGTATTTTTTGGAAAGGGAGGCTCTGCAATGAAAAGAAATCAAAATAAGGAAATGTACAGTAATGGAATTATTTAACTTACAAAACAAAGACTGAGCAAATCCAACATTATGAAGTGTTAGACTATAGAGAACTGTTGCAAATGAGGGCATGTGGGGCAAATTTTAACAGGTGTGTTTTTCAATCACCAAAAGAGGAAATAATGTCACCATACACAGTAAATGGTACCTTTTCCTACTCCAACTGCACTGCCTGAAGGGCTTCAGATCATCTGTAAGCTCAAAGTTCTTTTGATGAAGGAACAAAACTCTGCTCTCAACTGTGTTAAAAGATTTTATCATCTAATACTTGACATTTACCAGACAACTCCTAATTTGCTTCTTTGTTAATGTGGCTATGAATGGAAAGGAAAAGTGGATGAAATCTTCAAGACTTGAAATCCATATATCCACTCTTGTCCTTTTAAATTCCCTTGACACTCAGGAGCCAATGTCAGTATGTCTGGAGGTGTGTGTGCAAGGAATACACCTTGAGAAACACCAGGCAGTGGAGAGTAATTCCTATCTTTCAACTTAGACCACATTCACATTCTAACACAGAAAATTGCAAGCAGTGAACATGGAAACCTGGGAGATCTGAGAGTCCTGTCACACAAATGCAATTTTGGGACTGTTCTCCCAAAAGCTGCATTATTGCTGAGTGCTTTAGTGGCAGTTCAGGGTGGATGGAGCTCTAGGTGACCATGTGGCAGATACCCAAAGTCCAGGAACTGCACAGGATGGCAGCACGTGCCCATTCAAACCTCAGGTGGCACTTGGATGCCTTTGCTGCATTTGGAAACAGGCTGAAACAGATCCAAATGCATACTGCAACAAGTCCTGCATTTCCCATCTAGAGGAAGGAGCCTCAAAGGCTTCCTAGAAGGCCTGGGTAGAGACATGAGCTGTGCTGTCAGATATGAAGCACAGTCTTGGCTCTACAACCCCATGGCTCTAGGAAGAATTCCAGGAAGCTAAATCCATGGATAACAGAACACAAACTGTGGAAGGATCAGGACCTGAGGAAGCAAATGAAGTGTAGGGAGCAGGTTTCTAATTAGAGAGACACTGTTCAAGAACACCATTTAATAAAGCCTATGGTGTTCCCTCTCAGCTGGGAGTGCAATCCCAACCAACTCCAAGTGCAAAGTGAACCAATTCCTTTGCAGTATGGAATAGACACTTGTAACAACACAAATCCAGAGCCTTCTTTTCTGAAAGACCAGCAGACTGTTTTCCAGGGTCACCATCCTGAACTTGAATGTGCAAAATGCCCACACAGCCTGCACAAGCATAGGTGGGAAGTTCCTTTGACAAAAGGGTACTCCAAAGTCTAGTCCCACCTCAGCACAAGAGCTTCTTGTTGAACAAGCACTGCAAAAAGTTTCTCTTGAAAAGGCAGAGGGATGAAGGGGAATGAATGCAATTCATTCCAGGGAGGAAGGAAAGGCTTTGGAATCAAGAGCTCTGCAAAATGGTGACAAGGAACCAAAGACAAAGCTGGGTAAGACAGTGGCTGTTTCAAATACCTGATTCCACAGGACAAGAGGAAATGGCCTCAAGCTGCATCAGAGGAGGTTCAGGTTGGACATCAGAAAGAATTCCTTGACTGAAAAGCTTAAGCATTGTAATGGCCTGCCCAGGGAAGTGCTGGAATCAGCATCCCTGGATATTTTCAAGAAAAAACTGGACATGGCACTTAGTGCTGTGGTTTAGTTAACAAAGTGGTGTTCAATCAAAGGATGGACTTGATCTTGGACAACTTTTCCAACCTTAAAGATTCTATGATTGTCCTCTTCAGAGGAAAGGATCCCAAACAGCTGGCCAGCCTAGTGAGCTACTCATGTGATGCACTGGGAGAAATTCTACTGGAAAGAGGAGTGTAGGTGACAGAAAAGATCACTGATTTTCAGGATAGGCAGAGGCTACCTCAAAAGGATAGCTACTTATAGGCATGCATCTGTACTGGAATGAGGGATTTTGTGGTATGAGAAGTACAATAAATTGTCTAAAAAGCATGAAGCCACACAACAAGCAAGGTTTTTACCATCCTCTGATGTTAGAAATTGACTGGTCTTTCACTATGAAAACTATGGAATCTCCTGAAGCCAGGTAAGAGAAATTAGGCAAGAATAAAGTTGAGTAGCATAAACTCACTGCTGGCAGCAAGAATACCTGTCTCAGCTTCCTCCTTGGTTCAGTATGTTCATAGAATGATGTAATTGTTATCTCAAATGCTCAATGTAAATCAGGCTGCCCCTAATTAGCACAGGCACTCCATGTTAAACAAGTCCAGCACCAATTAGGACAGAAGGAACAAGTGTCAACTCCCACGCTGTAGCAAGGCACAGATGTGCTGGGCCTGCACAGCAATGCCCATACAACCTTGCCCTACTGTATTAGCAGATTGAAAAGGTGCCATACCATTGCTGTCACACAGCAAAGAACTTGATCTAAAAGAAAATGCCACCTCTTTGTGCTTACATCAGCTCACCAGCCAGGCACTGAACAACACAAGACCACAGAAGTGTGAAAGAGTTCAGTGTCAAACTCTCAGGGCTGTGCTGAACTGACTAAGCAGCTCCAGAAGCAGAGTAGGTGAGCACATAAAGCTGACACAGCAATGGGAGCCCAGGAGCTCAGTGCTGACAGAGGAATGCTGAGTGACATGAGAGTCACTGTAAGCTGATACAGCCCATAATGAGCCATGGTGGTGGAAGGGCACAGAGTAACTGCAGTGCTTTTCCTCCTTACTTTAAGCAGATGGATACAAGGCAGAAAAAATTTCCCTAAAGCAGAGTAGTGTGTCTTCACTCACCAATTACAACTGCAGCAGGCACATAAATCCAGAAAGTCCAGCTTGCAGCAGTGACAGGGAAGGTAAAGATGAGCTGTGTCACAGTGGGAAAGGGGCTGGATCTGCCTGGGCTGAATCCAAGGCAGCAATCAGACACTGGGGCCAAGCAAATGCTTGGCTGGTTGGGTATCTGAGTGGCTGCAAGCCCAAAAGTCTAAAGAACACTGAGTACACAAACAAGCAACCCTGGAGCTTGGGTAGCTCTTCACCTACAAGCAAGCAGTTGCTGCTGTTTCTGACGTGTGCAGCCTTCTCAAAGGCAACACAGGTAAAGCACACCTAAAGCACAGGCCTGAGGGCAAACCTCAGTCTGTACAGTTAAAGATGCCTTAGGCAAAAGAAGCAATTCCAAAACACAGGAGCAGTAGCTGTGCAATAAGCCAAGTGTCAAGTTACGATTACTTTTCTTCTCAATGTGTAATAAAAATGTCTGAAATACCATACTCAGAGCAGACTGTCTGGTGACCTAAAAAGCAAGTCCTCTGCATATCTTGCAAGAGAAACAAACTTTCTAGTCTCATGACAGCTTGTAAGTACCCCCAGTTTTATTACAGAACTGTGGATTTACTGTAGAAGATAAAAATTCTTTTAGTTTAAACAAACATAGAATTCCAGTGTCCTTTCACTTGCTGAAGAGGAAACACATGTTTCAAAGTCCTGAACCATACCTGCTCACATCTGAACTGCTGACAAATCTGCACTGAGGATAAGTCAGCTTCTCCACTACAGAACTTATTTGCAGTTTACGTATCAGAAAACAAGTTGTTCCTTGTTGTAATGTGTCTAGCCTTTATCAGACAGATCCAAGTAACAGGATTGCTACTGCTTCTTCCTTGGCATGCCTTAAAAGAGCAAAGGCACCTTTCACTCCTCTAGATCAGAGGCAGCTTATGCATTAGACCTTTTAAAAAAAATAAATCAATAATGTCAAATACAATTGCAGTCACAAAATAACCTTGCAAACTATGGAGTCAATTAACATTCCAACATTAGAGTCATCAGTGGAATAACCCACTGGGCAGTGGTAATTCATAACATTTCTTGAAGAACCTAAGCTGGAAGCACAAGTTCAAGATTTTTGAACTGCTTAAGTCTAACTCAAATTTTCAGAAGCAATTATCTTCTAGTCTTCATAACTGTTTCCCAAAACATTCAGCAAGGATTACAGACTTACAGTGAGTTTTTCAACAATGGCTGCTTTGCCCTGGAACTGCTGTCCTTCCCACGTAAGGCATGATGCATCAATCTGGGGGAAAAAGAAAAATGTTACCAACTTAGGTAGCCCTTAAGCAATCCTGATAAGAGACTTTATGTATTCAGCAGAAATCCTCAGAATCCACCCATTTGAAAACTACCTCAAAGGGACATAGAAAGAAACCAGCAAAATGAATTGAAGAAGTTTGGAACAATCAACTAAAAAATTAAGTACACTACATTTCAGTATAATAAGTCTACCAGCAAAAAATTCCTGCCTTTGGATAAAAGTCAGCTTTCAGATGAAAATCTAAAGGATTAAAAAAAAAATAATTACAGACACAAAGTCAAGCATGTGTAAAGAGAAAAATATATGAAGAAAACTGACAACATAGGTTGCACCACCAGGGTAGTGCTTCAATTTACCTGCCTCAAGCAATTCAAAAGTGAGTGGCCAGATCCCTACCTGGAATAGGTGACAGAAGCCTTAACTGACTTGGATCACACTACTAAGGATAAACTGAATCTTGTGGTGGAAGTAGTGATACAGGAATACAAACCAAATCTAAGAGCTGCCTGCTGCATTCCTGCATGCTGTAAAATTTGTTTGCTCCCCCAGGGTCTCTGAAGGGAAAAACCTCATCATTAAAAGCCCATTTCTACAGATTATACAAATTGTGACCTTGGTGCATTTCAGCCACACAAAACAGGGTGTGTTTTCTCCACAGTTCAGGAGCTGCACAGAACAACATACATCAGTGACCTGCATAATTGTTCTCCCAACTACATGTGCACAGGACTCTTCATTGAATGATGGAAGGCAGAAAGACCCTCAGGGTGAAAAAAAGCCAGGAGTTCACTGTGTGGAAGGCCCTCAATCCAGGAATTTAAATTAGTCTGTACTTAACACTTTGAGGACTGAATGTACTTTGGAAATAAAATACAAACTACTAAGAGCCTCCATATTCAGAGCTGTGGTTGGAACACAAACTGATTGGTTTTCTTTTCCTCCAGGGTCTGTACACAGCTTCTTGGGCAAAGTCAACCAACAATCTGGCAGGCAGCAAGTACACAACAATCCCAAGAGCAAATGGTATCAGTGCTGCTGGATATTGCTGAGGTATAAGGAGGGGTGGCAGAGGGTGTTGAACCATTTAAATCCTCAAGAGCTGGCTGAAACTTCAGCTCATCCAGCAGATGGAAAACCAGCCAGAAAAACAGGATATGCTGCTAGAAGACTTGTCAGCCCTGAACCTCTTGCTGCAACTCCTCAGCCACCCAGCAGCATTCCTCAGCATCAGCAATCAACTCCACACACAGGGTACTTTGCTCTGGAGGAATCTTCCCCCAGAATTAAAAACTGATGGGCCTTGGGTTTGTTAGTTACAGTTTTTAATTCTGGTATCCAAGTCTACTTCACCCAAATTAAGATGCAAAATTAAAAACCTAATGTTTGAGGAAATTTAAACTAAATTTACATTCATTTAACATGTTATTCTACATTTTAAACTGGATTTAAAACTGTAAATCTATTTTACTGTTCAGAGGATTAATACAGCATGAGGTCCAAGAAACACCTGCCAGAACTGCTAAACACAGGGTAGGCCTTAAATTACATCCCACCTCAAGAGGGATCCAAGCAAATCCATTCCTGTAAATTAATGGCAAACCAAGACTAGAATGTTTGCTTTTACAGAGCACTTCATCACAGGATTATCATCAAACTCCTCCAAAACAAATCACAGCCTACAGCTAAACAGGGCTTTTGTGAGTCTGACTGCCTCTAAGGCAAACAAAGCTCCAAACAGACATAAAAGAAAAGCAATAAATAAAAGTGTGATTGCACTGACTGGCATTGTGGAGTCAGGATAAAGCCCACTATCCCACCCTGTGTATTCTCATACATCAAAACAGGGAATTCCAGATAAGGGGACAGAGTGCCAGCTCCCTTTCTGTGGATACTTACATATATTGCTCCTAACTGAGTCCTGTCTGCATCAAAAAGCTGGTAGTAATGTTGTACAAAGCTGGATCCAATCTGCTCCCAGATAGGCTTGTCTCCCATTCTGAATCCTCAACCAGAGCCAGTGACTACAAAACAAGCAAACAAAATTATCAGAAAGATCACAGGAATAAGTGTAACACTTGGTTTGTGCATTACACAGATCTTCTCAACTGGCCTGAATTTTTCTTTGGGATAAGTAGGACAAACTCACCTCTGTATCCTAGACTTGTAAATAAAAGTCTTGCATACTCAATGGTTTAATTTCTAATTATAGATTTGGTTTGTAGTGCTATTTCAGTGTGAGGTCACATCTCATGTACAAAAATGGAGAACAAGAACAAAACCAAGTGTTACCACCTTGTCTTCACACATTTCAGAAGTTCCACCATCTAAACAAGCTGGCAAGGGCTCCCTGTTTCAACTTGATCTCATTTACTGTAAACAACTGACCTGGTAACATGGATTGTCTGCAAGTGGCTTACACCAACTGATTCATGAATTTAGCTCCTCAGGTATTTCACCATCCACAGGCCATTCTAAGTGTCCTGTCAATGGCACATAACAAGAGTGAATTCACTAGCTCCTTGTTCAACACAAGCTTACTGCCCATCCTCTTCTGTCATTGAGGCTGGAGTAGACTCAATGTTTATCTTTGAACCTGTGATAACTTCAAGATACAAACCATGATTTTTCATAGTGCAGAGAATCTGCAGCTCCTAGTGAAGGTGCTGAAGGCATCCCACACTTCTGAACACAAGTCCCTCTATTCCAGAGGGGTTGAGCATAGAGCATGCACAGCAGTCCAGACAGATGGCTGTATCACATTACATTTCTCAAAAAAGCAAATTCATTTTTATTTATCCTGATGTCTCTCTGAAAGCCTGAAGAATTGTGCTAAAATTCAAAACACAAAAATGCTGCACTCAAACTCCACTACATTATATTTTAAGACCTGAGTTCACTTCAACCAAACTATACTTGGTTAACATCTAGATATGTCAGCCACTAGTCCCTTTTTGCAATCCCTGTCCAGGAACCTTGGAGTTACAGGTTTAAATGGCACTGCAAGTCTAGAAAGGTATGAAATTCTGTTTTAGGACACAGGACATAATAGTTATTCTGGTTTCCTTTAGCTGTCAATTACTCACACACCTGTGTAAGATTTAACAGATTCCTAAGAGGAGCAAAACACACACTCCCAAGATCTCCACAGAGGATACTCCCAGGCCCAGCTTTCTGTGCACAGTTGGACAAGAAAGCTCTTTTCATATTTTAGGCCTCTGAGCTTTAGTCACACAAATGGGAACCGAAATGGGTTCAGACTCTGGGTTGGAAGTATTAAGGTCATACAGATTTGGCCAGACACAGAAGAGCAAATCTTTTGTCAGATCAATGGCCTAACAGCAGGTAGCATCTGTGTTTTCAGGGTGGTAAATGTGACTACCAAGCCCAGCTGCTATCACACTTCAAACATCCTAATTTCACAGTCAGACACCTAGGCAGAATAGCCAACATCCAAGTCACCAAGCCTGCACACTAACATAAAAATTCATAGTCTTGTTGCCACACCACTATTGTTTCAACTGCTCCAAAGAGATCTGCAGCCTGGTGTTAGTCACCATCATGAGCTCCCCATTGATACTTGCAGTGCATGCCTCAGTCTGGAGTAGTTTACCCAGTGTGGCCACTCCTCTGGGAAAACACACAGCAAATTAAAAAATCACCCAAGTACAACAGATTGAAAAAACAAAACAAAACCAGCCCTACACTTACCTCCCAAACGAGTTAAATCTAGTTCTTTACAAGTGAAAAGGTTGTATTGATTGGACATCCATAATTGCTGCATATCAGCCTAACCTAGAGTTGATCCAGAAATCAAATAACTTCAGCCTGTATTTGGGGATTTCATGTTGAAGAAAAACCACCCTAAAACCATGGCACCAACTCCCTGGAAACTCTACTGAGTGATGCCCACCCTGCTGAGAGGCAGGACTCGTGTCATATTTGGAAACCAGAAGGGGTAGGACTTAAGTTTGACGCCTGCAGTTTCCATTCCAGACCTGTGGGTACCTAGTTTGGGATGGCTGCAGTGGAGCCAACAATCAGCACAGGTGAAAATCACATTGAATCACTCTGTATGGATCAAGCTTCAATCCCAACACATGAATTTATATCACTGCCAGATATTCCTAAACATTTAGGGCAAATCAAGTTGACAGTATTGATGCTCAGCAGTCACACATGAAACACTGAACTGGAGGACAAAAAATAACCCCCAGCTTATTCTTCTGAAGCTAAAGCAAGGTAGCTGTTGCCATATTAAACTTCCCCACACACAAGATGTGCATTCACTCTTAACAGCTCCGTGTAGCATCACACAAACCCAAGATCAAGCTGTGTGCCAGCACTGCACCTCATTTAGTCCCTCAAGGCACAACAGCCTCACTCAAGCACCAGATGCCTTCTGTTCAATCCTGAACCTGTCAAAAAGCCTTAGAGACTACAAGGAATGAAGGAATTCTTATTTTAAATATGGAAAATAGAATTATGGTTTCTAGATCTAAAAATTAGTATGCTAGCTTGCTATCTCCTCCTAAAAAGGTATTTGTATTTTGAACAGTAAAATACTATTAAATAAATAAATAAAAAACAATAAATTTGACCGATTATAATGTTGATTTTCTCAGAAATAAGAAAAAGCTAAAAAAATGTGGTTGAAATTAATGATCCTTGACTATTTTTTTTTTGTTTGCTACAACCTTACTCTCTTTCCTGTGCCATTCATATATGGTTTTGCTGAACACTCATTCTTCCTGGAAAGGTTCATTTTCCTTTTCTGATTTGTCACCTTTTCCTCCATGCTGTCTTGTGTTTTCTGCCTGTCATTACAGATGTAAGAAGCTTAGAGATGTACCTAAAGAAAGAACAAGATGGGAATGATCTGTGTCATCCAGCCCAGTCCCTTTCAGTGAGACACAACCCATGTAGGACTGTGTTGATAGACTTATCAGTACAGTATTTTAATGAGATAAATATAATACAAAAGGCTTTAGGATCTATTGCAAACCTATGAGGAAAGCACAGGTTCTGATGTTGTCAAACACTAGGGCAACACAGGGGTGCCTCAGAACCATCCAGCCAAATCCACCCATGGTTCACTCAAATCTGTCCATGGTTACAGAAACAAGAATATCAGAATACAGAAACTTAATATAACAGCAGATAAAAGAAGTTTCAATAAACTACAAAGCTCCTAAGATGTTGCTTAAAAAAACCATATGTCCTTTTAAAGGCACCTACTGAAAATTACTATTGTGTAAGTGCATTACTGGATATTCCACCTTAATTCCCCATGGAAAAGGAGATAATTTCCTTAAACTAATTAATTTCCTTGCCTTTGTCACTTCAAACCAAGCCTACCTCCTCACATCCACTTCAGAACATCATGGTCCATTTGATTCACAGCTTCTTCACAAGGCACAGCTGTAAAGCTGAGCTACCAGCACAAAGTGTAATACTTAATTCACATTATTCACTCTATTTCTTGGACTCTACTCATACTACAGAATTTATCCCCACCCCAAATACCACCCAGTAGTGCTTCAGTGCTGAAGCAGAAACCAAATACAGAGCACAAAAGCTGCAGCTCCCAGCAACTCTGTGTTCAACAGGTATATATCTGCTGACACTGCTGAACTGAAGGGCTTCTCTGCAGTGACATCAAAATAAAGCTCTCCAATACCTTTGCCAGGCTGCACACTGACATGTCAAGAGTAAATCCCATCCCTCTACACATCTCTCGCCACAATCCCTACAAATCTCATCCTACAAGGTACCAGGGCATCCCTGGTGATTGCTCTGCATCCATCTGCCTTGGCACGGGGCAGACTGCACCAGGAGCAGGACAGGCTGCAGCACCCAGTGAGCAGCAGCACTGCAGAGAAAGCTGCACCCATAAAACAGAGAAGATCTACAAGGGAGCAGAGCCACCATGTGGGCCCTGGGTGACCTTGAGTAAAGCTATGGTTACAGCTTCAGGCAGGCTTTTTTATCCACAAAATACAAAACTACAGAATCTTTTCCAGTGCTTGTGCCAGCTTTGGTGTCTCTGTCTACACTCACCCCTCTTCCATCCCTCCTGCCTCAGCTCTGGGTGTGAGATTAGCACCAGCACACCAACATCACCCATAACTCCTCAGGGGAGCTCAGTCTCCTTAAGAAGACTCATTTCTGCCACCTGTGTGGATGAAACCTCCTCCTACTGCTTCCTTCCCAAGCTACACAACACATGATTCTGTCAGTGTGCTGCAGCACAAAGACCATCTTTCTGCTCATGCAGCACCACCAGAGCTACTCAGAGGGGTGGCTTGAGGAAAAGTCACTTTTTTACTTGGAAAGAAATTGCCTTCTCTGAAACACATAAGTGCCAGTGACATTTGGAGCAGGTGAGCTACTGCCACAGCTCTGCAGTGTGGAGAAAGAACAAATAGTTCAGCCAGCAGTTATGTTTTAGCACATTATCTGGCCTGCACACATGTAAGGTTGCTGCTACCAATTAAAAAAATTAAGTAATTCTGAATTGGAGCAAGGTAGGCCTGTGATTCTAAAATAATACGACGTTTTCTGGAAAAGTCAACAGAAACTAGCATGAGCAATAGTAAAGGATAAATTGCTAAAGAAAAACAGAGGTGGTCTGCCAGGGATTGTCACATTTAAAAAGCAAGCTGTATTCAAAGAATCAATGAACAACCACCACAGGCACAGAAGGTCTGTAAAGTCTTTCTGGTCTGCAAAACACCAAGAAAAAACCCACTGAATTTAAAGAGGAAAACCCTCAAACCAATACATTCTAATGCTAGTGGAGAAAATTGCCTTCTATTACCCAGTTATGACTGTATTTATTCCACAAGTAATCTCAGCATAAATAAACCATGCTCACAGAACAGTAAAGCCAGACCAACAACACCAAAGCTACTCTCCCTTAAAATTGAATTCAAGCTTGTTTTCTGGAAAATTTGAGAATCAGTGCAACAAATAAGCACCAACACCACCCTTAAATCTGTGCTGCTGTCCAGTGACATGTGAATCCACAGCAAACATGGTTCTGACCATCACTTCTGCATCCTTCACTACTGATTAACAGGAGCAAATAAGGACAATGAAATCACTCTCAGCTTTTTCTGTTCCTGATACTCTTGCAGTTTTTACCACACAGGTATTTTAGATGACTTAGATTAGAGAGTCAGCACTCTTTAGACTGGTAAGTAAAGTAAAGCAGCCAACAGTTTTAGGCTATTTTTCCTTCAATAGCTTTTCTTTTGCCTCTAAAACTTGCAAAGACAGGAGTGTCCCTAGTGTGCACTTTCTAGGAACACAATGCAACCAGCATCACAGGACCAGGTAATCTTCTTTCTATTCAACTCCACCAACAACCACTTGATAACAGATCATCCTCCTTTAGCCAAGGATCCCCTCCCAACAGAGAAACTATGCAAATTATCCCAGAATAATGCAGGTTTGCAAGGCACCTCCTCCAGCTCAAAGCAGGAGGACAAACCTGTTCCACAGCCTGACATACAAAGGGCAGCTGTCCCCTGTCCTACCCCAATGCCATCTGTGCCAGCCATGCCCTCGTGTCCTGCCCTGCCATGAGGTACCCTGAGAAAAGCCTGGCTGCATTCTCCTGATCATGGCCTGACAGGGACTGGAGGCTGGGATCAAGCCTTTCCCAGACTAAACAAGGCCAGTGACACAGGGATGCAGAAACACTGGAACTTACTGAGGGGCATCCTGCCTCATCAGCCATTCACCCTCAGCACTCTGCAGCTCTGCCTGGTAAATGCCCATTCAGCAGTGAACCTTCCCCATGTGAAAACCTGCAACATTTCCAGTTGAGGAACACATTTATGCATTCAGAACTGAAGGAAAGAAGTGTTTCTCTGATGTATTTGACAATTATCTCCACAGCAGCTGATTGATCCACAGAGAACCCTCTGTGAACTACAGCTCAAGGCCAATCAGAAACCATTGACTTCAGAGACCTCCACCAAGGAATTGCCATGGGCTGCTCTGTGCAAGGAATGACATGATCCTAAATATGCTTTTAGAGCTAAAAATAATTAAGTCTAGATTTATGAACTGTGAAAGGATGGAAAGGGAGAATAGAATGGGGAAGATAACAAGGTCCAGATTATTTCCTTTTGGGAAATACATTTACTTTTCCCCTTCTCAGTCTTTTTATTCCTCTACTCCAACTTTGTTAAAACAAATTAATGAGGGAATTATGCCAACTTGAATTACATCTTTTTTTGTTAGAAATGGCAGCAAGTGTAAGGCCACTAAGATAAAAAGCAGCTGAGGAAGACTCTAGGAAAGCCTTCACTGTGCCTGCAGCTTGATGCTCATCCCAACTGCAACCTGACAACCCAAGAGAGCCACACAGAGTCAGCCAGGATGATTTTCAAATACACAGACATAGATTACACATAACTGCACAGGGGGACATCATGTTTTGTTGTTAAGCAAAAGCCACAATGCTACACAACTACCTATTTTTCCAGAATATTCTTCATGCAAGCTAAAAACTGAATTCAAGTTTGCAAGGCTGAAACCACATTTCTTTCCCCAAAATGAATACAGGACAGCCCAGTTAAAAAAAAAAAAAAAAAAAAAAAAAAAAAAAACCAAACAAACAAACAAACAAAAAAAAAAAAACCAAAAAAACAAACAAAAAACAAAACCGGGAGGCACTGGGGAACTGGAGGGGAGAACTGCTACACCCTGGTTTTCTTTACCTTATAGACACAGTAACAAAACACTGAATGGCCAAGCTTGCCACAATATCTATAAGTTTCAAAGCAACCTAAAAGAATCCCACTTGCAATGTTACCAGCTACCAGGATATGTTATAATTCCTTAGCTAATCATACTCTACACTTTCACTAACTAAATGAGCCTCTTATTAACAGGAGCAAAAGAAATCCCAGCAGAGAACTGCAAAGTTGTTACCATTTGCATTTTTCCAAAGACCTGAACAAACACAGGTGTTAAGCAAATATATTTCAAATCATCTAACAAGTAACTTGCAACCTTTTAGGCAAATAATAATTAAGGGTCCAGTGGGAAAATAGTTAAATTGTCCAAAGTGAGCCAAAATATCACCTCATTTTAAATGAGATCAGGCATTTCACTATATACAGAAATTTTGCTATTTCTAGGTGAAGGTCTGTGAAATGCCTTTTGTTTTGCTGCTGCTAAAAGAAAATGTGAAGTCACTGCACACAAATACAGAAATCACTGCTTGAACACAACTTTTCAAGAAGCAAAAGAATATTAACTTGAGAAGGCAGCTGATTGAGGAATCAGAATTCACTTTCAAGCAACGTTTCTGCAACCAATTTCTGCTCGAGCATTTACCTGGGCTTTTTTTTTTCCCAGTTCAATGCAGTATGTCCAGCTCTGAGATATATTTACACTGGAAATTATGGACTTCAAATGAGCTGAATTATTATTTCAGCCTGCCTCAGTCAGGAAGTTCAATTTGAATTGCAAGAAGAGGCTTTTGGGGATTTAAAAGTCTTCAGAAAGCTATCTCACATTAACTGAATATAACGCACACTCATTGCTATTGCACACCTTTGCAGGTTTTCATTGTTCTCAAAGCTGAAAAGTGACAACAGCCAGAGAAAGCAAAAAATTTCTCTCTTGCACATCATACTTGAAAATGGCAACTCAATGTAAAAACTACCTGGTTTTTACATTGAGTTGCCATTGATACTCAGCAGATAGTCTGATAATCAACAGATCACTGAGCGCTTCACTCCAAGGAAGCATGAACCTTTCACGTTCATTGTGACAAAGTGATTCAATCATCTCAGGTAACTTCAGTCCTCTCACAGCCTTCTGGCAAGACAGAAAACAGCAGGAACATTAAATCCGAGCACACCCTCTGCCCGGCACAAACCATCTCCTCGCAGCTCCCGGTTCCCCCCCTTTCACTCTCCTCCCTGCGATACCGAGCCCTGCAAAGCAAGACCGAAGCACGGACGGGCACCAGGCCGAGAAGCCTCGGTGCCTCTGAGGGCAGCGCCGGGCACAGCACGGCCGGGGAACGCCGGGGGCTGCCGGCGGGGCGAGGCGAGCCCGGCCCGCATCCCGCATTGTGCCCCGGCCCCGCCGGAGCGATCCCCCCGAGCCTGCGGGCCGAGCTCGCCCCTGCGAGGCCCCTCGCTCCCCCCGGGCCGCCCGCCCCCCTCAGCCCACCCGCCGGCCCACCCACACGCGGGCCCCGCCGGTCCCGGGCACGGCCGGCGATGGCTCGGCTCCCGCCGCCGCCGCCCCTCCGGGACCGCGCTGCCGGCGCCTCAAAGACGGGGAAGGTCAGGGCGGCTCTGCTCGGCGGCTCCCGCCCAGCCCGGCCCGCGGCAGCCGGCAGCGCCCCGCGGCGGGGATGGGGCTGGGCCACGGGGCCGCGGGGGGCGAGCGCGGGGTGTGGCGGTGCCGCGCGCCGGCCCGCGGGCGGTGCCGGTGCCGGTCCCGCCGCCAGTGCCGGTCGCGCCCCCCGCACTCACCCGCGGCTCCCACTATGGCGGCGGCAGCGGCCCCGTGCGCGGCGCGAGCCCCCTCAGCCTCCCTCGCCCGCGCTTCTGCCCCGCCCCGCTCCGCCCGGCCCCGCGGCATGCCGGGACAGCGAGTCACAGCGGCCGCCGGACGCGCACGGAATGGGGCCAGTGGAACTGCAACTCCCGACACGTCCCGCGCCGCACCCCGCGGTGGCTCATTTGAATGAGGGAAGGGGCCCGCGCGCCGCTGGCCCCGCGGCGGCGCCCCGGAGCATTGTGGGATGGTGGGGGAGCGGAGCGCGGCCCTGCGGCTGGGGAGTGACGGGGACGGGGCTGTCCCCCTTTGGGGAGAGAATTGTCCCCTTTGGGACAGGACCTTACCCCTTTGGGACAGCGTTCTACCCCTTTGGAACAGGATTGTTCCTCGCTGGGACAGGATTGTACCCTCTGGGCCAGGGCAGGACCTGGGTGGGGATGTGGGTGGTCCCAGCCGCAGCACTGCAGGTCCTGAAGTTAATTTTTGTCTCCTCATAAGACCTACACAGTGACGATTTTTAAGGAAATTACTCCACTAGGTTGCAGTGAAGTCAGCAAAGAAGGTGCGGGGTGGTAGGAAAACGCCTTCAAATAAATACTTGTGAAGATGTAAGTGGTCTAAAAAGCATGGTTTGGGTCCCCTGGAGCCCTCCCATATTCCCTGAAGCAGAAGCAGCAGAGGGGACTCATAAGGGTACAGGAGTTGTCAGGATTTAGGATTATATGCTTAAATAGGCTGTGGGCAGAGTTACATTCCTAAATTTTTTGTGTGACTGGAAAGCTGAATGGTAGATGCTCTTGTACTGCAGTGGTGGATATGGGATTTGGGCTACTTGGGGAATACATGGCTTGTTAGTGCTTGAGCTCTGCAGCTTGGGGATGCTGGCCAAGAATGCATCATCTTAAATAAAATTATTAACCCTCTGGGCCAAAAGCTATCATATTATTACATAAAAACTTTAAAAAAAAAAAAAAAAGGAAAAAGGGAGTCACTATTAATCTTTAGAGGAATTGTTATGAACTTAAGGTTTTCCCTGAGACTCATAAAAGCCATTTAGAATAAACATTCTTCAAGTCCTCTTCTAAGACTGACATTTTATAATACACAAAAATGTGACAATCAGAAATAGAGCTGGTAGAAGAAAAATATTGCAAGGGCACAAGCTAGATTAGAATACAGAAAGATGGGGGGTTGAAAGAATGCTTGCACTGAGCAGCAGCAAAGGGTTTTTTGCTAGCATGGTAAGGTGCCTTCCTACAGAATTAACCTCTTAATTCCCTGAGGTTGCTCACTTCTTTCATTTAGCAGGAAATGGGAGCAAATGTGCATGAGGAAAAGTGCCTGCCTTTATCAGAGTTTATCTACAAGGATCCCTGAGTGCAGCTCCTGGCCCTGCACAGCACAGCCCCAGCACTCACACCAAGAGCACTGCCCAAACTCTTCTCAGCTCTGGCAGCCTTGGTGCTGTGACCACTGCTGGTTCTTTCACTGACCTAAGCCCCTCAGTGGTAACACATCACTCAAAACCATTCCAGGAGCCCCAAACCCACCCTACTCTTTGTCACTTCCCACCACCCCAATCACAGAGACTCTCCACAAACACTCAGGTTCTGTTTCCCCTGGGCTGCACTAAAGGTTAGGTTGTAGTGCCCCAGGTTCCAGTCCCATCCATGGGGTAGAGGGAGCATTGGCCACATGGGCCTACAGACCTTTTTAAATAAGGAGCCACAGGCTTCTTTCCTCTAACTCCTCTAATCCTTCAGAAATCCTTCATCAGACTCTCCCCAGATATGCCCATACCAGTCCCTTGGATCCACATCTGCTATCACCATCCAGAAATGGATAATCTTACTGTTTGGGGAGTTTTTGTTGTTGTTTTTGGGTTTTGGTTTTGTGGGAGATTTTCTTTGTTTGGTTGGTTTTTTGTGTGCTTTTATTTTTAATTTTGTTTTTGATTTTTTTTGTCTGGTTTTTGAGGGGCTTTTTGTTGTGTTTTTATTTGTTTGGGGAGTTTTTTGTTTGGTTGGTTTGGGGTTTTTTTTGTTTTGACAGCCTTATTTCAATCCTTCATTCCAATAAACATACTTGCGCTCCTTCCCTGTTGTTTCTCCTAAGCCATCTGTCTCCAGCTGTTTCTCTGTTTCCAGTCTCCTGGAGCAGCCACACTGTGCCTGTGCTGTACCAGTGGCGCTCCCAAGGTGGCACACACGCTCTTTGCCGTGTCCTCTTCTGCCGCGGGCCCTGCTGTGTCTCTGCCACCTCCTCCAGCTCCAACCCCTTCTCCTCCACCCACTCCATCCCTAAAGGGGAAGGGGCACAGCCCTGACTCCCCAGAACCCTCTCTATTGACACTCTGCTGACTATGCCAAATAAAATGTTGTGTAATCCTATGAAAACAAGGCAAGTAATATGTCCAAATGGAATTTATTTACAAGGCAGCTGGCAGAAGAGCTTTTATTTGCTCAGAGTGGCTCTTTCTGGCAGAGGGCCCCTCCTGTTAGCAGCAGGGCTGTGCCCACCTCAGGCTGTGCTGGGGCTGATGAGCCCTCAGGAGGACACACTGCACCCCAGGGCTGGAGGCTGGAGCTTTTGGGCACAAGGAAGTCAGGAGTTGATGTGGTCTGATGTTTTCTCCTAGATGAGAACCTGTGTTCTCAGCCTGCCTGTCCCCTGGGCCATCTCCATCAAACCTTCTTTGATGCATTCCCTCCCTCCTCTCCCGTGCCCTGCAGGGTTCCCTTGGCAAGGAGCAAGTGCTGAAAGGCTCCTGCCACCCTCCCCCCGTGTCACTTGAGCTCCTTGCGTGCCCCAGGCAGCTTCCTGGTGCCTCTGAGTGCAGATCCAACTAAGATCCAGTCATATCTGGAGGTAAAATCCTGAAGGAGCTCCGTAGGTGCTGGACCACACTGAGCAGGCTCAAGTCAAGCTGCTCTTTTGGCACCCTCTTCAAATGTCACCTCAAACAAAAAGGAAAAGGGCAGGGAAAGGCTACCTTGTGATGGGATATCCATGCTTTGTTGAGTCTGGACAATCTGGGGCAGATTTAGCTTCTTAGCTCTGGCCGGCCTCTGCTTGATGGTGAGAGACATCTTCTGGAAGGCAGAGGGAGTCAGCTGAAAGGTAAAAAACCACCAAGAGCTCAGAAATGCACTTGTTCATAGAGGCTTTTCTTGTTCACTTGCTACTGATGAATAATTTGTGATCACAGCCACTAGGAGAGTTCTGGAAGCCCTGGAAGTTACCTGCTGAAATATTTAACATCAGTAAATTAATGATATAGAGCAGAATGCACATGCTGTAGCCACGTGGCTCTGCCCCATTACCTTCTGTGTGATTTGATGTGACATGTTTGGGGATTTCTGCTCTTTGGGCATTTGTTTCCTCTTTAGTTTCACTGGATTGAGCTGGTGACCTTTGCAGAGAGTGGGGAGGAGTTATCAGAACTCCCCTAACCCCAGCCTTGCCCAGCACTCACAGCCCCCAGGCAGGAGATGTCACTGCTGGGTGAGTCCAGGGGGGCAGGAGAGCAGCTCTGTGCCAAGGCTGGAGTGCACAGCAATGGCTCCAAGCTTCAGGGCTCTCTCTTTAATTAGCATTTGTTTCTCTGCCTGCCCTCACAGACCCCTCCCCAGAAGAACACAGAGCTCTCCTGGCACAGCCCCAGCACCAGAACATCTCCAGTCACTGAGCTGCAGTCAGCAAAGGGACATTTGTGGGTGGGGAGGGGAATTGCCCTGACCCCACTGCTGGGCTGGCTCTGTGCTCCCACAGGAGATGGGACACAGGAGCTGGTTTGGAACCTGTTCCAGCTGGGACCAGCCCTGTCTCTCAGAGCTCCTGGCAGAGTTTGAGCTGCCCTGCACGTGCCAGGTGCCCAAGGCAGGCTGGTGGGAGCAGCACAGGTGAGTGTCCAGCCTGGCAGAAGGAATTAGTGCCACATAAAGGGGATGGAGAGCAGCACACCCTCACGGCTTCAGCTGGACATTGGTTTAACTTGGCTCGGGGAGGGGATCTGCAGCCTCAGAGCTGCTGGACAACACGTGGGGCAAAGAGGGGAGGGACACGACAGGAGTTTCCAGCCTTGACACAGCTCAGGCCCAGGCACAGTGGGTATTCACAGGTTTCTCTGCCTGTCTGATGAATTTTCGATTACAATGTTCCACAACTCTGCCCTGGGATCCAGAAGCCATTGTGGAGAATGTCTGGCCTGGATCATTTGTGCCACTGGCCGTGTCTTGGCTCACCTGGAAGGAGCAACAATAGAACTCTGAAACTCCAGAATTCCATTCAGGCAGACCAAAGGATACACTGGTGTCTCCAGCCTGTGGCATCCTTCAGAAGTGAAGAACATGAGGCCATCCCACCCTGATTTATCATTAGACCATATTTTAGTTTCTGAGTTAAGATTCATAGAAGTAAATCCCCAGAACAAACAGAACCACCTTTTGTTTCAGTGTGCAGTCCCATGAGCCAAAAGACTTGTCAGAGCCTGGTGGCACTTAATATCTCCCACCTTTTCCATTACTTTTGTAACCCCATTTTCTGACGTTATTAACCAAATCTCCGTTAATATCCAAACTGTCCTTTATCACTTTAACAGTTTTCTTGGTGGGAACAGAAGGAAAGTGAATGTCACTCGCCTGCTGACCTGGGTTTGTCACCGAGGGAGCAGGACCAGCCGGTGGTCAGGGGACGGTGGCGTTGTCCCCTGCAGGACCAGCCACATGATGGCATTGTCCCCTGCAGGAGCGGCTCTTCCAGCCCGGGGAGCTCCGCAGAGCCCTGCCCAGGGCAGAGCGCGGGGTGCGCCCCTCGGGGCCCGCGGGAGCCTTTCCAGGGCAGAAAGGACAAAGGACGGGTGTCCCTTCCTCACAGCCTGTCACATTAGGGCAGGGGACAGAGCAGGAGCTGACCGAGGGCCAGGCGTGGCTGGGTTTGTTCCTTGTCAGCCATCCGGTGGGTGCCCAGGGGAAGCAGAGCATCCTTTGCCGATGGTTTTTCCTCCCGGCGGATGGCGGGGGCCGGGGGCGGCTGCAGCTCTGCCGGCAGCTCTCCCAGAGAGACCCTCTGCTCCTGTCACAGCTCAGAGGAGCCTCAGGGCTCCTGCTCCTTGTGCTTGGCTTGGCCCCTAAATTGCACCCCACTGGGCTGCAGTTCTCAGGAGTCACGGGCTGGGGATGGACAGGGAGGATGGGACAGAGGGACGACTCCGGGCTCCAGGTCAATGAGAAGGGACACAGACACTTCTGCTCTTTGTAGACAGTTCATTCTCTTTTGGCACACCGTTATGAACAGAACTGCCTTTGCTTATAGCCCTGGTTTGACATCAGCACTGTCCTAGGGAGGGAAATTGTTCCCCAATTAACACCTTGAATCCCAGACATACCTCATCTCTGCTTTCTTCAGTTCTTCCCTGCTGCCTCCTTGAGTTGATTTGCAATATTCCCACCTGGGGCAGGAACCCTCTTACCCTTACCCACAGCACCCTCTTTTTATCCCCAGCCAACAACAAAATGCTAATGTCTGGCACCTGTTGCTCTTTTAGGCAGGACAGCTGCATTGACCCTAAAAACACACCCACAGTCACGACAGCAGGTCAGGAGCCTGAGAATATCATGCATCAGGCAGTGAGACAGGCATGATGCTGTCATGGTTCTAGAAAGAAAGCTTGGCTGAGGCAAAAGCACGCTGCCCTGGAAACAGGCTGGCTGTTCATGTAAATGCACTGCTGAGGGAGCAGCCCCCCAGTGGGGTCACAGCTGAAACCCACGGGAGTGTGGAGGCTCTGGGCAGAGCCAGAGGGGGAGGGAGGATACACCCTGTTCTAACAACGTGGGGTGCAGAAAAGCTGGGGTGGGAGGGGAAGGGGTCCGGTCACTCCCTGGTCTCTCAGCCAGCAAGGGTTGAAAAGGGTTAAAATCCTGGGCAGGAAAATGTTTGCCTGGGCTTGTTTTTCACCCAGGCCGAGTGTCCAGTGTCCGTTTATTGTGCTGGACCACGGAAAGGCTTCCTGGCTTTCCTGGCTGCTGGAAGCTGTGCAGGCTCCAGGGCTGCTGCCCCTGTGTCACCCCGAAACGAGTGGGGTGACAGCTCCGCTCTGAAAGGCTGTGACATCCCATTCTGCTGGGAGGGAAGGGCTCAGCTCAGCCCAGGGGCTGCCAGTGCCCCGGCACAGTCACCTCTGTCAGGTCACAGCCCTGCACGTGGCAGCCCCCGTTGTTTTTGGGGCTGGCCCACAGATCCCAGCAGCCCCCATGGAGACACTGCTGGGGAGCAGCCCCGTGGCTCCACTGCAGAGAGGTTTGGGGCTCTCTCCTTCACCCACCATCATGGCTTAATGTCAAACAGCTCCCACAGCCTTTCTTGGAAGGCTCTCAGACATCTCCTGGCCAGAGGAGGCGGGGAGAGGTGAGCCTTTCTGGGAACAGAGCTGATTCTGGTAAGCTCCTTTCTTCGAGACTGCCGGCGTGTGGAGACACGCTGGATGGAGAAGTGGGAAGAGGGGATGTGGAGAGGAGCTGGCGTGGGGCCCAGGGGCTGGCTCTGTGGCAGATGGGGACTCACAGCACCCCAGGCAAAGGGCTGGGGCAGGACCTGGCTGTTCCTGCCAGGGAAACCCTTCCAGGACATGAGGATGCCTTGCACAGTCACTGGCTGCTCCTGCTGACATGAGAAGGAGGAAGAGAGGGAGTAAGCTGCAAACAGGGGGGCTGCTGCAAATAGGCACATGCCTCATCCTCTCCCACAGCCCAGGCAGCAGGCACTAGCCTGGCCTCAGGCTCTGGCAGAGGTGAAATAGTAGAGCCATGGCACTTTGCTGCTCCCCACCTTCTGTCACAGAGGCTCCAGAAGAATCTTTTTCCAGGAAGCAAAGGAGGGGAGAGCCCCCTTCATCACCCTGGCACAGCCACCCCTGTGCCAAGGAAGAGCCTGGCAGCAGCTCCAGCAGCAGCCAGGGTCTCCTGTGGCACATGGAGATTTCTGTCTTGCCCTCCTGACCATGTTACTGCTACTCTCACCTGCAGGGCTGTGGCAGGAGACTGCCCTTCCATGGATCATGGAATCACAGGACAGTTTGGGTTGGAAGAGATCTTTAAATGCCATCTGGTCCAACAGCCCCTGCCATGGGCAGAGACATCTTCCACCATCCCAGATTGCTCAGAGCCTCATCCAACCTGGCCTTGAACAATTCCAGGGATGGGCCAGCCACAGCTTCTCTGGATAATCTGTGCCAGGGCCTTGCCACACATGTAGGGAAGAATTTATTCCACATATCCAATCTAACCCTGGTTTCTGTCAGTTTGAAGCCATCTTGTCCTGTCATTCCATGCCTTGTCCAAATTTCCTCTCCAGCTCTCTTGTAGTCCCATTAGTACTGGAAAGGCTCTAAAGTGTTCCTGGAACCTTCTCCAGGCTCAACAACCCCAGCTGTCTCAGCCTGTCTCCACAGCAGAAGTGCTCCAGCCCTCAGAGCATCTTGGTGGTGTCTGGACATGCTCCAGCAGCTCCACATTCCTCCTGGGGCCCCAGAGCTGGGGGGACAGATCCTCTGTCTGTCCTCCATCGTGCCAGCTTTGTGGAACGGTTCCCTTCAGGCCCTGCAGCTCCACAGAAGGACTGGGACATCAGGATGTCTCCCCAGCTCTGCAGGGACTTGGGCAGGAGCCAAGGGCTTGATGAGTTCAGGGGAGCCTGCTCTGGTACAGTCCCTTCATGCTCCTTCTCCTCAGCTGAAATCTGCCCAGGTTTCACCTCTGCCATGCAGGAACCTTTCCCAGGAGCTCCCCATCCCCTTTCCTAGGAAGGAGCTTGCTCCCATGGCTGCCTTGCTCTGTGGGAGGCAAGTGACCCTTCCCTGTTTAGAGAAAGCATAACCATGGTGTGCACTGAAGAGCTCCGTGTTTGTTTCTGTAAACACAATCTTTTCAAACTACTTGAATCTTGTTTGTTGCAGCAGACACGGCAGCCCTTGGCAGCTTCCATGGGACAGGCACAGGATGAGTTTTCCTCAGTCCAGGCTGCTCCAGCTGCCAAGGAGAGGCAGCAATTCCCGCTGCAGGTGTGCACCTTGCCCTGCAGTGTCCCACTGGGATCAGCCAGCAGTTTGCAGCTCGGGTGCGATGCTGCCAGGGAAGAGCTGCATCCCACAGCCTGGCTGCCTTGGGATGCTGACTGGTAGCTGTGGAAAACACAGAGTATCAGCACTTTGCACTGTGTGCTGGGCTTCAAACTGGTTCTCATTTATGGAGAAGGAGGAAGCCATTGTGTTCAGAGAAGTGAAAGCCAGTGTGATGTTCTCTACTACTTTTGAAAACACTTTCTACGTAAAGCAGTTCCCTTAAAACACAACCCCCAGAATGGTCAGTACTTCCAAAATTGGAGTTTTCCGTCCCCTGTGGAGACACTGGCTGCAGACAGATCCAGACGTCTGCTTTTCATTTCCTGCTTCGTTCTTAAATGTGAGAAAATACGAAATCATGTGGTGCCTTTCTTGATCCCCTGCCATTTATTTCTCTCCCTTATTACAGTAATGGCTCAAGAGCCCTACATGAACCGCAGAGGCTTCTCCAAAGGGCATCTCCAAAGCAAGAGGCCCCATTTGGCTCTAAGGAATCTTCTCCTGAGTTTGGCAAGGATGTCCTTTGTCAGGAGAGAGGGGCTGGTGAGTTGGTTTGTGTCAGAGCAGTGGCTGAGCTGCCAACACTACTGAGGAGAGGTGGGTTAGTGTGAGCATGAGCTGCCACGAGCAGCTGGGAGCTTTGTCAGGGGAGAGAGAATCCCATCCTATGTCCAGAGCTGGAGTCAAGTGTCTGTGTGTTTCCCTTGCAGCACCGACCCTGGCTGGGCTGTGCCAAAACCTAAATGTTCCTGCTGCCTCCATCCAGCAAGGCCCTGGGATGGAGGACAATGCTGTGGGCAGACAAGGATGCTGTCAGTACCTGCTCCCAGGCCCTGCTCTAGTGTCACCAACTCCTGAGCCTGGGGACCTCCTGTACATGCTTCCCATGAAGTGGAAATTCCCTTGAAGTGGAAAATCAACATTCTCTTCTGATCCACTCTGGCATCTTTCTTTCACAGGCTCCTAGCTCTCACTTACTTTCCCTTTTAATTCTCAGTCTTGACCTTATTTCAAGGAATCCAAATCTACTGTAACAAACAATTCTTTCACAAGGAATCAAACAGCAAACACTTCCAGGAGGGAAACTCCCTGCAGGAGGTGGGGTAGGTGTTCTGGGGCTATTTCCTGTTTGTTTAGGACACCGCCCACATTCTTTTTATATGTTGTTTTGCATATAAAGCAAATTACAGATTCAAGGTGCTTTTGCCTTCACAGCAATTCCTGAGGCATTAGTCACAGATTCCCTCCACCTGTGGGGACCTTGACCCTGTGCACAGCTCAAGTTGATTGTGAACAGCTCTGGTAGGTGGGGAATGCTGGAGCTGTTTTCAGCTCTCTCCTGGGTAAGATAGGATCTGGCACTTTGACCTGAGCTATATGTGGTTTGGAACAATAAAGGAGTTCCTGGCTAAGGGCTGTGTGCCTGGTGCCTGTCACCAATGTCCCCAGCAGACCTTGTTCTCCTTTTGTTCTGCACCAAACCCAGTGTTTAGGTAGCAGAGCATCTGTCCTGCTACAAAAATGACTTTAGAGCAGAGCAGGGGCTGGAGGCAGAGAGCCCAGCCTCCAGCATGGACACTGAACTGTCTGGTTTGACATCCTTTGGTGGGTGCTGAGGGCACAACTGGGGCAGTGCTGGAAGGCCCAGAGCTTGCAGGAACCCCTGGTGGTGCCCAGTGTCCACTGTGTGTCCCTCTGCCCACACTCCATGGCAGGAACACGGGTGAATGTTTGTGGATGCTTTCCCTTGTCCATGTTTCTTACTGCAGTTACATACAGGGGGAAAAAATCAACCCTCTTCCTGTTATCTACTGCTTTTCTTTGGGGTGCAAAGGGTTGCCTCAAGAAATCTCCCAAAAAAGAAATGGGAGCAGGCTGGAATAAGCTGGCCCTGGTTCCCAGTTACTCAGTTTTTCTGCTCTTTGTTTCCTCAAAGGCTTGGAAGTCCCTGGCTGGCAGGGTTGCACACTCCATCACTTGGATGCTGTGATTCTTCTGGGATTGCTCATGTAGGAGCTCACCTGCCTGCCTGCACCCATCACAATTTCATCTACAGGTCCAGATCTGCACTGAAAAACAAGCTGCTAATCCTGGAAACTAAAATTTTCCTTCAGTGAAACAAATCAAATTGAGAAAGCAAGTGCCCAGGCAATTCCTACTGTAACTAAACCTAAAATCTGTTGAATCTGAAGAGAAATCCTGAGATCCTTCATTGTCATGTGGGAATCCATAAAATCAGAGTGTTTTGGGAAAGCTGCCTCAGAGACAGCAGAACTGTGATTAGAGTTAAGGGGCCTGCCTTTTGCAGCTTTCCCAAAGCCTTCTGATTTTAAGGATTCCCACATGTCTGTGTTTTACCACTAGTTGTATCAGAAATGTCTTCTGGAATACATCAGATCCTCTGACTTTAGGTTCCTCAATGCTGCAAGGGTCTGGTGTGGAGGAGCGGGATGGGATGGGATGGGATGGGATAGGAAGTGGGTTGGCAGTGATGGTGCCAGTTTTCTGCCAGCTGCAGCCCAGGTTTGTCACTGCTCGCTGGAGCTGCCTGCTCCCACTGGAGGCAGTTGCTGTGCCTCTGTGTCCTGCTTTTGGTGGGAAATACAGGGCTTGGTGGTGGCTCAGGCCCTCGCTGCTACCAGCCCTTGGAGGCTCGTGGTGTCCCACAAAGCCACACTGAGGCTGCAGCTCCCCTCCACACTCCTGCTGTGGAATTTCCTGTGCAGATGTCACCTCCAAATCGAGCTGCTGAGCTCACAGGAAGCAAATGGAGATGTCCAAAAGTGACCTAGAGGAGTCCTCTGCCAGGTAAAAGACCTCCAGCCCAACCTGCAGAGGAACAGCAGCTGCCAGAGAGCAGTTTGTGCCTTAAAACAACAACACCTATGGCAAGTTATGCCTTTGGCAAACAAAGCACTCCCACTTAGCTGAATGTCAGAGCCCTTCCTCAGTTTTACCTATCTCTGGCAGCAAACCCTTTGCAGAAAAGGCAGGTCCTGTTCCTTCAGGGGGGATGTGAGCACATGTAGGCTGTGCCATCACTTCCAACAGCCGAGGTGCCCAATGGCTTCAGGAAATGCCATTTCCTGGGACAAAAGTTTCCTGTGGACCTTGAGAAAACACCATTTGGGGAAGGGCCAGAAAACATCCCAACAAACTCAGCATGTTCTGTTCTTGCGAGAGCAAACAGACTATTTCAAGCCTTAAATTTTATTTCATTTCCTTGAAATGGCCTCTTTCTTCTAATACAATAAAACAAAAACTGAAGTTGCAGGCTGGGATTTTCACCAAATGCAATATATGGAAACCAGGGGGTTTTTACTTTTGAAAAATAAAATCCCAACTGGAATTTCCCACTGCACAGAGATGCCAGATTTTCACCAGCCTAAGAAACCTTCAGCCTAAAAGATTTCTTTTCCAAGACAGTCACAGACCCAGTCTGGAGCTTATCTTCATCTTTCAGTTGAGGGAATTGTTAGGGGAAAACTGTTCTGTCTCCTGGGACCGGAGATGAAAGAGAAAGGAAAGGTGCAGGATGTGGCTGCAGTGCTGGTACATCCGCTCCTGACCTGCCACTGGAAAGCCCTGACACAGCCTGGTCCCTGCAGAGCTGGGGCTCTCCTGCTCCTGGGGCTCTCCTGCTCCCAGCAGCATCAAGACCCCGATGTCTGAGCCCCCCTGTTCATGGAACATCAGGCAGCATCAAGACCCCGATGTCTGAGCCCCCCTGTTCATGGAACATCAGGCAGCAGCAAGACCCCGATGTCTGAGCCCCCCTGTTCATGGAACATCAGGCAGCAGCAAGACCCCCATGTCTGAGCCCCCGTGTTCATGGAACATCAGGCTGTCCTAGCGAGCACACACTGCAGACAGCACGGCCAGGGCACAGCAGCTGCCTGCAGAGCCACCGGGTCCCTGCTCATCCCTCTCCTTGTCTTTGGTGATGCTCCTTAGAGGCAGCCTGGCCTGAGATCAAAGTGCAGCTGATGAACTCGCGATCCTGATTAGCAAATTCCGTCTCTTTTGGCCTAATGACTGCTGCTGTAAGATGGCTGCCAAAAAGGAAAGGAATAACTGCTTTGGCATTTTGGGTAATTAATGAGCTTACTGAGCAGCGGGGAGCTGCAGTTGAAGGTGGGGAGCGCTTTCCCAGCCTAAGGACAGTGATGCTTTGGTGAGAGAGGAGGAGGGAGCAGCCGACCTCTGCAAGTCCCTGCCTGAATAATTTGCCAAGCAGTCTGGGCTGCTGTGCGTGCTTTGGGAAAATCTGGTGTGAGTACATCTGGGGAATTCCAGGAGCCATCCCACTGCCTCCGCTATTCCCTGCCCTCTCCCTGTTCCCTCCTCCTCCTGGCGTCACCCTTGGACACGTGAATAACAACTAAAGCTCTGTCTCGGGCTTTCTCAATCCCGAATGAGCGGCAGCGTCTGTGTTGCTCCGGGGGATGCGATAAGCAGCCGGGAGTGGGAAATACAGCCGGGAATCCCTGCCTGCCTGCCTTTCCTCCTGCCCACCACGGGAACATGAAGGCTGCCTGTCTCCAGATGCTGCTGTGGGCCCTGTACCTGGTGGTGACCCTGGCTGGAGGTGAGACACAGCTCCGCTCGTCCCCACCCTGCCCGGGGACAGCCGGGCTCGGGGGGATGGCCATGGGGCCGGGACGGGGGCGGTGGCACTGATCAGACTGTAGGGACCTGTGCGGGAGGGATGCAGGGGATCTCAGGGCAGGATCAGGCTGGGTTTGGGAAGCGATTGGGCGGGGGGAAGCCAATAAATGGCCGCAATCCCGGCAGCAGGGACATCCGAGAGCGCCGAGATGGCTTCTGTCACACGGGAGGGCAGATGGTGAGAGCGGCGGAGACGCTTCCCGATAACAGCTGTTAGGAAAAAAAGCATGATGTGCTTCTCGTCCCCCTTTTTCACGTGCCTGGGGACGTTGCAGGAAGGCTGCAGCCTCGCCAAGGATGGGTGGGGGTCTGAGGAGACGACACCGTGTGCTGCAGGTGCCAGTGCTGCCGTCCTGTGAGGCAGGGGGGTGTCACTGTCACTGCTGTCACACACTGCAGTGTGTGTGTGTGAGGGGAGCCTCTCCTGCCCTCAGGACAGAGATCTCTGCGGGCTGTGTGTGAGGGGAGCCGCTCTCCTGTTCGGACAGAGATCTCTGCGGGCTGTGTGTGAGGGGAGCCGCTCTCCTGCCCTCAGGACAGAGATCTCTGCGGGCTGTGTGTGAGGGGAGCCGCTCTCCTGCCCTCAGGACAGAGATCTCTGCGGGCTCCGGGCCGTGCTGGGCCGGCTCTGCCGGGGCCAGGCTCGCTGTCGTGGCTGTGACACAGCTCCGTGCTCGCCACCCTTCAGCAGGGCGGTGCTGGGCTGTCCCGCAGGCTCCCAGCACGGCAGGCAAGGCTGGACTGTGCCCGGAGCCAAGGGGTGATTATTCCCAAAGAGCCCCTGAGATCCGTGCCCTGCTGCCAGGACACGGGGGCAGTGATGGATCTCCTCCCTCCGGCACACCTCCGGGCAGGTTCTGCAGCGCTGGCCCGAGGAAGGTGGACGGCAGGGACACCAGGCAGGGACACCAGGCAGGGACACCAGGCAGGGACACCAGGCAGCTCACCCTGCCCCGCGAACCCGCTGCCTGCTCGGCACTGCCTGACTCTGCTCACCCTTTCTCCCAAAAGAGGACACAGGCCTGGCCCTGCTAGAGGCCTGGTGGAGCTCCCTGGAGGAGCTCCTTTGGGGGAACTGTGCTGAAAATTAAGTGCCAATGGCTCCTAAGAGCAGCGGTCCTGGGCCGAAAAACTCCCAGATCCCTTTGGCAAAGAGTCAGATGCAGCTCAGAGAAGCAGGGTGTGTGCCCCAGGAGGAGAGTTCCGTGCTCCTGGGGCACCCCTCTGTCCTGGGGAGGCTTTCCAAGCTCCTCCACTCTGAGAGAAACCTACCAGGAGCTCAGCCACATGGAAACCGTTTGCATTGGTGCCAATAATTGTAAAATCAGTTCAGGGTTCTCAAAGGAACAGATTTGGTTCTCCAAGGAACAGGGACTGCTCCCCACCATGCAGGGGACGGTGTGGCCCTCTTGTCCCTGTGCCTGTTTTGTTGAACTGTGCTCTGAAAGTGGAGGCCACCAGCTGAATATCCTCTGGCTAATGAGAGTTGATTGGCAAGTCAGCTGCCCTGAATTCCCATCAGGGAATTCTTGACCCTAAAATGAATACATTATTGTGTGAAAAGAGAGTTTTGCTTGAACTTGACTTGACTGAGAGTTGGAAATGGGCTTCTGTAGAGGGGCCACAGGAGTGTTTGCTTGGGATTTCTTTGCAATCGTTTCCCCAGTAACTTATTCAAATGATTCAGAGTGCTCTTGCATTGATGCTCATTCTTGTACCTGGTACCTGGATCATTCCTAACTGAAATGCATAAAATTCGCCACATTCCCTTAGGGATCAGGGACAACATTTTGTAAGAGACAGCCTGATTGAAACCAGATGCCAGTTCCTTTCTTTACAGAGGCTCCAGATAAATCAGGGATTGTTTTTGTAAATCCTGCCCCCAGGGATGTCAGGAACAAGTTGTCAGGATGTGTTGTGCAAGTGCCTGTTGTGGGAGGCTGGAGGTGGATGAATGGCCCCAGTGGTGTGACTGGCCCTGCCCCTTGAAGGGGTCAAGGGGGGGTTATTTTTACACTTTGCAAACTGAAAACTGTGTTTTCTGCTGGAGGTCGAAAAGATGTGTTTGGGAAGCTGGGCTGCTGAGATACCTGTGGGACTGAAGCATCATTGCCAAAAGGCTCTTGCCCTGCACCCTTTCTCTGAGCCCAGGTGATGCTCAGAGACCATGGGAGCACAGAGGCAGGATGCTCACCTGGAGGGGAGGTCCCACAGAGATAAGACCGATAAGGAGAGAGCAGAGCACCCTGTCCACTGGTGAGGCTTGCAGCAGGTCTTTGGGGGATGAAGAAATGTATTTTCTGGGCATTGTGCTGAGACCAGTCCTCCTGGTAGCCAAAGGGGAAAGGTCCTGCAGGTCCAGGGGCTTGCACATCCTACAGGACAAGCTGAAATGCTGTCCCAAAAGACCACAGGTTTCACAGTGCTTTTTTCCCCTCAGTTTTCTGGGTATCTTATTGCATGTGTGGGGGCTACAAGCAAATTTGGCTTTGTGGTCATCAGGATCTGTCTTCATCTCAGTTCAGCAGGGATTGGAAACTTTCATGGCTTTGGACTCTTCCCTGGAAAAGGGAGACATTAAGCAGTGCTGGTTTATAGATAAAAGCCAACACTTAATGAATTTAAATTTTTATTTCAGGGCAACCCAAAGCACATGTGACGTGTCCAGGAAGTTGCAGAAATCCTTCACAGAAGTTTATACCAGACAGGCTGATCAGGAGGTTCTACGAGACTGACTCTAGATGCAAACAAAATGTCATCATGTAAGTGCTGCCCCACTTCCAAGTGGGATCAGGGTTAAATGGATGGGGAAAGGGACAGGGATATGTACCTGGAAGGACAGGGCAGAGGAATGATGTGGGGAGAGAGCTCACGTGTTCCTCTGAAAGCAGATATTTGTCTGAAGGCAGATTCAGACTTGTGAGCTTGTCTGGAAATGAGAAAAGCTCCATTTCTTTTCTTTGGCATAATTGCTGTTTTGTGCTTGTGCTGAAGTTCATGCACCATTGACACCATTTTATTGCAGCCCAGGGGGTGGCTCCAAAGTGAAGCTGCTGGGTTGACCTTGGGAAGTCTCACAACACCCAGTAAAAGTAAACCCGAGAGCTTTTCCTTAATGCTTGTGTGTCCCGGGGCAGCTGGTGCCTGTGGAGCTTTCTGTGCCCAAGCAGGACAATGCTTCTGAAAGTGAAAAGCTTATTAGGGGAAAACCCTTCTCCCGTGAGTCATGTTCAGCTGCTCATTCAGTCAGATATCAGAGGCACCTGCCTGCCTTTCCTGAAATGAATCATCCAAACAACACTTGCTCTTTGTATCTACACACCTTCCCCACAGCTCTGATCACCTGAACCAGTGTTTTCTTTATTCAATGAGTGATCCCTTTGTATTTTCAGATTTGTTACTGTGCAGGATAAGGAGATTTGTGTAGATTCAAATGCAGGCTGGGTGAAGAAGTTCCAAGACAAACTGGGCAGGAAAAGTGCCACAGTGACGCCACCACGTGATGACACCTCAGCAGAAGAGCCTGGCAGCATTGAGAGACACGTTGGTCTTCCAGAACTGCCTCCGTCTCCAGCCACTGCTCCAGCTGGTTTCTTCCAAGGGACTGGAACAACACTCAGGGAGAGAGAACATGCTCCTGCTGCCACCACAGAGGTGTCCAGCAAGCCCCCCCTGGGCAGGCAGGAGCTCCCCCAGCTCCCTGCAGGATCCACCCCAGTGACACAGGAGGAGGATCTGCACCCTGGGGTCACTCCAGGAGCCAAGGGGGAGCCCTCAAATTCTCCTGTTGCAGCAGATGCGGGCTCCAGGCAGCCCACCCCACGCCCCACTGGTCAGCACACAGCTTCTCCTAACTCCAATTCAGACCTGATGGCTGCTGCCACAGCATCAACCCAACCTGCACTGGCTGCCAATGGACCCCTGGACCCCACAGGAGCCAGAGCCAACACACCAGACACTGCTGCCAGCAGTTCTGGGTCAGATCTCCCCTCCATCTGGGACACTATGAGGACCACAACAGTCACAGAGACAGCACCACAGACTACTCCAGTGTCTACTCTGAGCTCCACCACTGCCACAGACAAAGCTGCTTCTGTCCATACCAACAGGCTTGTTGGTCCCTCTGCAGGGACAACAGCATTTGATCCTTCATTGCCTGTAGGGAAGCAAGAGCCTTCAGACACAGGAGTTTTTACTCACCAGGCACTGTCAAGCCAAGCCAGGGTGCAGATGATCACAGTCAGGCCAAACAATCTGCCCCTGCCCAGCTTCCTGTCAAAATCTCAAATGCACTTTGTCATCCCAGTTTCTGTGGTGTGTGGACTGATGGTTACCAGTGTTGCCCTTGTGTGGTTGTATCTGAAATTTGGAGTCAAACCAGAAGAAACATCCAGAGAAATGGTGCAGGGCTTGCTCTACCAGCAGGCAGGACATCAAGACAATGCCTATCCAATGGAAGTAATATGAATGCTTCATACATGGATATTTCTGTTTGAGTGTTGCTCCAGAAAAGCTCTTCATGCTGAACTGGTGACCAGTAGGAAGTAAGCCTGGGAATAAAAATCACAGAGAAAACTGGTTTGCTGATAGAGCAGAATGCCCAATAATACATCTACTTCATCGTTGACCAATCACAGTGTTCTGGAAATAAGGGAGACACTTCTTTTCTACTGGCACTGTTCTGTACAAAGGCTGTGGCTGTTCTCTTGCTGTTGCTGGCTCTTTGCCAGCTGATGAGATTTCCCAAGTCACTCTTGGGAATTTTCTGTGGTTCATCGTGGCCCAGGCAAGAAGCCACTCACCCACCCACACTGCTGGACTTGGGCTCAGCCACCTTGAGCAATCTTAGCACCAAACCCACACAATTTGCACTTAAACTCTCTGCTGCTTCTTTCTTTGCACTTCAGGTCTCTGCTCTGACCAAGACTGAGCTGGTGCCAGCTGGGTGCTGGCTCTCCCTGGGCTGATGGAATTTACTCTCATCGTTTTCTCTTGCTGGAGGCACGAGGAACAGCCCAGCTTTTCAGAAATAGTTGACCAACACTGCATCTGATCAGGGGAATGAAGGTCAGTGCTACAGATTTTCTATTCAGAGAAGCTGGCAATCCACAGTCTGTCTCCTCCTTGAAATCAAGCCCTTCCTTTTAGCAGCTCTGGGTATTTCTTCTTGCAGATGAATTCTGAGAGCTGGTTCTTGGCAAATCAATGCAATAAATCCCTTCTGCCAGCTGATGCACCTTGTGCCCAGCTGCATCCATCACCAGGGCAGGAAAATGCTGATGAATCTTCACAAATGGGAGAAATCAAGAAGCCACCCAATAATTTTGCTATTCCTGTGTTATCATTGGAACATTTTTGCTCTTCTCTGCAAGCACAAAACCCAGGAAGTGTGGAGCTAAAGGCAATTCTGGATGTAGTCATGAAAAAATTACCCCAGCAGACATTCTTTTGATCCCATTTTCTCTCTAGAAATAAGCACATTTGCTGATCCACAAAAAAAAAAAGAAAAAAAAGAAAAAAAAAAAAAAAGAAGCACAAAATGCTTGTTCATGGTCCTGTACTTCAGCCACATTTCAGTTTTTCCATTTTGGATAGCACTGAGCACCAGGCTATGAAAGCACTGTTACAGAACCAGGGTTTTTTAAACCCCAAAGTGATTTTAACACATCCTGACAGTGCTGTACATAAGTCTTATGTTTTATCTGTGGTCAAGTCTTGAAAGCCCTTATAAACTTTGACTCCAGGATAATTCTGCTGGAGTGTGCAAAGGCCTTCATGACGTGATGCTTTGTAAGTAGATACGTATCAAGGGTCAGACCCCAACCAGCCTCAGGGGATCAGATCCCTAACTACAAATATGCATGCAGAAAGTAAAAGCAAGATCAGCAAGAAAAAAGCGAGAAGATGATAAGCAAGATGATAAAAAATGATGGGCCAGCTGTAAAGCAGAGCTTGAGGAATGAGGCCTGTTACATCTGTCAGATTGCACCTTCAGGACATCCCTGCAGCCCTGCAGGGGGAGAGGACACCACAGCTGTGCTTGCTCTCTGCCATCACACATCCCTCACTTCTGCAGTTTGTTCTGCATTTTGAGGGATTCCTCTCCCTTGCAAGCACAGGATGCAATCAGATCAATTTCAGTGATTAATTTGGAGGGAAACCCTTCCTTGTGCAGCAGCTCAGTTGTGGAACTCTGGTTGGGGTTGATTTTCCTGGAGGGTAAATCTGGCCCTGCCAGTGCCACCTCCCCTTGCACCCACCTGTGCACAGCTGGAACTTGTGAGGTGATGTACTGTGGCATTATTTTTATATGAAACACTAGAAATGTTATTTTTGTAAAAAAGGTTTTATAGCTTTTTGAATGTATGTAATGTTCTGTCTGAGCTGCTTGGAGTTGAGACCTTTGTGGCAGCCCTGGGGAACACTGTGCCTTGTCTGTTCTGTTGCTGGTCTGAGATGGTTTGTGCATGTCCCTGGGGGCTGGATCAGTGCCCAGGCCCTCCAGCAAGCACAGTGGACACTTGTGTGCTGCAGGTGAAGGGCTGGGGGATGGACGTGCACCAGGAGACCACTTGGAGCCCCCAGTCCTTGGCAGGACCCTGCTCCCAGCTCCACCACCAGCTGCCAGCTGCTGTGATCCCTCAGCAGGAGCAGCTGCTCCTCCAGGCTGGCCCTGTCCTTGTGCACTCCCTGCCCCTCTCCTGTCCCTTGGCTGCCTGCAGGCAGGGTGCTGGCACCCTCACAGGGGACAGGGGGACACTGCTGGCACCCTCACAGGGGACAGGGGGACACTGCTGCTCCTCTCTGCAGTCTGGGAGGGAGGGAGGGAGGGAGGATGGAGCCTGTGGGTGTCACCCATTTCTGGGGGTCAAACACCACTTGCTGTGGAGCACCGTGACTGTTACAAGCTGCAGTTTGTTTGCATACTGAGTGTGTGCATGAGATATGAGCTGTACATTTTTATAGAAATAAAAGTAATAAAGTCTTTATGTTAAAAACTTTCGCCCTCAGGAGGTTGAGCCTTGAGCTGGGTTTCCAAGCCTGGTCCCTGCAGAGATGAACACCTGTGACTGAGCACTGTGGAAAGCATCCCTGCATCACCAAGAGATGGCAAAGCTGGCACAGCTGGATGTGGCCAGGCTATTGCTCCATCTGCTTTAGGGTTTGATCTTGCAGATGTTTGCAGGAAATACATTTCCTCACAGGGATTTGTGTCTCCCATCTTACAAAAGCAATAGAGAAAACTGGACTTTGGCATTGTTTAAGCAAAGCTAAGGTCGAACAGCAGCTCAGAGACAACAAACACCATGCTCCAAGTCTGTTCTGTAAGGAGGCAAGAGGGCAAGGGCTGAGACAGGAGCTCTCCCACCCCAGCCAGGGCTTGGGCTGCCCTTGTGTGCTGCTCTGGTGCTGGAGAGCTGGGAAGAGCAGCTCAGTGACAGAGTCAGTCCTCAGGGTCGCCTGGAGTGGGGAGCTGGCAGGAGCAAGAGGGATGAGCACCTTCCCTACATTTCAGGAACTCTCATCCCAACCATCTCTCAGGCCCGTGCCCTTCCAGGTAGACACAGAAGTCAATGAAATTTTCCTGCAGCTGAGTCACCAGGCCAGGAAGGTCACTTGGGGATAATGGAACTCTAAAGAAATGAAAGCACTTTTGTTTTTTTAATTTCATTTCTCCTCTCCTTTGGAGAGAGCAGGAGGAAGGAAGGGGGCGATGCAACCCAGGCAGGCCTGACAGGATGAATCATTTCCAGTCATTTCCCCAGGCAGAGCTGGCCCCAGCAGGGCTCTTGGGGCTGCTCCTCTGGAGATTTTGGCTGCCCCTGAGCACACGGTCCCTGGCTTTGCTGGTGTTGGTGTGTGGCTGTGCAGGGACACCTTGTGCCAAGGGTGTCCCTCCACACCCCTTCCCCTGGAGCTCCATGGGGGCCTCAGGGGTGGAGGTTGCTCCATGGGATAACCAATGCCACATCTGTTCTGCTCAGGGGGATGAGAGGTGCATGTCCTGCCTTGATGCTTCCCCACACCCCCAGGAGTTGGGGGATCCATGCTCGTGAAGGGCTCTCTCAGCCCTTATTAACCCTCATGTTTCATTTCCAGCTCCACAGCATCTCCACCATGTCATAGCAGCTGTTTAGATTGACCTTGTGAGAAGGAGAAATCCTGGGGCTCCTCACAGGCTCAGTGTCCCACAGGATCCATCAAATGTCAGGCTTTGAGGGCACTAATTGGCCATAATCATCCTGACCAGCCTCACCTGTGGGTGGGTTCACCCCCACAACACCTCCCAATCCTCTGCCCAAGCCTCAGGAGCCCCATCTAACTCAGGTTTGAGCTCTGCTGTGCTGTGAGTGCTGCTCTGATGTCCTGGCTCTGATCAGCCCCTTGCACAGCCCTTGGGGCTCTGCTGGAGGTACCTTGGCTGGATGGAGCTCTGTCCCTGTCCCCATCTCCTGTTACTGCTGAGAAGATTCCCCCAACCTTCCCAAATGGATTCTGGGTCTGGTTCCTGACCTTGGTGTGCCTGGGGCACTGCTGGAGGCTCTGGGCCCTGTGCTCAGACCCTGGGGGCTGTCACCTGCCTGTGCTGGGGCCACCCTTGGCTGCTGGCTTGTCCCTCCCTGCGCTCCCTGCAGCTGCACCTGCCAGGGACACACCTCTGCCATTGTCTCCTGCAAGCTCTGACTGTTCCCAGGGTGGTGTGAGGTGAAGAAGAGGAAATGCTGCCTCCATCCTCAGTGCTTTGGGCTGGGATTGATCCCAGGCCTCAGCGTGGGTTCTTTCCTGTGAAATGTTGCACAAGAGCTCTCCTGCGGCATTTGGAGCCACCAGCACCTTCACCCTGCTGGCTCAGCAAGGCAGGACAAACAGGGTGAGCAGCCATGGCCCTGCTGGGCTTGGTGTTTGCTTGATCTCTCTTTTTATGGGAATTGTGTCCCTGCTGTGTCACTGCAAGGGCTGCTCTTGTTGCTGGAGCCCCCCTGGGTACCACAGAGGTTGTTGGGACCTCTTTGCTGACTGTCACAGGTGATGGAGGAAGGTTCATTTCTTGAGCCTCCAGAATTCACCCTGGAATTCTGCCACAAACCAAATCATTTAAAAGAGAAGAAGACAGATATAAGTGAGGTCACCCTCCAAGGAGGGCTGTGATATCACCTTGCTGACTCTGACCATAACCTCACATAAACACATTTTCATTACAACATCTAGGTCCCTTAACGTGTCTTGTTCATCACATTCATTAACTGCATTTATTTTTCTGATTGCTGGGGTTTTATTCTAATCAAACACTAAGGAGCAGATAAATTCATAACTTGTTCTAGTGCCATCTTGAAATTATCAGGGCTAACTCTGTTCAGAATAAAAATTTGACTGGAATTGCTTCCATGCCCTATTTTTTCTGTTATCTCAGCTTTGCTTTAAAAGCTGAAGCATCTTGTGCTGCTTGCTTAAACTCTAGGAGCTCTAAAAGGAGCTGAAGTTCTCATTAAGCATCATTTCCCCTGATTGCTACTCCACACAGAAGCCTCTCCAGTGCAGAGTCTCCCTCACACCCTTCACTTAACCCTGAGGTAGTTGATTGACCTCATTGGATAGAAATGGAAAAATATCTCATTTTTAGTGTGTTTGGGGAAGCTGACATCAGATCTGTTGTCTCATCTTCCTTAGCCAGATAAGGCCACTTCCAGTTTCTCCTGCAGGTGCATTGACCCCTGCCTGTTCCTGGCTGTTTGTGAGGTTTCCTGCACGCCCACAGTGAATTTCTGCTCTGTCCCTGTGCCTGTGGAGGAGCTTGCCCAGTGAGTTAGTGCAGACAGAGCCTGGGGAAGGGCTCCTGGAAGGCACAGAGCTTTTCTGCAGCTCTGTCTCGTGAGTCCAGGCAGAGCTTCCTGCACAGGAAGATTTCAGATCAACAGCTCACAGCACTTGGTGCTCCCCAGTGTCTGACTGTAGGAAGCAGACTTTGGAAGAGATTCTTATTTTTCTTATTTTAGAGTGTCATTCCGGGCTGTAGGAGTTGCCAGGGCTGTTCCTGGAATCGCAGGGATTTTGGGAAGGAAGAAGAGAATTTGGTTTGTGATTGTGTCCTGAGTCTATCAGGGCTTCCCCATGCAGAGCCTGGAGGGAGCACCCCAAAGGAATGGGAAGGAGCTTTGCAGGCAGAAAGGGATTAAAGAAGCCAAACAAGGATGTCTCATCTTGTAAATGGGAAAATTCAGAGTGACTGAGTAGAACAGAAGAAAGCAGGGAAAGGTTATTCCAAAGCCTCCCACTGCCTGCTTGGGGAGAAGTTTCAGGCCCTGGGTGATGCCCCAGGCCCTGGGTGATGCCCCTTGCTCCTGCCTTGCCCAGCTGCTCTTGCAGGGCCTCCCCAAGTGCAGGATGTCTGTGGTTGTTTTCAACCACCCACTGAGACCCCAAACCCAGCTCGGGGCTGCTCTGCCCAACTCCTCTGTCCCCTCACTGGCAAAGGCTGCATCTGATGTGTCCCCTCTGCCTCCCTCCTCCTGCAGAAAAACAATCTTCTGTTTATTTTTTTTTTGTAAACAAGCACATTCCTCAGAGTCTGTTCAAGTGAAAGAAAAAGTTGGGTTGGCAGAGGGGCTTTCCAACACTTAACAATGAATGCCTGCACACCAGCCTTTCCCTTTCCAAAGTGAAAAGAAGAAACATCAAAAGTTCTCCAGGGAGTTGTGAATCATCTGGTTTCCACAGACAGGGCTTCAAATCCTGAGAAATGGGAAGCACAGCATCCTAGGCCAGGTCTTCTGCCAGAAAAAGAAACACAGCTCTGCAGGAGCTCCTGAAGGTCCATGCAGAGCTGTGGATCTTGAGCCTCCATTGGCAGGAAATGTGTCGGATGAAGCTGAGCATGGCCAGAGCTGTTCTCAGCGCTGGGGGTTTTTCTCCCAAATATTTCAAAATGCATCCAGAGATGACAGTCCCAGGCACAATGTCCTGCTCCAGAGAGTGGCTGGGGGTGTCAGTGTGAAGAAGGGCTTGAGGTGGCCCCTTGGGTAGTTCTCAGGGAGTGAGGGAGGACTGTGGTGCCAGGGGATCTGCATGGGACCCCCTGCTCCCTGCACCCACCTGGAGTCTGGTCAAACAGAGGGAAAGGTGAAAAAAGCTGAGCATGAGCTGAGCATGACTGGCAAGGACCTGCAGAGGGGCTCCTTGGACCTTCAGAAGGTCTGAAGAAAGGGGAGCCCAGCACAAGAGGGGAGAGCTGTCCCCAGGTTAACACAGAGGGGCTGATCCCTTTCACAGCTCCCTGCAGGGTCTGGGATGCCTCAAGGCTGTGGAGCGAGGAAGATGATGGAAACACACCCAGAACCTTTGAACAGTAAGTGTTCCATTCCCCCCAGCCTGGTGCTGACTCCTGCCTGCCCTGAAGCTGGGGCTAAGCCAGCCCTGTCCACAAGGAAAGGCTCAGCTACACTCTCTCCTCTCCTCTCCTCTCCTCTCCTCTCCTCTCCTCTCCTCTCCTCTCCTCTCCTCTCCTCTCCTCTCCTCTCCTCTCCTCTCCTCTCCTCTCCTCTCCTCTCCTCTCCTCTCCTCTCCTCTCCTCTCCTCTCCTCTCCTCTCCTCTCCTCTCCTCTCCTCTCCTCTCCTCTCCTCTCCTCTCCTCTCCTCTCCTCTCCTCTCCTCTCCCTCACTGCCCAGTTATGAACAGGGATTTTTGGTGGAAAATTCAGGTTCTTCTCCATAGTACCAACATGGAATGTGACACAATTTCTGCCAGTATTTGCCAACTCGTCCCTTTCAGGCCACAGAGGGCTGGTGGCAGCAGTCACTGTGCTCTGTTTAACGCTTTCCAGGATTCACAAGCCATCCTGGCATCTCCAGCACATTTGTGTTGGCTCTGGCCTGAGTGACCTTGCATGGAACACCAAGCTTTGCATTTCCCATGGCTATGAATCCCCTCTCTGAAGGCCCAGGAGCTCCTGAGTGTACATCTGCAGAGGAGGATTTCACTTCCCTCATGACTTTCCCTGAGTGGGTGAACACAGAAGCTGACACAATCTATTTAGCCATCTAGGTGTTGACTGTCTGCAATCCCAATGACCCCATGTGACATGGAAATCCCCATGAGCAAAGAAGCTGCAGCTTTTCCTTGAATTGGGTCAAAGTCTATGGAAAAGAGAACTGGGGAGGAATAGAGGGGATAAATTGCAGCAGCTCCTTGCCTGAACTCAGAGTTGAGCTCTCCCAAGGAGGCAGAGCAGCATCCTGCAAGGAAGAGCCCTGCCAGAGCCACCATGCTCACTGCAAGGACAGTCCTGCTGCTCGCTGGGCTCCTCACACTCTCACCGTGCTCCCATGCAGGTAAAGCCCCTGGTGGGTCACTGCTGTCCTGGCCAGAGCAGAGCAGCACATTCTGGGGTGCAGGGAGGGATGGAGGCTGCTCCTGGGGCTGGGTGGCTTTGGCAGAGCTGCTGCAGGGCTGCGGGATCACCTGGAGCATCCTCCTGCCCCGGGAGGGCACCTGGGGCTCCTCATGGCAGCATCTGCAGAGCCTGGGGATGTTGTGTCCATCAGGCCCGTGCTGGGGAAGGTGCTGAGGGCAGGGCTGCCCCGAGCCAGCCTCACTGTGCTCTTTGTTTTCTGCAGCCCCCTACACCCCAGCCGAGTGCTGCTTCGACTATGTCAAGGGCGTCCTGCGGCTGGAGATCCTCCTGGACTTCAACTCCACTACCAGGGAATGTTATTTCCCAGCAATTGTGTAAGTCCTGGCAGCTTCCCTGCTGCTGTGCTGCCTCCTGGGGTGCCACAGGGTCATCTGTTCCGGGTGGGGACAGGACAGGGACAGATCTGTGTAAGCTCCGTGAGCTTCCAGCATGAGGAGGGGAGGATGTGACTGTCTGGGCACTTCTGCAAGGCCACTGCAGCTCCCGAGGGCTCTGCAGGGGCTCCAGAGGTGCTGGGCTGCAGGGTGAGCTGCTTGTCGGACACCGAGAGCCCAGGGGCAGGCACAGGGACAAAGGGAAAGGAGCAAAGGTACAGGGCAGGGAGGATGGTGTGGGCACAAGTGGAATCACAGATGTCATTCCTCACAAAGCTTCACCTTTAACCATGGCAGGTTTGAGACCAAGAAAGGAGTCAAGGTCTGTGCAAACCCTGAGGAGAAGTGGGTGAAGAGAGCAGTTAAAGTGCTTCAAAAGAAGAAAGTTCGTGCTCCATGATGTGGATTGGGTGCCTTGGTTCAGGCTCCCCAACGTCTGCTGGGAAGGAAGATTTGCATCCCCTCTCAGAAGGGGTTCAGGATGTTCAGCTCCTGGGAAAAGGCACCAGAGCCCTGAGCTGCACCCACAGCTGGGCACCAGCTCCTGGAATGCTGCTGGCCCAGCCTGCACCTGCCTGCTGCTCACAGCCACACAATAAAGTTTATTTCATGTGATATTGAAGAGTTTGTTTGTATTTGTCCTTTCTTCTGCCAGCCCCACAACTGTGCTGCTGCCAGCAGCTGGGGCTGGCTCTTCCCACTGGGTCTCAGGGCAGGAAGGGAGGGGGTGGATGGGATTTCGAGGGGACCCTAAAGGGGCTGGAGACCCCTCTGAGGGTTTTTAGGTGCCAAACTGCCACCAGTTTCAGGCTGAGGGGTTTCAGCCTGTCCCATTTGCTGTCCTGTGGAGAGCACAGCCTGTCTGCCCTGTGTGCCCAGGCCTGGGGTGTCTCTGCTGGGCTGCAGAGGAAAGGATTCCCTGCAGAGCTCCCTGGGCACGAGGGACAGACAGGGGAGGCTGAATCACACAAGGGATTCCTGCAATATCCCCCTGGCAGGGGCCATGCAGAGCTCAGCACTGATCCCTGCCAGGGCTGTGGGAGGGTGAGCAGAACTGGAAGGGCAGGAATGAGGAAAGTCATGAGTTAAAGACAGTTTAATAAATAAAGAAGAACCGGCCCACAAGCCAAGCAAAATAAGGGATTAATTCTCTCCTTCCCATGGGTGGGAAAGTGCTGAGCCATGGGGAGAGAGCAGGGCTCCCTCACGTGTAACAGTGACATGGGAAGACAAATTCTGCAAATCTGAATGTCCCCCTACTTCCTCCTCCTTTCCCTGTAACAGTTCACTATGGGGGAAAACAAAAGGAGAACCAACCAAAAAAAGAAACCTACCCAAAAAATTCCACCAAGTGATAAAGAAACCATCACTTGCACTGGCCCAGATGATGCTCAGGCACTCCCAGCTTCTGGGGAAGGGGATTTTGGCTGCAGCAGCAGCTCCAGGGATGTTTTCCCAGCAGAGCTGAGGGGTGACCCTGACACGCTGCAGGTCTGGAACCTGGGGTGGAGAACTCTGGGTGCACCAGGAGGGGCTCCAGCCTGGGGAAGCCTCTTGAGCTGCTGAAACTGCTGCCTTTCCACTGCAGGAATCCTCAGCCACGGAGTCTCTGTTTGCTGGGGCTCGGATGCAGAACAGACCCCGGGGCTCTGGGCGGGGAGACCGGCATTTATCACCGGCAAACTGTTCATGCTCTCTGTAAAGTATTAACTTCTGTGATTATCCACTCAAAAAGGCATTTTATGAGTCAGAGAATATTTCCCACCTTTATGATGTTTTTGGTTTGTTTTTTTGGTCCATGCCTATCCATTTCAATTTCTAAAGCAGGGGTTTTGCTCAGTCAGAAAATTTGTATTCAGTTATTAACTATAGTGAGGTTGGAGACGCATAAAATCCTCTGCAGAGTCTGTACCCCCTCTTCTCTCCACTTGCCTTTGCATTTGCACCTGGGCAGAGGCTGTGCCACTGCTGGGCATGGCTCAGAGGGTGCTGGGAATGGCCCAGGAGCTGCAGAGGAGCCTGGAGAGGAGTAAAGCCAGACCCAAAGGTCCATTGCTGGGGCAGGGAGGGAAGCCCAGTCCTCCAGTGGGGCCTTTCCAGGCCTTCAAACATCCAACATGCGCTGATTTTCTCCATGAAAGATATAGTGGAGGCATCTACTGATGCTTCCTCTGGAGAGAGGAGTAAATAGGGAAAGGAGGAGCACCTGTGTGCCTCAGACAAGCCTGGAAAGGGAGCTCAGGGCTGGCACATGAGGTTTTCTGAGCCAGGGGATGCTGGATGGAAAAAGTCATTAGCTCAGTTCTCCCTTAATTACAGTACTGTGCTTTTAACCAGTGCCTGGGAGCTGGGGTGAGCCTGGGGCTGCTGGCCCCAAGGCTCTGAGCACTGGGGACAGGGGCAGGGAGGGCAGGAGAGCCTGGGGGTGATGCCCAGCCCACAGAAGGGGCTCTGGCTGCTGTGGGCCAGGCATTTTCTCCCTGCAGAGCCCTGCCTGGGGACAGTGGCACCAGAACCCCGTGGGGCTGTGCCCAGCTCTCTGTGTGGCCCCCTGCCCCATGCAAGGCCAGCAGACCCCATGTCCTGCAGCCCATTTCTTGTAAACCAGCTTTTCCACCACATTAGATCTGTTTCCTTCTCCTTTCTCCTTTCAGAGAAGTCGTGCAGACATGACATAATTTCCAGAGAAACCCATTTCTACCTTTCTTCCCCTCTGAGAAGCCTTGGATTGATTGCCTGATCCCCCAAGCCACAGCCAGGTCCCCTCCTGTGCTCCCACCCAGCACCATCCTATGCTGGCTCCCACCAGGACCTCACCTCCTCACACAGAGCTGCATCTCCTGCCCAGGGAGCAGATCCCTGCATGGAAGCTGGGCTGTGTCCAGCAGTGCTCCATGGGGCTGCCACTGGGATCTGGGCCACCTGCCCCTCCTGCCTGGCCTCTGGGGTGGCTCTGTCCCCTCTCCTGGGGCTGAGCTGGCATCTGTCCCCTCAGCTGCAGGAGATCTCTGGGCACCACAAGCCTCCATCCCCCAACTCTCATTTCAGTCCCAGGGTTGGTGTGGGAGGCACAGGCAGCACAGGGGCTCAGGCTTCTGCTCAGACCCAGACTCTCCTCACACTCCCCACTGCCCCTGCCCCATTTCTTCCCCTTCTATGAACCCACCAAAAGCACCTCTGACACCCCCTGCTCTGGAGTCCCTTCTGGATTGGTCCAGTGTGGCTTCTTCTGCCTGACATCCCATCCCATCCCATCCCATCCCATCCCATCCCATCCCATCCCATCCCATCCCATCCCATCCCATCCCATCCCATCCCACCCCATCCCAGTCCATCCCATCCCATCCCATCCCATCCCATCCCATCCCAGCCCAGCCCAGCCCAGCCCAGCCCATCCCAGTCCATCCCATTGTGCTTTCCTGCCCAGCCCAGTGCTCCCTGTGTGCCCACGGTTGGTTTGGATGGGATTCCATCACTGGCCTTTGACACTGGGCAAACCAACTAAACCCCCTGAGACCTGTCCCTGCTCAGGGACTGTGGGCTGTCTCTCCTGTTGGAAACAAGCAGATGAGCTCTGGACTTGCTGTCCTGCCTGCATGGGAAGATGGTTCTGCTCTCAGTTCCTAGAGCTCCACGTCACGCCTCTTCCATCGAAAGTAGAACTGTTCCTTAAAGTTGTCCATGTGGCCCAAAAATAAACAGCAGAAAGCCCCTTGACCCTGGCTTCTTGGTAGGACCCTCAATATTTGGAAATGCAGCCTGAGTGGGTGGCAGAAGAGGATAAAAGGCAGCGAGGACAGAGCCACAGCCAGAGGGCAGAGAGGCACAGGGCACAAGGAAGAGCCACCCCACAGCCACCATGCTCCCTGCAAGGACTGTCCTGCTGCTCACCCTGCTGCTCACCTTCTCCCTGCACCATGCCACAGGTAAGGAACCTCAGGGGCCCCTGCTGCAGGTGAGGGCTCTGAGCCCCCACTGGGGAGGTCAGGCAGGAACCCCAGCAGGAGCAGGGATGGCGCTGCTGATGGGAGCAGCACCCCCTGCTCAGGGCAGGGCAGCACATCCTGGGATGCAGGGAGGGATGGAGAAGGTGCTGGGTGCTCTCAGCAAAGCCAGACCTGGGGAGAGGCTGCAGGAGCTTGGAGGAGGCTCTGGCAGCTTCCCCTGGATGAGCAAGGGGTTGGATGGAAGGAGAACATGCAGCTGTTTGGAGACTTCCAAAACACCCTGCAAGTTGTGCTCCTGCCTTGGAAAGCCCCGAAACCTCATCCCCAGACTGGGCACCCCAGCCTGTGTGATCTGGGAGCTGCAGCAATTTGGGCTGTGAGGGGCCAGGTCCCAGGCTGACCCCTGCCCCACCTCTGTCCATGTCCCAGTCCTGGGTTTGGGTGGCAAACCCCTACCATGAAATGCTATGGGAGCTGCTGAGGGGCTCCACAGCCTCTGTGCTGTTCCAAACCTAGTGGTGCCATTATCTGGAGATGTAATTCACAACATCCCCCTTCCCTCCCCAGCCCACTTTGCACCTGTGGAATGCTGCTTTGAATATGCACAGAAACGAATGCGACACCCTCAGGGCTTCTACGAGACATCCAAGGACTGCCCCAAGCCTGCAGTTGTGTGAGTATCCCAGGCTTTGCTCCCCATCCCACATCTGGGATCCCAGGTCTTTTGCTGCCCCATCCCATCCCATCCCATCCCAGTCCCAGCCAGGGGGGCTGTGGGAGGAAAGCAGCTCTGAAGGGTGGGGAAAGAGGGGAAAAAATGTGTTTTAGTGTTGTCTGGTAATGCTAGAGCTCTGGGAAGACAGACACTCACCAGCCCAAGGAGGGCACAGGCTGCTGGAGATGGCTCCAAGCCTTGATGCTGGAAGGGACTGCAAAAAGGGAGAGGAGAAATAGTGCACAGAAAGGGAATGGCTCACGGTTCCTGTTTTCACTCTTTTTCCTCACTTCCTCATTGCAGGATTGTGGCTGCCAATGGTGATCAGATCTGCGCCGACCCCAAGAAGGACTGGGTGAAAAAAATCATAAAACGGCTTCAAAACAAAACATCAGACCCATCCACCATCTGACCTGCCCATCCCATTCAGTCTTCCCGTCTCTCGAGGGAGCCATCAGTGCTGGCAGCTCTTCTCCAGCGGGTGCTGCGGCCGTGGGGTCCCTGCAGGAGGAGCCACCAGGACCGGGTGTCACCGTGCCATGGCCCTGCCAGCTCCTGAGCTCCTCCTGCTGCCACTGCCCTGCCACGATGTGCCTGTGGAACCAATATTTATAATAAAGACTCTTTGCTACAAAATGCTGTTTGAACTTCTCCTTATTCTCCAAACCAATCAGCAGATCCTAACAAACCCAGAAAAAAGCCTCTGCCACAAGCTCTTATTTCTCCAGGAGCAAACTGTGCCTGGTCACAGAGTGTTTCACTGGGAATGTGACAGGGGAGCCAGGCCTTGACTCGTAGGTGAGGTTACCTCACCCCCAGGCAAAGCTGTACATCCTCAGGGCATGCTTGCAGCCCCTTGAGATTTGCAGGTGCTCCAGAATTAAGGGGAGGGTTCTGGGAGAAGATATTGATCTACCAAACCCTTAATACCCTGACAGCTTCCAAATGTGCTGCTGGTCACTCAAAGTGTCTGAGGGAGATAAGGAGAATGCCCACAGTGCCAGGAGGGTGAGCACAGCAGATCCCAGACATTAAAACCAGGCTGCTGGCCCATCTTCTCACGGCAGAGCTGCAAACATACAAGGGAAAACCTCAAAGGAGAAAGCAAGGAATGGGGCAAATGATCCTCAGCCTAAAGGTTCATCAGTGTTTTATGCTCATGGCTAGAAAACACTTCAGGGCTGTATTTTCCAGGATATGGAATGGCACAGGAAAAACTAATGACACAGGATCCCTAATGACATTTTAGCCCATGAATTCTAAGCACATGGGAGGAAGCAAAACTGAAACAGAATCAGATGCTGGGGGACAAACACCTGGAGGACTGTGCACCCCCCTGAGAGTGGCCAAAGCCTTCCCTGATGAGCACAGACTGACAAAGCACACAGCTCCACACTGGCTCTTGCACATGGATGTGTATTTTAATAAAAATAATTCTGTCAATATACAGCAGAATGTCGATTTCTTTACCATATTTCCAGTATATTTTCATAGGCTTTTTCTCAGTTAAAATCCACCCCCCCAGCCCCTTTTTTGAAGTTTTCATGCGAAGCATCAGATAACTTAATTCACAAATACTAAGCGTAGACTGAACCAATGTGCACAGTTTGTGTAATGTCCACGTAGCCAATGTTGTACCCAAGAGGTGAAACTCCCTCCCAAGGGCCTGGAGAAGCCTGGGGTGGCACAGGGAGCTGTGCCCAGCCGTGGCTGCTCCTCCAGGGCTGCCGGGAAACCTGCGGAGAGCTCGCACCCCGTGCTCCAGCTGAGCATTTCATACCTGAGTTTTGAGCAACCAGCAGGAGAGGAGAGGAGAGTTCACTGCGTGCTGGGCAGGTCCTGGGGCTTGCACAGCTGTGTGTGAGAGCTTCAGGGGCTGCAGCCTCCTCCTGCCTCCCCCACTGCACAGGCAGGACAGAGACACGATCCCAATCCAGCGCCGGTGCAGTCCTTGGGCTGGAAGTCACCATACTTGTGGTTTTCAAATTTTCTTTAAAATCTGGATTATCCCCAGAGCTGCTGCTGCTGCTTCTCCATTCTCCAAGTCTAAGCCTGTGAGAAGCCCAGCATACAAAAATCCCTCTGTGCTCCCTTCTGGAGGAAGGATGTGGCTGAAGTCCTCCCGAGCAAAAACGTCCAAGCACACGCCTGGACCCAAGTGGAGTGACCAGAGAGAAGGTGTCTGCCTGGCCATGGGACCTTCAGCAAGGAGCAGAGGTATGCATGGCCTCCAGGAATGTTTCTGTGGTGATGTGAGTGTGAATTCCACACAGGACTTGTGATTTAAGCTTCCCTCCTGGAAATAAGGAGCTGGCAGGACGTGTGTGTGCTCCTCAAGCCTGGATGATGCCCTGGCTTGCTGGGCACTGCTCCAGCTCAAGCTGCAGGCTCTGAGCTTTGGTTTGGGATGTGGGGAGAGGGACAGACATGCCAGGTTCACTCATCCATCACCTGCCACCTCTTGTTGCAGGGGAGGATGGTGGAGAGCAGCTAGAGCTGTCTATGGAAGAGGTCTCCAGGCTCTCAACTCCTCCCTTTTCCTCCCAAATCTGCTGTAGCTCCCCTCACACAGCCCCAGCAGCACTTCCTCCAGCTCTGCCCCTACACAGCAGATGGGACAAGGCTCACAGCCACCTCTGGATCTGAAGGGTCCCAGCAGCACCCAGCAGGTCCCCTGCCACGTCCCCAGGCAGAAACACCTTGGTACAGCTGGAGACCCAACACTTGCTCCCTACCTGCCCTCTCCTGCCCCACCACTGAGGCTGCTCTCACCCTGGCAGGGCTGAAGGAAGATGCTGCTCTGCAAAGGGCACTCCTGGGTGGAGCAGGAGCTCCTGCTCCTTCTCCCAGGCTGTCACCAGCTCATGGGGCATCACTGCACCCAGACTGGAGTGAGGGACCTCTGTCTCTGCCACAGGACAGTTCAAGTCTGCACTGCTGCTTAAGGGCAGAACTTTTGATCCCACGTGGTGCACCACACAGCTTCATGGCACTTACACACTGCTCTGCAGCCTGGCTGCCACAGGCCACCTTCTCCATCAAGCCAGGAGAGCAGAACTCTGAAATGTGTGTGACACACAGGTCACCTGTTAACACAGACAGGTACCAAAGCACAGCTGCAACCCAGCCTGGTTTCCTTGCTGAAGGAGGAGATGCTCATCATCCCTGCTACCCAAGGTGGAAAATGATACATTCAATCCCTAAACTACCTCCAGCAGCTCTGGTTGCTCCAGTTTTTCAAGGCAGCCTCAAGAACAAAGCTATTTAAAGAATGGTAAAGATGCCTTAATAAAATGTGAAAAACAAGGACACAGCTTGAGGAGAGATTGAGATGTCACTGTGAAAAAGAGAAGGAAGGATATGGGAAGATCCCAGGTGTGGGTAACCATGAGGAATGATACCAGCAGTTTCCTACAGGCTCCATAGTAAAACATGGCTGTACTGAAGGACTGCTGGGAGCAGGGACCAGGTTGTTTGAGGCACTTGGAAGAAAAAAAAACCCAAATCATTTTTATAAAAGTAACTTTTGAATTGCCATGTAGCCTCTAGTTAGGTGTACAGCCACATTCAGTGTTACAGACCCCATTTCACTTTAGTTCTGTTCTTAAAAACTACTGCAATAATCCAAGTTTAAGCCAACATGAACCATCAAAGAGCAGCCAGGGAGATTCAAAGGCAAGAGGCTTTGAAATGCAACCTGAGAAAACCACATGAGAAATCCCATCTAGGAATCAGGGGTAGGTTGGGACCTACATCCCACCACAAACATCCTTATCCTCCCCACACTGAGTCATGGCCACATCAGTCAGAATCTGAGTACAAGAAGCAGAAACCACTGGTGAAACCACCAGAACACTTGAAGTAAATTTAAAAAACCCAAATAACATCCATCACACATTTCTTGGCACCAAAATAACCAGATATCCAGGAATATCTCTTGGTTTGGTTTTTTTTTCGGTAGCGAAACCAAAATTTAAAAAGGTGCTCCAGGACAGTCAGCAAAGCTTTGCTGAGAGATCAAATGGGGCATTAATATGACACATGATGAAGAGACTTTGATTAAAGAAACTACAAAGAGAAGGAACAAAAACCCTCAGAAAGATAAAGATGGTGCTGCTATGAAGATGAGAGGTCTGACTGCAGCCAGACTGCTGGAGTGGTGACCAACAGCAGAGGAAGCTGCTAAAAGGGGAAGGCAAAGCAAGGTCCTGGAGTAGCTCAGCATCCAGAATGAGCCCAGCAGGGTGCTGTCAGCCTGAGGAATGGAAAGTCAGCATGAGAATCCCACCAGGCAGAGCTCTGGCACATCTGGGACCTGAGGCCTGGGGAAGGAAACCTTTGCACTGAGTTATCTCTGCACCTGCGGCAAGGCTGGCTAAGATCCACCAGCAGAGCTGGCAATGAACAGATGAGCTGTCAGGCACAGGAGCTGCTCTGGAGAGGAGCTGCAAGAGAAGCCCCAGACTGGGAAGTTAAATTCTGCTTGGTGCAGCCCTCTGCCTCTGCCTCCTGGAAGAAAGGCTGTGCCAGAGCTCCCTCTGCTTTTTGCAGCTGTCCCAGTGATCTGATTAAAGCATCTCCTGCAGCTCTAAGCCTCCTGTTTTCTTTTCACTGCCCCTACACACTGCACACCTCCACCAAAAGGCAGGGATAATGTTCCCAACCACCTCCAGCACCAACTGCACATTCACTGCCACAGCCTGTCCTGGCACCTGCCCCCTGCTCTGCCTTCATTTCAGACCTCATGTGCCAGCTAAAATCCATCCTGCAAACCCAGAAAATCCTTAAAGCTTTGGGCTGCTGCTACTGTTCCTCTCAGTGGCACAGAAACCCTCTTGGTGCTTGAAGCCCTGGCACAGGCTAGCCTCCATTTTAAGGACAAACCTCAATAAAACCTGTTCATCTTTCACTGACCTTCCAAAACATTCATGAACAGCAGTAAAATTCATGTTTGGTTTGAGCTCCCTTGGGTCCTTCCCAGAGCTACTGACCTAAAATTAATTTGGTGCAGAACCTGCCAGCTGAACCTGCCATGTCCTAATGGTACAGCAGAGGATGCAAAGCACACAGTGCTGCCTGGCCAGGTAACAGAAGCTCAGAAACACTCCCAGGTGGTCTGAATGCTTATCAGCACTCAAGTCCCTGGGCCTGGCACACAGCATGGACACATCAGTCCATTTTACTCAGAGGTTACTCACCCACAGATCTTTGCTGGTCTCTTTTGGGACTGGAACTTCAATAATTATCTAAATAATCCCTAAACAAACACTGCTGCTCCTTTCTGAAAGGCTCTGGTCCCACAGAGCTGACCCCAACCTGCAACCTGACCTCAGTTTGTCCCACCTGCAAGGACAAGCACAGCTCAGCCCAGGTTTCTCCAGACACTTCCAAAATTTAGAAGTGCTCATTTAGATCAGTGTTACAGAGATGGGAGAGGGCAGGAAATACTGTTATTACTGAGTTAGTGGCAGAGCCCTCTTCCATAGAGAAAAGTGTGGGATTTGTTATTTAATTAAAAAGTGTCAACACACCAGGGCATGCCCACGGATGTTTCTGGTGAACTCACATGACCTGGTTCTACCATACAGTGGCAGATGACTTCATATTCATCATTCCTGTCCCTCCAGCTGTTCAGAGAGCTGGATTTAACTCTTTCTCAGGGCTGTGAGATGCTTCTACAGCACAATCACCAACACAGGCAATGTTAATCTTCTACTCTTTCTACTCACAAAGCCAAGATTGAGAGCCTTGGGCTCTGAAAAGAGGCACCATGAAGGACCAGGTTTCATCATTAGTGTGTGACAGGACCTACCTCACCTGAGGGGCTGTATGGTGAGTGTGGCTGGGACCGAGTCTGTGGGCAATAAATACATCAATGACCTTGTGGAGGTGGAAGAGACCTTTTTAATAAACATGATTCAAATAAAATAAAAAAAAAATTCCCTCTGAACTGCCACTGTGAGAAGAGTTCTGATTACTAGCACGGATGATGCTGTATGTGCACGATGGAGGGAGAAGGGAAGAAAAGAACAAGCTGTCACCAACTTGATGAACTTCCTCAGTAAATCAGCATAAACCAGCTCAGCAAAACTCTCCAGATAAAACATCGGTGGAACCATGAGAAACAACTCAAATCAAAAACAAAAAAAGAGAAAAAATCCCTACATCAGAAGGTGCTACATTAGAATAACCAGCGAAATACTGAGCGCAGGGAGACGGCTCAGCCCCGCCAGGCTCCCCGGGGTCACAACAGCCACACAGCGAGGGACTCGCTCCGTCCTGGCACGGGCAGTGTGTGTGTGTGTGTGTGTGTGTGTGTGTGTGTGTGTGCTACAGGGGCTTGTGGCAGGGACGAGGTGGTGGTGCAGAGTGGCAGCAGCAGAGGGTGAAGGGCAGCACTCCACGGCAGCTCCTGTCAGTGCAAATAATCGTCCACTCTGGCGAAGGAGCAGGAGCCCAGCCCCACGCGCGCCATCAGCCGCAGGCACTCCGAGGCCTGGCCCAGGGCCAGCATCAGCGGGGGCTGCTTTGGCAGGTTCTGAGATTCTGTGGGGACAAAGAAAAAGCTGCTCAGAAGAGAGTCAGGCTGGTGCTGGCTCACCTGCACTCAGGTTTCTCACGTCCCAAGCCCAGATCCCTGGCAGAAGGTGCTGGATCTGCAAGGAAGCTGCTCCCAAATACTGCCAGCTCTGTGCTGCTGCTGCTGCACACACAGCCCAGCAACCATGACACATCCCACAGCTCAGCAGGGCCTTTGACAGAGTGCTGCTGTGCTGGCCAGAGCAACAAAAAGGCAATGAAGCTACTGCTGATGCTGCTTGCCAGAAAATCCTTAAAACATGAGACATCAAAGCATGGAGGAATAAGGGAAGGCAGGAGAATTTGGTCCCAGCTGGAGGCAACCTCTCCGTTTCTCCCATTTGTGCAAGGCTGCACAGCAGCCCAGGCCCTGGATGAGCTCACTCCCTCATCACCATGCCTTTACAGTGGCATATGTTTTCTGAGGGAACCCTCAGCTGAGCTAGACAAGGTGTCTGGTAACCTGTGTGATGCAGCATGTCCAGACATCACATCTCCCTGGTGACAACTTGTCCATGCTCCTCAAGCAATGGACAAACAGCTGCTGACTGTCAGGGGAAGGGACTCTCCTCCCCAAAACATGCAATTTCTGCTCCTCTGCTCAGTCAGAACATGAGCACTCATGGGCATGTCCATCAAGTTGTTCCTTTCCCCAGAAGAAAATCTCTAAATCTCCTTCTGGAACATTCAGTGTGAGATGCACAGACCCCATAGGAAATCTGCCTGGGCACAGGGAGCCAGAGTATGCAGAGGACTCAACTATATTCCCTCCTAGAAAAGAGGATGATACCAGGGCTGAACTCTGCTAATCCATACAGCTGGAAAAGAGCCCTGGTAAAGTCCACACAATGGTTCAGGTGAGTTCAGAGCATGAAGGGAAATGCACCAAAGAGATCTCAGTTTCTTCAGAAAGCAGGGGAGGAAAATCCTGAGGTGCATCCTTGGGAGCAGCATTGAGGAATATGCAGGGAAGGGAGTCAAAATGGGAGTGTATCAGGGAATCTGCTCTCTGCAGGCTTCTCTCCAACTCCCCTTCCTGCACTACTGCCCTGACAGTCCCCAGCAACAGAAAGAAAGGCCAAAGCTGAACACAAATATTTCTGACAGGCTTGCCTGCCACAGGACAGCCCCTGAGAGCAGGTGTGTCTTGGGAAACACTCCCACAGGAAGCAGATCTTACCCAAAATAGCACTATTGAGAGCAGCACACACAGGTTCCCTCTGGATGGGGTCCAGCTGTTGGCCAACAGGGCAGTTCCAAGGGTCTGAGTAAGCTAACAAGCTAAAGGCATCCTGGGAGGGAACAGAAAGGCACAGCGAGATCAGAAGGGCTGCAAACACACAGAAAAACCACCAAATCCAGCTGGGGCACCTCCTGCTATCACCACAGTGAGAGGTGCCCACCTCCTGAAAAGAAATGGCCTTTTCCTCTTGGCAACAAGGGACCACAGTGGCCACCAAGAGAGGAGGTTAGAGAGGATGCCCCCTCCACCTGGCATGGGAGCCAGCATGGGAAGGCAGGTGGAGAGAAGAGCAAGCAGTTGCTCCAGAAAGCCAGGCAGGAGCTGTGTTTCTTCTTTTGTGCTGAAAATTGGCTGTAGATGATCTACACTCATGTTTTGATCTCTGATCCCCACGTAGGTCCCTTCCTGCTCAGCAGGTGCAGAAGTGGGGGGTACTCAAGGGAACCCACAACCCCAGAGCTGGCCCAGAGAGCTGCTGCAATGCAGCACAAGGTCCAGGCTTACCTGAAGCATCTTTTTGTGCATGGTGTTCTTCCCATACTCTCTGCAAAGCTGCTCGCTCAGGATCTGCAGCTCCCGCCCGAACTGGATCATTCTCTCTGTGGCAGCGTGGTTCCCTCCACAGAGCTGCCTCTGGGGGCAGCTGTCTTCTAAGGAGAAGCAGAGGGGAAGGAACAATCATCTTGCATTCCCCACCAATGCCCACTGTGTGTCAGGATACCCACAAACTCCATTCTGCAGCAGGCAGCTGCTTCCCACCCTAAGTTTATTCCAGTGGAAGCTTTCTGTGATCCCTGCCCTACAACAGCCAGTGCTGGGTTTGTCACAGTGCCTGGTAGATACAGGGAAGATTTGAGCTCTGTTTAATGCCTGAGAACTACGTAGAAATCAAGCTCATTGATAAAATCCTGGGAGCTTGCCTGTAATCAATCTGTTACCGTTTCATGTGTTTAACACAGGGTATATTACCCAGAAAGCCTGGTCTAACAAATCCTGGACTCAGAAAACTTTCAGTCAGAGGCCAACATCACCAGCTCCCCAGTATCAGTGGCCACAAGAGCCTTTAGAACTGGATGAACCAGTTTCAGAGGCAGTGTAGCTGCTTCATCTGCCCCCTCCTGGCTAAAGCACCCACAAACAAGAGAGTCACGGCTGCCAGCTGTGCTGAGGCCACCCCGCAGCTGGACATGCCCAGCCTGGCACAGGAACACCAGCTCAGCTGGCACAGCTCAGCTCAGCTGCCCACAGGCACTTCTGCCAGGACTGCTCTGAGCTCAATTCCATGACCAGCACGGAACAAACTTTGACTCCTATTGTTCTCCCTGCTCCCACCAGCACTGCTGGGAGTCTATGAAAAGCCAGACCTAGTTTTAGCTCCAGCACAGATTGATTTTCCCCATGAAGCAGCCCAAAGTACATGCTTTTTCCCCACAATCCAATCACAGTTTTAACTCCTGACACCAGCTCCTGTCTCCCTTTACCCCTCCTGCCCCTGAGGACCTACCCATGCTGGACTCATCTGTCTGCAGGATCTCCTCATGTTTGTAGGTGCCATTCATTATCCTGGTGGATGAATTCTCCAGGACTCCGTTGGGGTAATGCTCAGCCTCCATTTCCATCTCACTGTCACTGAGGTGAAAGGAGGGAAGAAATTAAAATTAAATTTTAATTTCTAAATTAAAAAGGGAAGAAATGAAGAGTTTATATGCCAAACAGTGCCCAGCAAAGGCCAGCACACGAGAAAAGGTCCAGTTGGATTGCAGGGAGCCACAAGGTCCAAGTCAGTGCAGCAAAAGTTGTTGCAGGCTTCTGAAGACAATTTATGAAACAGATTTCTGTTCCCTAAGTGCCTGACATAATTCCAGGTGCAGAACATTTTGCATTTTCCCTTCAGGAAGTGGTGATCCTTGGGATAGTAAACAGCACCAGGTAACAGATAACACACTCAGAGACTGCAGGAGGGAAATCTTGGCTGTGATACATCCCCAGTCCTTGCAAACAGTGCACCACTGAGCACTTAAATGCCCAAGACAGCAGGCTGACTGAGACTGCTGATTAACTACTGATTAACTGAAATTATGAGAAGATCTTACTGGAACTCAGGCTCTACATTAAAAAAAAAAAAGAATGACAAATCCAGCATCATTAAATGATTCTGGTAAATTGAGTCTGAACAAGTGTTTCTCACTCAGTTACATGCTAGGTGGCTCTCCAGAGGTCACAACTGAGTCTGCAAACTGCGCTGCAAGCCATGCTCAGCACAGCACTTGAAGAATGAGTGCCAGCTGTAATTAGCAAGAGATTCTTTTAATCACAATGACACCCTCTGCTCCACTGAGGCCTCACACAGCCCTGCAACAGCAGTGTGGAGAGTGAGCCCAAAGGAAGCTCAGTTTTCAGCAGAGCTCACTCTGCTTCACACACCAGAAAAGGCAGCAGTGACTGCACTGAATGCTGGGTCACCTGTGGCTTCTTGGAGAAGGGAGGCTCAGTCTGACCTCTGCCACAGCATGAAACAAATCACTGCTGGCTCACCTGGGAGGAACTGGGCAACAGGCAGCCCAAGGAAACGACACAAGAGGTCAATGCACCAAGCCACTGTGGCCTGAGCTGCTGCCTCACACAGGACAGGGCAGGAAAGCTGCTCAGCAGGAACAAGTGCCTGGCTGAGGCAGCAGAAACAGCACCAGGCTGACTGGGAAAGCTTCTGGGCAAACACTGGGATGCAAAGGCTTCAGTGTGATGGGACAGCCTGGTGCCTGAAACAAGAGCATCATAATATTCCTCATGAGATGAGCTTCCAAGTGTGAGCCAGAACAGGCTCACACTTGTGTGTGCTGGGTAGATATTGTAGATAACAATGTTGTTCAAAAGGGCAGGACAGATCCCTTCTGGTTCCTTAGAAAGCAGACTGAGACTTTCCTCACCATGCCACCCCCCCTCAGGTGTCTCCAGAGGAAAAACAATACCTGGTTTCTTGATTACTCGTACTACTGTGCTGCTGAGATTTGGTAGAATCTGTGGAATTGGACTCCGAGTAGTTCACAGATGAAGGGGAAGAGGAGGAGGAAGATGAAGATGATGAACTCAGTGCTGGGTATTTACTGTGACTCTGTTTGCTTTTTGTGGACATGACTCCATTGCTACAGGTTGGACTATCTGCTCCTGAAAGCCAAGAAGAAAGAAAAATGAGACCAGACTGACAGTGTCACCCTGTTGTGGCCCCAAAGGAAGAAAACAAAATAAGACTGCAGATCTTAAATTATGGTTTATCATTCTTAAATTCAATGGGGTTTAGAGAAGAAACATCCACCTCTGACATGTGTTCTCCTCATGTGGAGACACAGGACCCACTTACTGTCAGGGTCTCCAGCTGGTCAGAGTGACCCTGAGAAGAAGAAGGAGTCAGGGCTCTTCATTTCCCGGTCTCAAGGGAAATGTATCTTATCTATAAAATTCTTTCTCCTGCCCTGCCAAGGTCCATCCAGCAGGACAGACCAGGCACTCTGCCTGCCCCTGGGCAGTGTTATGTCTTTATACTAAAAACTATGTATACAAAATTTACAATTACTTCCCAATACCTATCGACTGTGTTAGACAGTGAGCTTCTACTCTAAACCAGTCTGTAAATGCCAACATCACAGCAGAAGATGGAGGCCAAGGAGAAGAAGAAGGAGAAAGGTTGGACATGCCCAGTTCCCTCCATCCTGCCTCCTGAACCCCCATACCAAAAATCCCAAAATCTACTTTTCCATCCTGTGATAACTTCACTATTATTCTACCTAAAGTGTTGCAGCTTGCTGTCACAGACATCTTTTATGAAAAATCCTTTCCTTAGGATTTTTTCCTCCTGAGAAGCTGAGAGGCCTCAGAAACAAAGTGTAAACAATGATTATCTGCTGCTGTGGAATGCAACTGGTGGATCTGTGTTGGTTGTTACTAATTAATGGCCAATCACAGCCCAGCTGGCTCAGACAGAGAGTCCGAGCCACAAGTCTTTGTTATCATTCTTTCCTATTCTATTCTTAGCTAGTTAATATATATCATAAAATAATAAATCAAGCCTTCTGAAACATGGAGTCAGATCCTCATCTCTTCCCTCATCCTAAGACCCCTGTGAACACTGTCACAGCTTGCTGATCTTCATACAAGGTTGGTAATTTGCTCCACGGGCCACAATCAAACCCACAGGTGTTTTGGGCTCTGTGCCAGGGATTCTGGCACGCCAGAAGGACAGCCAGAGGGATGCTCTGGATGCCCCCAGCTTACCAGTACTGTGAAGGTGTGAGTTGGTGGATCCATGCCTGGGGCTCAGGCTGGGGGAGCCGGGGTAGCTGTCCTGGGAGCGGGGGCTGCGGGCGCTGAAGCAGCGCACCTCGCTGTCCGTGCCGTTCACCATCTCCACGAACTGCCGGCACCTGAGCTCATGGGAGCAAGAGGGACAGAGTGACAGCCAGCATGCTCAGCACTCAGCCTGCCTCAGGGCCCCACTGGGCAACTCCTACAAACTTCCAAAAACATATTTCAGGCTCCTGGTGCCTTTGTAGTGTGAGTGCTCTGATGATGCTACAGAGGGAGGAGTTTGGAAAGCTCGCTTTGATGCTAATGGATGGTGAGATATTCCCAAAAAAGCAAGTTTAATTCCACTGTGCTAAGAAAAAGCTGTTCCTTGGCAGCTTTCACCTCCAGCTCTTCTGCAGGTACTTCAATCTCAGGTTTTCTGTGATTGAAATGGCTCCTGTGGTATTAAAAAAATCTCTTTCCCAGCCCCACAACCAAAGAAGAAGTCAAGATTCAATTGTGGAGTGTTTTTTCAGGGAGAAGGTACTAAATCTGTCAAATACCATAATTCCTTCACTACTCCATCAACCTAAAAATACTGGTGGCCAATGGAAAATAGAGAAGGAAGAGTAAAAAATGCAATATCCACAGTGACAATGAGGACAGCTCCTCATTTAGTTTTATTGGGAATTGTCCTCATATGTGTCAGAAGTCTGGGGAGAACCTCTCTGTACAGCTGGGAGAACTGGGACACTTCTTCCTTTAATCCCTACCCCAGACAGCCTTTTCCATACACCTGCCTTTCTAGGAACTTCCACAGAGACTGACACTGCTCCAGCACTGCAAGATCTTCACAAGGCCAGTAAAGAAACTCCTCTGAAGGAATTTCTGGCAGTCACAAGAACTAAAATTCACCCACCTATGCCTGACCTCATGAGACAAAGCTATACTGGGTCTGAGCAGCAACAAAAGGGCTACATCTGTGGTCATACAAGCACTTGCAAAGGACTCCCAAAGGGAGCTCAAACAGTGTGAATTCAGAGCAAGGTGTGCAATCAGACTGGATGTTTACCCATGTTCTTATTCCCTCCTTAATCTACACATTTTAGCATTAGGGAGCATAAAGCTTTTCATACTTACTTTAACATGAAGAGCAGGTTGGGGTTATGTTCTAGGAGGCCAGGATAGAGCTGCTGGGTGGCTTCTATAGCCTCTCCCACTCTGCCTGCTAATACTAGCTTCTGTATTCCTGAAAGCAAAAGGAGACCTGGTGACACACAGGATCAGCCCACAGGAACAGCCAAAAGAGCTGCCCCATCCATTCCATCCAGGTCCCCAAAGCCACCTTGCACAAGGGCTTGGGAGAACTCAGGACCATATTTGGTTTATTAGGGGAAGGAAAAAAATCCTTATTTGGATTAGGGGGAGGAAAACCCTGTGAAAATGTGGAAGGATCTTTTAGTAGCAAAAAGCCATAAAGAGTAGAAGGATCTGAAGGATGAAAAAGGTGGGTTGGGGTGCTCTTTAGTCATAGAGCTCTGCAGCAATGGAAACAAAAGCAGGACATGCCAATTGGATGGAAACAAGGAGCCTGATGGGGAAGTGACAATTTCAGAGGGCAAATTCCTAGTCACCCTCAAACTACATTTTCTGTCTGGTTCAAGCTTGGAAGCAAACATATGGCTCAGTATGAGATAAATGGAGTACTCTTACAGGGTCTGTGGTTTTAAATCACAGCAATGCTTCCACAACATTCTTACCACTAAGCAGAAGTAATTATATAAAAAACCCCATGTTTTGAATAGAGAGAAGTACCAGCTACTGACTGCACTAGAAACAGCTCAGTGACTTGTATACTTGTAGGAGATGCAAAGACACAAGGCAGAAGACATTTATCATGCTGGGTTGTTCATGTCCCATGTAAGTCCCTCCAGCAGGTCAGAAGAAACAAGTGCAAGACTCAACTCGAGACCCCTGAAAGCTCAGAGAAGCTGCTGATCTACAGGGACTCACAATTCCTTTTTCTATGCATGCTTAGAGATAAAAATTAAATGTACTTAAAACTAAAACTGCATTGTTTTTCCAGTACTCCTTATGAACAGCAGAGGGAAGATTTGGAATAGCCCATGAGGTGCTTTGCAAGCAGAGCCTCTGATAACAACAGGCTGTGGCTTTTGCAAAGTGTTGGAGCAGTTGGAAGCCCAGTCTGGCAAATCTTCATTAACAATGCCAGTAACAAACTGCAATGACTTGTCATGTCTCCCACTTCTCAGTGTCTATCTGGTTGTTATTATAGCTGAAATCTGGAACCAAAGCCGTGGCTCTCACACCAACACAAGGGCTCTCATTTCACTCTCTTGCACGTCCATTTTCTCATCTCGCTGCTTCTGACAGCTCTGCTTTGCCTTGTTTGGCAACTCTCACAGATGTCATTCCCTTTTCTATTTCCCCCTCTTTTTGTTTCCCCATCTGTGTTTTCCTCACACCTTTTATTCAAGCCCCAACTTGAGGGCCCTGTATTCCTTCCCTCCATCTGCCTTGTCACCTGTCCTCAGCCCAAGGAGCCTGAAGCACCCCGTGTGTGTGTCCCCCTCCAGTCAGGCTCTGCCAGCTAAACCACAGCACTGGGAGCACTGCTGGGGCCAGGGCTGCATAATGCATGACCTGGAAAGCACCAAGCCCATCAGCACTCACAGGCAGCAACTGCAAGTTATTTAAGAGCAGAGTCCCCAGATGACCCTGACTGCTGGCTAAGCACATCAATGTATGGAGAGCAAGGCACAAAGGGCACAATGCTCTGGTACGTGACAGTCACACGAGAGCAGCTCACAAAGGGAAGGGAAATGTACAGGCATGTGGCCTGTATTCAGCAGCCAGGAGAATGCAGAACACACACCAATGTTCTGCCACTCTGCAGGCTGAGCCTGTGAATAGAAAAGTTAAAAAAAAAAAATGTACAGCAGGAGAAAGCTGCAAGCCTTATTCTGCAGGACCAAAAGTGCTGACAGCCCCAGCAGCCGAGAGATGAGCCACTTGGGAGCAAACAGCAGCAACCAAAACAGACACAGAGCACAAATTCTTCACCCAGTGTGAGCTTAACACATTGGCTGTGAATTTGAAAACCCCTCAGCATGTAAAAGTTACCTGAAATCACAATGTGCAGAGGACTGAAGAGTCCTTAACTGGGAGCTCCAGTGAAACTAAAGGGATGTGTCTGAGTCCCTGTGCCCAGGCTGATGGACCTGCCCCTGCTGCCCCAGCCTGCAGTGAGGAGCTCACACCCAAAGGGATCTCTGGTGCACAATGATCTCAGCTCAGTAAAGGCCAAGCAGAGCAGACAGGGACAGGAAGAACAGGGCAGTTCTCCAGGCAAAGATGCAGAGGGTGGAGAGCAGGCAGTGGTGATGGGAAAAGTGCTCCCAGCAGAGACTCCCAAGCTCTGTTCCAGGCCAGCAGAGTGCTGTGCACAGCTCTGTACTCTCATGGAGTGACCTCCACAGCACTCACTCCTCTGCAGAGCCCCAAAGGGAACACACCTGAGGAGTGACACCCCACAGACTTACTTTGCCTATTCTTTATTGAGGTCTGTTCTTCCTGGATTGTGGTGTCTGTGACTCTGGCAAAGGCAGTTGCTGTTGAACAGTACCCATGATGGACCAAATATGAGGAAACCATACTAGAAAAAAAGAAAATACAAAGAGATGACAAGGTACAAGTGAAACAGAGTCATCACACTGGAGCAAAAAGAAATCAGCAAAAACACAACAGAAGTTGCAGTTTCATTGAGAAACTCTGCTTGCTTAGGACAAAACCAAGGTTCTACTTCTGGGTCTAAACTCTGTGTATTTACAAGACAGACACCTGGTCCTCTGCAAGCAGCAGGGGGGCTCTAAATTCACTTTACAGAGTAGGAAAAAATGAAGAATCTCAATGCATATACAGTATTTATTTATGACTGCTGTCCAAGGGTCACTTGTAAGGGCTCAATACTGTGTTACTGCCAGTGACATCCTATAGAGACAAAAATCTGAACCTCAGAGAGGTTCATGGCTTTCAAGTAGATCTTAAAAAGAAGAAAAGATTCTAGTCCTGAATTTCTTCCATCACTTATTTGCCAGCAATTATATCTTTAGTATTCAATCTTCTTATGAATTCTGCACATTCACAGATACTTTAATCTGGTGACTGTCAGCATTGATTTTAAAAACATTAACACTCTTCAAAGTTGTATTTTTAAAAAATCTTGGGGGAGGGAGGAGTATCACTGTCAGAAAACAAAGACAACAAAACCATCTTCCTGAACAGACCATTTCTAACACAGGACACAGTGACTCAATGTTAATGCTCACTGGATTTTAACAAAATCTAAAAAGCTAGCAACAGGATTTCAAAGCTTCTCAGAATGAATCTCAAAACAGGCTTCTCAAGATGAAGCTAGCATTGATCTGATCAAAGCACACACTCAACTTGGCTACTTTCAATACAAGAAATTAGTATTTTATGAGTCAGCAATCATTCTTAGGCATAACATTGCAGGCAGGTGTGTAATTTTTGGAAGTTGTTTTAAATACAAGTGCTTCTGCCCAAGAGCTCTGTAGGAGCTCAGAGTGGTGACCCTGACAACCCCCACCCCTGTGCCTATCAGAAGAAAAATTTCTGGAGAACACAAGGAACAATTACAGGGATAAATTGGTCCCACTGCAGCAGAATCAACAGCTCCTGTTAAGGGAGGTCCTGGCTCTCTAATTTGGTCCTATTTTGGAAGGCAAATAGCAGCATCAATAACACTCCTGACCTTTGACAACTCCTGCCAAGTGCCCCCATCAAATTCCACTCAATCCTTTCTGCAATGAGAAGTGCTTTCAGTATTCATAAATTTATAAAATGCCATAATTGTGCTTTCAGTTAGGTTTGAAAGCCTTTGGTTTAGGCTGTTTCTTGCTCTTTCATTTCTGAATTCAGCTGGCTTACACACAGACTTTTCTCCTATGTTAGCAGTGTTTATGGTGTCTTGCCCCTCCTGCAGTGCATCACCCCAAAATGTCCTTCCATTCCTACAAGCTTCCATGCAATCTTTGGCTGAAAACAAAAACATTAGAAACAGCAGCAATCTACACAGGAAAGACTTAAACAACAGAACAGAGGATAAAACAATTTGAGCAAAATGCACAGAGTGGCAATTTTTACCATAAGAGACCACAAATCAGCACTTAAGAAGTATTTAAAGCTTAACAAGAGGGAAGAACTGAGCAGCAAGGCAGTGACTTACTTCTGCAGCATGGCTTGCCACTCTCCCAGCCTGTCTCCTATGGGAAACCGCTTAATGGTGCTCTGGATCTTCGCCCTCCATTCCCTCATGTAGTCCTCAATGTCAAACACAAAGGGCTGCTGCCCAAAGTTGGCATCCACGATCTCCCCTGGAGTCTGGAGACCCACTGTAGGGTAGAGGTTTGACTGGGAAGGAAGAAAAACAAACCTGTATTAAACACAGCTTTCTCCTCCAGTTACATGGTTTGGTAAAACCAAAGAGCAGCTCTTTAAACTGAAATAAATATTAATGGAATTGGAAGGGGCAAAAGCCCTTTGGGTACTTCTCAAGGAATCCTGTGACTTATTGTGCATTTATGAAAAGTTATTGCATCAAACCAGAACAATGGGTTCAATCCCCCAGCAGCCTGGGATCGAGGGCATGACTGCTGTCTGTGGATGGCACTTCTGGATTAGTTTTCTACAGTTTCTACCAAGCTTCAAGAGCCAGCAGATATTCTTATTCTTATTCTTATTCTTATTCTTATTCTTATTCTTATTCTTATTCTTATTCTTATTCTTATTCTTATTCTTATTCTTATTCTTGAGAGGTGTGTAATCTTAATCAATGGATCTCTGTATTCCCTCCTGTTTCAACTCAACTCTTTTATTCCTTGGGAATTGTTATCTCAGTCTTGTACATCTCTGATAAGAAGGGAACAGACAGTGGTGGGGCTCTGAGGTTAGGTCTTTGATGATCCCAAGATCCCAAGACATCCACACAAGAAATTACACTACTGATAGATTAATTTCATTTTAAGAATAAGTCTACAGATCCAAATGGAAGCTTTGACCCATCAACAGGACATGAGGAAAATAAAAAGGTTACCACCATGAAAGTATCTCTAAAATTCAGCCACTAATTTGCTTTTACGGATGATTTAATTAAAAATAGGTGTTCAAAGTGTATCAGAAGGTCTCTGAATTAATACTATATTAAGAATAAGCTTGTGGAGACAAATGGAACCCCTAAGCCCACTTGAATGTTGGGAAAAGAGAAACAGCATCAGAAGAGGTACAGGGGTGTCTGGTTCTCATCACTGAGCACATTGTTCAAAAGCACTGTCAGGTTACTGCTGTGCAGCACAAATTACTGCACTGTGTGCAAAACAGACACAAACTGCACAAACTCAAACTTCCTGCTCACACCCTTGCACACTCGTGCACACCTGCTCACACTCTTGCACACCAAAATCCCATTTTTCCAAAGCATGTTCCATTCACCCTCAAGTTACTTCTGTGCAGCACCAATTACTGTTGTGTTTGCAAAGCAGACACAAACCTCAGGAATTCTCTGCTTCACAGCACGCGCTGAGACTCTGCAGCCTGGGGGAAGAAATCTCTCTCGTGCCACTCAGGAACTGCCTGGTGTTGGGTTTTTTCCACTTTGCTCTAAAACACTGGAGCCAGAAATGGACACTGGGCAAGGCACAGGGACACCTGTATGGAACTGAGGTCTGGAAGGTGCCTGGCTGCAGTGCCTTGCTCAGGGCTGAGCCCATATCAGATATTAGAACAGCAGAGGGGCAGACCTCCCTCCTTAAGTCCCATCAGAAACCTAGGATGACCCTCTCCTCCTCTACAGCAAGAGACATGAGCATTCCTACAATTATCTGGAAAACTTCTTCAACTGATTCTTCCCTGTTGCAGAGATGAGGATGATTTAGGGCTGGAATGGGTTCCCAGAGCGACTGCAGCATTCCTGTTCTCATTTTCAAAACTGAACTGGTTAAGAGCCTGACCAACCTCCTCTACCTTTGAAATTACCAAACCTCAAACAACAAGGGAAAGAAATGAATCTATAAATACAGACTGGAAATGAAAAACAGAGATCAGGATGACTGCATTACTGGTGATGCACCACACCTCCTTTCCTGTTCCCACACCAAGGAAGTCTCTGGGTCAGAGAGGTGCAAAGTAAATACAGCATGATAAAGGAAGAGCTACCAGAGGAAAATGCTGTAATTAAATTTAGTTCCTCCATTCCTTCAAAACTGGCTGACATGGAAATATCTCTAATGAGGAATCAGATATTTTCCACAGTCCATACTTCAGACTTCTTATTATCTTCTCGTATCTTCAACCCAAGGGCTTCCAAAGCGCCAGGAATCAGACACCCAACATACTTGGAAGTTGGAAGCAAACCCCCCCCAATTTTGGCTATGCTCATCTTTGAGCAGAAGCTGCCTATCCTCTACATCTCTCAAATCATCTCTAAGGTAAAATTCCATTTTTCCATGTGGGATGTGTTCTCTCTGCTTAGCAGCTGCTGGGAAGCTCATGTATCTCCAGCACCCTGCCAGATGCAGGCAGACACAATCCCAGAGCCCACTGACCCAGGAGATGCTTTTCCTGCCAAGTTCCTCAGGAACACCTTCCCCATGACATCTGGCCCACCCCCTGCCCTGATGTTGGTCACAACCCCCACTGCTCATCCTGACCTGGTTTTTAACCCCCTTGTCCCTCTGCACTGATACAATCCCACCCTGAGCTCTTCTGCTTTTTTTCATCTCCTATTATTCCTTCAAACCCCCAGGCAGGATAGACCTGATCCAGGCTTGCGTAAATAAGAGTTGGGCCTGAGCACTGACTTAAATTGGCAAAAAAAAAAAAAAAAAAAAAAAAAAAGAAAGAAACAAAAAGAAACTCCCTCTTTTTCCTCTGTGGGAATTCACTCTTATTTCAAGCAGTTATTTTGGTTTTAACTTCAGCCTGTGCTAAGCCAAAATGTGTTTTTTCCTATCACTGTATTTTTGTACAAATGGAAACACCCTTTAGAGGAAACTGAAACAAGCCAAAGCAAGTATGTTTCAACATCTGTGTCTCTGGTTTTCACATTAAAGTATCCATTTCAACTTCCTAATATTGTGAATTCTGCAAAATATTGCTTTCACTATTTGCCTCTGAAAGGGGAATGTTGGAACAAGCATTTCAAGAAAACTATTTCTAATCTGGCAGTGTTTTGAAGGGTCAGCTTAATTCCTTGTGTAACCTCACTGATGTGCCAATCCTAAAATTTAAGCTTAAAAATTGCAGAAGTAAGGGGGTTCACTGATGTGTGTTACCAGTCAGCTTCAGCACCCCTCAGGCTGTGATGCAAGGAAAAGCTCTCCCTAAAGTCCCCCTGCAGGGGTGAGTAATGAGGAACGGACCAGAGCCAAAAAATCTGTGTGGAGCTGCTCAAACCAGAGCACTTCAAGGGTCACCCAGGTAAGTTTGCTGTTCCCACTCCTGTTTGCAGTTAAATTTTCAAAACTGCAGCTTTAGCAGGTGAAGAACACAGACTCTATAATGGATACTTTCTTTTTATTAACCTTATAATCAGTGGATATTGTGTTTGAGCCTGGAACAGAGAACTATAAAAAATGAAACCTGCAAGTGATCAGCTTCATATTCTCTACTGCCTCACGAATTCTAAAATATCTGATAGACTTTAAACCAAAGTCTATCTTGGGTTTGGCATCCCCTTCTTTAGGAAATGTTGTAACCTGAACTGTTTGGAACAACCAATAATCCACGGGCCAAGGGAGCAAAAGGAGCACATGGAACACATTGGTACCTGCAAGGGTGAAGGAAGAATGCAGTAATCCAAGGGAAGGATATTGGAAAAGAGAATGCTGAAGTCAGCTGTAGGCACCCTTAGGAAGCTGCCAGCAGAGCAGCAGAGTGATTTAGCATATGCAGAGGGATGTCCTAGATCCATATGGAGGCAGAAGTCTCCCATCCTTGCTCACGTCCACAGTTAAGAGGTAAACAATCCCCATCAAGCTTCTTTCCTCCTCTTTTTGAAGAGGAATTATCTCATGAAGGATAATTCTCAGTAGTAGGAGGCCTACAGGGCATCAGCTATTCTCTTTCCTGGCCCAGAAAAGCAGTGTTATGGATTAGCTGCTGTTGTAAAAGCCAGAAGGGGATTTCCCCAGAAAACAGCTCAGCAACCTGGCTGGTGAAGGTTCAGAGACCATTTACACACCAGTTAACCATGAGGCATCTGCCAAAACCTACCCTGGCCAGATCTTCTCCCAGTTTCTCACTAAACATCTCTGCACAGCACACACAGACAAACAAGCCTGAGATCCTGTGAGGATGATCTGCCCAGACCAGCAAACAGCAGGACAGGGAGATGCCAGGGGCTCAGGAGAGTTCTGAGTTCAATCTCACTGGCACTGCAAGAGCTCAGTGCAGCAAACAACCTTCTGTCCTTCTGTCTGCTCTGCCTCCCCTGCTGCTCATCCCCTGTGCCCAGCAGAGACTCAGCACAGAGGTGGGCAGCTCACACATGAACATTAAATTCTCTGTCAGCTCACTGTGCACTCCAGGATCAACAGGATGCAAGTTCAGCTAAGCAGGACAGGGAATTTCAAGCTGCCAAATCTGTGCTGTGAAGCTGCACAGCAACACTTGGGCAGTAAATGAGCAGGGGTACATGTGCTGGACAGCCATTTCTGATGGACAGGAGCCTAAACTGCCATTGTCCAGCTCAACTTGGACAATGACATTGTCATTTGTCATTGACAACATGGACAATGTCTGCTCCTGCTGCAGAAGGAGAAGCAGTCTAACCAAATGAGAAGATAAAGTGGTGAAAAAGTTAGAAGGAATATGGTAAATCTGTGACTACTAATGCAATCTATATCCAGAGGGAAAACAGACAGCACCAAAAACTAAGGGGTACATCAGAGAAGCATCTTCTTGCTGTGGATGTAAGGTTATCACAATACCTCACTCCAAAAGGTTAATCTTCATGGAAAGGCAAACTATTCTTGTATTTTAATAAATTGTACTTGGACCAAGTGAATGATAACCCACATAAAGAGTTTCTGGTTTAGAACACACTGCAATGTTACCAAGTTCAAAGACTCCAGAACATAAAAAACCCCAAAACATCCTGTATTGACAGCTGATATGAAAAGGCCAATCAAATAACTGCAATTTAAGTGCAGGTTATATTTGGGATATGGCAGAAATCTGCAAAGCCCTAAATCCCATTGGGAAGGTGAACAGGGAGTACTAGACATTACTCCTCACAATACAAAAATTAGAGGAACAAGGTAAATTTTTTGCCAGGAAGTACAGAACAAAGCAAACCAACCTTCCTTACACACAACAGGGAAGTCAGCCAAGAAAATTTATCACTTTGGAGGCTTAAAAAAGTTATCAAAATGAAGAAATTTGTCAGAGGAAATTAATTTGGGGTATTTAAGTACAAAGACAGGAGTGCAACCTTAGGGACAGGAAGTCCTGTGTATGTGATGGATGCAGTGGATATGTTGGTGCATGCCTGACCTGGGTTTACCTTTTTTTCACTGAACACATTCTCCTTGTCCAGGAACACTTGGGTCTAGAAAAGAGGGAATATTTTCTTGTGCTTTTGTGAGACCTGACTAGACATGAGTGCAACTATGCACATGTTCTCCTCCTCAGAGTCAAAGCTGCATTTGGAAGACAATGACCTGTAATGAAGTTTGCATCCTTGCTTTAATTCCAGGAGAAGGAGCAATAAATTCTTAGAGGTGGTGAGGGATGAGAGGAGGCATGTGAGTAGCCCACAAACCCAGTCACAGGATTATGAAGTTTCAGAAAAAGGAGCATCCACATCATTCAGTAATGTGTGTTATCATGTTTTTTTTTTTAACAGGGCATCAAACAGAAAAAAAAAAATCACCCCCACACTCTTCCCCCTCCCTTCTGTTTGCATCCTTACTTAAAATACTGAAAATAGGTGTACTTACAGGGAGGTCTGTAAAGGCTATACCTGTGGGGGGAAAAAATATTAGAATTAAAAAGACAAAGGATTTTTTTCCCTGCTTGCCTACATCCTTAACATGCTACTAAACATTACTGCATTTCAAATCCCAGCTCTGACCCTGCATTTCACTGCTTCATGTATTTAGAAGTAACTTCCCTCCCCAGTCTCCTCCTCTGTAAGGTTTTGCATCTGGAGAAAGGTTCATGAAAAAGCCTAAATGTTTTCAACATCTCTCCCAAAAATTTGATTTTCTAAAAGCAGCTCCTCTTTCCTTTGCTTCTCCCTCTGTTACAAGGAAGGAGTTAGTTTTCAAGATTCACTTTGGTGTTAGAAAAAGAGTTTTAGTATAAAATTTCTTTGGTTTAGGCTGTAACTGATTCTTCCTATAAGCCAGAGAAAGAGGAAAGAATATTCAACGCTTGGCATTACAAGCTGCAGCCAGGAGCACCTGAGAAATTGTGCAAAGAACAGCCTCATCCTCAACTCAGCTGATACAGCTCCAAACAGAAAAGATGGGGAAAAAAGTGTATGGTTTCCTTTTTATTTACATCTGGCATATCTTTTATTTACATCTGGCAGATGTAAATAAATATAAATACAATACAATAAATAAAACATAATATCTTTTATTTACATCTGGCAGAAAAGAGGTATTTGAGGCAGACATTGCCTGTGATGTCTAACAGGGTTCTGGCTGGAGACAACACCCACCACAGCCAGGCTGCCCAGGCACAGCTCTGCATCTGATTTAGGTGCAGTTACTGCCCCAAAGGATGGGGCCTCTCCTCCCTCTCCTGCCACGGTGGGATCCAGCAGCAGCTCAGGGAGATGGATCAGCAGAGCCCCCCAGGCTTTGGGTCACCCTCACCAGCAGCACAGGGGACACTGCTGCCATCACCCACCAGGCTCAGCTAAATCCAGACTTCCAGCTGACATTCCAGGAGCCAAGGAAGCTGCAGCCCTTCCCCATGTGTGCTCCCCAGAATGCTTCCTTGTCCCCAGCCAGAGCAAGGCTGGTACCCACAGCAGGACACCCAGTTCTCACACACATCCCACCTCTCCTCCTTCCCTTCTGCCTGGCACTGGAAGGACTGCAGAAGCAGGAGAACACCACCCTCTGGTTTTAATTTTAGGACTACTTTAACCCAGAGCTGCAATGTAATGTTACCAGATCAGTCTGAAATGGTAATTTAAACCAGTTTTAGGAGTCAAGATAGGAAACAAGTTATTCAAAACAGCACAGACCTAAATCAAATGCTCGGAAAAAAATCCTGAATCTTTTACTAAATAAACAGCAAATAAAGATAAATTAACATCATGGCAGATAGTCAGTATGGTTTAATGAACATCCTGGCACTTTGGACCTTATTTACTGAGCACCTTTTCTACAATCCAACCAAAGATTGTGCACACAGGTGATGTTGAACACATGGCTGAGGAAAACATTCAGTGAGCATTTCTCTCACCTTGTCACTTTGCCCAGATACTGCTCCTCACTCAAACCTATTTTTCACTTTGCAATTATTTTGCTCAGCTGGATGAAAAGGTGGATGAAAGCTTGTTTTCCTACCCTTATGGCAGAGTGAGGCCAATCTCCTTGAGCCTGCTGTCCACTGGAGTCTTCTCTGCCCCCAGCACCTCTGAGAGCCAAAGGTGGCCAGGCCTGTGTATTTGTGTGGCTGGAAGCTGCTCCCAGCACCTGGACAAGCACTTGGCTTTTGAATGGACTACAAGCTGGGTGGAAACTGCTCAAAGTCCAAGAGTTGTCCCTCAGGGATCCATGGCAGGGCCAACACAGTTCCCTGTCTTCACCCATGACCTGGACAATGGGACTCAGTGCGCTCCCAGCAGGCTCACAGGTGTCACCAAACTGGAGGGCACAGTGCTGTAGCCGGAGAAATGACCCAGCACAAGGCTCCCAAAGCTCAACAAAAGCAACCTAAGAGCCCAGCCACCAGGCTGTGATACTGCCAGGAAACAAGACAGGATGAGGCTGACTGGAGAGAAAGATCTGCAGAAAAGATGCTGGGTCCTGCTGGGCAACAAGTAGAGCAGGAGCCAGCAGTGGGTCCTTGCAGCAAAGGACATCAACTACATCCTGGGTTTATTAGTGAGGGTGTAGGTTAAAGGATGGGATTTCTGCCTTCTTTTCCAACACTGGTGAATCTACACTGCAGTTATGATGTTCACCTTAGGGCTCCCCAACACAGGATACAGTGAGACTGGAGTGAGTCCAGCAGAGGCCAGCAAGACAAAGGGAATAGTCTCTGTTCAGTCTCAAAAGCATTAGGGCAGACACCTACTGCTGCCTACAACTCTCATACAGGAGGGTGTAAAAAGGCTTTTTCAGAGATGCATGCTGGCAGGAGACAGGAGGCAACATAGACAAGCTGCAACATGGGAAATTCTAATGAGAAAAATTCAGTATGGATTTTGGTCAAACACTGAATCAGGACCAAAAAACTCCCAGATGATCTCCATTTTGAAGACAGTAAAAACTTAATGAGTTTCTGAGTAACATGATCTAGTTTGGGCCTGCTTTCAGCAGGGTGTTGGATGCTTGACCTCCAGAGATCCCTCCCAGAGAAAATAATTCTATGATTCTATAAATAAACTCATTACATTGCTTTTACAATGAGACAAATGCATGTTTTCCACATTCTGTTATGTAACTCAGACTAATAAAATGCATTATGCAGACAGCACTTGGTCTGTTGCACAGACATGTCTGCTTAGAGTTTCTGCATCTGCACTGCTGCACACCTGCACCAGGAAAGCCAACAGCAGAAATGAAATAATCACAGCTTGAATGAGAAACTGTTTTCTTTCTCTGCAGCCCCTCCAAAGCCTGGATCCAGTTTAAAACCACAGCCTTCTAAAACACTTAAGGATTGGACAAACCAAGAGCTCAGGAAGCAAGAGCAAGTGTGTGAAGAGCAGGACATAAAGACATTAAATGAAGGTTCAGTGCTAGGGCACAGTGTGATTGACATTTTCACCTGCCAACCAAACAAAGGACTTCCACCTTCCATGACTGCACTTCCACATGATCCCATGCACAGAATGTCTTTGTGGAGCTTCCAGCCCATCTCTGCTCTCCACCAGCACCAATCACCCTTTCTGCCTCACAGCTGGCCACTTAGAGAATTCAATTTGCACAAGACAATGTACATTTGGTAATCAGCCACAGCACTGCCTGCACAGCAGGGAACTCCTCCAGCATCTGTTTAGGGAACTGAGATCCAGGGAATCCTTAAGCACTGCTGGTGGATTGCAATGAACACAACTCCTTCAGCAGTGTGGGCATCCTAAAGAGCAGACCAGGAAATGCCAGCCTAGGAAAATACTTGAATATTCTCCAACATGCTGCTGAGGAGAAGCACTGTCAAACCCACATAGCTCTACATGCCCTTGGAAACAGATCCTCCAATCAGGCCACTGGGTAAAAGTGCTCACACAGAGAACAAAGCTGTGGCCAAACCTGGTATTTTCTGTTCATTTTGATAGTGAATCAGGTGGTGAGGCCCTGGCACAGGTTGTCCAGAGAAGCTGTGGCTGCCCCATCCCTGCAAGTGCTCAAGGCCAAGGTGGATGGGGCCCTGTGCAATCTGGACTCATGGAAGGTGTCTCTGCCCACAGCAGAGGGGTTGGAATACATGATATTAAAGGTCCCTTCCAACCCAAACCACTCCAGGATTCTGTGGTTTTAAATCTGATTAATCTGAAGTCTTCTTTTGAACATCCCAATGCTCTTGCTGTCTGCAAACTTCATTTGAAGCCTTGGGGTCAAACCTATTAAATCTGGGACTGACACCTGCATGTCTCTCACAACAGGTTTCTGCATTACTCCCAATGTTCCCCCTAGTCTCTAAACTGGCTGCAGAGTGGATATTTTACTTTTTAGGTTAACTTGGTCTTTCCAAGAGCCTGCACTAGAACTCAAACTGCGGGAAGTTTTCTATGCCAAGACTTCAGAGGGTTGCATGCTCTTTTTATAGCCCTGCTGCTCCATTTACCTTGGTCTGCTGTCAAAGTCTGAGATTTGAGACACTCCTACATTAATCCTGAGCAAATTCATCCACTTAAACCCAGAGACCTGCAGCAGTCACATTTCCTCCTCATCTCCTGGTCCAAGACTTTCTGCTTAATGGCTGGTGCCCCAACATTTCTCCCTGTTTCTATCCAAATTCACTCTCATCACACTTCTAGCCACATCTCACTATGTTTTTTACTGCCAGGACTCTGCTCAGAACTTGTCAAAAGTGTTTCATCAGCAGCCAGAAGACATTCAAGACATTTTCCAGAACAGAGAATTAAGACTACATACGATGTCAAACAGTTTTCATGTGACGTCTCCAAATAAAGTTCAAGACTTAGCTCCAACCAGAACATCCAGAATTTGTGATGGCCAAGAAAACAGTTCTTATACAGTGCTCCTGATGGATCTGATTAAATGAAAAAGTATGGAGACAATGGAAGATAATAGTTAAGCAACAGAAGAAATTGCAAGGAAAACAAAAGGGGGGATGTCTAATTAATGGATGAAAAGGAGAGGACTTAAATGGTGAAGAGTGAATTAGAAAGACAAAGCTACAGTAATTCCATCAAAAGAAAGACAAAGTCAAACCCTGAAACCCTGCTTCTCAAGCTAACTGGCCTCACAAAGGAGCTGATTAGCCTCATGAATATTTTTGGCATCTGCAGTAGGATTACACAATTACCTCATCTCCTAGGAGGAGACACACATGGCTTCCACAGCTTCATGTCAGGGAACACCTAAAAAACTCAAATTCATCCCCTTCCTGGTAAACCCTGGGGCTACACAACACAGAAATGACATTCTCAGGTTAGCACTAAATATCATGGAAGTTCAAGACCTTCAAGGAGCTGCTTTTTTCAGGGAAGAAAGCATTCTGACTTCCAAACAAATCACTGCTCCTGCCTCCACTTGGCCTTGGTTCCTCTGCTGACCCCCTGCTCACACCTCTGCTCTGTGCCCATGAGGAGCTGTGAAACCCCTGGCCAAGGGCTCCTCTCCTCAGCACTGCACTGAGCATTTCTGGATGCTGTTTATTTATCAGTGACACAAACAGACACTGCTAGCCCTCACCAACAGACTGCTCAGATGAGGTTTTCATTCTGCTTTTTAGAAAAGGCAGTAAAATGTTCCTGCAGCTTTTGCGGGGTCACCCAGCAAGACCTGAGCTCTGCTGCTTCCCTTCTGCACTGTCTCCTCTAACCACACCATCTCTCCTCTCTCTCTCTATCTGTACTATGCCACTGCAGCTCAGAGAAAAGCTGCTACACACAGGAGCCAGCTGTGAATGCTAAGGAGAGGCTTCTCCCTGTCCTTTTCTCAGACAGCTCATGTCTTGCACAGAGCTCAGGAGGACACCCAGGGGACAGCAGTGCTTATAACTGATGCTGCTTTAAGCATGGTAACTTTCTTGTTACCTTTCCTGTTTCTTCCCACTGGCATTGTTCAGCACTGGGGTAGGCTGTTCCTCAAGGGGTCATTCAATGTCAGATTAGAAAAACACAAGCTTTCCATCCAAAAAGCCCCATCTTTGAAGGAAAAGGAACACTTCAGTTTCAGAAAGGAAGACTAGATAACTTCTCTGCTGCAAAGAACTCTGAATGTCCCAAACCAAACAAATCTCTGAGCAAAGACACGAGGCAAAGAATCAGAAGGTGGTAAGGACAAAAGGTAACACAGAAGTTACTGAACTTGGCTCTTTATTTGGCTTCATCTGCCCAGAGACCCAGGCACAGTCCTGGGTACAAAACAGAGGAGAAAGCAGCAACTTTTCAGCTGATACAGATTATACTGTGGAGACTCTGGTCATTAAAAAGAAATTAAATACCACATGAACAAACTTGTATTCATTAAATAGAGGATCTGGCCTCTTCCTGACTCTTACATTTTTGTTATGATGAAAAGTAACAGCACCATCAGGGTGAAAAACAGTGAGGCTGGAAAAGCACCCACTTAACAGAAAACATCCAGAGGAGCACAGCACAAACCACTACAGGGAAATACAGGCTAAAAATCAAGGACAGCAGCTAAAAGGAGATCTTTTGTGAAATCTTTTTAACTATTTCATTACCTCAGTTGCTCTTGTTCTATCTTGTCTCACTCCTAATCAAAAGCTCCTCCTGCTCTACACCACCAGCTCTTGCTTTCAAGCCTCTACTTGTCTCACCAGTACTGCACTGACATGGGCAGCCTGAACAAACCCAGCCTTTCCTCCCTGGACAGATGCTCCAAACCCTCCATCAGCCTGGCAGCCCTTTGCTGGACTCTCTCCAATAAGTCCCTCTCTCTCCAACATTGGGGAGCCCAGCACTGTTCCCAAGAGCTCACCAGAAATCCTGTACTCTCCAGGCACACACTGCACTCCAATCCCACTCCTTCCTTCAGCCCAGCCAGTAACTCAAAACATCTTTGCTCTGTTGAGTGTTTTGAGCAGGGTATTTTTGGTATATTTCTACCAATTTAATCTTGAATTCAACAAAGTAGAATTGACGCAGCAAGGAGAAGCAAAGGAAAGGAATGCTCATCCCTCCCTGCCAAATCAAATGAATCCCAGTACAAAAAGTGAGATGAACCTATAAAATTCACTGCACATCTTATGTACTAAAAAAAAAAAAAGACAAGAATTTATCTGGGGTGGAGAACATGTCATCCGAGATAATTGTATTTTAGGGGGAAATGGCCAAAAATTTCTATTTTAGACAAATAAGATATGACAGAAATATCTGAGGTATTAATTTGGGCAAAATTTTTAGTCCTTAACTTTAAGACAGTTACTGAAACAAGTGTGGAATGAACCACATTGTAGCTCAATGCTTAACTCAGACCACTTTTGTGCAGAATTAATGCCTGGCTTTGGGAATGCTCAGACCAATGTGTTGAGGCTTTTAGATGGACAAGTCCCTTCAAAAATGAAGACACCAGTACCATGCCTTTGTAGGTAGCTGAACAAAACACTAATTAAACTTCCCACTTCTTCCTTTCTTTCCCTCTTGCCCAGCCATCAGACATCTTATCCAACCTCCCACCTACTATGCAGTAGCAGAGGAAAGCAGAAGAAGCTGTGGATGAAATTCTAACATATCTAAAAAAACTGAGCAGCATGGAAACCATTTTACCTGCTGGAAGCATTTCTGTCTTGGAGCCAATTTACAACTGCTGACAGCTGCTGAGTGCTCTTTGCCATTTAAACCTTACTCACAGGTGTGGGACAAGAGTTACAATACAGCCAAGAATTAAACAGCAGCAAGAGCAGGGCTGGAGCATCCCTCTCCTGAGAACACTCTCACTCACCTAAACTGTGGCCATTTTTTGTGTAGAAGCAGGTGTTGTTGATGAGGTTGACACAGCAGCCAATGACATCTCCAGTGGTGAACGTGGGGCCGTAGGGCTGCCCTGTCCCCGAGGAACAGAAGGAGTGCCCATCATCTCCATGGTACCCATAAGAATGTTTATCCCATCCTGAAAAAGACAAAAGAACAGGACAGCAGTGAAGCCAGCTCAGCAGAACCACATGGAACTACTACAACCCTCAGGACACCATTTTCTGTGGGAGTTTTAAAATTTGATTGCCACTCCTGATTAATCCCAATATTAATTTTCACATACCTGTAACTAAAAAGAAATTAATCAGAACACACCATTTGCATTTCAACACATTTCTCTTTTATCTTGCCTGAGGTGAAACAAACTCCTTTTGTAAAACACTAGTGTTTCCCATAACCAAATTCTTCCCACAAAAGCATTTAACAAAATAATTCTCAGACAGTTGCAGCTTTGTCTGTAAGTGCTGTGACAGGTGTAAGAAATGGAGAGAGGCAATTTTTGCATCCTCCAATCTTTATTTGATAAGGATTTCTGTGTTTCCATTGGGATACATTATTTCCCATTCTGCAGACAGCTTAAAACACAGCCGTCAAATGTCAAAGGGGAGTTCAATGCAAAGTGGTCAGTTCTAATATTAATATCTTTTATTTCTTCTGCCAGTAACATTGTGCTAAGGGTTACAGTTGCACCCTGCCCACTTGTTCTTTTCTATATATCCCAGTAATTTCATTTAGATCATTCTTCTGAATGGCACAATCAAAGCCACATCTCACAGAGAGACAGAGTTCTTCCATAAAGTGACACAACATTAAAAACAGACACCTGTGTTTTATATATGGATATGGCTGGATCCTTAGGGAAGCAAAGAAGGTGCTTTGGCATCTGCTGACCTTACACACCCAAGAGTGGTGCAGATTCTGTTAAATGTGGAGCAATGGCTCTGGCAAAGGGACTGTGTAAGAAACACAGAGACTGTGCAGGAAATGCACATCCTGCAATGAGGCACAAAAAGACTGAGCACCCTGAGAACTACAGAGCAGAGCCCTGTGAAGGTGGGCTGGAGCACTTCTGTGAGCCAGGATTTTCCTCCAAAGCCACCAGTGCACTAGATGAGGGCACCAGAAATTCAGTCTTGTAAAATAGTGCTACAACACTGAGGCATCAGCACTCACATGCTCAGGGCTTCTCACAAAAGCACAAAACAGTCAGTGCATGTCTAAGGCCCTTCTTATTGTACCACACTAAATTAATGCCAGTGGGAAAGTCAGGGAATGAAGCAAAACTGAAACATACCACAGTCCAAGATTTTGGACCTCTGAGCAAACTTTGAGAGTGAAAGGCATGAAGGATTCCCAGCAAATTCTAGCCTAGGAATGGTGAGTAATTTCCTCTATTTAGTCCCACACATCCAACAGGAACAGACTGAGATGTCCCAAGAGCCAGCTCTGCCTTCCCTCGGATCAGCTCCAAACAAGCTGCTGACAGTAGCACCAGTCCTGTTTCAAATCTTCACGAGAGACAGGGACAGCAGCACAGGCAGCACCCTCAGCAAGCACAAAAACAATGCCAAACTGACTTGCCAAAACAAAGGAGGAAGTGATAGGGGCTCTAGAGTCTGTTGTCAAACTTGCACTGCTAAGACTCCATCCAGTAAAAATATCATTGAAATATTTTTGAATTTTTAAAACTGTGGCTCCTTTCCACTATCCCTTTTATTTGCTCTGTTGCCATCACTGATCTATTATTTTAGTCTCCCCAAAACCAGACCTGTTACCTGAGTGTCAATTCAGAACTTCTCTAATGGAGCTGTTGAGAAGTTATAATTCAGATAGTAACTTAAATAAATTTATCTCTTAAGGTACTAATAATACAATCTAAATACAAACTCCTAGATCTTCTGCATACAAAACATTCCTGGCATTACAAAGCACCTACCAAGAACTTGTCATCAGCTGCACCCAAGCAGTGAAGTGCTCACACATCATGTACTGGGTGAGGCTCCCATAAAAAATACAGCAGCGTGTCCCACCATGAGGATGAGCTCACTAAATGCTTGGGCCAATGCAGACATTACTGGTTCTGCAGTGTGAGAAATAAAGGTTTCTTTACCTACAGATCACAGCTGATCCTACTGAAAAAACCCTCCTCCTGTTCTTTTATGACTTGAGCTTCACAGTGTCAGTTCTTGCTGAAGCACCAATGGTGGTGGGGAACTCCAGTGAAAAGGGACTGAATAAAGACCTTAAAGACAATTACAAACGTGGTACAAACAGCAACAATGCCTGGAAAAAGCTTGTTTTGAATCTTATTCTTCCCACAAAAACACTAACATAATCAGTTAAAGAAATTTGCTCACCCAGCACTTTGCTGATGTTACACAGAGTTTACTTTTTCAACTCAAATGTTGTGTGGTGCTGAACCTGGACCTGGCACCACACCAGGGGCTTTAAATCTACACTGTCAGGCTTATCACATCACCATGGTCATCTTAAACAACAAACCAGAGTTGTTTGAGTGAACTTACTGTACTCACTGTAAACATAAGCTGAGTGGCATTAATCATATGTCAAACCTTAAGTTATTTATTAATAAAACCAGATCTCTATTCCTAAAATTCTGCCCAAAATAAACATGAGGGCAGTGGCATACGGGTAATTCCAGTACTGGCCAGTTTCAGCCAGCCTTCTGAAATTTCCTAATAATCTGAATTAAAAACAAGAATCAGCATTTCTAGTATTTCTAGGTCAAAGTTTTCAGGGCCTGTTGATTTAAATTGTGTATCCCTATTGAAAGCATTTGGCATTACCCTGGATTACCAGCAGAGTGGGGAGTAACTCATCACATGTATTTTAAAAACACAGACTCCAACTTTTCTCAAAACACTTCCTGAAAACTTGGGGTTTTCCTGCACCATTAACAATTTGCTATCGCCACCTAGGAATGGGTCCAGCATATTACAGCCTCCTCTGGGACTCCCACGACACCCCTGGAGCCTCCAGTGACTCAACAGCTCCTTCCTCTACAAAATCCAGCAGTGTTTTAATAAGGACTGAATCAGAACTTCTTGAAATCCCTCCCCACAGCTGCATCTGCCAATTCTCCTGACACTTTAACCTCTGTGCCACTTGTACTCAAGTACTGCAGAAGTCGCCGGAAGGCAGAGAGAAGGTGACACCCACATGCTCCTACAATGGCTTTCTGTGTGGGATAGGGATCAGCCTGGACAAGGATGCTCTTCAAGAAGTGAGACAGGAGAAGTACAGGATGTGCATGAATCACACCCTGACTGAACAGCATCACCCCTCTCCAACCACCTGTGAGCACAGACAGACTGAGCCAGATGGAGATTCTGTTCACTCAGTACTCCTGGAAGGATTTTGTTTCCATTAAATGGTTCAATCCTCTATTAAGAACATATAAACACTCACATCACTCACTGTGTCCTGCAAGAAGTTTGACAGAGTAACTGCAATCAGTGAAAATGTGCCTCCTACTAATTGGATATATCCTGTAGTTCTGGCACAGGAGAGGATGACAAACAATGGATTTGGTGTCTCCACAACATATATCAGTATGCAGACTCTGCAGAATCCCCCATAATGATCCCTTTTCCAGGCTGATGACTCCTAACTTTTTTAGCTATTTCCTGCTTTTCTGACCATCATCATCTGAACCCTCTCTGGATTTAGTGTTGCTTTGAGAATGGAGATGAAGGTGCCCCATGGAGAAGGGGAGCAGGCTGCAGTTATTCTCTGCACTGCTCCCAAACCCTCTACATGTTAATCCCAGCATTTTCCCTTCATTGTCCTTTTCACCACTGACCTGATGTTTCCATGAAGTCATTGTCATCATTCCAAAATGCATCACTGCTCCCTTTGCACACATTCTCATTTGCACCTCCCTGTTAGGGTGTGTCACCTCAGCTGGCTCCCACAGCTCCCCCAGCCCCTCTCACCATCTTCAACCTCACAATCCTCAGCAGCTCCAGCAGCCCATCCCAGGACAGACAGGGGCAGGCAGCTGCTCCTAAGAAAACCCTGGGAGAACCCAGGCACTGTCAGTTTGTGACTGGTAGCTCATTCCAACAAGGCTGTTTAAAACATCCCATTTTGGTCACTTGGTCATAGCCATGTCTAGAGCAATGGACACTCAGCACCCACATGCAGCTGTGGCCAATCTAAAACTTCTCAAGTGCAAGTGCAGATTCCTCTCAAAATTTCAGAACTCTGGACCAAATTGGAGAATGTGCTTTTTCTTACAAAACCCTGGTCATGGACTCCTGATGGACAATACAGACAGAAATCAAGTGACCTAGAGTGGCTGCAGGGTCCAGTTTACAGTTCTTTCCTTCTTTCCTTTCCCTTCCCCATCCTCTCTTCAAAAGTACAAAATCATTTAAAATAGGGGAGACAGGCAGAGAACAGAAAGGATTTGGTCACCTGGCCCATGTGGTCAAAGCAGAATCTCAAGGTCCTGACTCTAAGACTCTTCTCACTACAGCTCATTTTGAAGACAGCACTTTGAACATGCAAATAAAGAATCACGACCACTACAGGTAGGACTTCAGCAGCTACAAAAGCAAAAAGAGGTTAAATTTACATCCCTTTGAATTGAACACTTCAACACCCAAACCCAAAATATACCTATACATTTACTAACAAGATGCAGAATAGCTCAGATTGTGCAATCAAAGAACTGGAAGAAAGAAAAACAAAACCCATGAGTAGGGCTTGGGAGGACATTTTTGTATGTTCAACACCAAACTGAAGCTCTGCTTGGCCTGCTAACAAGAAAAAGTTGATATGCTGACCTTCTTGGCAGACTACCTTGATCCCAACACATAGGGGAAAAAATTGAACAGCAAGTTCCATTGCTGCTGCTTGATAAACAGGTCAGAATTATGCAATGCCAGACACGTGGCAGAAAGGACTTGAGTTACTTCAGGACACAGTTACAGGATAAACTGATAAACACTCACCCTTAAGCAAGCACTAGAGTTAGATGCAGCATGCTACTACTATCCCTTACTGTCCTACATCTGTCCCTGCTCAATCCCACCTTTCCCACTCAATGTCAGCCTTGCTTTGCTCTTGACTCTTTGGGCAGATCCTGAGATCAGACTCTGCCTCAGAAGGCAGCAAGTGGGAAGTGGCTCTGTTGAGCTGGGTGACCATTTACACCTCAGCATCACAGAAATAACCTGGTGATTCAGGTTATTCCTCTGCCTCAAGAGCCCCAGCAATGAACACAGAACTGCTGGTAGGCTCTGGGCAGAACTGGATCATGGCTGCATCACACACTCTGGTAAAGCAGGACCTGGACAACTTGCTCAGCCTTCAAAGTGTGGAGCATCAGCTGGAGGATGGATGGATGGATGGATGGATGGATGGATGGATGGATGGATGGATGGATGGATGGATGGATGGATGGATGGATGGATGGATGGATGGATGGATGGATGGATGGATGATGCCCTGATTCAAGTTACCAAGGACAGTATTTTCACCACGCCTTTCTGGCCTGATGCTTTGTTCACACAGGGTGGAGGAGAAAGCCAAGTGATGACAGCCCTGAGTGCATCAAGGTTCAAACATGTCAAACTTGCCACTGGGCACAAGGGAACAGGGAAGCCAACACCCAGGGGGATCTGTACTGAGATCCCCTCTGAGGACATGCCAAAGACTGACACACAAGGCCCAGTGATCATGGAAAATACACTTTTCCAGTGAGTTACAGCCAGACACGTCAGACTCTTCCTGCTCTGCACTTGCTGGGCTGAAGATGTTGGCAGAGAGATGAACTGTCACTGACACATGAACCATTCCCTGCCCATGAACATTCCAAAGGAGAAACACATTCTAGCATTCAAGCATTCAACATCATGGGTGCAGAAGCTGCTGCAAAGGGCAGGGCCTTGCTCACCACACATTCAGTGCTGACCTTCCTGCAGTCAGGGATACCTGGGGCATCTGAAGCTGGAAGGAATGGTGGAGATTGTTTGGGCATATGGAGGGCAGATGGAAGTTCCTCAGAAGGAATCTGAAGATTTGTAAATAGGGTTTGTGTCTGTTATATCATGAGTAATGGGAGAGTTTGAGACTTACTCTTCAGGATAGACCCCAGTGACCACTCTACAATCTTTCCAAAGTTTCTCTCTTTCATATTTTGGAATACTTTTAATTTTTCTCCCTTCTCTATTCTTGTCCAGTATTTTGCTTGTGGGCATTCCTCTTCCCACTCCCCTGGCCAGCAATCCTAGCTTCCCACAGCTGCCCATGCCAGGGCAAGCGGTGTGCAAACACTAGCTGCAAAGGGACAAGAACTTGTGTCAACACACTGAAATAAACCAAACAAAATTATTTTATAAGATTTATTGAATCCAAAGTCCAGCAGAAACATATGTATAAACTTTGCTTGTCCAGTGCTTGGGGAATGGGATGTGGAGGGTGGAGGCAGCAGCAGAGCCCAGAGCTGCTGCTGGACCACGTTGCAGTTGGAGGCAGGAGGTGCCTGCCCAGCTCCATGCATTGTGCTGAGCAGGCTGCTATTGCTCAGGCAGCTATGGGTCTTTGGCAGCAGCAGAGCACAAGGTCAGGGGAGGGGAAGGTACATTCAACAGAGGCTGAACAGATGGAATCTGGTGCACAGAGAAATTGGATGTTGGTTCTACACCATCCTGGGCTGAGCAGTCCCAGGCAGGGACAGGACAACCATAAACATGAGACAGGAGACAGAACCACAGGAGAAGCAGAACCACCCTCTGTTGATGACTCCATCTCCCAGTGGATTGGCTCTGCAAGTGGATGTGCCTCTGGTGTACATCAGTCCACATCAGTGAACACAGGCCTTTACCCCCAGCAAAAGGAAGGCTCAACAAGCTCTGGTGCTCCTACAGCCTCAGAAACCAAATGCCTGGCCTTGAGAAGTCTGTAAATGCCTAGCCATGAGAAATATGCTGCCTCAAGAAGTATTTGAGATGCTGGAGCATCTCAGCTGTCACTCAGTTTTACAGCATTTATGCCAAGCCCTATGAAGCTGCACACACATCACATGTTCTGGTGAGAGCAGGGTGGTTGCTTTGCTTTCCTTTATTCAATCATGCTTTAGAATCAAATCAACTATTAGTGCTGCAACACATCCTTCTGTCCCATACTGAGCCTACAAAAACAGCTGCTCAGTGGCCACAGCAACCTCTGTTACAGCACTGGGGATGTGGGCACAGGGGAGGCACAGCCTGGCACGGACAACTGTCTAGGTACAGTCACAACACCAACTGCAGGACAGGAATAGGAGCAGGGAACAGCATGCTCAACACATTACAGCATCTCCCTGGCACAGCTTCAAGGGCCTGGACATCTGCCCAGAACATGTCAAGAGTAAAGAAAAAAAAAAAGAAAAAAAAGACCCTAAAACCCACTTACCCAGGGATATGAAGAAGCCCTAGCTAGAAACATCCCCAACCAGCTTCTATTTCTTCTACAAGGTGGCAAAATGACTGAATGAAGACCAAACTTTGCATTAGAGAACCAATGCTTGTACAGAGAACAAAACCACTTTACCCCATGGAGCACAAACTTCCCTGAGCAGGGGCTGGGTGGGTTCAGGACCATAACCCTTGCAGTATCCCACTGAATCCTGCACAGGGCCATGGAGCAGCACAGCACCATACAGCCCAGGCAGGCACTGCTGCTCATGGCCTCCCCCTCACCCCAGGTCCCAGCAGAGCAAGCAGAGCCAGCCTGGCCCCTGCACACACAGCAGATGATGCTCATCACAGAGTGCAGGACTCTTGGCAGGCCTGGCTGCAGCTTTTGCTCAGAAGCTAGTCCATATTTTTTAATAAAGTACTTGCAACTGCAAAAGAGACAAAATTCAGTCCAAATCCTCACAGCAAGACTTGTGTGGCAAGAATCCAAAGGAGAGGAAAAAAAGAAAAAAAAGGAATCACAACATCTCTCTCATATTAACAGTGAGCAGGAGGAAAAGGACACAGTGACCCAAAAATCAGTATGACTCAAGAGTCTGAGAGATTGAGCAGAATGTGGGTGCTAACAAGCACTGCCTGATCCACCATGGAGACAACAAGCAGAACAGCACTGTAGAATTCAATTTTTCACAATATTGATCTGGCACGGTGATTTTTAGACCAGATCAGCAAGTCCTACCATTAACAACCACTCACTGCATGTTAACTAGCCTTCAAAAAAGCATCAAACCACAACTACACCATTATATAAAGTGGCACTACCCACTGACTCATAAAGAAAAAAACAAAATCAGAAAGCTCTGGACAACTGCAACACAGGCAATACCTTTTCAACAGGAAAGGTCTGTTCCACCAGCCCCAGAAATTTGTAAGGAGTCCATTTCACTATTACTTAGCATGCACCACACCACAGAATACAGTAATCAAGATAAAAATCATACTTCCTTGAATGAATAAAGATGGCAAGTCCTCCTAACTTACAATCTTGATGGCTCCAAGGTTCTGCCAGAGTCAGAACATGGTTTGGGTTTCCCTACACCAGAGAGGTCAAGATGTGCTTGGAGCCATTCACAGCCCTGTGAAGACCACAGCCACAGAACAGGCTCTTTCTGCAAACAAAGGAAAAGCTCTCCAGCATGATCAGGTCACCACTGCTCTATTGTATCCACCATATTCCCTGGCACAGCACAGAGGAGAGGGTGGGACACAGGGCAGGGTACACAATAATGCAGGACAGGGATGGGGAAAGAGTCAGATGAGGAGCATTTCCATTTATCTATTTAGTGGAAGGGGTAAGGAACAACAATCAAAAGCTTATTACATATACAGCTTCAAATCTCATCATACTAAATAATTCATTCACATGTTCATTTATGGGCCAACTTTTCAACCTTCAGCTGAAGGGCAAGAACATCTTTATAAAATATTAAGACACTTCCAGCAAAGTCTTGCAAGGTAATGGAAAAGAGTCATTCTACAGACACATCAAGGCAGGACATTTAGTGACTCAGCCAAAAGAAATGTTGGAGATCACTGCAGAATGCAGGGGGTTCATGTCCAGCTACTAGTAAAAACAATCCCTAAAATGGTATTTAATGAGCTAAGAAAATTACAAACAAAAATCCACTTATCTAAACACAAGACCTTATGGAGAGAGAAGTCTTCCAGAAGAAATACACCTCCTGATGTTAAGAGGTTGCAACAAAGACTTCTAGATTCTAAACTGAGGTTTCTTAAATACTTTCCATATTAATCAAGGTGAAGCAACAGGGTTTTCTGAAGAGAATGATATTTATCCATCAGCAGAAACAGCTGCTACCCAGCAATTTGAATTGTACTGAAACTGAGTTCTGTGTTGATGCCACCTTTTATCCAAAATAATAGGTACAGCCACATTAAAGAATTTGTTTTAATCTGAAAAACAAGCAGTTCAGTGATTACAACTTGTGTTGACAGCTAAACTGCTGTCTCTAAAGTGCCAATCAACTCTTAGCTGTCACTAAAATACCTGGATTTTCCATAATCTGTGCTACAGCTGGAGATGCAACCTGTGGCACAGGTGAAGGCCAAACCCCAAACCCCACTGTGCAATGCCATCTCTGCCCTGCTTTGGATGCTTTCCCCATGGTACACAACCAGCACAGCCAGCTGGAGGACAGAGAACCCTTGCAAAGGCTCCAGCACAGCCATACCACACATCTCTGGGAACGTGGTGCAGGAGGACAGAGCACAGAACCTCTGAAGAGGCCAGCCCAGCTCTGAAAGAGACACAGCACAGAAATCAGGGCATGGTAAAGTGCAGGCCAGCACTAAGAATCACATACCCACACTGATGCCTGATCTCTTAATGGCCAGTGGAAACATTTTCTTTGGTTATTTTCCAAGGCCAGGATTACTGCCTTGAAATACTGATGGATGGTTTTGTTCAACTTTAATGGCAAAGCACTTTCCAAACTACTTCTGGGTGAGGCACAGCTCTGAGAGCTCAGCTGGAGCCTCAGTCTGCTCCTCCAGTCAAACCTGAAGGCTGGGTGCCCAAAGCCAGTCTAACTGAAGAGACCAAAGGAAAAAAAAAAGAGAGGAAAGAAACCCAACACTTCACTATAAACCCAACCAAATGGGCAGCAGTTTTTCTGGCTGCAGGCAGGACAATCATTACAATCAATATGAGCAAACACATCACCTGAAGTCAGTCAGAAAGGGGAAAAGGCAGGAACTTTTACTGTATACAGTCCTAGCTTTCATATACATATCCATAAATAAAACATGGCATTAAATTTAACCTTAATTCAGAAGGTAATTCATCCCAATTCTGTGGTTCAGGAGCTGGTTTAGCTACTCTCCAGCTCTGAACACAGCTGACAGCACCAGGTCTGACCTCATCTGGGGACCTGATCCCTGTGGTGTCACCCTCAGCACGTGGAGATGCCACATCTGTCCCACCCCCTGCCACAGCAGCTCAGCCCTATCAGCCCTGAGCACCAGGCTCATCTCCAAAACACACCCACCCCACCAAGCTGGGACCATGATAAGCTCTGCAGGGCAACACCCCAAACACAGCAGCTGTGAGGAGGCAGCTTTGGTCAGACAGCCCTTTAATGAGCCCTGAAAAACTGAAGAATGGGAAAGAAAGAACCTCCAGTTCTTCTAAGGGACAAAGGTGGGATGTGAGTGAATGCACAGGGCACACAACAAATCTGTTTCAATATTTAAGCTGGAATTTTCATACAAGTTCAGGTGAATTCAGCTCATAAACTGAAAAAATGATTGAAAAAAGAGAAAGCTCACATGGGATGAGAAGACAACTGAGGAGTTCAGGTGAACTCAGCACATAAACTCAAAAGATTATTGAAAACAGAGAAAGCTGCCATGGCATGAGAAGACAACCCAGCAGTTCAGTGGAACTGAGCTGAAGTTGATGGGCAGAGGACAAATCAACCATGAACGACAAAGATCCCCAAAGACACAAAGAATTCATTTTTTAAAAATAAAGATCATATAATTTTAAGAATTCTAAAATTTCAAATTTTAAAAATTTTAGTGGTTTTAAATTTTGATTTTCAAAGGTGTTCAGCTGATCTGCAGAGAGTAGAAGCAGGAAGAGGAAAGATGAGAGTGAGTTAAGCAATCCCAGAGGAACTCAGATTCTTCAACATATGACACAGCAGGGCAGCCATTAAAATACACATAGAATACATGTACACACAGAATTTTGAGTGAAGATGAAGAAAGAAAATTTAATGAGTTGTGTATACCCAGGATAAACAAAAATTAAGTGCTCCTCAGATTACTTTGCTATGATGGCATTTTACATACACTGAACACAAGATTGATTCCATATGGGGAAAAAAAATCTTAACACTAAAAATATGTGAAAGCTTAAGTTCAAAGGAAATCCTTTTGTTTTATTACAAGAAGCCCAAATTTCTTATTAATTTCTTTAGCATGACCTTAATTTTGACTTAAATTTAAAAAAATAAATAAAAGCTATTTTGAAAATAGCAGATGGTGCAGTACAGTAAAAGCAGATTCAGGGAAGAAACAACCAGCTTAAACCAGTCTCAGGACACTTCCTCCCATATGAGATTTTTTAATTTTTATTTTCAAATGGGGCTGTGTAGGCTTTATTGCTTAGCTTTGTGTTTTGGACTGAACTCTTATTAGTGGCTGGAGTGCATTAATTGTGATTCTGGAGTGCATCTTGCAGTTTAGTTTAGAAGAAACAGGGGTAGCACAACCAAAGATGTAAATAAAACTACAGGCAGTGGTGACAGCCAGGAGATTCACTTACATAAATAAATCCCTTCTCCAAAAATAAGGGACTCATGTAGGTAAATCAAAAAGGCTCTGACTTTCAAAGGCCAGCAATCTCCAATCTGCTGTAACATGTATCTTTTCTTGGCAGTGTATGTTTTTATCCACCACGGCTCTATGCACCACAATCATCTTCGCCCACCCACATGAGCTCTTGTGTGCTGAGGAATTTTTTTAAAAATCCATTCTGCACAAATGGATTCAATAATTCCAGAGCTGACCCATCACACTGACCCACTTTGCTCTCTTTTCTTCCACTGTGCAGTGCTGAAATTTGCCATTTCTAAACACACTGGTGACCTCTTAGGAGGCACAGATTATGCGTTCAGGTAAAAAGCAGTTAAGTCAGCAAAAGGCTACCCAAGTGAAGTTTCAGGAGTTCTCAGCCTAAATAAAAAATCAGGGAGACAAGCCAGCCAAGTTAGCTTCAGCCCACTATGCCTGGAAAGACTGAAAAAAATTAGGAAAACTGTTAATTGGGGGGAAAATTAATTGAGGTTTTTAACACATATCTCTATCAAAAACAACCTCTGACCACTGTTAACCACGTGATTCAGGAGAATAAAGTTTCCCAAAGGAGCTGTTTCACCCTGCATTACCTCTGATGAACCAGGCGAGTGCACAGAGCCAAATTAATAACAAGCCCAGAATGAAGCAGGGCCCCCCACCCATTCTTATTAACCCAATTAGGTGACCCATTCCACATGCAGCCCCACAAACTGGTTTGATAGGATAAATTAGAGGGTACCAGTGGCACAAACAATTTTGTGGACAGGAACTGGCACAGCCAGCTGGATGTGGAACCAGCACCTGTCCAAGGCTTTGCTGTGACACCCTCTGGAAATCCCACAGGCCTTTTTGGACAACTGTTCTTAAGGACAGCTCTGAAAGAGCTCTGCAGCAGGACAAACACCATAAGGTACCAAAAGCCAGAGCTTCATCAGCTGCATAAATAAATAAACTTAACAGAAATTACTTCTAAGGACAGAAAATCAAGCAGTGTGTCCAAGCTGCAGATACAGCCAAGAGAGCAGACTGATTCACTGTTTGTGTGCCACATACTGCTCATGTATTTACCCCCATACTTCAGGGCTTTTGCTGATTGCTCTAGAAAACAAAAGCCTTTTTTCCCCAGGTAACCATGTAGCTTCTTCCCCTCCTGTTTCTGCTGAAGCCATAAGAATTGTGAAAGCTTGGCAAGGATTTTCCTTTGCCCTTGTTTGCAAGACGGGATAAGAGCCATTTCCTGAACTTGCTCTGAATTTTAATGTTCTCTTTTACTATAAAAAGTAAGATACTGGTGCTTGTGATACATCCAGTGATTAAATTTCAGAAAACATCTACAAAAGTTGTCATAAATCAAGAAAACCTAACAAACAGGGAAGGGTATAGAGCCAGGAGTGTATGATTTGGAGAGAGGACCACAAAGCACTGATAGAGGTTTTCATGTATAGAGCTACAAAGAGGAAAGAAATTAATTATTTTCCACCTCCACGTGATCCAAGAATAGACTCAGACTACATGGGATATTCAGCTTTGTCATCAGGAAAAGTTTCCAACACAAGGACAGTGTTGGAAGAAGTTGCCAGAAAAATAATGAAAGACTGGTTTAGACACACACCTGTCAGGCAGGACTAATGCTAATTGAACTCACTTCAGATCAGATGATTTGGTGAGGTCTCAGCTTCTATAATTACTGCATTTAGCACTGGCACCGAGTCCTTTAGCACAGGTCCTTTGTTTGTCAGTCAGAGAAAGGGACAAGCCAAAGCACAAACTGAAAACTTCCTTAAAGACATTTGAAGTAGAAAGATACCATAGCATTCACAGAAAACAAAAGAAACGAAACAAAACAAAATCACCAAACAAACAAACAAACCTCAAGAACAAAAAACCCCACACCAACACCAGACCAAAACTGGCTAGAAGGAAAATCTGGAAGATTTTAGCAGAACTTCCCACTTGTAGCAGGATTAACTTAAGAGTTACATGAGGCTGCCAGATCCTTGTGGAATTGAGGCTTGAAAATCTAAATACAGAACCTCTGCAGAAACCCATCCCCAACTCTGATGGGAAAAATATCCTCCCATGAGAATTTTACTTGTGCAGGACCAGGAGTTGGACCCAGTGATCCTTGTGAATCCCTTCTAGTGTGGGACATCCTATTATTTTATGATACAACACCTACCCAGCCTCCCCTCTCTGGCTGCTCCCAGAGGGGAGCACACCAAAATGAAAACTCCTGGAAACATCCCTAAGGAAGAAAAAAGGAACTTTTTCCTCTCAAGGAAAGGAACAGAAGGAGAGAGTCCTCAACAGTCTTGCTCCCCCTGCTTGCATCTCCTCTGACAGCTTGTAAGATAAGCTGAGAAGAAATAAAGTCCTACCTACAAATGTCAACAGAAACCTATCAGCAAGAAAATTCAAAAGAAAGGATCTCCAAACAAAGCTAAAATGGAAAGTCCAGTCCACACACTGGTTTATGGAGGATGAAGGACGGCTTTCACAGAGAGGGGGAATTCTTAATTCCCAGGGCTCATTTCTATTTTATGTCCAGATAAATGGGTTGCTCTCAAGGACCTTTGGCTGAACAACAGACTCAGGACACCTGGACAAAAGGTTTCTGGTTTTGGTGACCTGGCTCACAGCACTACAGACCCAGAAGCCAAACCCTAATAGGGAGAAGGTTTCTGTACACCAAATTCTCCTGATTTATCTGGCTGCACACTAATTCAAGTCTATAAAATATTATTATTGAGTTTGAAACCTTGTTCTTTTAACAAAGAGTTTGGAGCAGACAGATAGTGAATAAACTAAGCAGCATCTTTTTGTTTAAAAAGCAAGCTGAAAAAATTACCAACGTTTCAGAAAACCAAAGAATGGTGAGTGAAAGCTGGCACTCCCTGCAGCACGCACAATGCTGCACAGCAGGGCAGGTCATTCATTAACCAGAGGGTGTTTAAAGTCTCTCAAAGTGATTGGTCAGCTCCTATCTGCGCTGTTTGAGAAACTGAAGCAGGGTATGCCTAAGGGTGTGGTTTCACATCATCTTAGGCTGAATCAAGAACTTGCTGCTACCTTAGAGATTCATCCCCCCTTCCCTCTCTGCCTGGCTCTATGTCCCAAAGAGCTCAAACAAATGAAATGTTATTTCTCAACAGCATAAAAACTTGAACTAATGCAGAACATCACATGCAGGGGAGACTCATTCCCAGTGTGCAATCTCACCCATGTTAAGGACAGGACACTTATCATCCTCTCATTTTATGGAGGTTTGGTGAAACCTGCAGCAAACCACCAACACATTTTCAGCAGGGCTCAGGAAAACTTACTGCACTGAGGCCTAAATAATAATAATAATAACAAAATTTAAAAGGACACTGATCTGTTACATGCAGGATGCACAAGTAAGAGCATGTCTCCATGGTTCCTGAAGGAACCAGCCCACCAGGTTCCTGCCTGGCCTGGAAGCTGGCCCGGCCAAGGTGACAAGTGCCAGAGCCAAAGGCTTGCACCAGGGCAGAAGAGTGGCTGTGCAGATGGGGTGGAGAGGAGGGAAGGGTCAGGTTTCTCTCCTTTGATGACATGGAGTTAGATCAGTTCAGCTGCAACATGTAATTTCATCCTCAAATACCAAAATGCTGAGCACACATGAAAAAAACTGAATGTGGGGAAAGAAGTGAGCAGACATTTCACTAAAAGCCACTGCTCTAAAGCAGAATGCTTGTTAGTAAATGTTCTAAATACCTTTAATTTTTTTTTTAAATCAAGATATGTCAGGGTCACAAAAGTTGGTAGCTAATAATAATCCCACAATTATTTCAGACCTGCTGACTGAATTTCAAAGCACAGCACAAAGAAACCCTGAGTAGAACATGGACAGGGAACTCTCCAATTAAAAGCAATCTCTATTCTCAATGCAGACAGGGGTAGTTAAGGGAACTCAGCTCATGTGGCTCCAATCACATTTGTAATCTCCAGACAAAGCTCAGCACTACCCCCCCAGCACCCAGCTGGGTTTAAGCCAAAATAAATCTGGCAATAAAACACAAATGCCCTGACTTGGAACTGGATATGGCCAAAGTGTTTGTCCTCGTGGAGGCAACAGGAGTTTGAGACAGAACCCAGCAGCAAGATTGTGCTTTGAATTAGGACTCCCAGGGTGCCACCAAGGATCCCCAGTGAAACTGGGAACAAGACAGGGACCAACTTTGGCTCCTGTACCAGGCTCTGGGCTCCCAAGCACCACTTGTAGTGGTTACACACTTCCCTGGCAGCACACTGAGTGAAAATCGATCTGTTAAAGCAGAAGTGACTTAGAAAGGGTCTAAGGAGAGAAACCTGGCAGGGTTTCAGGTCACAAAAAGTTAAAATTACACTCTGACACAAAGCCAAGTCAAGACTCCGAAGTCTGTCACTTCTTTGTGAGCTCTCACTTACTCTGTGCTGTGAAGGACCTGACAACAGTTAAGCCTGGAAATGTTTCTCACTACAGTTACTTGAACAATATACTAAAAAAAAAATATATACATTTTAAAAAATCACACTCACTGTCCAACAGCCAGGAAGATAATTACTGAGCTGCAATACAGAGCTATGCAGTTAAACTTATACAGATGGGAGAGAGACCTAACTATGACCACAGAATGACTCTTGGCAGCATAATCTGCATGTGATCAAACAAACAACAGGTTCAGAGGATCAAATTAGTGCTTATTTAGCAGTGAATTGTACAATCTCAAGTCTCAAGTTCACTTTATGCTTTATTTCACTGAGAGAAAAGAGTTCCACGTTCATCACATGCACTGTAGAAATGACAGTGGTGTACAGGCACTTTGACTCAAACTGGCCACAAATGCTGCCCATATAACTCCTGGGCTTTAAAGCCATTTATCAGAAGTGGTTTGGGTAATTTTTAGTCACCAAAGGGTGAAGGAAAAAAAAAAAAAAAGAGAAGAAATTACACTGGCTGTTGAATTTCAGGACAGCACACCTGAGACATTCAGCACACACCATCTTGGTTAGCACTGAACCCTGGATGTACCCGTGCTATAACCCCAGGGGAATCCTAAATAAAGCACAATCCAACCAACCATCTGCAAGGCCAAGCCTACAAAACATTCCCCCATCTTTCCATCACACAAACCACAGAGCCATGAACAGAACAGGCTCCATTAACCACCAAACCACCCCTTGTCCAAGAACTTCAACCCTGGAAGGAGATGATGGGACTCAATTCCTGCTTTGCCTTGGACATGGCACAGAACCCACCTGGATCAGGAGTGGGGGCAAAGAAAGGGCGGAGAGAGAAGGACTGACTGGTGCAGCTGTCATAACAATTACTAACAAATATAAATTGAAGATCCAAATTCTTTGAAGCACAGGTGTCACTCAAAGCATTCTCCCCAAGACAGATCTTTCTTTTGTTAGGACATTCACAAAACATTCTCCTTTCCAGACACCAAGATCCATAAATGCTGAGCACAGATTTCACCTTTAAAACATCCTCACCAGAAGTAACACCCAAGGCCAAAAAAGTCCCCACCACTGACCAGCTGTCATTCACTTTGGCATCTGAAGAACAGTTACTTTCTACCAAATACAAACTTCCAATTTCAAGCCCAGTTGTAAGGATTTCTGGCACAGAAGTCACTACATCAATATATACCTAGAAATTGTTATTTTGCTCAATAAATTGGATATTGTCAAAGAAGGATTACCAATTATTTATTTCTAAAAAGAAGCCACTTGACCAACTTAGCAGCAAACCAAAAAACACACATTTCAAACAAAAGAAGCAACAATCTTAACTGGAAATATCACTCTATCACATTTTTGTAGTCTTTCAGTGGGAAGAAGGAAAGAATAGAGACAAGACAACAGCCCAATTACCCTGTCATTTTCAGATTCTTTCATGTAAATTTGTCAAGTGGAGTATACAGATTAAATGCAAAATTATTTTCTTACTTACTTTTCAGACACAAAGAATAGTTTGCCTGTCTGAAAGCTCATCATCTTGCCCATTACCTATTAGTTTAGCTTTAATCTCTATTATCTGCTGAAACCATCATGGCTGCATTGACAACACCAGTAACTCAATTTAAGATAACACTCAATATTGAAGCTTCCAGATATAAGACAATTATAGTAATGCAATTTTATTAATAGAAACACACATTCACTAATACATATATATAAAGAAAAATCTTTATTTCAAATGAACATTTAACACAGATTGTAAAACAAACCTTAACAGTGACTTACCAGGAAGCCTGTTCATGTTGACTCCTTGAGCAGAAAGTCCTATTCCCATGTACCTTCAAAAAAACCAAACAGAATATCAGTCAAGCAAAAGAATGGTCACAGCACAAGATTCCCTGCAGCAGAAATACAGCACTAAAATAAACCCAATCCACACAAAAAATTACTGAAGAATGACAAAATTACTAAAGATTTTCAATTACTTATGTATTTTATTGAATCCAAGATAAAACATCAGTCTCCTCTAGTAACTGACAGCTTTCCAATGTACAACTACAGCTACTTAATTGGTAGGAAAAGCACTGAAAAAAAATCAGTAGTTTAATTTCCAATTTTGTAGTTGTGAGGTATTTTTACTCATATATCAAAAAAACTATTTATATAGGTGATTAACAAGACAGTAAAAATCATCTAAGTGCAGATATAGTACATGAGGACAGATGTCTGTCCAGCCTGATGTACTCTCTCCAAAAATAGCTGACAGTGGATGCAGAGGACAGAGCACTCAGTTGTACTTTCCAAGAACACTTTTTCATTGTTCAGCATATATTTTACACAATCTCACTTTCTGAACCTTTGTAGGCTCTTTGTAAAGGCAATACCCACAGCCCCCCCATTCAATTCCTGCCCAAGCTATTTTTTATTTTAAAATTGGAAGAGAGAGGAAAAGGATTTCCCTGACTACTTTCTCAAGGATTTTGAAGTCCTGATTCACACCCCTCCCCAAAGGTCTCTTCTCAAGGCTGGTTAATCAGAGTCTGCTCAGCTGCTCTCACGGAAGCTCATCTCCACCTCAGCTCCTGCTACACTTCCAGTTCTGTGACTTCTTTGAGAAGCAGGGAATAACCAGAGCCACCAACATCACACAGCACAAGCCCAAGGTGATTATTACAGATAACAGCATAACAATGTTCTCTGCTTTGGTTTCTATTCCTCCCCTTCCTGATCTCTATTATTTCATTTATGTTCTGACTGCAGATGAGAACTGAACTCACTTTTCCATCAAGTGGGACACAGCTTGACCCTGCACTCTAAGTGGCAGCTCAGAGGCCAATTTGTATAAAGTCTGGATTGTTTATTCCACCCTCATAAAAACCATTATGCACCTATCCAGCAGGACAGTAAGGCAAATCCAACCTTCACAAAATCTGCTCTTCCTTACTGCAATGCTTATGCACATTCCCATTTTGTGTCTTCTGTTTCTGTTAATTTGCATGGTCTGTAATTTTTTTGTTGTTGTCAAACAACATGGTTGCTGTATTAATTCTTTTACTTCAGAATGATAACCCTTTAAAAGCAGAAGAGTGGCATTTGTGAGCCTCCAAACATTCCTGTTTCAGAGCTCTTCATAAGAAGCTCTCCTGAGACTCCAGCTTGCTTCCCATCCCTGATGTGCTGGGAAGAAAAAATATTTCTTTAAAATTTCAGACCTTTAGTCACATGTCCCTCAACTAATTTTGTCAACCTTATTGGTTTTTTTAAGCTTAAAAGTTTGTTCTTTCAAATTTTCTCATTGAATAAAATTTAAACTTGGGGTGTGTACCCCAATTGCCTCTCAACCCTATGTACTTTTGTCAGTTGTTTAGATCAGCTGTCTGATCCTCCAATAAAATGTCTTCTTAAACAGTCTCTCTGCCATCTCAAAGAATTTACCCTTCTGATTTTATTAGCTATTCTTAAACAAGCTTCTTTAATTTGTAAGGTTTGTTTTCTGGCTTTTTTGCTGTTGGGTGGTGGTGTTTTGGATGAATACTGAAGTGGCAGGGCTTTTATGGCAGTTCTCAAAGGATACCAAAGATGAGTGATTATGGTCAGTGCTGCAGAACAACTTCTGAACACACCTTTGCTGTAAACATTTTCTGCACTGCTCAGAGCACGAGTCAGAAGTGACATCCCCATGAGCTCCCTGACTCACAAGAGCCTCTCCACAGCAGGCATTTATGGCATCTAAAAATTCAGCCTCCCAGTGTCATCTGACATACATGCATCTGTAATAGACTGAATTTGGGGATATTTTTACAGCCTTCCAGGCACAATATGGAAGACTTTCTCCTATATCTGCAGGGACTACTCCAGCTCTTCCTTGTCACACTGACAGATAAGAGAGTTCTTATTCAATTTCTCTATTTCTACTGAGTCTGGAGTCTTCTGCTGCTACAGAGATTTCCTTACAACATGGTGGGGTTTGCGATGTGCTTTTTTCCAATTATGTGTGCAAGCAGCCAGGATCCAGTCCACAGCTACAACTGCCCTCAGCTCTATGAGAGCAGTGACAACCTCAGTGCCACCTCTGCCAGCTGCTGAAGCCTGAGGGGAGCTGTGATCCAAAGTACCCAATTGCTTCAGCTCAGTGTGAAAGCACCCTCTAAGCCTGAAGCAATAACACCAGAGAGCTCACCCTGACACTGGCAGGTCTGAAACACTCAGCAAAGACCATTCTCTGGCAGAATTATCCCCACCAACTTCACCAGGTCACATCACAAGCTCCAGACCTCCTGAACCTGTTGGCTGTGACAAACTTTGTTCAAGGAACAGGACGTGCCTCTTGGCACAGGGAATGTTTCTTATGTCCTGATCTGTTTGGCTCAGCTGAAGGTAAAGCACTGTGGCACTGTGGCCACTTTGTCGTGTGGTGGTGTCAGATTCCTTCCTTTCAGTATCACACAGCACAGCTCTGCAGGCACGGGGCCAGGGGCCAGCTCCATCCCTCCTTGCTGCTGAGGGTGCTTGTCTGCTCCTCTGCCTCTACGTGTGCTGCTGCTGGCATGAGCAGAGCCAGGACTGAGCGGGGAGGGCACCTCTGCACGCAGCCCTGGCACAGCCTCACCACAGTCCCAGCTGCAGCACTGCCCTTTGTCCCCCATCCCTGCTGGGGCTCTGCTCTCTATTGCACCATAAGGAAAACATTGGAAATTAGAGGAAATAACCTAATTGTCAAACTCAGATAAAATAGGTCATCACCCACTTCAGCTTATCCTGCTTAACTTCATTATTTTCTGTGCAGATTACCCCCCTTCTTTTGTGTACAGCTAAATCTGATGCACATAGCCAAATACAAAACTTATACAATTGTATCTTTCCATTTTCAGACAACATAGCTTTAAATTGCGACTGGAAGCTTGTATTTTTATAAAAAGCAAGCACTACAACTCCATAAATTCTAAATTTAAGATTACACTTTAATCTAGATACACAACATCATGGAAATATGTTGCTAAAAAAAAAAAAGGAACATGACCACAAACCTTCCTGGTTCACAGTTTTTTGCTCTTCAACTTCTGCTCCCATTTAAAGCTCAAGACAAACTTTAAAAATGAGACCATAATGGCTGTAACTGTACACAGAATTTGCAGACAACCTAAAATAAAAACAGACTCCCTCACCATGCTGAGTTTCAACTCCACAGCCCACAGCTTATATCCAGATCTTCAAATTGTCACAGACTTGACTGCTGGGTTTTGTTTTAGAAAGTGTTACTTTGCTTTTATCATCTACAATCAATTTATGTACCAGAAGTAATGGATGAAATGAGCTTTAAGATCAATAAAGCCTCAGTGCAAAAAAAAAATAAACCACTCTATTCTCTTGAAAATTGGGAGGGGGAAAAAAAATTAAATCCTCAGCTCCACCACCCCCAAAAGCACCAGATGCTTTCTGAACTTCTTGGTGCAAAACAACTTCTCACTTCCCTGATTCCAAATGTTCCAAATCAGTTTTGTGTATGCAACAAATGCTGGTTAAACAGTATCTGTGGGCATCATCAAGAGCAAACTACTGCCTTTTTTTTTTAATAATGAATCAATTATTATATTGAGTATCATTCAACATAAACCTCTATGGCCTGCCTGTCCTCACCCCTGGTTTCAGACCATAATGATGTGGACAGACTCCCTGTGGGGTATCCCTTAACTGGAGCTCCTTTTTGAGAGATCCAAAGAGCCTCTTTAAAAAAAAAAGGATGCACAGGAATGTCAGCACCCAGTGTCAAACTGGAAAAAATAATTTTGGGGGCAATAATACCCTTATATCCATTATCCATCATAGGCAATCTGCAAATCTGAGCAAAAGTGACCTCCTAAAACCATCTTCTGAGCAGTGAACACTGAATACTTGGACATGTCCCCCACACCTAATCTGAAGCTTCAAAAATGCTGCATCATTAGACCAATTCCAAATAGAGCAGACTGGCAAAAATAAACTCAGACACATGCTGGTGATTCAGTCAGAACAGCCTTGTTTCCACTCACCAGCAGCCCTGGCAGTTACCATAGCACCAAATTTTTCCAGACTCCTACTCCACCTCAGCCCTGCCCAGCACTGGCTGCTTTAGAAACTGTGCCTGAATCAGCCCCACCATCAGCTCTGCCTGTTCCATCCCCTCCCTGCCTCTCCTTGGCCCCAGCACAGGAATGAAGGACCTTGGTATAAAGCTCTCATGGCAGAAGATTCTGGCTCCACACACACACCCCCAGCAGTATTCTCAGGGATTTTTCCTCCAGGTCTCACAGCACCATGGCTGTGCTAAGATTAAGCTCAAAGACACAAAGCTTTTTGGGTCCCTTCCCAGCTGCCAAGGACTTCAGCAGTGAACACCAACATGTGGCTGCTCCAGCACAGTGATATCCAAACACAAGAGCATTCACTTCTGGCCCCTAAGACAACTTGGGTTGTCTTAGATAGCTTCAAAGCTGCATTTTAAATCTGTATATTTAAAAAAAAAATATGTAATTTGGTTTTTGTTTCTGTCAATAAGACTTTCTCTTGGAAAATAAATGGAAAATCAAAATGATGACTGCATTTTGGAATTAAATTTTAACTCTTAAAGATATAAAAGATCTCAAATGCAGTGACTCAGTCAGGAAGAATTATATATTGTCACTGGGCAGAAATCATCTGAAAAACAATGAGAAAAGTTATTTCACAGGAGTGACAACATCTCACTGACCTAAACTGAAACAAAGAGATCTCTTAATGAGGCTGCTCTAAGCATTACAGAAGTAGGGGAGACACTGATGGCTGTGTTTAGCTTGTCCCAGAAGGAGAATCCACCCATATGAGAAGCAATTCTTTGAGTCAAAAGATGTTTCTCCAGAGCAAACATGATACTCAGAGAACCTGCCAAAAAGACAACGTAAGAAAAGTTTTTTGTGCAGTTTAAAGCTGCTTTGTATGAGCAAACCCACAAAAATCCTTGTGAACCCAGCAGAAAACCTTCAGAACAGACCTGCTCTTTGACAGCAAGTGGCCAATGCTGAAATTCCAGGATTTGCATCTATTTGGCTTTTCCAGAGCAGGACTGAAGAACTCATTGAGTACAACAGGGGAGAACACAGCAACAGAACTCCTGCAGACCTGAACTACATTCTTCACTTTCAGGAATCCCAGGAGCAAAGATCATGTCCATGGAAAGCACCTGGGAAGCACTGCTGTTGCAAAATAAATAATAATAATAATTTTGCACTGTGTGCAAAAAAAAGGCAGGGGAGAAAGAGGGGAAAAGCAATTAGCCCACGGACTTGGAGTATACTTGAAACAAAAGGAAGGATTTCTTCCTTAAAAAGCTGCAAGACTTTCTCCAATGAACTTGGGCTGAGTGCTCATCTCTAACACTAGCTGACAATTAGCAAGGCAGATTTGTTAAGGCTCTGCCAGGAGAAGAAGGACAGTAAAAATAATAAATACAGGTTTCCCCTGTATTTATTGTTCAACTTGTTGAAAGGTACCAGGTCAGGATGGTGAAACAATCCCTGCCACTATTTTTTCAAGTGGCTGTGAGGTTCACCCAGATGGAAGACAAAATTCAGCCCATCTAAAAGCTGGGGAAACAAAGGGTAAAAAATACACTGGTTTAGCATTGGCTGGGTAGCAGCCACCAGCCCAGAACTCTTCTTTCCTGAGCCAGCCCCACCCTGGCACAGCACAGGAGGCTGGAATGACACTGCCAGGGATGCCAACAGGCACCAAAGTGCAAACATGAAAGAGTTAAGAGCAGAGAGGTTGAATAATTTGTTTTGAAGGCCACGACTTCCAGCAAAGCAGTTGTGAACCAACATTAACACAACAGAGGGTGGAAATGCCTGGGATTGGCATTTTATTACATGGCTCAGCCAAAGCCAAGCAATCCTGCTGAGCCATGAGTTAAACAAGGGATGTCTCACTCTTCCACAGGTTTGTGACTCAAAGGCTTCCTGTATCCTGCAGATTTTTCTAATAACCACACCTATGTGGCAGGAATCCTGTCCTCCCAGCTATCATGCACCTCACTCTTTCAACATGCACAGTTAAATCTAAAATAAACAAACCAAATGATCAAGTTAGAGGTGAATAACACACCACAGTGGTGGCATTTCAGAGACTTGCACAGTCTCTTGTTGCAAAGCTCTGAACTATCATTCTTGTCTGAGGTGGGTCCTGACTTCATGCCAGGTTTAAAGAGTGGTTAGAAATGATAACCCTTATCAACTCACCACTTGGAACCACATTGTGGCAGTTCTGGTGGGGGAAGGGGAACATTGTTTTAAGGCAGTGAAAAAACAAGTTACATCTGCTTAGAAAAATTACCTGTGGCATGTAAAACACTGGATTCCAACAGTCTCCAATTCTTCAGTCTAACAACAAATATTTTGGAACTACTTTATAAGGGAATATAATCTCTAGAGTGGAAAAGGTTCTGGTTTTATTTGTGCATATTGTGCTGTTCTGCGATGGTGCTTCAGAAATAGCCCTGATGGGCTCCAGGAAGAATCCCAATTCCCCAAGAAGAATCTTTACTAACAAACTATGCAAGGCTGAAAAGAAGGGGATAAAGGGAAGAAAATAAAATTTTGAAGAGCTCATTAAAAACAACTATAAGTATCTTGAGGCAAGGAGGAATCCAGTGTACATCAGCCCTTGGAAAGGCAGAGAATCCTTAAAAGCTGAAGGCTGTGGAAGGGAAGGGGTGAGTGAGCAGGACAAAACTGAGAGGCAGCAATCTGGTAACATAACAAATCTTCTCAGGGTGGTTATGAGTAATTAGTGATAAAAGGACAAGAGGAAGAATGAAAAGCTATTTTTGACAGACCAAGGTATCATATTCAGCTCCCTTCTAATTTTAGGATCACGTTCAAGTGGTATCTGCCAGCTGGAAGAAGGGCCAAAGTGTCCCTTGCCTGTGCTACCTTCAGGAAAGGAAGACTGATGATGTAGATTAACAATGTTTGTAGGAGCTCTGGAAGATGGAAAATAGAGATGAAGACTTGATCTGAGCACCATTTAAGAAAGAAAAGGCCAAATACAAGCAGCAAGGTAAAATCACTAAAATCTGTCACAAATAACCAGTTTCTCCATCTGCTACCCCAAGCATCACCACATCCAACAGAACCCCAAACCCTGTGGTCAAATGCAAATGCAGCTGAAGCAGAGGTGTCCCAGCAATTTATTGTTTTTCTCACTCTTGGCAGCTGACTCGTTCTCCAAGTCAGCTGATATCCAACAAAGTTCACACACAAACCATCTCAGTGGCAAATGGTGCCTACAGTCTGGGAACAGCACAAAGCATTACTGATACTCATTCTCTGATTATTTCTTCTGGTTACACCCAACTGAATAAGAAGGATTTTTGTTCAGGTTGTCCTGCTGATTAACAAACCTCACTTCCAAAGGCACTGCTCACAGTCACTGAAAATGTATTAGGGAAGTTAAACAGGTTTCCACAACTGAAAAAGGACTTCAGATTGTTTGATTGGCACTCTAAGTAATAGAACATTTTTTCTGCCATGAATAAAGCCTGGAAAACAGTAAAAAACAATGCTAAGAATTACCACAAATGTCTAACAGAAAAGCATCCAAAAGAGGGCAAGTATTTAAATGACTCTTTCATTCTGGTGACTAATCTTGCATTTCAGCCCATCATAACAGACAGATTATAAATGAACCCTGAGCCCCTGTTTTTCCTCTGACAAACAAGGGGACAATATAAATGCAATACCCAAATCAGAAGAAAACACTCCATCACCAGCTAACTGTCTCTCAGGGGGTATTCTCACATCCTTGTAGGCTAATTTCCTCTGCTTTAGGCTTGGATGGTAACAATTCCTATGAAAGGAGGAGTTCTTTCCTCCTAATAATAATTAATGAAATTACAGAAGGAAGTAGCTGCAATATTTACATAAGATCTGGAGGGAGGGTTAATTCTGTGCAAAACATCTCAGAGAAAAAGCAACACCTGAAGTTGTAAGAGCTGCACTGGTGAAATAAGAACACTTTCTCTTTAAACAGCAGCAGAGTCCGGGCTGGGTGAGTGCTGGGAGAGCACCACACACTGAACTCACAGATCTTCACACTCTGACATCTCCACAACAAGGGACAAAGGCTGCATGTGCACCAGGGCATCAAAACAAAGAACTTGTAAACAAGCTGGCAGATTGCAGTGTGGAAACAGATCCAGTCTTATATCACAGGTACAATGTAAATCCCATTGCTAGAAGAGCAGGATAAAAAATGAATCTGGCCACAACTAACACAATTCAGCTTCAGTGGAGAGCTGAAGAGAGAGAGTCAAAGCTTCACACTGGATGATAAATTCTTCAGCAGTTCATCATTTCAAGGCTTCTCAAGTGAAAGAAAAAGGTTTTCCTACATAAAAGTTATCCAGCTTACAAAAGTTATTATTAAACAGAATTCCTTAGATCTGCAAGCTTAGAATATGTAAATAATTAGTTCCCATTATCCCGTGATTTGATTTAACTGCAAACATATTCTGAAGAACTGAGCATAATAATGTTTTACATGTATTCTAAAGATGTTGATTTTGCTAGCTTGCTTTTGTCACATTCTTACCTATTCTTTAACAGATACGCAGAACTAGCAGAGGGAGGGGGATGAAAAAATAACCAAACAAAAATAACCCCTTCCCAAAATTTTTCTTCTTTACTGTGCAAAATTCCATAAGAAGCTGAACAAAAAACTCCAACAACAACAAAAAAAATTATCACAGTCAGAAATCTAGGAAATCTCAGATCTCAGACATACCTAAATCCACACATCACAAGTGGACAAGTCATGTATCACCATCACTGCTGCCATTTCATTGCTTTATTTCACAAATAATTTTAATGATAAATTGATACTCAGCTATTACAATGGATGGCCCATGACACTGCTATAAAACACTCAGTTTAAATTTCTATTTCATTGATAAAAAAGAAAGGAATTAAAAAAGCTATCAAGTGCAAATCATATTCCAAGATATTCCAAGTTCATGACTCCTTTACACTGAAAAGCTGCTCTCAATATTACTCCCTTTCAGGAGAGTGTAGCAGAACAATGACAAAGAAATAACAACTTGTGTGAGGTGTCATCAACTGACAAAACCTCTGCAGAAAATGAGTCTCTACACCTGAGAGCACCAAGGCACAGCTGGTGGCTGAGCAAGAAGGACTTGCTTGGGCAATCTGCAATTGGGAGCAAGGCAGGAACTGTTTATGGAATCTACTTGGGGACTTTATTTGTGTGTTGGGTTGTTTAAACGAGTGTCTGCAGAACAGCAGAAATTCAAACAAAACCTACCTGCAATCAGAACAACCCCCTCTCTGTGCTGGTTTTGGATTCTTGGAAACCAGGATGGAAAAAAAAAAATAAAAAGGGGGGAGGAAATCAATTATTTACAGGCTTCCCAGTAACAAATCAGGGATCACACAAGAAATCCTCAGTTCCCATAGAATGTCCCTTACCCCTCCCTACAGGCACATCCAAGACAGGCACTCCAAGGTGCCTGAGCACAAGCAGCCAGGGCTGTCAGAGCTCTCCGTGGCCAGGCCTCTGGCAGCATCTGGAAACCATTACAGAACATGAGCAAAAGGCTTTTCACAGAGCCATCACACTCACCATATGCTGAGGAGAAATGGAAAGTTGGCAAGGAGAAACATAAGCAAGGAAAAGGGGCAGATGATTTGTTACTAATGTACAGACTGCAACCAACCAACACATCTGACCTTTATTTTTCTTTTTCAGTCAGAGAGAAACTAAGCTATTTTTAAGTCTGGCTTATGGCACTTGTGTATGAAAGCTAAAGGAAGATTTAACATAAACTATGGTATGGACTAAGCTGATTAGCTCTTCAGTCACTCTCCTCAAAGAACTCTTTTCTCCCTCTCCCAGAAAATTCTCCTCAACCTAAGCTGGTGCTGAACATCTCTGGACAACACAGGCTGCACAGCTCACAGTAACTGTGGAATGGGGCTGGAAGAAGGTTACCAGCATTCCCTGTGGGTTATCTCTTCCCTCTCCTGCCTTTCTGGGTGTCCACCTAATGCAGAAATCACTGTTTCAGGTACTGATCCAGCAAAAAGACTGTGAGCACAATGGAGATCAGGACACAGTCATTAGTGCTGGCACACAAAAACACACCATGGCAAAAAGAAAAGCCATCCTGAGATGTTTCTGGGATGGCTCAAAGTCCTCATGAAACCACTGGGCTGCCCTGGCACCTCCTCTGCCCACAGAGCACACTTGCTGTGCCTGCACAGAGTCACTCTGTCCCCACCAGAGAGGTCAGGATGGCAGCACACCAAAGCACCCATGAGTAAGCAGCTGTCCAAGACCAAACCAGTCCCAGAAAAGACAGCAAAGGCAATCCACAGGCTGCTGGGCTGTCTGTTCCAGGAGCAGCTCAGAAATGGAGAGGAGGCAGCAGGACAGGTGACTTGTGCCAGAATTCAGAACCCATGCATCATCAGGGCTGGCCTCTGGAACGTCCTCCCCAGTCACACTCCATCACAACCCCAGCACGTGGCTGGGGGAGGTAAAGCCAGCCAAGACACCAAAGTGGTGGTCAGGAACACACAGTGTCACCCACAGCCAGCACAAAGAGGACAACAAGGATGACTTGTCCTTCTGAGTCACAACAGCCTCCAAGCTGTGGGCTGGCTGCCCTGCCCTGGTGAGTCTGTCCCTGTTCCTGTTTACCAAGCAGAGATCATGGAGTGGGGGAACAGAGGCTGTGAGATGTGCTGACAAATCACCAGCAAGCAGAACCACGTACTGGAGGGAGAGAGGACAAGAGTTCAGGGCTTCAAATACTGCTAAGGTTGAGCTGCTATGAACAGCACAGGGATAAAAGGCTGAGTTATTTGTGGTAGCTCAGGAACAGAGGAGTCACAGGCATTTCTGCCAATCTGCTCATCTGAGGAATGCTGGAAGCAAGCCATCCACAGATTCATGGAGAGGTTTGGACAGGAAGGGACCCTGGGACATTCTTTCTTCACCCTTCTGCCCAAAGCATAAGGAACTCTGAGACATCTCTCAGGCAGCAGCAGACTGAGGGCTCCCCCAGGCAAATGTGATGAGGGAGATGCCAGTGCCTCTCCAGGCATCCTGTTTGGGTCCACAACCATCTCCACAAAGGAAAATTCTTCCTTATGTCCAGCTGGCATTTCCCTTGCCACAACTTGTGACCCATTGCCTCTTGTCCTTTTGTTCCAGCTGACATCACTCAGGAGACAAGCACACAATGGCTCAGGAATTAACTACCAGCAAGTCTTAAAACAAAACTCTTCAACAACACTTTGAATGGGACTGAGGGTTGCTGCAATCCTACCCTTTTGTCTGCCAGCTCAGGCCATGCCTTTACTGACTTGCCTTCAATTAATACAGGGAACCCTGAAAAGTACACCTCAATTTAAAGAGAGAAAAAAAAGGAGTAATTTCTGACAGTGACATCAATAGATGAAATCATCATCCATTATTTTCTGGCCAGCCTTCCACCAGTTATCTCCCTGAAGCAGCTCTCCATAGGACAGGGCAGCAGTGTGTCTGCATGAAGGAAGGGGTAGAAACACACAGCAAATGCAAGGGCAGAATCCCACAGCCCTGCCATCTATCATCCCAGAGTGCTGTGGAACCACTCCCTGTGTGCTCAGCACAGACAAGGAGGTGACAGGAGGGCTGGGACCAGAGACTGCAAACTCAGTTCTCCTCTGCTCTCTGAGGATAAGAACCATCTCGCCACTCAAGAAGCAGCAACAGATCAACAGACTGACAGATCTGATTTGTTCCATGTTACCTAGAAAACCTTGTCAAGACAATTTTTCAATGGTATCCTGGCAGCCTCCAGTCTCCCAGAAGAAAAACCAAAACAAAACTGCACAAAAAACAAACCCAGTAAATAAACATGACCTCTTATCAATTAAGACTAAATCCACCAGGATAAAAAATAGCTACCATTCAGCTAAAAGTAAAATTGAATTACATTTGTCCTTCTCAAAGGACAGTGGTTTTATCTCATGAGCAGTGGAAAATCCAAAACTAAGAAAACCTGATCAGTCTTAAAAGTTTCTTGCATGCACCAAATGGACTTTTTGGATGTTGTACTTGCTTTGAAATATCCACCAGTAAAGGATTTTACCAATGCTGAGGCAGAGAAGTCCAATTATGGCAAAGTTTTCATGAATCACTTTGTTTGCTTCTTTAACAAAAGCACCTTTCTGGGGCAGGTGCATTAAGGCACAGGGGAGACAAGGCAGTGCAAAAGAGGAAATTTTTCCACCAGCTGTGGCAGGAGAAAGCAACTTGTGTCTGTGCTGCTGCAGTCCCTCCCTCTCTCTTCCCTGTGCTGGCTCTGGGGTGAGCACAGGAGTTCTCAGCCTGGCAAACAGGGGGAGGCAGGGATGTGTGCTCTGACTGCTAGGATATGATGTGGTGAGAGAAAAGAGGAGAGAACCAGAGCACACTGGTTTTAAATCCCCTCAGTCCAATGAAAAGCAGGGGACAAGTTAAAAAGGTGGTCCTGACACCTGAGTCATCTCCATAGCTCAGGTTTCTCTCCCACAGTGACATCACCAATCCAAAATGGCACTGCCTGATGCCAGCTCAAGAAGCCTCTTATCAGAGCATGTCACACACAGGCAACATCCCTTGGCAGGCTGTTGGGTGAGTTCTGGGGTTCTTATTCTCCATAAAGAGCCACTGGGAGCTTCCATCCCATTTCTGATCTGAAACCTTCATTTCTGCTGTTTATTAGCAAGTGTCAGTATCCAACCAGAGTGCAGTGCCCTAAACTAACAATGCTGAGCACAGAGACAAAACAGCTTTGAGCAAAATCAGACTCCTCAGCCCTCCTGAAATTCCCTTCACCAAAGCCTTGTTTCGAAACCAAATCACTCAGATTTTAAACCCAAATGTGAAATGCCATCACAAACTCCAGAAGGAGAACACAGGCAATAACTGCACATCCTCACCTCACACAGGAGTCAAATAACCAGCTCTGGGGCAGAGGCTGAAACACCCATTCTGAAATGAGCTCAGAAGGATTCCCATTCCTCTCCCCTTGCTCAAGTGCTGTCCCTAGGGACAGGCTTTGCCACTTCCACTGCTTGAGAACTTCATTCCCTCAATCCCTTCTTTAGATGTCTGCACCTTCAATCCTTTGAACTGAAGTCACCATGATGGAATCAACACTGGGGAGCCTCCCCAGAAGAGATCCCTGCTATGGTTCACCAGTACAACACACTGAGCCTCCAGCAGGAACAATTCAAACTATTAAAGGTGAGATACACAAAAACACCTTCTCAAGTGACAGCAGGCAGCAGCTACAGTGGAAATTCACAACCACAAATCCCCAGCACCACCCTGTGCGAGATAAAAGCTGGATCTGTCTCCACCAGCAAAAGAAAAACAAGGCACAGGAATGGCTGAGACATCAGAGAGGCTCCCAAAGCCTCTCCACTGCCCAACCTCAGATCAGAGCTACCAGCAGCTCCTGTTCAGGTTGTTGTGTTAACACATATGAGTCTCTCTTTGGAATTAATTATTCCTGGAAAATCACTGTAATTACAGAATACAATAAAAACAATAAATTGTTAATACAGAAAACTCTGATCTTGGGAGACAAGCAGAAAATTCCATTATCTCCCTTTAAGATTGATCTAGACTGCAGTAAAGATTAAGTGCTGTTCAGTGACCTTTTGTAATGTGATTTCTTTGGAAAATTGTCTTGAAGCTCACTGCAAATTATTTCAGTTTTAGCAGTTACATAAACTAATCAAGGGCAGTGTTTCAAAACAGACAAGCAGTTAATAGGCAGGTCAGTGAAATGAAGGAATAAGGATGGTCTTTTCCTTTCATTTATGAGGAATTCAGCCCAGCATCCACCTTTGCAGATAACCTAGTAATTATCAAGGGCCTAAATGCAGCACAAACTGAGATCCTTCCAAGTCCCTTTACAAGTAGGCCACTTCTCACTTCAACAATGACAACAAAAAAATTCAACTGTAACAAGTTGTCACTTTTGTTTGGATTTTAGTAGGAACATCTGCTGCCTTCCCCACAACCCCTAAACTGGTCAGAGTTCAAATGTCACACCTGAAGGACTGGATTAATTAATTACACCCAATCCCTCCTCCTGTGTGGCTTTCCCTTCCAGATAACATTCCTGCCATATTCATCCTTTAACAACAAACAATGCCAGGGTCATCCACACAGAGCAGACTGACACCTTCATAATGAGTAAAAATTAAATACACATTAGCAAGAGAACTCCAGACCTTGTCAGAAATGCCCCTTTACTGCTCTCCCCAGTGCTCCAGTACTCTTCACCACATCAACACCACTGCAGCAGTCCAAAATAAAGCTCAAGGCTCCTCCCTTCTGCTTCACTTCATTTCTGAGGCATCACAATTCCAGAAACCAGTGATCAGACCTTGCCAGCAAGCAGAAAACCTACTTCAATTCATATCACACCAGAGACTCCAAATTTACTGAATGTGTTTTTAGAAGCGCCCATCTCCAAGAGCTCAGGACACAGCTGTGCCAGTGCCTCTGCTTCCAGGGCTTTCCATCTCGTTTAGATCCATTCAGCAGGAGACAAAACCTGCCCGTGCTGTGCCTGCCTGGAACAGGGAGCTGGAACCCTTCGGGAAAGGAGGCCAGAGTCCAGCAGAGCTGCCAGCACACATCCCCAGGCACGGGGCTGCAAGGAGCACTTACCCATCTCTACCTTTACTGACGATCTTCACTTCAAAGTAATAAATGCCACAAGCTGCAGGGATGGGGTGAGTGGCCCTGACCGAGGCAGCATCTTTGTGATTTTTACCGTGACCTAAGAAAGAACAGAAATGTGAGTACTGAGGGGATCTGGCCTCTCACGTGTCCTGATCTAAAGCCTCGCTGTCTGAAGCCAGCAGGGATCTGCTTCTACACGGAGCCAGCCATTTAAAGCACACGTTCCAGAGAACCAGCATACACAACTCTGCACTGCCACCAAGAACAATTCCTACAGCACAAGCATTTCAGCTTTCCTTTTGTTTTCACTAGAAGTTTTTGAGAAACCCTCTCAGTACCACCTCTCCCCCTCCCCACAGACAGAATTTGAAGACCAATGTACACAGAGAGAAGACAAAAATGATTACACAAGAAGGGAATGACATCAGTGTTTACTAGCCAGGCTGGAAAAGGAATAATCACTTCTCCGCTGGGTGGGTAGGGAGAACAGCTCCAACAGCGAGCAAGGAAAACATCGCACTACAAATCAGCGAGCAGCTCTGTGGTGCAAACCCGAGGAGCCAAAGCCCAGGCCCGGAGCGTGTCGGGGCCATCCGAGCGCTGGGCTGGCTCCGAGCAGGATGACAGAGTAAACAGCTCTGCCCGCACCGGGCCCGGTCCCGCGGCACCGCACAGCGTTATATAAGGCCACACACCCCGCCGGGGAGAGCCCCCGGCTCCCCAGCGCCTCCGCTCCCGAGCCCCGGCAGCCCGGCCCGAGCAGCCCAGCCGGGGCCCCGGGCTGAGCAGGCTCCCGGAGCCCGGAGCTCGGCGCCGCCCGTCCCCGCGCCGCTCCCGGTGCCCCGGGGCCGCCGGAGCCGCTGCCGGCTCAGCCCGCGCCCGGCGGGCCCCGCGGAGCGGCCGGGCCGAGGGTCCCGCCGGGGCCGTCCCGCTCCGGGCCGAGGCCGAACCCGGCGCCGCCGCCCCAGCCCGGCACCTTTGTAGTGGACGCGCAGGTTGCCTTGCGAGAGGCCGATGTAGTTGTACTTGTCCTTGGGGCTCCAGGAGCGCGGCAGCGGCGTCTCGTCCTGGTTGACGGCGGGGTAGAGGCGGCGGAGGCGCCGGCTCAGCTCCTGCTCCTCGGGCGGCCCCGGCGGCGCCGCGTCCCCGCCGTGCGGGCTCCCCGCGCCCGCCTCCGCCATCTTGGACCCGCTTTGTGTCAGCGGGCGGGGAGCGAGGCCCGGCCGCGGCCGGCAGCCAATGGGCTGCGAGCGTGCCCACAATGGGGCCGCGCCGCCCGACGGGAAGCGCAGTCCTCGTCACTCCGGTCCGTCCGTCCCCGTCTCTCGCTGAGACTACAACTCCCGAGAGGCGGAGCGCGCAAAGCCCCGTCCGCCCCTTCGGCGCGCTGCACGCTGGGAACCGTGTCCCCGTTCCCCTCCGCTCCCTTCACTGCCGTAGGGTGCGGGACTCGCATTCCCAGCGTGCTCGGCGGCAGCGCGGAGCCCAAGGGCCGCCCAGCGCTTGCAGGCGCCCGCCGGCCGCCTCCGCTCACGGGCCGGTTTCGGCCGCCGCGCGGCGCCCGCGCGTCAGGCGCTGCGTGGGCAGCTATGGCGGCGCGCGAGGGGGTCCTGCGGGCGTGGCCGTTGCCATGGCGATGGGTAAACGGAGCGCGCGCGCCATGGCGGCGGAAGAACGAACAGAGCAAAAACCACCGGGAGCGGCGGCGGCTCCGCTGCCAGGACACAGCGCACGGAACCCGGCGGGGCCCTGCCACTCACAAAGGATCCTTCGTTCCCAGCTGGATCCATATGGCTACACACTCTTTGTATGTATTTATATATATATATATATATATATATATATATATGTGTGTGTGTGTGTGTGTATACATATATACGTATATGTGTATTTAAATACTATTATCTATATAAATACATAATATATACACAATAATATTTATAGTATTATATATATAATACAAATAGTATTTATATACATTATACTCTTATGTATATAAATACTATTATATATGTATGTATTTAAATACTATTATGCCTTGAGAGTACACTACAAAAACTGAGCCACTGCTGTGAAGCCATGGCCAGCAGGAAGGGAAACAAGATCCTTGAGCAGACTTCTAGTATGAGTTCATCCCTCTGTGTATGACACACCTAATTCCATGTTTCCATTCTTTTTCCCTGTCTCCATAGCAATAAACAGGCCCTGTCATCATTCCAAAGCCACGACTGTCAGAGTGACTGAGGACCTACTTAAGGCAAGAGCTGCATTCTCTTGGTCTGCACTGAGGTTCCAGGTCTGACACCAGGTGCTCTTGACAGAATGATCTTCCCTTCCTTGAGAGAATATTTATATATTCCCTGAGAGAATATTTATATCTAAATATATGTAACTACATCCACAGTTATATATATTTAGATATCCATACAAAAAGTTACATTCAGCCTCTGAGGCTCCAGGCTGCCAAACAGGTACAAACTGTTTGGAATACACCCAGCCTAAGGAAAGGCTGCAGTGAGTTGAAGAATTCCCAAGAACATCCAACCCCAGTGTCAGCCCAACATGTGGCAGGCAGCAGGTGCAAAGCACTGCTTCCTGTCTCCTTCCATTCCTCCCCTGGGCAGCTGCAGCTCCTGGTGAGAAAAAGGTGAGCTCTGACACACCCTGGAGAAGGGAATCCCACCCATGCAGGACATGCAGACACTGCTCCCAGCAGAGCTTCTCAAAGGACCCTTCTCTTTCCAACATTTCAGTCACACTGCACCCACAAAAATGCTCTTTGTTGTAGTAATGGAATTATGATTTGAAATAACCCTTGCAAAGTGCCTGCCATTTGGATTGGCACTGCCTGCTGAAGAGGTTTTAACTGCTGCACTGGTCCTTGTGCCCTTCAGTGCTGTTCAGAACCTGTTTAACCTCCAAGAGCTGGGTATGATTTCCAGGAGTCCCTCTGAACTGTGCCCTGGGCTGTGGTTTGGGAAGGCTGTACTGCACACCCAGCACAACCCAGAGGGGAGGAGGATCCACACTTGCAGCAGGGTTTAGGACAGCCTCAGATGGGGACAAACAACTTCTGCCACACTGAGTGCCCAGAAGGAACTGCAGAGAAAGTCCAGAATCCATCTCCATCCCTCTGACACTGGCACTTGTTTATTATTCAGGCATTATTCTTTCCCAGCTTCTGAACTATCCTACAAAGTCACACATTTTGCTGTGTCAGATCTCATTCCTAGTGTGGTTTGGGCTCCCTGGAAATAGTAAAACCACAGACAAAAGCTTTGTTTCCCTGTATGAGGAGCACAGCATGGACCAGCATCTGCCTGCACAGGAACACCAGTGGAAAACAAAGGGCACCATGAAGAGCACCCACATAGCCCCCCAAATCCCTGCTGGGAACAACCTGAACACCACAATGCAGGACCCTCTCAGCTCACTGGCATAAGCAGCATTGGCATCACAAAAAAAATACATGTAACATTTTATTTATCAGAGCTGTACAAGTATCCAAAAGTAACATATAAAAATATGGATAGTCAAATGACTTGTAACAAAGGCTGGTGAGACCCAGCAGGGTGGTGTGGTGGCCACAGCACAAGCTGCATCTCCCCAGGAGAACATCCAGCAGTGGCTGCCTGACTGGGTGTGTGTGGAAAAGCATCACCTGGAGCAGTGGCATGAAGAACCCTGGGAGCAGCCACCGTGCCCAGCTTCACTTGCAGGGCATCACTCTGTTGCCACTCATGGCCACGGGGATGAGCAGCCTGCGGTACTCCAGGGGGAGGTGACGCTCTATCAGCACCGTCAGAGGCATCCTGTCTGTCACCAGCCCCTGCCTGGGCCAGAGAGAGCAGGGCAGAAACAAGAGCTGTCAGTGAAATGTGTCTGCACTCAATGCCACAGCAAAGCTTTCTTGCAGTGATGTGTTTGCATTTAAGAGCTGAAATGCTGTGACTGCTCATGACAAACAAAAACTCATGTTTGCAGGCAGCTTCTGAGCTCCTGTGCATGGTGCAATGCAGGACTGCTCACACAGCACAGCAGACAGATCCAGAGGGGTCCTGCAGAGCAGCTCCCACTGTTTACCATGGGGATATTCATCTCTATTGACCAGGACCAAAGTAGAGGCTCATTCTTTATAAATCCACAATCCACCTACCATGGGATAAATTCTACCCTTTGAAGATGTGCACAGAATGATGGGACAGAAGGAAATAGCTCAGTACCCAGATTTGGCATTTGCCAACTGGGCAGGCCATGGAGTTTTCCTGTACACCATTTAGCTGACTGGCCTGAAAAAAATCAGCATCTCCCAGTTTTGTAAAAAGAAAGGAAGTGCAAAATTTTTTCACACTTCCCATGTGGAAGGAACAGAGATGCTGTTCTTATGCATGAGCCAGCAATTCCTGATCTCTTTATGAGGCAGTAACAAGGCATAAAGACACCTAGAACAAGGTGAAACAGCAAGTGCATGGAATTCCCAAACAAGGAACACACTGTGCCTCCTGGCCTATTCATACCCCAGCACCAGGTGGGAAAACAGAATCTCTGCATCAGGACAGCAACAGATTCTTCTTTTTAATCAGCAGCACCAGCTCACCTACAGAGGCCCATGCAAAGCCAGAGTCATCAGCTGTGCCCTGCACTATCCCCCTGGTGACTTTAACATCACATGTGAAACTCTTCCAGTGCAGATTAAGAACAACCACCCAGAGTAAGGACTTTAAATGAAAAGTGGTGGATTGCTTCAGGCCTCACAGAGAGCTTCCAAGCCAAGAATAAATCCCTTGTGTTTTGGTGACAGAACAAAGTAAATCCAGGCAGGAGCTGGGGCAGCTGTGAATGTCCAGAGGACAAAACAGCAGTGAGGCAGCTCTGAGAAGAGCTCTTCAGGCTGCTGTCCAGCAATGTCACTGTTAGGAGAGGCCAGCCCTGCCCACTCAGGCTGGGGGCTGTTTCTCCTGCTTTTAAGAGGAATTGTCAGTTTGGATCCCAAGGATCAGCTTGTGCAGCAGCAGAAGAGCTGTATTTTGTTTGCAAGAGCAACTCACCAAAAAGGACAGCAGGACATGTGAAAATGCTCAGTGTCAGCTGCAGATGATTTTAGCAAAGAGATCACTCGGGGATGCAAACAGTGCAGCCCAGCTTCCCTCTTAGCATTTCTCTACTACTTCTACACATTCTACACAAATCCCTCTCCTCTTGGTCCCTCACTACTACTTCTAGTCCTTCCACCATCACCAAATGGTGCAACCCAAGCCCAGGGATGCCCCCTGGGACAGAAGTGGCCTCACACAGTCAATCCCAGATCCCACACTATGCAAACTCTGCTTGTGGCACATTCTGGCAACAACCAGGTGTTACTGGGCTCTCAAAGCACCACCAAACACGACTGCAGATTGGTAACAACCCTTCCATTACCTTCTCATGAGGACTTCCAGGTCAGCTGCCTCCACTGTCTTCCTCCCTGCATGGTGGCTGTAAGCCTCCAGATCATCACTCAGCTGCTTGAAGTATCTGTCTGAGCTGAGGGGGAAAATCAAAGCAGATCAAAGCTGGTGTGAACACCAGCTACTCACCCCCTTCTGCAGGGAAAGCTGCACCACAGCTGCTCCTTGTGCAGGTCACAGCCTGCCAGGGAAAGCTGGGGGAGAACAAACTCTCCAGCCCATGAACAAAGCTTGGCTTCTCAGCCCAGGCTCCCTGGAACTTCAGTGCCAAGACAGCTGTGAAACAGCTGCACAACCAGAACCCTTCCCAAACTTCTCACAGCTGCAGGAGCAGGGGTTGACACCAGTGACAGAGAAATCAGCACTGAGGCAGATACTGGCTGCTGCAGTGACAGTGCTCAGACAATACACAGATTTTCCTCATGAAAGCCACAAGGTCTAAGGGTGCAAAAAGCTGAGAAACCTGGATTCCAATGGAACACTGCACACCCTCACTGTGCCCAGCATGATGGGCACTGTCCAGAGCCACCCTGCTCATGGAAATTGATACAGACAATCTGTGTGCTACAATTTGTTGGGACAAAACCCAGATGCTCCTGAAAGGCAGCACTGATCAGATACCCACATGGCAATACACAGCACTTTCCACATTTCTGCCCATTTTTATCAAGCCTCCCAAGACTTTTTTCAAGCTGAAGAGAGATGGCTGTCAGCTTGTCAGTAGCACTCTCAACAAGTTTACTTCAGGGGAGAAAAGAAAGGAAAAAACCTTAATAGTAAAAATAATGGAAAGAGCAGTTTGTTGCTACCTACCATTTTTCAACAATTTGGAATGCATCTCTGGTCACTGGCATTTTAGCAAAATGTCTGAATATCTCCTTTATCAAACTCCTGGGTAATTGAGGCTCCCGTGGTTTCTTCTGGGATGTTCTCAATCTCTTTGGAACTGTCTTAGGCTGCAGCAGCTTCAGGGGAGAACTTTGAGGAAAACTGAAAATTCACACATTGAATGAAGGGAGAGGCAGAGGACACCAGGCTGAGTTTGGAGAAACCCTAAGCTGAACTGGAAGGGATAAGAACTACCCTGAGCTCTTCATTCTTTCTCCCTCCCAATTCTTCAAAACTCTCATGGCCACACAGGGCAGTTTGCAAACACTTCATGTGGCATCCTGGCCTTGACAGAAGCAATCCAGGCTCAAGTTGCCTTGATCCCAGAGTGCTCATGTAACACACTGTCAGCAAACTGGAGTTCTCTGCAGTACATGACTGCAGTTTCCACTGCATCCCTGCAATATCCTCTTTAAAGTAGTGTACAAAGTTTGATGCACCTCTGCATCTATGGACAGGGGAAACTGCTCTGCAGGGAATCCTTCTACACTATTAAAAACTTCAGTGGGGGCTTTTTTTTGTGGGTTGTAAGGTTTCCCACCCCTCCATTAAACAAGACTGTAAGTCCTAAAGGAAATTACAATTATTGTCCATTCTAAAATAGGAAAAATTGTAATATGGAACAGTTAAGTGAAATCCATGGATTCACTCATATATAATTGGAAAACAACAGAAAAAATTAGAAGCTCAAGTTAACACAGGCAAAACCCCAGAGAGGGTGTGTGGATCACTTGACTCTCTCCAGTTCCCCCATATGTGGGCAAAAGAATTTTGTCCTCTTGTTTATTGCTTTAATAACAAAGCTCTAAAGTCATGGGCTAGAAGATTCCTCCTGTTCCCTAGGACCCACAGCTAGTGCTTCTGAAGAAACCAAATTTCTAGTCAAGAGACTGCAAGTGTTAACTAATTTGGAGTAATGCAGAGGACAGGTTCACTTTCTGCATCTAAGAGAGCTCCATTTTAGTCAGCACATGGCAACTGCACACAGCTTTAGGCTTCTGCAGTCAATACAAGTATGTACTCCAGGTGATCAGTGTCTTGCCATCTTAACTCCCCCTCTTCTGCAAGGGCCTCTGCATCCCTTACTAGAATCTATGGCTCCAGAGTGGCTTACCAATTGAAAAACTCCTAGGAGTAGTTTTGATGTTTAGCACAAGAAAATATTACAAGAACATTCATTGGAAAGCCTCAAGGCATCAGACCTGCCCTGGAAGAGCACTGACATTCACTCACAGACTTCAGCACTGCTCACTCCCTGTGGCAGCTGCCAGAGCAGCTGGCAAAGCCAGGCTCTGCTCTGCCCCCAGCCCCACCTCTGCCAGGCTGGACAAGGCTTGGGCTTACCTGGGAGCAGAAGGTTTTTCAGGTTTTGCTGACAGCAGGAGGTTGTGGGCTGGAGCTCGGACAAATGTAGGAGTCTTCATGGAAACCTCTGGGAAAAAAGTACTGGAGGAACTGAAGTGTCTTCCCAGAGCTCCTGGAGCAGGCAGTGCTGCCACAGCAGACAGAAACCCAGCCAGCTCCCACGTGGCTGTGCCCCACAGCACCCTGAGCCAGCAGGGCTGCTGCAGTGCCACCCCCCAGCTCCTGTCACACGGGCTGGTGGCTCCCTGTGCTGGCCCTTGGGCTGGCCAGGCTGCAGGGACACACACTCAGGGCCAGGCTGCAGTGGCTGATGGCTGGGTTAATTCAGGTTGCCATAAAGCTGCAGCCTTTTTAACCAGTGAGAACTTCAAAGTCTAGAAGTTACCTCTGTCATCTTGCTAAGCCACTGGCAAATTCTCCAAATACAGAGTCACATTGCAAGGGCCAGACTATAAACCTCTCCCTGTCTGCAGACTTTCATAACTCCCTCCAGGCAAGGCTCCTGTTATCAGCATCTCACCTGCTCTCTGCTATGAACCCACAGCAGTTTCCTCCAAGTCTAATCTGCCTTGTCTTTAACTTCACTCTTGAACTTCTTCACTTCTTAACAAGTGAGAGCAGGACAGAAAACAATATTAACAGAAGTGCTGAGCAGATTCCTTACCTTGACTTTCAGGCTGCTCAGCTTCATCCTCAGCAGCCTCTCCCACTGAACTATCCAAATTTAGCATCATAGCCTGGTCCTGTAGTTCATCTCCTTGTTCATCAGTTTCATCTACTGGAGTCACCTCAGGTTTTTCAAATGAGGAAAAGGCATGAGAGGGCCTGCGCAGACTTTCAGCTCCAATGCCTCTGGTAATCTCACGTTCTAGATTTCCAAAACAGAAAAAATAAAGCACTGAAACAAAGATCTTTGCCTGATTCTGGAGCTTCCACTAGTAAATTTTAATCAAAGATACCTGCTGTAACTATGCACTTCTAAACACTACTGCCAGTACAATTTTGGTTTCCCTTTAAATAAAATGCAGTCTTCCAGCTTAAAATAACAAAATCAGTTTGATATTTCCCCAGTAATTAGCCCAGCTTCCAGAAAACAAAGGAAGTTAAGTGTGTCTCTCAGCACTGATGCCAGCCATGCAGCATGAGAGCACTGTGGCACTACAGAGAGCTGCCAGCATTAGTGTCCTCACCAGTTGAGGGAGAGCTGTGGGCTCCAGTGCTGCCTTCTTCCACTTCCTTTCCTGCTGAAGGAGCCAATTCTGTTTCACCTCTGCTGGCATGTCCTGCAGTTATCTGCAATTCTGCTTTTTCAGCCAGTTTCTTCTCCAAATGTTCAGAATGTCCAGCACTTGCACCATGTTCTGCAGCTAAAATAAGAAATTCTATCATACATCTTACCTACAAAAAAACTCCAACCAGCTACCAGCACACAGTTCAACCATCACTGGAATTATTTGTGATAAATAAACTCAGACATAAGCTGTAAATAAGAAAAGCAAATGCAGTTCCCTTCACAGCTGAGAAATGCCCAACTTTTCCTGTGTTTGCTCCACAGCCACCTAATTAGGGGCCCATCAGATGCCAATGAAAGAATTTTACTTACAGTAAGCAGGGCTCCTCCAGATCTGCCATCTCTATGGCCATTTTCAATTTTGGTGATTGTGTAAAAGACCAATTTCTTTTCCTTTAAATCTAACAATACCTGGAGTTTGTGCTCAGATTCTCCTTCTCATTTCCTTCATTTTTCTGAATAATAATTTTGTAAGAGATATATTCCATTGTGGAGAGAAGAGAGCCTAGAGTGGTTTTAACCATGCAGAATAGGCCTCTGGCATGCAGGATGAGAAATAATACAATGACTTGCTTGTGTTTAAAAACTTGAGCTACTGACTACTTAAGTATTCCTTTTTCCTTTATACTACATATATAGTCCACATATCTGTTACTATGCAGCTCAGTTAAGCAGAAGCCCACACAGGTAATTACTTGGTGAAAACTGGGCACTCTGACATCATGACACACATGACAATGCTGTCACTTGCTGAAGGGTTTGGAAATCTTGGCTGGGTCCAGAACCAAAAGCTGTCAAACTGCACTTTTACCATTCTCTCCAACAACTGGGGGTTTTCGCACTGAAAAGTAAAAGTGTGGCAAGGCCTTGGGACCCCCAAACCCAAGCGAAGGGCACAAGGAAATCTGGCCAAAGGTAGTGCAAAAATCAGTTTTATCCATTTACTAACCAGAATATTGGGCTGCCTACATCAACACAGGGCCTAAAGTGCAGTGCAATATTAAGCAGCTTAGATTAGCCAGATGAGGGCTCTTCATCTTTCCTATGGGAAGCTGAGCAGCAGTACAGATCTGCCAAAACATATGAACCTTGATTCCACTTCCAGTCACAGCCCACTTTTAGAGAGCTTGTCTGGAAATGACCAAGGATTTCTGGTATGTCTTTAATTATTTCCAGCATCTACTGCACAATTAAGTCTTATTTTAATCTGAGTAAAATAAGTTTTATTTTATAAGTCACCTGAAAAACTCTGTTTAAATCAGATTATACTCCATTCCTTTCTACAATGAAAGTACTTCTAATCTTCTTGGAAAATCTTTTCCTGTTCCACTCCATTCTCTGTATTGATCATCTCTTCTTCTGTATCACTTACTTCTAGGTCTTCGATTATATGGGACACAACTTGTCTCAAATGCATGCGGGAAACATTGAGAGTGACTGGGGATCCCAAATGTGTACTTGAACTTTTGGAGGGCAGAGAGGAGTTCCATCTAAACACACCTAGAACAGATCATTAATGTGTCTCCTGACAGCTTTTGGAATTTTCTTTTAACCTTCCTGGTAAATACAAAACCAACCAAGGAGGGAGAAGAAGACACACAGGAAACATTTGTGTGTACTTCAAGTTTAGGGAGTTGGCATCGAACCTTAGGAACCAGTTGGAAAAATCTTTGCAACTGTTTTTCAGCTGACACTGAGGAGCAACCCCACCAGCGGCCTCCTGTGGTAGAGCAGAACTATGTCACCACTGACATCTGACATTAATGCCTTACTAACTCCAACATCTTAAAGATCAGCTCACTCCCCCTCCTCTTCCCCTCATTGGATCCAGTCCCCTATTCCACATCCTCCACACTCTGCATTATCTTTCCCTTTGTCCTAAAAATGCCTGCCATTGGAGCTCTCTGAGCAACTAACCCTTTTCTGTTCATTCCTTCTCTTGTCCTTTCAAAACAACTTTTGCCTGGTCCAAGCAGTATGAGGAAAATACTGTGCTCCCATTTACACAACCAGGACAAGGCCAGGGAAATGAATGCCAAGGAGAGGCACCAGGGGAAAACTGGCAAGCAACAGGAATTGCAAAGCACTGGTACAGAGTGAGCAGGGAGGCAACTGCCTCTGCCCAAAGAGTTTTAAGGCCCTGGAGACAATGGAGAGGTTGGCTGTGACAAATAAGTGACCATACCACAGTGAAGGTCTGGACTAGGAACTTCCAGAGATCCCTTCCAAATCTGTCCACATGCCCTACATGTTATCTCCTTAGTTTTGTGACCAATTTAGGGTGCCCACTTCTGGGGTCCCAGTACAAAGGAGACAAGGACACAGTGGAGAGCCCAGCAAAGGCCCACCAGGACTGAAGCATCTCTCCTAGAAGGAAAGGCTGACAGAGCTGGGACTGCTCAGCCTGGAGAAGAGAAGGCTTAGGGCAGATTTTAACAACATATACAAGTGCCTGAAGGCAGGGTGTAAGGCAGACAGAGCCAGACTCTCCCCAGTGATGCCCAGTGCCAAGAGAAAAGGCAGCTGGCACAGACTGGAACACGGGAGGCTCCATCTGAACATAAGGAAGGCAGTTTGCAGTCAATACCCTTGCAGACTCCTAAGAGCCACTTAAGGTCCTGGGCAACTGCTCTATGTGGCCCTGCCAGGGCAGAGGGGCAGGAAAAAATAACTTTGAGGTCCCTTTCTACCTCAACCACTCTGTGAGTTCAGATAACACCTGCTAAGCCTTAACCCACAGTACTCACTGTAAATCACTTCTTCAGTATCAGAAATCATTGCCACTGGGTTACTCTGCTGGGAGTGATCTTGCTTTTCTTCTCCCTGTTTTGCAGGGGTTTCTGGAGATACATGACTCATTCTGTCAACATGCTCATCATCAAGGCTTGTGCTCTTGGAGTATCTTTGGGTCCTTCCCTGGTTTGTGCTCACACTGGATACCAGGCCCTCCAGCCTTGCTTCCTCTTGATCTGCATCAGAAATTGGGCTCCTCTGTGCTGAAGTTTTTGAATCTGACAGCTGGGGTTCAAGAGCAGACAATTTATTTTGGCTCTCTTCATCCAGCTGGGGCTGAACAAAGAGCTCTGTGCTATTCATCATCATTTCTGCATCACTGGTCAGCATGCTTGTTCGAATCCCAGATGCAGATTGTGAGTCCACAAGATCATTCTGTCCTGTTGAGAAAGTTTTAAAACAAAGTTTGTGTGAAAAACTGTTCAAGGTCACAGGGACACACTATACTATCAGGACTTGTGCAATTCACCATTTGAGTCATTCAACCAAATTTTACTCCTCTTCAACAGATCCAACACTGACACTGTACGACCCCACTTCTGTGCCCACAACTCTCCCTACCAAACAACAGGGGCTTCAGTACTCACAGATGAAGAGAATCCCCAACAATTCCTGTGGTTTAATGACCAAACTGGGCAAAGTACACATTTAGGTGCATAGAATCAAAGGAACTGCCAAGGCAGAACCTCATTCTAATTCTGCCTCCCAAATCCCACTCTATTTCTGTCAATGAGTTAGTAAATTTTAAATTCTAAAATACAGACCATGCTTCAGTAGATGCTTCTAAAAGGCCCTGTAATGTAAGGCCCTGTCTCCCAAAAGAGAAATAACAGCACTAAAGAAACCTTTGCTCTTCAGCAGGTTCTGTTCCACTCTGCCTTCAAAGGCTTGCATGTCAACAGCCCTGCGGGTTTTGGGCCTCCTCAGCAAACCCCTCTTCTCAACGGTGTCTGGGGCCAGCAGGGAACCCACAGACATGCGAAGGGACCTGCAAAAAGGGGGGAAAATTGTCAAAATCAAACACCCCACCTTCCCCCTCAGAGTACATGATGGCTCTAACAGTGACACATTTTGCACAACTAGGAGAAACTTCCCCAAAAAACCCCTGAAGGTTATGAGTCGGTCTTTAAATGAATTGTTTATTTTCATACCATCAGCCAACATCAGGATATGGATGACAGAGATCAGGAAGCAGATTGTTTTAAACCTTCCCTGAGACACTGCAACACTGCAGCTGATTAAAGGGTCAGGAATTTTAAAAATCTTAACATAACAAAAAATAAAAAAGGGGAAAAAAAAAGTTTGATATTAAAGACATACCCTAGATGACAATGGGGTGGTAGGAAGACTTCCCAATAAGTTTAAGAATCTACTTATTATCAATACTCTCAGCAAAGTACAGCTACCAACACACTGTGACTGGTTTAAGAGAGAGCTGACAGCAACACCTGAAGCACAGGAAATGTTTCTCACTGCAGGAGTTTTGCACCCTGAAGACTGACCATGCTCAATGACCTCCTGTCCTTCTCTCCAGGCAACCCCATTAAAAAGGGGGTTCAGAGACAGAAGTACAGAATGCAGCCCCAAAAAGCATCTTGTGTGGCACCCCAGGCAAGGGCTGCAGTGAGAAAGGTGAAATAATGTGCTGATTTTGGCCAGGGTCATTTGCAAAGTACACAGGCAACACCAGAAAGTAAGTGCTTTGACTCACTAAAAAGCTTTTAAAGTCCAGAAAATACTGCATAGAAACAATTGATGTGATAGAACTATGAATAGGCAGGGATAATATTCTAAAGTATATTGTGTACTCATTTACAGAATATTCTAAAGTATACTGGGTACTGATTTACATAATATTCTAAGGTATATTGTCCACCAATTTACTGCTGGAAGCATGAGAATGAAAGGAAAAAAGGAATGATCCAAGCAAGTGAAAAGAGGAGCAACAGTAGCAATACAAACTAGACCAAGCCAGGCACACGGTGCAGAGGCAGTTTCTGAAAATCAAAAGGTGGGTGAGTGCAACACCTGGAAATTCCATCAGCAGAGGGGCAGATGCCTGTGTTATAACACTAACACAGGTCTTGAACACAAACCCAGGCATCTGCACTGCTCCTCACCCCTTCAGATGTGATCACAGCCAGGACAGGCAGAATTTAAGACATTTTAAGTTAAACTCACCGAGTCATAACTGTGCTGTCCAACGCTGACTGAGCTAGAAAAAGTGAATGGCAAATTAGCTGAGAAATTACACACCAGGCTACAGGAACATCCCAATGCATCTCCCTCTTTTCAGAGCCAGCCATGCTACAATCCTCAAACATCATATTTTGGTACAAACAGAATTAGATAATGGGGTCATTTTACCATTTCTTGTCTACATTTCAGAATTGCATATTAGACATAAGCAATTTCTGTAAGGGTAAGAAAGAGATTTCATTTATTTCAATGAAAATTTAACATGGCACATACCCCCAGATTTAATAATTTTAATTTTACCACACTCATAACAAGATGTTAGGTCTTGGTCACAATCACCCTTCAGCAACCCAACCCAAACACATCTGGAGTTTTAGAAACACAGATAACTATTCCACAGACTCTTGATGAAACTGGAACTCAAACCTGTTCTGCTCACAAAGAACTTTATCATTATTTTATATAATTGTAATGGAAAGTATGCAGTTCTTTGTATTTTAAAGGTTCTAGAACTGAGAAGAAGACAGGGTTCCTCTGGAGACACAAAACTCAAAAAGCATCAAGTTGCAAAAGTAGTCAGGAAATTATATACTTGTTATATTTTATATATATATATATATTTATTTATTATTATTATTGTTATGTATAGTTGTGGCAGAGCCTAGAACTTGGCTTTAAAAGGTTTATTTAAAATTTGATAGGATGGGGGCCTTTACTTTCTCCATTTTCCCCTTTGCATGAGATATTGCAATCTGGATTCCAAACCTACAACTGGGCAGCTCCTGACAGCTGAGCTGAGCAGGTGAGAAGCAGCTGACAGCAAATGCAGCTCTGAGTAAGATAATTCTTGACTGCAGCCTTACCTTGGTACTGGGGAAGTCGTCTCTCTGCTGCCCTCTCAAATTCAGAAATGCTGATTTTCCTTCTCTTCTTTTTCATCTTGAACACAGTGATAGATGTGTCCTCAGGAGCAACATCTGGCAGCTGCAATTCCCCCCTGCCAAAACAAACCAAGCTGCAGAGGCATTTCTGATAATCCCACCTGACAAGATGCAGTTCTGATCACTGAAACACAAGTAGAGAAGTCCTGCTCCCCAATCCCACCACAGAAACTGCAGCTATAACAGCAGTGTAATAGAAGTGTAATGAAAGTGTAAATTACAAAAAAAAACCTACTTACATGCTGGAAACCCTCTTAGATGGGACTTCTGAATGAGCTTCTTCTGTGTCTTCATGGTTAGATATCTGAGGTGCCAGTGGTGAAACTTGGGGCTCTGCCAACAAACCACAACATTTCCTTTCCTCAATTCAATACAGCAGAATGTCACATCTACACTACAGGCTGTAAATAACATTTACTAGCAGGTGAAAATAAAGACCTAGTGAAAACTGTGTGGGTTCTGCTCCTGGGAAGGCTGGCAGTGACAAAGCCAGTGGTGACAGGGGGCAGCAGAATAACTCACAGCTGATCCTAAACCCAAAGGCAGCACCAGGATCATGTGCTCAGTCACCAGGGTAAGAAGACCAAGTAAAGAGGGTTTTGAAGAGGATCTTCAAAGCTCTGATTCCACCAGTGCAAAGCCTGGTCTCTCAGGCAGTTGTATTCTGAATTCAGGTGCCCTGAAGTGACTCTGCTACATATATCAGTCATACAACAATCCGATTTCTGTTGTGTATCGGGGAAAGGATAATGGGCCACCAAGGAACAGCCTCTGTTTTCTTAACTTTCCAAAACCATTGTTTTTCTGTTCTCAATTCTCCTGAAAAAAAGAGACTTACGGTTCTGCATGACTCTCTTGAGCATAAGCCGTGGTGTGCCATTTTTGAGATCAGGGAATACTCCCAGTCTCTGCTTTGCCAAGGTGCTCCTGACAGATTTACTCTTATTTTCCACACTCGATCGAGTCTAGAGGGAAATCAAGACACAAGCAATTCAAACTAGTATTTTTATTATTAAAGACCCCAACACCAAAAGCATCCACCACCCATGTTCTAATAACAAGCTAAGCAGGCTGATAAGAAACTTTTCTCCAAATTCCAAAGAGAAATAGCGCGTATTGGCTTTTTGACAACAGTGACACTTCCCGTGTGGATGGGAGACAAATCAGCCCGGGGCATGACCCAGGGGGGTTCCAGCATGAAACCCTCCTATGGAATGATCCAGGGGGGTTCCAGCATGAAACCCTGTGGGATCACCCAGGGGGGTTCCAGCATAAAATCCCGTTCCTGTGGAATCATCCAGGGGAGCTCCAGCACGAAACCCTCCTACGGACGGGATCCTGAGCGGCCTCAGAGCACAGCCGCTACCTAAACTCGCCGAGCGCCTTTGGGTCAGGGCTTTCGGCCCATTTTCCACGATTAAAGGCGAACAAGGGTGAGGGAGCGGCCTCTGCTCCTGCTTCAGAGGCTTCGCTGCTGTCTCAAACGGAGAGAGATCGGGCGGTAAATCCCAACAGCGTCTCTCCTTTCCTCCCTTTTTTCTTTTTTCCTCCCCTCCCGCCCGCCCTTGCAGATCCCTCGGGCACCTGTGCCGCCGCCCGCGCGTTGTGGCCGCTGCGCCTGAGGCCGGGCCTGGCCCGGGGCCGCCCGTCAGCCATGGCGGGCCCGGTAACGGCCGAACGGTTCCCGCCTCCCACCACTTCTCGCGAGACGCGCGCGAGCGCCGGGAGGGGCCGCGGCGCAGTGTGGGGCGGGTAGTTCCGCCGGCGGCGCGGTGCATTGTGGTCCGCGTAGTTCCGGGGCGGCGGCGGCGGCGGCGGCGAGAGGCCGCGCGGGCCTTGTGGGAGCTGTAGTTCGGCGGGGCCGCTCGCCCCGCTCGCCGCGGGTGTCCCCCCGCCCCGCGAGGCCATGCCGGGCTTCACCTGCTGCGTACCGGGCTGCTACAACAACTCGCACCGCGACAAGGCGCTGCACTTCTACACCTTCCCCAAGGACGAGGAGCTGCGGCGCCTCTGGCTCAAGAACGTCTCCCGGGCGGGCGTCAGCGGCTGCTTCAGCACCTTCCAGCCCACCACGGGCCACCGCGTCTGCAGCGAGCACTTCCAGGGCGGCCGCAAGTCCTACCTGGTGCGGGTCCCCACCATCTTCCCGCTGCGCGGCGTCAACGAGCGCAAGGCTCAGCGGGCCCGGCGCCCCCGCCCCGCCGCCGCCGCCGCCGCCGCCCCGCAGGGCCCCGCGGCCGCCGCCGAGGCCCCTGCAGGGGGCGCGGCCGAGGACGTGAAGCCCATCGACCTGACGGTGCAGGTGGAGCTCGGGGCCGCCGCCACCATCGGGCCCAGCCCCGTGCGGCTGCCGGTGCCGGTACCGGCGGCGGCGGCGGCGGGGGAGGAGAGCCCGGTGGAGGGCGGCCCCCCCGATCACTCGTACTCGCTGTCGTCGGGCACCACGTCGGAGGAGCTGCTGAGGAAGCTGAACGAGCAGCGCGACATCATCGCGCTGCTGGAGGTGAAGATGAAGGAGATGAAGGGCAGCATCCGCCGCCTGCGCCTGGCCGAGGCCCAGCTCCGCGAGGAGATCCGCGAGAAGGACCGGCTGCTCCACGCCGCCAGCGCCGGCACCCGCAAGCGCCACGGCCTCTGAGCGCTGCCGGCGCCCGGCCCGGCGCGGGGCTCTCCGTCCCGGAGCCTCCGCCGCCCTCGCTGCGGTGCCGGGCACGGCAGAGATGGGATGGACCGCGGCCCCTCCGTGCCCGGCTCAGCCCACGCCACTGCAGCCCCCGGCCGGGCAAGGCCGTCGGGTTCCCCCGCCTGGACTGGATCAGCTCGGTGCCCAGCGCCGTTATCGCCCCGACGTTGTCTCCGGTGTCACCTCACGCCGGGCCCATCAAACCCGCCGTGTGCGGGGTCGGAACGCGCTGCTCGTAGCGTGGATGGGACCCGAGCCGTCTCTAAGTGGACGTAGGGTATCGGTTTTCAGCAAATAAACTCGCTCTGTGTCAAGTGAGGTAACAGCAACACTACCCTGGAGAAGGCGTGTCCGACTGCCGTGGGCGCTGTCCCCATCGCAGGATGGTCGGTGATGTCGCGTTCACCCTCGTTCAGTGGAGGAAAGCTTTAGAAACCCTCTCAGGGTGATGTGTTCTTCAGTAAATTACTGATGCCATAAAAGACTGCTGTTCCTAGCGTGACAGAACCCCCAGATTAAAGAGTGTTCTTGTACCCGTGTAGTTTCTGCTTTCTCTGCAGTGTGTGTGTATTGGTTACAGATGTCTCCATGCTCTCGACACCAGTAAGGATTACAGTCTGGTACAAGGAACACGGTGGCATTTAACAGCTGTAGTTTATCTCATTGGCTTAAGACTCCCTCTAATGAAATGGAGGCTTTGTAACACATTGGAATTTTAATCCTTGGCTTTCGTTCTGAGATCCAGGATGAAACAGAAGTGACTTTACCTGCAGTGGTTGCAAACCTTTCTTGTCTAATCCTAAACTAGTTGGCATGACTAATAATCTGTACATTAGGCAAGACCATACTAAAACCTGCTTGTGTGTTCTAAACCAAGATTTACGAGTATTGTAACAAATCTATGTGGAATGGCTGTGTAGTTTCTGTTTCTAGCCAGCATCAGTCCCTTCACTTTCTGCAACAGGAAACCAAATCAGCGTTGGCTAGAAAGATGGTGGAGTGAGGGTAGCAAAGCCATGGGTTTGGCTTGGTTATGCACTTCCAGCCTGGCTGGTGGAACACATCCCTCAGCAGTTTGGAGGAGGAGGAGGAAGAGGGGAGTGTGTGGTGCCCCAGCATGGCCCTGTGGCAATGGGCAATGAGGATGGATGTTGAGAACAAAGAGCACTTCACCACAGTGTGCCCACATTCACCTAGGAGGGAAGAATTCCCAGGTGTTCCCTGGCTCTGTGAGATCCTTCTGGAAGCAGAGTGCATTGTGCTCAGTAGATTGGGATGTCACTTTTACTAAATTTTATAGAGGTATTTTCTAAATGTAAAAAGTATCTTTAGTTTGAAATTATGTAATCTTTGTAACACTGGCTAATGTAGCTTTACAACCATCAGCTTCAACACTGTATACAGCCGAACAAAAGGGCACCGTGGGGTTTTGTAGCCGGAGGTTTCTCTGTAGATCCTGAAGCCAGTTCAGCTCCAGGTTGTCAAAGCCTGCTATGTGATGCATGGGTCATTTTTTATTAACGTGTGTGCCAAGTTGGATGGTCATCTGTAAGGATGCTACATGTCTATCCATGTACTAAGTCCTTGCTGTTACTTCAGTTTAATTTATTCTCAATCTGATATGTGGCTCTCCAGCTCTGTGCTGTACTGATTTTTCTGCAAGTCGAGTTAGCGGCGATTTTTTCGTTGGGTTGGTTTGGCTTGTTGTTTTGGGTTTGTTTTTGGTTTCTTTTGTAGGACAAGCAGATACCTGCTCCACCATGGGATCTAACATTTGTGATTGGTCCAGCAGCTCTAGATGCTCCCACCAAGAGAGTAGGCAGCACAACATCCCTCCTTGCAAACGAGGCTGGTTGTGCCTCTGAGCTCGTTCAGAGCGTGCATGTCCTGACAGTCATGGTACTTTTCCTACCATCAGGAGGCACTTCAGGATGTTCAGCCATTTGGCCTTGCTGGACTGGTTACCTGCTGGACTGTTTGACTTCTCCAGGTTACACTGAGGTGCTAACATGCTTAATTTTAATAAAGTATATTTTGTTTTCTTACGTTTCCTGTCTCCTTGTGGTTTATGTGTCTATTTCTGAAAGGTTGTGGCTGTAGCTTTGTCTTTTCTTTTGTAACATCTTTTTTCACTGCCAGCTCCACAGCTGGAACAGCAGGAATATCTTTACATTCGTGTGGGGTGAGGAGGAGGAGTTTGAGCTCAGTTCAGTGTACCACACACCTACCTGCACAGAGGCTGGAACCATCAGTCACAGGGTGCTCTCTGTGCAACCTGGAGGGATTTGAGCAGGGAACCAGGGCTCCTCCCAGCATGACTCTCCTGTCTAATGCCTGGTGGAGGAAGGAGAAGGCATGGCCTCCCATGAACCAGCCTAGTGCAGGGAAGAGCTTGCTTGTACTCTTAGGACTTGTAATTCCACTTGCCAGAGTTCCTGGTTTCAGATTAGCTTAGAGCTATTAGTCTCAAGCAAATGTATGCAGCAAAAACTTTCAGCTGTGCCTCAACCATCCCATTTTTATGTTAAACTGGGATTGTTAAATGCAGTTGCAGGATGGGGAGGTGATGGTGCCACTCTGCTCTGTGCTGGTGCAGCCTCATCTCGAGTTCTGGGAGCAGATTTGGGCACCATAGTACAAGAAGTATCTAAGGCTGTAACAGAGCATCCAAAGGAGGCCGTGAGGATGGTGAAGGGTCTTGAGGGGAAGCCATGTGAGGAGTGGCTTGTTCAGCCTGGAACAAAGGATACTGAGGACAGAGCTCATTGTGGGCTTCAGTTTCCTCAGAAGAGGCACCGGAGGGGCAATGCTGCTGTCTGTGACCAGTGATAGAACCTGAGGGAACGGCTGAAGCTGTGCGTGGGGAGGTTTAGGCTGGATGTTAGGAAAAGGTGCTTCACGCTGCCCGGTGGCCGGGTTTGGAGAAAGCTCCCCAGGGCGGTGTCACAGCAGGGCGGTGTCACAACCGATGGTCTGGGAGAGCTCACGGAACGTTTTCGCACAACGCCCTCAACTGTAGCACGGGCCACAGTGCCCATACAGCGGTGTCAGGATGGCCGAGCGGTCTAAGGCGCTGCGTTCAGGTCGCAGTCTCCCCTGGAGGCGTGGGTTCGAATCCCACTTCTGACAGCTCGAATGTTTTTGCGTTACGCTGGCCTGTAGTTAATTAGTTAATTGTTTTTAACTGCGCGCTTTTGGTCGGCTTTTTTTTCTTTCCCGCTCCCGCCCATCTTCCGCAGCTAAAAGCGCCCGCAGGCGGCGCAAAAGTAGCTGTCAGAAGTGGGATTCGAACCCACGCCTCCAGGGGAGACTGCGACCTGAACGCAGCGCCTTAGACCGCTCGGCCATCCTGACCTGCTGAGAACGCCGTTCTTGTAGCCGCGCCCCATCCCAGATCCCAACCGAGCCGCTGTGTCCGGTCACTGCCGGGACAGTCCGGGACAGCCCCGGGACACCCTGGACAGCCCCGGGACAGCCTCGGGCCCAGCCCTGAGCCACAGGCTGCATTAACGACCTGCGTGATGGGGCCCGGAGCGCCCTGGGCACATCACACCAAACTGGGAGCAGTGGCTGGTCGTCCAGAGGGTCCTGCTGCCGCCCGGAGTGACCCGGACCAGCCCGGGATACGGGCTGATAGGAATCTCCCGGAGTGGAGGCTGATGAGGCTCTACGCAGATTGACCTGAGAAGCTGGAAGTTTTCAAGGCCGCGTTGGAGCCAGTCCAAGGGCTTGGAGCAACCTGCTCTAGTGGAATGTGTCCTTGCATGGTGGCAGGAGGTCGGAACGAGATGCCTTAAATCATTTCCAACCCAAATTATTCCAGGATTTAACAAGGAGACGCGTGTCGCCCGGCCCCCGCCGAGGAGCAACGCCAGGCACCGGGATGCGCCGGATGCCACCGAATGTCCCCGGTGAGCACCGAGCAGGACACGGCGGCACGGAAGGTTGCGGTGTCCCGGGCTGCTCCAGCAGAGCATCCCCGGGATGCGGGGAGCGGGGGCTGTCGCGGTGGGGCTGCCCTTTGTCGGCGGTGGCCCGGCACGGGGACTCGGCCGCACACCGGGAGCGCAGCGCGGCGCCGGGCGGAGGCTCCGGGGGCGGCGGGGCGGGGGCAGCGGCGGGGTCAGCCCGGCCGCCCCGGAGCCACCCGCGCCCCGCCCGCGGAGGGGCCGTGCCGGGGCCGTCCCGGGGCCGGTGCGCGGCATGGCGGGGCTGCCCGGCGCCGCCAGAGCCCGGAGCGCCTCCCCGGGCTCCCCCCAGGCCCTGGACGGCTCCTTCCTGCTCTCGCCCCTCGGGGGGCTGATGTGCGCCCAGGCCGTGAGTACCGCGGAGGGGGCGCGGGGAAGGAGGGAGGGCATCACCCACTCGGGGGCTTTTCTGCAGCTGGAAACAGCCCGGGCTCTCTTCGGCTGCCACTCCGACCCCATCTCCGCTGTCTAACCCTGAGTAATCCCCAACCCTAAGACAGTGCAGCCTCCTCTCTCCTCCTTCACTCTGTAAACCAGAGGAGAAGTCGGATTCTTGTCCTCATACCCCTTGCCGGTTGTGACTCCGCTCAGTGCCGGGTGGTTCCCAGTGCCAGGCACGGGCTGATCCGTGCGGGCATCTCCGCAGGGCACCGCCGAAGGGTCGGGGTGTGTGGAGCCCGGTGACTCCAGGGGAGCTGTGCTGGGGGTGCCCCTGAGGCTCTCACGCTCCCTGGAACACTCTCAGCTCTCCAGGTTGTCCTCCCAGACTCTCAGAGGAGCCCAAGGGTCCTTGTCATCATATCGAGCAGCAGCATCACTGCCCGTTGCTTCAGCATCGGAGCCGGCCACAATAATCTCCCGCTGGTGCTGTCCCCTGGACCGCGGTGCCGCGTGAACGCGCAGGGGTGGGAGTTCAGCTGCGGACCGGGCCATTCGTGACCTGCCCACGGTGCTGCCCCTGGGCCTGGGAGCCTCTTTGCTCGCCCCCTCTCCTCGGGGCAGCGTTGTGGGATGTGCCCTGAGCAGCCACTGTGAAACAGCTGGCACAGACCTGGCTCCTGGCGCCTGGCTCCAGATTCCAGCCCCTGGGCATGGCTGAGCTGCTAGTGGCATAGAGACAAACGCTCAGGGTAGGGGCTGGGCAGGATGCTGCTGGGGGTGCCTGGTAGAGAGCCAGGAAAGAGAGATGAAAGCAAGGCCAGCAGCCGAGACCTTCCAGCTCTGCAGCTGCTCCCACCTCTGCAGCCCCTTGCTCAGGGCACGCTGTTAAACCTCCCCTGCTTTCCCCCGGCAGCAGCTCACGCGTGCCACCTCCCACTCCTGCAGGAGCCCCCTGCGTGTTTCTCCCCAGCACATATTTTGTGATCACGAGTGTTAGAAATGGATGTGACAGACAAGGAGGCATTGTCGGGGCAGCCAGGGCGTTGGGCGCGGGCAGGACAAAGGCTGTTGTGTTCCTTCCATGACAATGGGCGGTGCGGGCTTACACAGGGGCACGGCGGCTTTCCAAGGAGCCCTTCTCCTGCCTTCCTGAAGTGAGGGGAACCCACCTGCTGTTGGTGCTGGTGTGCCTGGGCTTGTGGGCGATGTTCTGTGCTCCCCCTGCAGGAAGCAGCCCCTGAACAGGTTCCCCTTTTCCCCCCACAGGTGCTCGGTTTGCTGGTGTGGTCTCTCATCGCTGCCACAACGTACCACCTGCACGCGGCCTACGGCTGGGTGATGTTCGTGTCCCTCTTCTTCTGGATACTAACGCTCCTTTTCTTGGTGATTTACCTCCTGCAGCTTCATCAGAAGTTCTACATGGTCCCCTGGCCCCTCGTGGTGCGTAGCTGAGAGGGGGTGAGGGGGGATCCCAAGAGGGAAACATCTTGGAAAGGTGGTCTGGGAAGGCTTCATTCTCTTCTGGGCTGATGGAACCGAGTCCCCTGCACTTTGCACAGTGACATTGTTTCATTCTGCCCTTGAATTGCTTAGAAAATGCTCAAAATAGAAAGTCCTGTGTCAATCCAGGAAGTTACAGCCACCAACTGCTGCAGTTGTGGGTTCATTCAAAAACCTCCCAGCACAACCTGGGGAGCATTTAATGTGTTCTGGGGAATGGGGAGGAATGTGAATCCGAGCCTTTTGCTGCTGCCTCGCCCCGGCATGCCCGATCCTGAGCCCAGCCCTCAGGAGCTCCTCTTTGTTTCCCAGCTGATGATCTGCAACGCCGTGGCCACCGTGCTGTACATCACGGCCTTCGTGACGTGCGCGGCCGCCGTGCAGCCCACGTCCTGGCGGCAGTGGGACTACAACCGGCGAGCCGCCGCCTCCGTGAGTACCGGCGGGAGGGAGGGAGGGCAGGGCCGAGGGCTGGGGCAGCCCCTGTGCTCACCCGTGGGATGGATGTGTGCTCCTCTTCCAGTTCTTCGCCTGTGTCACCATGATCACCTACGGGGTGAGCACCTTCTTCAGCTTCCGCGCCTGGAAGGGGCTGGGCAGCAACGCGGCCACCAGCCAAGTGAGCGACCACGCGTGAGGAGGAGTGGGCAGCAGAGCCGGGCCACCCCGGGGCCACCCTGTGCCAGGCTCGGAGCCTCGTGTGCCACCAGGGCCCGTTCTGGGAGCAGCCTGGGCTGGCAGCAGCGCTCAGCACTGGCTCACGTGGAAGCTGCCCTGTGGTTTCTGAGGATGCTCCCAGCTGATGTGCCCACAGCACAACACGGACTCGCTGGGGCTGCAGCTCCTGCTCATCCCCGGGGCTCACCTGGATCCTCACCAGAGCAGCTCCACTCAGGGGGCTCAGCCAATCTGGCACAGTGCAATACTAAAACTGACTAACCCAAGCCCAGGCTCCCCTCTCTGCTCATTCACAGCTGCAGTATAAGTAATGCAATTAACAGGGTGCAGAAACAGCGGCAGAGCTGGAAGATGAGAAGTGAAGCAAGGGAAGCAGTCGTAACTGCTCTTCTATTGATTTCTAACAATTTGAATAGAGATTTTATGCTTTAAATAAAAACATTCCTGAATCCAGCACTGGAGTCTGTCATGAGAAAACTTGTGAGAAGGCAGCATAGCGTGGTGGGGACAGCAGAGAGTGCACTGCAGAGGTGGCTGTTCCTTCCCCTCCATGTGGGCTTTAGCCCGTGTGGGCTATGGAAGGAACGAGGCCACAGCGTTCACCTCTCATTGCTTTATGCACACACACGCTCAGAGTGTGCAGCCAAGACCACAAGAACACCAACCAGATGCCAAGGCTTTGATCACTCCCTCTTCCTGGCTCAGCACCACACTCTCCTGAGTTCACCTAATTAGCCAGCAAGTCAATTTTGCCCATTAGCTGCAGGTCATTCTCACAAATTACAATCAAGTCTGCAGAAGCTCTGGGAACACAGGCAGGACCAGTGCCTCAGGAGAGGGAAGAACCACACTGCTCCCCCGTGCTGCAGACCACAAATTCACCTTTTGGCTGTTTGTCAGAACGAGAAGTGATGCCCAGCCAGGCAGAGCAGCTTTTCCTTTCACACCCTCCTTGTACAAGGTAGTAAAAGGAGATTCAGTGAGTTGCAAAGCTGGTGCATGGTGAGCTACACTGCAAATCTTACTGCATGCCCTGCAAGGGAAAAATTTTACCAGGTTGTCTGCAGAGGATCAGGAAAGGGAACTGCATTGATGGAAGGTGTAAACTGAAAAGGAACTGGACACATGGCATTGACCCATGACACATCTGCCTTTATTTGGCTGTCAGTAAGTAAATCAAGGGTCAAATTTCCAGTTATGAATGTATAGACATATATATATATAAAACAGAACAGTAAGAAAATAAAATCAATAAAATTAATAGAAATTAACATGGGAGGTCACTATTGAATTCCAAAATCCAGACAGAAAATTTACTTACAAACACTGATAAAGGACACAGGTCTCAGCCTTCCAAACTCTGACACATTCCAAATTAATTTAGTTAGCATTTCTCCAGATTGAACTGCATCACCAGGCAACTGAGGCTCCAGAATCTGCATCTCTCTGGGAAGGATGTGACCAAAGAAATGATGTGCTGTTCCTATAAAGGAGCTGAATTCTGCCTTGGCACCTTGTAAAAACCTTCTCTGCACACACTGACTTGTCAATTAAAGCCACATCCCTGAGAACTGAGCATCTTTTACTGCCTAAGGCCAGGCTGGATGGGATTGTGAGCAACCTGCTCCAGTGGAAGGGGGGTTGGAACTGGGTGATTTCCAGTTAAGCAATGGTGCTGCAGGAACAGAAGGAATAAACTGTTCTCTGTGTTCAGCAGAGACAGGACAAAGAACAAGGAGCTCGAACTGCAGCTCAGGCACTTTATATCAGAGTGCAAAAGGCTCCCTGCAGCAGCAGCTGGGCACTGCAGAAAACTGCCCAGACAAACCATGGCAGCTTCTAAGAAGATCCTGGAGAAGCGTGGGTAGAGCTGGGGAAAGGAAGGCTGCCTCTCACAGTCTCTTCCATCCATTTGGGCAAGGGTATAAAAATCCCAGGAAGCTTTGATTTCACCCCCTGGAAAGGGACCCACAGTCCCGGCCCGGCCCCACCGAACACCCTCCTCCCTCCCAGCCGAGTCCCCGCCCCTCTGCCCCGGCCCCTCCTGGGAATCGGGGCCTTTCCCCTCTGAAATTTGAATAGACCTCGCTTAAAATACAACAGAACTCCCTTCAGAATGGTTTGTTTAATGGTTTAATGAAGTCACCACTAACGCACTGCTTAAATCCAGACTTCGACCTTCTTTTTCCTAGAAAGATGGGGAAAAAAAAGAGAAATCTGTGATTCCATGATGGTTTGGAATAAGCATTTCAAAAAATGAAGCTGGCAATACATTTTCTGCTGCATCAAACCAATATAAAATTACATGTTAATGGAGCATCTGGGATTGAATGTGAACCCAAGAAGATTGTCAGGAATCCCTGGGGTGAGGGATTCCTGTCACCCTGCCCATGTCAGAGCAGAGCTTTGCTCAGCCCTGGCTGGGAATGCTGTGGCTCAGGGATCTACTGAAATCTGGCTCCTGTCATTTGCCTCTCAGAGACCCCAGTCTGCAAATCCCAGCTGAAATTCCTCCTGATGCTGATACACAGATTGACTCTCTTCAGCCTCTCCCCATCTCCTCAAAATTCACAGGGATGGGGAAGAGGCAGAGGCACAACCACAACTGTGACTCTTCTGCTCCTTGTCCAACACTGGAGAGCACTGATTTTTATTTTGCTAGGAAAAACCTCATCCGAAAATCTCAGCACTTTTGTTTATTTCTCCAGCTGGCACAGAGAGGAGGAGAAAACAAATGAAAGAGGCTTAAAAAGCGAATTTTGAATAGACTAGGGATGAAAAATAAAAGAAGATACTATAGAGTCACAATGGCCAAGGTGGAGAGGGATCTCTGGAGGTGATCTGGGCCAAACCCCACACTCAAGCATGGTCACTCAGGACTGTGTCCAGACAACTTTAGAATATCTCCAAGGATGGAGACTCCACAAACTCAGAGACTGTCACAGTGAAAAAGTGTTCCCTTCTGTTCATTTGGAAAACAATATTCACAAATGCAGGAAGTTCACAAAAGCAGGAAGAGCTGCTCCACATGCCAGCTTTATTAATGTTTTCTATAAGCATTAAATGTGCAGTTTGAGTTTAAAAAGCTGCTCATTGAATTATTCTTTCTTTTGACTCTGTTACAGCCTTTGATTAAATACTGTGACCTACTGCAGAAACTTTTCCTTTGGCACTCTCAGGTGGAGCTACACAAAACCAACAGCTACTGTGCCAATGAAAATAAACAATGTGAAATACTCACAGCTCTGTATTCCAAGAACATTTCTTTGAAAGCCAGAAAGTCTGTAAATGTGAGAAGCAGATCAAATATATCACCTGGCATTTCATCTTTGTGTTGTCTACAGAGAAAAAGAAGTTGGGAATGAGAAAATTGTGTGAGGAAAATTTGTTATTTTTAAAATGGTACAAGGTCAAAAAGGACAAAGTAGAATGATATCAGTATTTAAACAAGAATATTATTGCAGGTTATCATATAGCAAAACTGCAGTCAAATATCACCAGGCAGTATTTCCAATCCAACTCCATTGTTAAATTTATCTAAATCCAAGACCTATGAGTATCACATCAGTCCTTGAAAACCTGACTTGTTTATTTAAGAAACATTAAAAATTAACCAGATTCAAATATTTTAAGATACTCAGCTCCCAATTACACTTGATTTTCTTATTCAAGGGGAAAACCAGTGATCTTTCAAAAACAACTCTTCAGGAAGCTGGTTAAGCTAAAATGACCCAATGCAAAAGCTGAACACAAACCAAACTCCTCTCTGGATGCTCCATATGAAAACTGCAATAAAGGAATTCAACCACATGACTGAAACACCACCAGGCTACTGAGGTGCCTGGAAGAGTTAAGACACAACCTTTTAAGGGTCTGGCTTCAAAATGACAAGAAATACAAAAATCCTCCAGTGCTCTCAGTCTGACTTTTCTTCCTACCCCTTCAAACCAAATATTTTTCAGCAGGATAACTCAGAAATTTACAGTTGCAGGACATGCTGAAGGCAAGAAAAGCGGTCAGCCACAGCCAGCATGAACACTTCTATTTTAACTTAAAGTGGAACCATTATCTAGAGTGAGAAGAGCCAAAAACCTAAGTTTTAATCTAGATAAAAAGAACTGAGAGGCACACAAGCCACTCCTCAACCAAAGCAAAGCAGAGACTTACTGCAATGACACTGTGAAAGCAACCATATCAAACCCACGAATCCGATCGAGCAACTTCTCTTCAATGTATTTCTCTACTAAAGAGATCTGAAAAAAACCCAGACAAACCACCCCAGTAAGATCACAACAATTTCAGAGGCAGATTTCAAACAGCATCCTTGCACTGACACCTTCCTGACACTCTGCATGATCCTTACTGCAGATTCCTCAGGGGGTGCTGCTGGTTCTGCTCTCACACCAGCCCTGAGGCACAGAGCTGCACATTTTTTGCTGGGGATCTTGGGGAGAACAAACACTGACTATCTGTATCTAGTAACAAATATTTGTATCTAGAAACAAATATTTTTCCAGCTCATTTAATGGTACTGAAGAGCAGACTGGTCTAGTTTCTTGATTATGCTTTGTATGAAGAATGTGATTGAATTATCCAATACAAGAAATAAAAAAACTGGAAAATAAGAAACTTTGTTTGCACACATGCTAAACACATTTACTACAGCAATTGGCTAAATTTCTATGCAAGGGAGCTACACTACTTCCAAAAAAAAAAAAAAAAAAAAAAGAGAAAACTCACAAAAATTCACAAAATTTTCCCAATTACACTTGATTTTCTTATTCAAGGGGAAAACCAGTGATCTTTCAAAAACAACTCTTCAGCTCTTCAGGAAGCTGGTTAAGCTAAAATGACCCAATGCAAAAGCTGAACAGAAACCAAACTCTTGTAATTCTAGAAAATTTTGTGTGAAACACAAAAGGACCCTAAAGCTTCAGAAAAAACCTTTTTGCTCACAGATCATGGCTGTGCTTCTGAAGGAAACAGGAACTTGTTGGGATCTGCTCCATTTAAGCCCAGTATTTTATAAAGGGAGAACTATATTAAAAAAAAAAAAGAAAAATAGGAAAAGGTATCTTACATATTCATTAAAAATGTCTGTATAGATGAGCTTGTTTTCTTCTGAGTCATCAAACTCCTGGTAGTGCTTCTCCAAAAAATTCCTCTGTATTAACTGGAAATCATCATCTGGGCCATGACAGAAAAGCAGCACAGAGTGAGGAGTTTAGTCATTCTTTCTGTGACACAAACCCCACATTCACTGGTCCTCTGCTTCCCTGCTGCAAGCACAGAGCCCTGCACACGTGCAGAGTTCATCACATCAGCCCCACAGCTGCTGCCAAAGCACCACTTCTGACCCATCTGTGAGAGAACAGAGGCTGATGGTGAAATATTACCAAAACAGTCCTGCTGCTCTACATTTATTAATAGTTAGTTATTCTCAACCTCTTTTTGCTCTGGCTCTAAAGTCAGCAAAACATCTGTATTTTTTAATAAGTGAATACCTCTTTTCTACAGGAACTCTACGTTTTTGTCTTTGAATTTAAAAATATTAGTGAAATTCCCAGATTAAATTTTCAATTGCCAAATAAGTTTTTCCAGTTGTGGAAGAAAAGAAGAGTAAAAATAACCAGAGGAGGTTACCATGGAATTCCACAAAACAGGTATAAATAAAAAGTTTACTTATGAACACTGGTAAAGGACACCAGGCACAGCTTTCCAAACTCTGAAATGTTCCAAATTAATTTAGTTAGCATTTCTCCAGAATTAACTGCATCACCAGGCAACTGAGGCTCCAGAATCTGCATCTCTCTGGGAAGGGTGTGACCAAAGAAATGATGTGCTGCTCCTATAAAGCAGCTGATGGCTGATCAGCATGAATTCTGCCTTGGCACCCTGTAAAACCCTTCTCTGCACACACTGAGTTCTCATTAAAGCCACATCCCTGAGAACTGAGCATCTTTTACTGCCTAAGGCCAGGCTGGATGGGACTGTGAGCAGCCTGCTCCAGTGGAAGGTGTCCCTGCCCATGGCAGGGAGGGTGAGTGACCTTTAAGGTCCTTCCAACCCAAACCATTCTGTGATTCTGTGACCATCTTTGTGCTGTAGGGCTGGATACACAGAAATAGGGCTCCCCATTCTTGCAGCTTTCAGTCCTGGAATAGAACCAACCCTCAACAGAACCAACTCTATATCAGAGTGCAAAAGGCTCCCTGCAGCAGCAGCAGGGCACTGCAGAAAACTGCCCAGACAAACCATGGCAGCTTCTCAGAACATCCTGGCAGAGATGTCAGGAGAAGCCTGGGCAGAGCTGGGGAAGGGAAGGCAGCCTCTCAGTCTCCTCCATAAAAATCCCAGAAAGTTTTGATTTCTCTGTGAGATGCACAAGCATCTTTACTGTTTCTCAAAGAAGCAGTGTGCTGCAGTGATGTGGAGAATAATTTTCAAGAGTCACAAGCACACAGAAGAATTTTGTGTATAATTTTACTACACTACCAGGTAGGAAAGGAAAGAAAGCCTCCATGAAGCAGGCAGGGGCTCTGTGTGTTGGCTAATTTACAGAAGAGCAGCTGGCAACAGGTTTAACAGCCCTGCTGTTGTCTGTACCTACTTGTAAACCTTACCCATTATGATGTCCTCCAGATAGCCAACAACTGCATCAAACTCATCAGAAGTGGTGGAGCTGAAAGCAAAAGAAAATATATATATTTTAACCCCAGCAGAAAATTAAAGTTAAAATTAAAAAGTGTTAACAAAAGCCTAAGTACAAATAAACAAACAAACCCAGTAATTACAAGATAACTGAAAAACTTCCCAGTTTTAACCTACAAAACAATCCCTGGCACTGATGAGAAGATTGCTCCATGGAGATTCTCATCAGACCTCTACTCTATTTCCTCCCCTTAAGGTGCCTAATTGCAAGAAAGAATAAATGTTGGTTTACTGGCATTACTGTCAAGGTAATTCTAGTTCTGGTGCAAAAGAATGTAAAGAGTGTAATTAGAACAGCAAATTAAACCTTTTCCAACCCACAAATCCCAGCTGCTACCAGTTTCACTTCTCATTCCTGCACATGGTGATCACAGAACTGTAGACACTCTAGAGAATATTTTGAAATATTTGGTCTTGTGGAACAAGAACGTATACACAACTATTACATAACTGAAGAAACTTCAATATTTTTCTTATGCAAGAAACATCCTTATATGATCCAAATAAATGGAATAATCTCCTAAAGTTATTCTACCATGAGCAAATATTAAACAACATTATGGATCTGAATTAATCCAGGGAAGAAATCTTTGGTGCCAGCATCAGGAGTCTGGATCTACGATTGTGCAACTTGTTCAGACACAGTAAATAATCCACAGGATGTCTTTGGCATTCACAGCTCTTTAGTGGGAGATGAACTCTTCCTATTTCCTCCAAGGGATGAAAGACAAACTTTTCTCACATGTGAGGAAAAGAAGTCTCAAAGAAACAGGGATATTTGTCTTTAAGAAAAAAAATCTCTTAGATCAGTGAAAGCAGCATTTAAATTCAATTGAATGTCTCTTTCTCATCAGTAAACAGAGTAGGATAGCCCTTCCAACTGAGTTTTGAAAAGCTCATTAAAGTTACTCTGCCATTAGAGAATACTCCAGTGAAATTAATCCAACAGCAGTTGAGCCGACAGCTTAACTATAACCAGGCTCGCTCTGATCAGGAAAAATTAAGGGATCTTTAATTTACACCGGCTTCTGCTCAGCGAGGATAGCCCGGCAGCAGCGTTGCTGCTGCGGGGAGGGGAGCGGAGCCGGGGCCGGGCACAGCCCGCGAGAGGGCGGCACAGGGCGGCAGCGGGGACACCCCGGGACACCCCGGGCAGCTCAGCCGGGCTCAGGGCTCCCCTCGGCATGCGCTGGCTCTGCCAGCGATAATTTACACCCTCCAAATAAATGCTACTGCTACTTCTACAGCTTATCCTAACAGCAACAGAGAAAGTGTTAATTTAAACCCTGGTTGAAGTCTGTGCAAGTAACAGAATCAAAAACCTAATTCCATCTCTTTATACAACAGACGGGCATGCACACACCTACAGAGACACGAGCTCACCAACTCTGGGGTTTTATTCCCTGTCACAGTACCCAGACTGGCCCAGCACACTGTGCTGCTGAGGCAGCCCTGGCACTTTGCTCAGAGTCTGGGGCTGAAAGAGTTAAATCCATGCATGGCACAGACACACAGCCCCTTCTGCCACAGAGTCTGGGGCTGAAAGAGTTAAATCCACACATGACAGAGGCACAGTCACACAGCCCCTTCTGCCACAACTCCTGGGAGAAGGGTATGGCAGACACTTGTGGGGTGAAGCAGCAGCTTAGCACCTGCCAGGGTGAAATCTGGCTGAGGTCACCTGTGGATGGGCTCAGTTTTAGGAGGAGAACACTCAAGCAGAGGAAGAGTCTCCTCTCTGCCAGGATCAGTGACATAAGACAACAAACACTCTGAAAAGAAATTCTGGATTTCAAATGAACACCAGAAAAAGCAATTTCTAGCCTTTACAAGGCTTGCTCTGATTCCTCAGCACAGCTACACTGACCACAGTGATATTTAGTTTGACTTCACCTAAACTCTGTACTGATGTTATTCCCTCTTGCAGCTTTGCATTCTGCACCTTTCTTCTCCTAAGAGGCAGACTCTGCTAAACAGCGTGGTGTCAATTCATTCCTGTAATTATATTCCTATCAAGATATCTTAATCAGCAATTAGCTTATTGAAATCTGACACATGAGAATGCAGCATACTCACGTGGCTACACCCAAACTTTCTCCATCAGAAGTCTCCATTGCTCCTGCCTAGCCAGAGTGGAGATGTATGTTTCAGCTGTTAGTGGTTATTTCTTCTTTTTGACCCAAGTGCTAAGGAATAACATGACTTAGTGTTAATACAAATCAATTACTGAACTGCCATATATTTCCTGAAGAGCAAACTGGGAGATAAATTTTAATTCTTAAACACAGGAATTCCAACATCACATTCTTCCAAAATGATTGCCGTTTTTTTGTAATAACCTAAACAATCTAGAAACTTTCTCTGCCTATTCAGAGAACAGGCTCAAAATATAACCAGACCCTATAAAAGGGTTTTGGGTCACCTCTCCATCTTTTCTCCTAAAACATCTCTGACTGACCATTATAGAAATAAAGCCAGATAAGAGTGCCACCATGCTCTAGTGTGTCCCAGGGCAGCTTTGGACAGAGATCCCAGGGGCTGTGTCCTGGCTGGACACTCGGCCCGTGGCTGTGAGTGGGCGCTGGGGACAGGGCACACCGGGGATGGGGCACACCGGGCACAGGCACACCGGGAACGGGGCACGCCGGGGTCAGGGCACCGCGGGCACAGGGCACACCGGGCACAGGCACACCGGGAACGGGGCACGCCGGGGTCAGGGCACCGCGGGCACAGGGCACACCGGGGTGAGGGCACACCGGGGTCAGGGCACACGGGTCCCCGGGGCGGCTGGCGACAGGACCCCGCTGCTCCCGCCAGGCTTCCCGCACCGCCGGCCCTCAGAGCAGCCCCGGGCCACCCCCGCGAGCCCGGCGGGAGCCGAGCGCGTCCCTCGCCTCCCCATCCTCAGTCCCGGCGAGGGCGGGTACAGCCCTCCAGCCCTGTCCCTCCCCAGGCAGCCAGCCCGCCACACTCCCTCCCGCCCCTCAAGAGACCCGGGGCAGCGGGCCATCACCGTCCCCGTCTGCACAAGGCGGTGCCATCCCGCCGTTCCCGGGGCGCCGGCTCCGTGTCCCGCGACCCCGCCCGCACCCACCGCCCTCAGGCCGGCGCGCAGCCCCCTCCCCTCGGGCCGTCTCCTGGGGAACGCGCTCTTCCGCCCCGTCCGCAGCCAATCACAGCGCGGCTCCGGCCCTCGGGGCCCGCCCCCGGCCCGCTCGCCCAATCAGAGCGCGGCGGGGGCTGCGCGGGAAGGCGGCGCCGCCGCCATGGCGGGTTGGGGAGCGCGTCCTGCGCCGGGCCGGGCCCTGAGGGGGAGACAGGAGGCAGCGTTATTTGCTGTATTACAAGTATTTGCTTGTTAATGGCAGCGGTAGAGTGGGCTTCCCCTCAGAGAGCAGAGCTCCGAGGGCTGGGGACAGCCGCAGCTGCTGCAGCTCAGCGAACAGTACGATGACCCCCCCCACCCGGCACCAATGTCCCACCCGAGCGCATAGATGCACCTCAGTCGAAAAGGAATTAAAGAACAACAAACAGCCTTCAGGATGTTTTTATTGTTGAATGGACAACTTTGCTACAATTCGTTTCCCCCTGCGGGGGCCTGTGGAGTGGGCAGCTCCCGTCCCTGTCCCCAAAGCTCCGGGGGTGCAGGGAGCGGGGCTGACACCGCACCCGGCCTGACAGCCATGGCCCCGGCCTGCATGGCGGCACAGCCGGGCCCAGGGTACAGCCTTTCCCTTTGTGAAATGAACAGGACAGTTCTCTGCAACACAGCTCCCTCCTCCGCCACCGCTGGCTCCCTCTGCCCAGCACCAGCTGCATGGAAGACGGTCTGGGGCAAAATTTTCCAAAGCATTCACATCTTTTCCATAATACAGGCACTTAGTCCCATGTCCACAAAGGCAGCGAGGCTCTAAGGTCACCTGCGTTCCAAGGGACAGCAGATGCCCAGAAGCCATTGTGGACTTGGGCCTGAAGACCTTAATCTCATACAGCAGTTGATACAAATTAGGAGTCCTAGGCACTTCTGAAAATTTTACCTCAGTTAATCCTGGCCAGGGAAACCAAAGCCCTGAAATTACTAGACTCTATTAAGGCAGAGTTCAAAATGGTTCTGTCCCACCTCTTCCCTAAAATATGATTTGTAACTTTGTACCTTAGGGATAAAAAGTCATCATTGCATTTGGAAGCACTTAGAACTTCATTTCAAAGTGATTCTGAATTTTTAACACCCTTGTGGCAGTGATGGAGCTCATGTTTGCTCACTGAGCTGGAAGGGACTCGGCCCTGACAAAACATGGATACAGCAAAACATTGTAAAGTACACTCAGCAAGGAAATGAGATCCCTGTGGCACAGATTTGCCAGCCTGACTTAAATCAGACCAGGCATCCAAGGTGGAAGAGAATCCACATTTTAGCAAAAACACTAACCAGCACTCTGCTGCTGGACTCAGTCTACATTTGGACAAAGTCAACGTGAAAACGATGGACAGAACTTTCCTAATTCACACATCTCTGGATGAAGTTCAGCACCCTTGAGTCAGCAAAGGCAGAAGGTGAAAGGAGTTGCTGGAGAGCTGGGTTCTGGGACCTGTGTGCAGAGCTCTCAGCTCCTGCTGAGGTTTGTAGGAAGCCAGAGTGCTCAGCAGGCTCTGCTTTGTTAGTACTTCATAGTACAATAAAGATAATAAATGATTTTAAAAATAAGCTACATCACACCATGAGAATTCACTACAACAGCCTCTGCTGCTGAATCAATGCCAAGAAGTGGGATGATTTTGGTGTAAGTTGTGTGTGAATTAGCAAAGTTCTACTATACAGACAGATATTTTTAAAAAATCGACCGGTGCAAGACTTGGAAGAGACCGAGTCATATCCTCAGTTGGTGCAAAATAAGCAGAACCCCACCTATTTTTGTGCTACTTCACTGACACCAGCTGTGAACCCTGATTCCTTGTAGAAACCTAGTAAAAGTCAAGAGCTGCCTACTGAAGTGCATCCTTAACATACAAACATCACAAATGTGTAATTAAAGTGGAGCAGAGATTCCCACTGTATGATCCCTACCAAAAATAGGAAGTGTGGCCCCAAACCTGCTCAGAGCAGGACTGACAAGTGGCAAGCAAGGTGCATTTTTAAGGAGTTAAGAATAAGACTGAAGTTGCTATCCAAATAACCTTGTTTTAAATAAATGGGTCAAGAACTCTCCTCTAATATTTTAAGATATATTCACTTTGGAAAAATTGAGCTAACTTTCAAAAACAACACTGATTAAAAAAGATGTTCGATGATACCTTAAAAAATACCAGAATATCAAATTAATTCCAGTCCAGCATTATAATTAGTTAAGAATACCTCCTGAAAATTATAACCTCACAAAAAAATGTGGGTACCGAAGTTAAAAGTATCAGAAACATTATGTACTTGAAAATACCACTGATCTTTTAACATTTAAAAACAAATCATAACATTCTTTGGAATCACCAAGTTATTAAAACCTGTGAGTTTCTCTACAGTCTCCACACTGTCTTTTCAATCAGTCTGCGTACAGATTCAGTCTTTGAGCAGTTTAATATCTGAAAATACAGAGTCTCTGACCAGCAGGAGGCTACATTAAACAGGAAAACATTGGCATTCTCTTTTTAGTACTGACTTCTGCCAAAAATAGAGACTTTCGAGCACAAGACAGCACGGCCCTGTTTTAGGAAATACTTATTTTCTCCTCTTTTCTAAAATGCATTGTATGTGTACTTCCAGTGCAAATTTTTTCAGCACTTGCGACAGGCGAGAAGGAAAAGGGGAAGAAGAGACAACTCCCTCTGCTCTTGCTCAGAGGAACCAATAGCCAGAGCTCCTGACTGCTGAATGCAGCTCCCAGTGCTGGCAGCTGGGAAGAGCTTATTAAAGATTTCAGTTTTAACATAAACAGATTACAGGTTAGCATGAAATCTGGCCGTGGCTATGGTTCTATGTGCATAAGGATTGGTTAGAGATGCTTTCCCCTTTCAGTATTGGTTGGAGTTCTTTAAAAACAAGTCTGTGGTGTTTCTCCACGTGTGTCATGAAATGTGAGAGATCTGTCTGACTCGGGTTTGTATTTCCTGTCGACACAAAGGGCAGGTCTCCAATTGCAAGGCACACTCCATGCACAGGTCACTGAAGGAGAAGAAAAACCAGTTAAAGCCTGCTTTTACAGTATGCAAAACTAATCAACAACAACCAAATAACACAAGCAGTTAAAGCCTGCTTTTACAGTATGAAAAACTAACCACCAACAACAAAATAACACTAAGCACTAAGCAGTTTAGTGAGCCTGCCAGAGGCACAGTCAAGCCCCTCAGTATGGTGGCATTGCAAGTCAGGTGTGGTGGATCCATTTACAGGCTTTGAAAGGAGCTCCTGCTGCTCAGCATCTCCCAGACCTGCAGCTGCTCCTGCAGCTGCTCAGGATCCCATTTCCCTGAGCTCATTAATCCTTGCACTCACTCTGGTCTGGAGAGCAGCCCCAGTGCCCTGCAGCAAATTCTCCAATCCAGGCACATCTCTTTTAACTTTCTAGCATCTAGACACATGGCAAGACTCCTTCCACGAGTGCTCCAGAACTGTAAGGAATTGGACTTAACTGGATTCATTTCCCAGCAGGCTGCTTAAAGGCAGGAAAGTGCTATTATGGTATAACTCATACTGCTGGCTCATTTTTAGCTTTTAGAAGAATTTGTGACTTGAGACAATCCATTTGTTGAACATTTAATGAGTGTGCGATGTATTATGAATTTTCTGCTCTCCTCACATGATCTGGATTTCACAGCACCAGTATCAAGTACTTATCAGTAAAGCCTTTGACATCAGGGAATTAAGACTCAGTAGCCCAGGGCAGCACACAGATGTAGCCTCTGTACTTCCCCAAATACACAACCAGGAGTTCCATCTGCTCAGGTGTAGGATGAATGGCATAGTGGGAATACTGTGTTTAACCTCTACACATCACATCCTTAAAAGGAAGGAAGGTTATTTCCTTTATCCTGGGGAGTCAATCAAGATGAGCAGGGACTGCATATGGCCTCATCCAAGCTGAGCATCACACACACATTTCATATTTCTTTGGATTTGGGTTTTTTAAGCTTTTACCTGTGTCCACACGGCCTGAGTTCTGTGTCTGCTATCTCATCACAGCACAGTGTGCAGCAGTTCTCTCTGATACTCACTTGCTTCAGCAAAGCCAGGCGCCTGTGTCTGAGGGGAGAGAGGGACAGACCCCCCAAACATTAATTTGGCTCAAAGCAATTGATTCAAAACTATTCTGAGAATTGCATCAAGGCAAACATAACACTTGTAGCAGTGCTGCATCACACTGCTGATAAACATCAATCACAATTGCCCACAAAAAAAGGCTTAACACACTCACAGACCTGCAAAACAATCTGATTCCCTATTGCTGGTCTGTCAGAAAGGGACAAAGAGGGGATTAAATAACAATTCTCCTAGTTCCCACAGCTGAACCACTTACAGAAATTCTTTTGTACCTGGCAACTTTCAGGAGTTAAGAAAAAAAACCCAAACAAATAAACCTCACAAACCCATGTATCAACAACATACAGAAACCCTATAATGCTCTAACAGAGTTTAAAAGAATAAAACCAGAAAATTAAATCAACATCCCAGTATGGCAATGGCCACAAGGGAGAGAAAATAGGTAAAAATACCTCATCTGATGAAATAAGACATTTCCCAGCTGGAACACACACACAACACCCATCACAACTACTTAATGGCAGGGTGATGTGTTTTTTCCCCAACACCAGATGCACTAAATTCAGCATAACTCTGCATGAGTTTATGTTAAATCCTGTGATGGATAATTAGGGTCCACCCCACCTTTGCCTTATCTCCTATCACTTTTAAGATCATCAAAGCTATATTTTAATTTAGAATTGGCTTATCATTTCCAAGCAGTTCAGGCTGTAGGGCAGGGATGATCTTTGTTTACAAAGAACAAGTGTCCAGCCCTGAATGGAGCCTTTCAGTGCTATTGCATAATACAGGGTCTGTAGCACAGGAGGCCAAGTTTCACCAGTCAGGCATCAACAGGAAACCAGTTACCCCCAGTTTGTCTCTCATCTTTTGGCACAATCATTAACAGCTCTCACAGCTATTGCCTGAACATCAATCCCACCTGAGCATCAGCCAGAAGCTACAAACCTCTCATTCAGTGTGGGACACTACCAAGACAGAAGAGCACAAATTTGTACCTAATAGATCATCTCAAAGACTACATCAGACTCTCACTTAAAGCACCTGCAGTCACAAGCAGAAATAATTTACTCTGGCTATAGGTAAGCACAAAATGATTTTGCAAGTTGCATTTGATTTTCTCTGCATCAATACAATATTCCAAGCCTCAAAGTTTGCAAATGTGTGACTCCAACGCAGAAGTAGGGGGGCTTGTCTTCTTTTCTTTTTAAATATATTTAAGTACCTCAAATACACTTGATCAAAACTAGATAATTCAAAACCAGTCTCTGAATGTTATTACAGCCAGAGGTACCCCTTCCAACAACATCACCCTCACTAAATAAGTTGCAATTTAAGATTATTTCAGTCACATACTGAAATCCAGGGTATACCACATAGATTACAATGTACAGTGTTACTGCTTATGTTCCAGTAAGTTATTTTACTACTAATAACTTGATTCACATGAGCTATTAGTTTTCAATCCTGCCAGAAGTTTGGTAAAAGCTAAAGAAGAATGTATCTAGACCTGTTTTTATCTGGGTTGAATTTTATTTAGGTGGGAAAACACTTCTAAATTTGAATAACCTTTGTCAGCACTGTCATTCAAAAGTGGGGAAATTTTCATCAGGATCAGAAAAGGACAATTTCAAGACTTACAATCATTCAGCACCTCCATGCTGCTAACACCACTAATTAGGTCAATTTTAAATAGGACATCTTTTTTTAATTAACAGCACACCTCCTCAATCAGCCTAATAATCCTTAGATGGCAGAAGGTACTTCTACTAAAACAGCTTACTGTGTGGCACTAATTCATTTTAATTAGCTTAATATTACAAAATATATTTTAATTTAATAAATTTTGGTTGCATATCTCCTGCCCTACTGATGAAATTGCACTGGAGCCTATTGTCTCATCCTTTTAGAAGAGGTACCTATGGAAGTACAACCCCATAAGAAATAAATTTTGCTGAGTACAAGGCAAGACTTTGCAACTCAGACATGAAACATTTTATTTCTCTGCATGCAAACACACAAAGTAGGAGGATTACCTGGGTAAAATGATTTTCTCTTCTGCTGTGAGAAAGGCATGATCATTGAAGGTACTAAACTTCATTGGTGGTGGGTACTTGAAGGGTTTTGCCCCAAAGTTGAACTCACATTGTTGATAGGACATGAAACTTGCTGCAGCAAAAAATCCTGATCTGCAACATCATGAACAGGCATTTTAGAATGACTTAAATAATAGCAGAGCTTTCAGACATGTTACCATTACCATTTGAAAATATACCCTGAGACAGAGACAAGTTTAATACCAGTGTTTTGCAGCTAACTGGGAGAGCATCAAGCTGCAGCTGCACATACTTACCTTGTTTAGTTCTCAACTCCTGAATTTACTATTGGGATTTATCTGAATTTCTCAGTGAGTCAAATAAAGGCTGCCTCCTGTGCAACTAGGATTAGTCACATTTAAAATCACAACTACCACCTCTCAAATTTACTCAAAGGGCATGAGTTCAGTAATACCCCAAGTTCTAACAAGTACTCAAGTTTATCAATTCCATACTCAAAGCACAGAGGACTAAAAGCTCAATAAAGACGATACTCAGCAACTCTTTAAAGTGAACTACTCTTTGCCTGCATCTTGAACTTTATTCTGAGGAGAAAACATGGATGAAATTATTAGCCTGGTAGGAATAACTGATAAAGTACTCTAATGTTTAATTAAGCTGCATGTGAAACTGCTTTCTAAAGTATTACAACAGCTTATCTTTTCTGAAGTAAAAGGCTGAACTTCCCTAGGAGAGTTAGAGAAGTTCACCATATGTTAATTTTAACAACAGTTGGCAAAATAACCCCAACACCTGCCTGCATTGCTACCAAGAGACATCCTCTGATGAATGTTCAATGTGCTGCTCCAGGAGCTGGCCCCAGTGAACGGCAGTCAGTTAACAAGCCCTCTCCAACATTTACCAGAAAGGCTTTGTTTTTCAGAAGATAAGTTCCTCAGGCACCAGAAAATTGTTCATCTTTGCTGCAGCCTCATTCTATTTCAATGCTATGCTAATTAGACAGCATAAACCACTGAGCTGAACATACCTTTGGAAAGTCCAAAGTATTTATTTTGGACCCTGAAATCCACCTGTAAAATTATATCCCTCTTACTGATTTCTAAGCAACTTTCAACAGGGAAACTTGCTTAATGATGGCTTCAGGTAAGTAAATATGAATTTACATCTCAAATTAAAAACTCTTCATATAATTAACACAATTATCCACAGAGGTCATGTCCTTCCAAATGAGCAGATACTTACACAGCAGATGAAAATACTTGCTTCTCAGCAGGAAGCTGGTTTCCATTTAAATAGAAGATCATTTGCTTTTCTTGCAAGTCTAGTAGAAATCCTATTGTGTCTCCTTACATGCAAAACAAAAATAATTTAAAGATTTAATTTCTGTTAAATGCCAACAGCCGGAACAGTTATTGTTTCAAGTATCACATATGTCACTGTGAGTTGTCTTACTTAAAAGGAACTGTTTGCAAAAGCACAAAAGAAGAAACATTGATACAGACAGTAACTAAAAAAACCCCAACCCAAACCAAAAAACCCAGAAGAAAATAGTAAAAAAATTAAGTATTTTAGTCTGCCAGAGCATTAATACTACATAATTGTAGAAGTATTGCAGAGTATTTGCCAAAGCCAGAAGAAAGCTGCACTCTGTCACTCCTTGGCTATTTTACACCTGTTGAAAATAGACTTTAGCAAGTGGGTGTTCTGAGAAGAAATTTCCAATATGCTTGTGCTATTTATTTTTAAGAGGTGTTTTAATTTAGCCATCCTTGGGAGAAATTTTTAATAGAAGAGAAGGCGGCACAGTTCACACAAGCTTGGCATGCACAGAATCCTACCAAGATTTCAAAGCTGAGATCAAGAACAGAACTTTGCTGTCCAAGTAGTTATCCAAGAATTTAAAGTAAGCAAGACAGTGCAACTCCTCCTTAAAAAAGAAAAAAAAAAGTCTAATTCAGAGATCAAGGTTTTTTCCCCTTCTCTAAAACAACTCTTTTAACCCAGAAAGGAAGATTTCAACCTTGTTTTGTACAACTACAAACAAGTGAATTTGTTTGTACACCTTGTTTGTACTTGTACAGCTACAAAAAAGTCGAATGATTAAATGTCCAATGTTAATTTGTGCTGTGATTTTCACTCTGCATTTGAAAAGAAAAAGTGTTTAACCAACAAGACTCTACACAGACCGGGGAATAAGACTGTAGTGCCCACTGTGCCCATTTAAATCACAAAGACACAGTAATTATTAAGCCTGTGTGATTGTCAGAATGAGGCAGTAACTGCCTTTGTTCACACCAATGAACAGACACCTGCAAGGGGAAAGAATCCTGTGCAGAAATGCAGTTAGGATAAAGAGCAGCAGACAGAGTGAGTACCTTCTTTCCAGCAGGGATGGGAGTGTGGTTTACTTCTGGCGTTGTACCAGATCAGCTGCCGGCAGCCATCGTACGCGCAGGAGTATTCATCGTCCCCGATGCCGTAACCTTCCTTCAGAGACAGAGCACAACACCTCAGCCTGCAGCCATTCCCCACACTCAGGGGCTAAAGCCTCTTTTCATTCACCTAAAACTGTTGGAAGCCTGGAAACTGAGAATTTTGGACTTTCTGCGCTGACAGGAGCTGAGCCTGCATTTGACCTGAGGCCGTGGAGAAGGCTTTCAAAATAGAACGATAAAACTGGGATGGTGGGTGTGGAGTTTGAGTAGAAGTGTGTAACATTACATGGTGGAAAATTTGGAGTTTAAGGTTTTAAAACATAGTAATATATATAAAGCAAGATGGAAATTTTAGGACTGAGACTGGTCCTTCTCCATGGGTTTGGGTGGTGTTGTGTAATTAGATGAGAAAGTCGACATTGTGGGGTGCAGGTGGTTGGTTATTGGTTAGAAGCCTGTTTTCAATCACCTAAACTGTTGGAACTCTGGAAACTGAGAATTTTGGACTTTCTGCACTGACAGGAGCTGACCCTGCATTTGACCTGAGGCTGTGGAGAAGGCTTTCAAAATTGAATGATAAAACTGGGATGGTGGGTGTGGAGTTTGAATAAAAGTGTGTAATATCACTTGGAGTTTATGGTTTTAAAATATAGTAATATATATAAAGCAAGATGGAATTTTTAGGGTGGAGGCTGATCCTTCTTCACCTTCTCCATGGGTTTGGGTGGTGCTGTGTAATTAGATGAAAAAGTCATTGTGGGGCACGGGTGGCTGGTTATTGGGTTAAAAGTAAAAATAATTTAGGTGTTATTTCTTAATTAGACAGTTTGTCCTTAAAAGGCCTTGTAGGGAAAAAGATAGGGCTCCATTTTGTAGTTTGTTAGTGAAGTGCTGCAGAACTCATGCTCTGAGAGTGTAACATAGATAAGAACTAATGAACATCTGAGCCCAAACCAGAAATACTGTCTTGTGCATCTAACCCCAAACTTGGAAGAAAAAATAAGCAAAGAATTGTCACTAAAGCACTCTTTCAGGAGCAGGAATGGTTTCCTTCTCTCTCCCCCGTGAAGGTAATATTTTTTTTCAACTACTTTTAGTTTCATTTTCAAATCAAAAGGGAATTTGTTGGGGTGAGGAGGAAAGGAGAGGGGGATAATGTTTCCAAAGTGCCTTCCAGTCTCTGTGACCTCAAATCACTCCTGTCTGTTAAAGTATTTAAATGCCACAAGGCTAGTACCCAAGTAGGTTAAGTTTTTGCATCTTTAGAAGTCACCACACAGTAACAGCCACTCTCTTATCTTGAAGTCTCAGTACCAAGCCTGTAATGTCCTCTCCTCAAGATACCCATGTGTCACCAGAACCCACAGTACACAAAGGGAACAAACACAGCCCCTTCAACTAATTTGTTGCATATTGTGTCCCTTTCACTGCCAGCCTCCCTCAAATCGTGAAAACATAATCAAGTGATAGTCCTAAGGTCCAAGGCAAACACAGAACTAAAGAGTTTCAGAGTGGGAGAAAAATCTGTCACACAGCAGAGCCCAGCCATGAAACCCAAAGCATTATGGAAGGTAAGTAACTTCCTCATGCTCAGCATGGTTTGTCTGGAGTGCAAATACCAGACAGCATCTGATTACACAAGCCTCTCATGTCCCAAATTAAAGCTAAGCCCAGCTAATGGGTGTTTAATGTCATATTTAGGACTAGTCTTTTTGTTACAGATGCTGTAAATAAAGAGCATATGGCTTCTGAGGCCTGTGTTTGTGACATATCCCGAGGATAATATCCTTGTATTTCAGGCACACACCTGATGAACTTAAAGAACAGCAGCATTTGGCCACCAGCAAAACAGCTGCAGCACAAGAAAAATCATCCTGCTCAGAGAGGTGACATCTCCTATTTTCATACCTTGTACAAGACACACAGAAAAATGCACATACACCAAGCTCCTTAACAGTAAGTGGGAAAAAAAATCTTTTAAGCCTCTTAGCAGTCTAAAGGCAGACACATGGCCTTTTATTTCACACAGTTTCTGTTACACTCAGTGTCTGCAAGGACTGCTCAACACAGGTCTGCATGATATTTTTGTTCAGTTGGTTGTTTTTGATTTTGTGTATGGTTTCTAATTTTTTTTTTTACTTAAATCACACTTCAATTCCATGCTAAAAATGTGGAACGGGACTTTGGATGTGACACAGAGATATGTGCATGTTATACATCAGCAGAAGACAATGCTATTTCCATGAATAATTAGAAGAAATGGAGCAAGACCTCTGAACTCACAGAAATACCTAAGTTAAATGGTGACAGAAGTTTCTCTTGCATTCCCATTGGGTTTCTTGCCACTGGTGTTTGTTTCATCTCCTCAATGTATTTATCTCATACCCCCACAATCAATATTTGCTCACATGTATGTATTTGGCCTATCTTCATATTAACTTCTGTATTTGACTTAGCTGTAGAATGACTTTTTCTTTAATAATCAGAAATGAGCAGGTTTAACTGCTTATCTCTATATTAAATATATAATTCTTCTACAATAAGTTCCAAGTAGGAGCAGAAAGCCATGAAATTACCACAATAAAGGGCTTCAGGTGAATTTCTCCCTCAAGCTTAGCCAGTAGAAGTGTCAACCCCAGCACTGTTTCCATTCTCAGCACTAGGCTAGGCCTGACATATCTTTTGTCCTAAAATTCTGGCTTATACTTCAATGAACTTTAATGGCCATTTGGAAGGCTGATAACATGAAAAATTAACTCTAAGATGAGGTAGAAAAGGTTTTTGGGTAGTAATAATTACTCTTTCTTATTATGGAAATACTGAAACAAGTTATACCATAGCATAAGAAGCATACAAAGTTTCTAACAGCCATTACAAGTAAATAGTAGGAAAAAGAATACTTAGAACTGAGAATAAGATAATTTTCTATCTGGATGAGAAGGACAGTAAAGCAAGCTATAAAATAAGACAGTAGACTTGTTCTGTACTCTCAGGAAAAGGCAAGAAGGTAAAGGACTTAATCTTTTTTTTTAATCCTTATTTTTAATCAAAAAGAAGCTTTTGCATTCCAAGACTGTCCCATGTTGCTGCTACTAGCAAGTCCAATGATATACCATGTTATCCCAGAGTGAATTTGAGTTATTTCCCTTGTGAAAGTTAATTTAATAGGAAAATGTGTTAAAGAGGATGAGGAAATGGCTGCTTGGTGACCTGTGTAAAGAACAGCATATGAGAAACTGCTGTTCCTGGTGACTTATTGTTTCCTTCCAAAAACAGAGAGTAACTACTGTCATCCAAAGAATTTTCAAGAGATTATGCTACAAGAAATAAGAAATAAAGCTCCCTATAGTTTCCAGACAACAGCCAGCAGATAACAAGCTGTTTCTGCTGCAGCTCTGCATGCCTTAGGTGAACAGTGTCAGTCTGTAGCAATAACTGACATCTCTTGTACCACTAAATTCAGCAAAACCAGCTCTTCACAGACAGAAAAATTGAAAGAAACAAACAAGTGGTCAGTTACAACCACAGAATAACCAGAGCTATTCTCACAGATGCTGTAAGAAGGAAAATACTGATGTTACACCACCAGCTCAATGATATTACAGGTACTCACATGGTTGAGAAATTTGCTGTCTTTGGTTGCCCATCCTATCTGCATCACTCCTGAAGTAATGACAGTGACTTCATAGTACCAGACCCCAGAGTCAACACAGAACGTGCACCTCACGCTTTCGAAGGACGAGGCGTCGCACCGTGCCTACCAGAACCAAACAGAAACCCAAAATCATCACGCAAAGCCAGGGTCTATAAAACCACCACCCAGAGCCAGGGTCTATAAAACCACCACCCAGACCCAGGGTCTCCAAAAATCACCACCCAAAGCCAGGGGCTCCAAAAAATCACCACCCAAACAAACACCTTCCTGCCCTGGTTCAAGTTTCTTGAGTATAAGAAAATACCAACATAATTTTAGAGGCATTTCAGACAAAGTGACCTCTCTTTGACCTAGTGAGTAGGCAAGACTGAAAATTGTTAAGTGGTTAAGCAACAGGCAAAAAAAAAAAAAAAAAAAAAAAAAAAAAAAGAGAAAAGTAGAAAGTTGACAGAAACAATGTAAAGATTTAAAGACTAAGACAGCCAAGACAGGAAAACCTAAATTGTTGGTTGTTAACTGATTCCTGGTAGAAAGGACAAGGAGGCCTTCAATGTTAATTCATGAAAATTCATTTCTAAGTAGTCAAACAAGTTTTTAGAAGGAGTTAGAAAGGAAGGAAAAAACCACACCTGGCTGAGACAAATATCTGACTGCTGTGAGCTTTTCAAGATGAGACAGGACAAACAATAGAATAATATTTTGACTACAACTGCTCACAAAGTAAGTGAAAAGCCATCTGACTCTGAAGAACCCTCCTCACTTCCCTGGTTTTGGGGCATTACTTTAATGTGAACATTTCTACAACTGAGATCAGTGTAGTGATGCTGTAACTCTTTGATGACAAAACAAGTTTTCTGTAAAAGCTGGCAGACAAGATGGATTCATTCTACAAAATCACAGGAGCAAGTACAAAGCAAAACCTTTTTCTTCAGCCTCTTTTTCAGGTTGAATACATGAAACAATTCCTACCTCTAATCCATGTGGTGAGATCTTCAGGTATTCACTGACATCATTGCTGTTCAGCATGGCCCTAATGTTGGTCAAGTCTACCTTCTCATATGTAAATTGCCTGCCTTCTTTTAGAACTGAAAAAAAAAAAAAAAAAAAAATCCCAACCAGTGTTAGTTGCTGCTGCTGCAAAACATGATTTTAAACACTTCATACAATGATAATCTCTCTAGGATCCAGGTAGTTTTTGGCATAACTGAATGGAACACTGAGATTTTCCCTGCATGAAAACAGCTTTCAATAGTGTGTGTTAAATACCTTCCAAACATGAAAGCATGACCTGTGCCTCTGACTAGAGCTCCCACAATCTAATTTGTACTTGCAGGAAACCCACAGGCAAATGGAAGGCATCCAAGTTCACATCAAGATGCCACTGCTTCAGGATTTACCACTGCATTTGTACATTCAGTGGGCAGAGTTCTTCTGACTCATTATAGTGGAAACAGATTTGGGGATAGGAAGGAGAGGAAAACAAGGATTTAAAGGTTTCTACCATCTCATTTTTAGGTGATGAACTTGAACTGAGCCAAAGCAGCTCTCTCTCTCCCAGCTTGCCCTTTCTTCACGGAAGAATCAGAACCAGTTCTCCGGCCAGGTGTCAAATTGTTGACACATACATGTTAATTTACAAGTGAAAGATCTTATCTGAGGACCCTTCATAGAACTCAAACTTGCTACAACACTTACACAGATATTTACTAAACACAGCTGACACTGGCTTTCCATAAGCTGACTAAAGCCCCTAAAGCCCAACAGACCTTTTACCCAAATTTCTCTAAAAGGCATTAGAAAATACAAGGTCATTAGAGTTACTGCATCCTTGAAATCACAACTAAACAAGCAAATTCAGTGGGTTTTCAATAATCCAAAAGATTCATCTAGATCAGTGCTTTGCAGAACACTTTACTTTTGATCACAAAAATCAAAAAGTATATTTAATTTAAAAAGTCTTCAGTAATTCTTTGTGCCAGAGGGGAATGACCACAGGAGTGGCCATCACCAGGACATGTCAGCAACCCAGATGTTCCACAGAGACAGAGCTGCACTGTTGAGCCACTCAGCAAACTGGCTGAAGTGTGGGTTACAGGAAACTGGTGCAAAGAATTTTCATTGCAGCTCCAACTTGCAGAGTACAAACCACTTCCTTTCAAAAACATTTTCCTTGCCAACGTTTTCTTTCCATACCATTACACTGGATATATTTGTTGGTGTGGGTTTTTTTTGGTTTTGTTTTCTTTTTCAAGGAGATATTACAAACGCAGCCAGGTTTGTAATGAGCACACTAAGTGCTCATAAAAAATTAACACAAAAGAGTCCTCCATATCTTTGGAGGAGTGATTACTGTTTAATTCATCCATCCCTTTGTTATACCTACACAGATTGTCTAAACTCCACTGGGCACAGAATCCAACCTGGCGTTTTAAGTAGTCGGGGTTATCTGTCCATTTCTCCAGCAGCATCAGTTGGTCACTAATGCACGACTCAGAAACTGTCATTTTATTTTCACCTGCAATTTAAGAGGAAAAAGAGTAATTGCTATCAGCTAGGGCTAAGTTAAAAATAATAACATCCTACGAATGCAGTAGAACTCTCTACACACACCTAAACCTCAATATTACAAGCATGAAGTTGTTTCCCCAAGCAGAATTATCTTCATTCAGATTTACCACTTCTCAGCATGGACTGCATCATCAGGAGACTGATCACGGCTGTTCTCCATCTCCCCAATATTGATTGATTTCCTTTCAAGTAACAAAGGTCTCATGTCATAAGTCATTATGTAGTAATTTCTCAGATGAGAAGGCCAGCCTCAGCAAATCTCTTAAGGGTTTGTCATTAAAACAAAAAATATCTTTTCCTGCCTACAAGCTCCCAATGCTGTTGTCCAGCTCTAATATAGATTTATGTCAGTGACAAAGGCCTCGTGTCACCAATCCTTCTACAGCAATTGCTAACAGGGAAAATAAGTTTCAGCAAGAATCTCAGGGGTTTTGAGGGGTAGAGGGATGTCACTAGAGCAATAAATACCAATGCAGGCTCTCATGCTCACAAGTGATCAGGCAAAGCAAGTGACAATAATGCAGAAGCCATGGTGCTAAGAGCAGTACCAGGCCAATACTCACTTGTTTGTGCAAACTTCTCCAGTGCTATTAGTGCAAAAAGCATCACTGTTGGGTGGGACTGGAAGTTCTAAACACGGGCAGTAAGAAAAAGTTTATATTAATAAAGACCCAGTACAGACAAGAAGAGCTGTAAGTCAAATGTGCAAAGGAGCTTCCAAAATTCCTGTATTCCACCCTCCTTTGGAGATAGATCCAGAGAGATCAAGCTACTCAGAGCCTTGTACCATTGATTTCTCATTACCTCCAAGGATGGAGATCCCACAGGCTCTGGAATTTCAGCTTTTTGTAACATATACTGCCAATATTTAGCAGACATGACTTCAACTTTTCACAATAATAATAATAATAATAATAAAATTGCATTCTAATTGCTATGTATAGATACATATAGAAAGATCAAAGACACTTACCAAGCTGTGAAGTAAATATTCCAGTATGCCTGGGCTGAGCAAGCCTATGCTTGCAGGACCTGCAAGAACATCAGGAATGAAATCCCTCTCTGGGAAGTACCACAAACCCATCACCACAGAGCTTTTAAACACAAGGTAACAAATTACAGAACACCAAACAACTTCACAGCAAAGCAAAACTATAATATAAAACAATTATCATTGTTTCTAGTAAAGTACTTGTTGCACATTTAATAATTACACAGTTACTGGCACATTACAGTCCTGTTCACTTCACTGCTCTAAGTGGGGACAGAGTTCCAGCCAGAGATTTTGCAGTAAGACTCCAGCAGCCTCCACTCAGCATTTCCATGCTCTTTACTTTTGAAAAAAGACTGTCTCCCCTTTACTTCCAGAGTCAATGTTTAAAAACCAGCTCCATCTATCAGTAGCCCAAAAGAAGCAAAACTGAGCACCTGAAACAGCCAACTTGATAGTTAATTATACAACTTGCAGCACCAGAACAAGCAGCCAATTTAAAATGGAAAAGCCCTGAAATAGTGTCCACTTAATCAAGAGAGAGACACCAGGGAATCAAACTCTGGCACCTACAAGCTCTTAAGAACTTGCAGTGGATTCCAACACTTAATTAACAGATCTGTTGCCTGAGCTGACACAATGAGATCTGTGTCCACTAAGATAGAAGCAGATAGAGTATATCTCATTTTGACTTTGTATAATACAGTACAAGTATTACAGTACAAAACCACTTCCAAACCTTGTTCTTTACTTTTTTTCCCACAGAAATACAGTAATTTGGGTTTTAATAACCATTAGGTGACATTGGACAATCACTTTTTTCCCTCTATTTCCTGTCCACTTTCAAAAAAGGAGTAAAAAAATCTAGATACAAAAGAGATCACCAGCAGGAAGGAAACTTAACCATCAGTTTCCAACTGTGTACTAGGTAGGAATGACAGAATAAAAATTCTATATGAAGTCACCTTAAAATAGAATCTCAGCAATTTTCTTTTAAGCAACACAGAAGAGAATCTTTTCAGCTATCTACAATAGAATAAGACATGTCTACTGGAAAAAACATATTTCTTTGTTATTTCTATACAGCCTCCAAGACCACGAACTTGATATTCCTGCCTACACTCTAGAGGATGTGTCCTCAGTAATTCAGAAGCAGAGTGGGTCTGCAGAAGAGACTGATTATCAGTGCTAAGGCAATATAACCACCAGTGATCCCCAATCACTAACCACACAGCAGAAGGATTTGTCGATGGCTCATTCAGACATTGAATCAACCAGATTCTGTCACACCTGGTAACCCTGGGATGCAGAAATTGATTTCTAAGCCAACACCTCTGACCTGTGCATGGTGAGTGCTGAAGCAGAAGGTCTTTACTTGCTAATTTCTTTACTTGCTAATTTCTTTACCTGCTAATTTCTCTGCCAAGCAGCCGAGCACCGCGGTCGTGTTCCGGTGCTTGGCAGGGTGACAAGAGTCCTGGCAAGCAGCAGCTCCACTCAAGTTTAGTATTTCTGTTAACTTCTGTAATGCATCCTGCAAAGGAAAAATCAGAAACCTCTTCAATGCTACTGACAGGTACAGCTTCCTCCTAATTCAATATTGTAAAAACAAGATTGTTTTTACACTTTACTGAAGTCAGCATCGTATTATAGACAACATGGGGTGGTTATCTTTTAAGACAAGATAATTAAGGACAGATGAGAACAAAAGTTCAACAGACCCAAGAGCTGTAACTTTAAAATTACCATCAGATTGTTGGTTGTTGTGATCAACAGCTCAGAACACTTCTGGATTTAAGTGAGCTCCCCATGGCAATAGGAACCAATTAGCACATTTGGCACCACTGCCATCTGATCTACTTCCAGTGTCCTAAAACTCACATCCTTTTCAAAAGAAAAGGACTGTTTCAGATTTTAGAATTCAGGACTAAAGAGACATGCCCCTTCCCCAAAAAGCCCACATTCCCATCATAAATTTAGGATGTTGCCAGCTTTACAGAATGTTAAACTGTGTTCTTGAGAGCCTAAGTGGTTTTCTGCAGTCACAGATTTAGGAAGTAACCAAAGAGGGGTAATAAAGCTAAAATCCCATGCTTTGACTTGCTTTGTTCACACAGAATGGTATGAATAAAATTCCAGATAGGTCTAGAGCATACTCTGCATTTTTCAGGGTAGTTAGGGGTTAATCCAGAGCCAGAACAAGTCATCCCACAGGGAGAACCCCACCCCAAATCCTCCTCAACTTTCCAGCCTTCATGAAAGTTTCAGCTGATTCAGATTGAAACTGCATAATCTCAGGCAAGGATCTAATTAGAATAGAAGAACTCCTCATATTGAAGTCATCAGCAGCCATTTGGAGGAAAAATGAGCACTGCTCAAGTTGAATAGATGTGTTTTTTTGAACTGTGTTCTGAGCCACATTTGAATCAGTTGACTGTGCTGGAGTCTGAGGTCTGTACAGAGATCACACTGAAAAGTAGTTACATTCTTAAAAGGAAAGCCACAAAAACAGAACTGATGAACAGGACTGAGCTAAGTGGAAAGAACAGAGAAAGAATGACTGAGCAGACTTGGGATGGAAAGGACTCACTAAAATTAGACTCTTGACATACCGATACTGCTCTTAGCCATTATTAGAACTGTCAGAGAGATCAAGTATTTTGAGTTAAATAAAGACTTTATAGAATAAACAGTTTACTGCACTGCCCTTTTAACTTTATGGACTTTATAGCCTGCAAAACCAGAAAATAAAATACAGCATACTGCTGTTCTCCAGCTGTCATGGAAGTGAGGCATTGACCTAAAAATCCCCAAGACAAAAAACTTAAACTGTATAGAAAGAAAATTAACAGCAGCACACACTTTGAGGCTGCGTGTGGCCAGCAGACCCCTCAGCTGCAGCTCCTTGTGCTGCAAAGAAGCTACACAGGAAAAACCATTGTGCCCCCCCAGAAAAACAAGCACCTCATCCCTTGTCCTGATAAGGTCAACTATTTTATAGCAAACTCCTTAACTGTACCCAAATGAAAGTCACATGGCTTTTGAAAAACAAATCATTTGATTGCTGAGGACATTGTAGAGCCAAACAAAAATTCCAAAATCACTCTCCCTATGTGCATTCACAGTGGTCTCCATTTCCTGATTTCTTTTTTAAATTAGACAAAGTTTCTAATAACAGCTTTGTTTTCAAAATAACTCAGCAGTCTCTGTGAGAGTCATAATACATTTCTCTTGTTTAAAAGTCTCAGATAACTTTAATCAATAGCCTAGAGGAAACAGACCCACTTCAGGTAGTTTGAGAGCTTGACCAATTCTCCAGCCACTGATGCAAGCAGCTCTTCATGTCCCTAACAATACCAATGGAAGACTAAAATTGGCAGCATCAGAAGCCTGAGAAATGAAGCAGCAATTTCTGAAGAAATGAGACAATGACAAATATTTGAAGACAGACAAGTTCTCTGTACAAACATTATGTTTAGCATCTTTAAGCACCTGAGGCTTTTAGTTACACACTTGCACCAACATAGCATGAACACCTCAGGTCATCTTTCTGCCCAAAACCAGATTAGTGACCAGTAAATCAAAAGGATTCTCATTTGCCAAAGCCATATATAGGTACTTGTTAGTTTAAAAATGTCATTTATTTAGCTTAACACACCCATTTGTGTTGCATTCCTCACGTGCAGGGCAGGAACAAATTCAAAAGTGACTTGTAAATGTGCAGCTTTGCAAATGAGAGAACAAAAGGGCAGAACTGGGGCAGCTTCTGCAACACCTGCACAGTGCAAGTACCACACAGCAGGAGAGAGTGGCAGGAAAAGCAACCAAAACCCAAGGCTTTCTTGCTCCTTCCCCATGGATCAAATTTATCTCTTTTTGGGGGAATAATCCTAGCATCAATTAGCATTTAGACACCAAGCCACCCCAAACTACTTGAAGTTGAATGTTACACCCATTTTCTGAACCACTATCAGTCTTGCATCACCAGTGAAAGGCACTCAAAGGGATCCTGGGTGTGGCAACCACAAGTAACTGACATTCAGAGATAAATGCATCTGCTTTTGACTCACTTTTGTTGGCAGAGGACATTCATCAAGTAGTAGCGTTATAACAGCTGGTCCCAGGGGATCTTCTAATGGAATAACTCTAATTAAAGATTGAACAACTTCCAACCAGCCTTCATCTGTCAACCACAAAACACAAGTCACACTCAGAATTAACAGTGCAATTCAGAAGTGTTCAAAGTACATCCCCAAATGTAAACTGAAAAATCCTCAAAATTACCCAAGTGAGCTTAGAGACAGCAGGAAACACAGTTTGCTTTTTACACCACTGTCTTAGTTTGCAGTAGTTTAGAAGTTTAAATTCAAAAAAAGAAAAAGTTTACAGCAGCTTGGGTAATAGTGAACACCTGTATGGTTTGGAGAAGAGTCTTGCCAGGCCAGAGCATCCTTTAGTTCCTACTACTTTTAGGAAGAAATACTCATGGTGGTATGGATAAGTACTTTGCTCTACTGTGACACCCATAGTTCAGCAGCCAATGTCAACTCTTAAGTGTTAAATGCTACATACACAATGATGCTGAGGAAATAATTTCTTTTAACCAGAATCAGATCTCTCTTTGTGAGTTCCCTGAAGTTACAGAGAAACTCAGTGGCTTTTTCCCATGCCTGCTGGTCTAAAGAATATTTGTGTTCCTAAGGAGCAGCTCTCACTGTTGAATGAGTAGACAAGGGCTTTTACTTGCAAGCATCCACTACAAAGATGTTAAACTACTGATAAAGTAAACAAATTTGGATTTACAAGAAAATAGCTCCCTTAGAAGTGAAAATAAAGACAATCTGTATCTGTATACAGGTGAGTGAGGCTGAAGAGGCAGTATTCCCTACAACAACAACACAGCAGTAATATATTGGGGGTTATGTTAGCATATTCCCCTAAAAAACATTTTATTGAATTGCTGTAATACCTAACCAGACTGATTAATTTATTTTAATACAGAAATACATTTCCTAGGACAACTATCAACACTACTAAGTAGAGAGGTAAAAATTCAACTAAACCAGAAGTTTTGTTGAAGCCTTAAGCTGGGAGAATCTCTCCTGCTGTAACAAAGATGAGGCAGCCCCTGCTTGTCCTGCAGGAGCACTGAGGGACAGGGCTGGGACAGATACAGAGTAAAGCAGAGGTCTCAGGTCAGTAAAACCCAAACCAAAGAAACCTGTTCTGTGCTGACACCTGAGCACACAGGATGGCCCACATCTGTGTGCAGGGGCAGGATGTTCCTGCTCAGCTGCAAACAGCCACTCTTGGTGGCTTAGGGTTTAATGCCACTACAGTGTGTTTGTGGCCATCCACTGGCTGCTTCTGGAGATTTCACATGGGAACTTTAACTGAATTCAAACAAACTCAGGCCAATGCATGAGCTCACAGAAGCCCTGGAGGGCAGAACTTTGCTCTGGTTCCCACATCCCCAGAGCTACACCACACCCCAACACACCCAGCTGAGGTGCATTTTTCCTTGCAAAGAAAAGAGGGGCTTGGGGTTTGCTTTGTTTCTTTTGCTTGTGAGTCACAACTGAAATGCCCAACACAATGCCTTGATACCTGTTTCTGCCATTTCATGCAACGTGATCATTGAATAAGGAGGCTCCTGGTCACTGAAAGAGATATTACACAGGTCAAAAATTATACACAATCATCAATGTAATACAATGAATAAAATGATTACTCACAGACAGAAAACAAATCCAGTAACCATTTAACAAAAGGAAGTTACACAGGCTGCAGACTGCTAATGTAATTTTCAGATCTGAAACACAGATGGAATTTGAGCCTTTCTCTGGCTCAACATCTGCATGTCTGCAACAGCTGACAAGTGAAATTGTGATCAACATCTGCATGTCTAAGAGCTGAACATAATGCCTGGATTGGTGCTGCTCATTAGCAGGTTCCTTGTAGCACATCATAATGAGGCACTGCATGTCAGAGGTCACAAAGTGAACCCAGAGCACTGCACAAGGGGCATCACTTCAATGGGATTTTTTCCTCAGAAATTCTCTGCTAAATATAAAAATATTTAAAAACCACCACAAAACCTAAATGGGAAGCCATCTAACAGCATCAGAGTCTTCAACAAGAGTTGTTAAAAGAAACAGTTAAAGCAGTTTAACAGAAAATATTTCATCCAAGCCTTTTTCCAACATGAAAACCACAAGAAGCTCAACAGCTCAGGTCCTCAGTCTAGTTTGCTGGAGAAAGGACACAAAGCTAAGGACTCATCTGAATCTGAGCAGGCACTGCCAGTGAAAGTACCTACAGCAAGACCCCAAAGTCTTGCTCAGTAAGCACCCCTAGGTCCAGAAAAAGCTTGTGCAGCAGCATGTCCTAAAATACTTTATTCAGTGCTCCTTAGGCACTGGGATCTAACCCCAGGCTCAGACTTTGTGTTCCACACTCACTCTCTATCAACAGCTCTGAAAAGAAATTGGAAATGTGAAATACAGAGAAATTTTAGAAAATTTCAACAGACATTACTTATGGAGATAATAAAACTACCTAGTTTGAGAGATTAGTCATAAAGAGAAAAATCTCAGCAGTGATGAAATATATATGACATAAATACATGTCTTTCTTTTCTTACAAAAAGGTGACCACAATATATTCTTAAATATTTCTACAAGAGAATGCTAAAGTCCAGTTTAATGAATTTTTATATTGCCACAACATTTGAAACAAATGGGTTGTTTTTTTAACTCGAGGCATCTTCAACTTTCTTCTGGAAAGTAATCTGCCTAGAAGGAAAAAGAAGTGAAGTTTTGCAGCCAGAATTACATCAGGAGAAAGAATAGAAAGATTCAAAGAAATGGGAAAAAAAACCCAACAAAAATCCCAACCATAAGTACAAGTAAAGGCTACAATAGAAAAGGATGACATTTTTAACTGGAAGATTTCTGATTTTGTTACTAGTAGCAGCTTTTCACAGTAGTGGCACTGAGCACAGGACAATCCTGTCCCACTGATTTGCCATTTTAACCACTTAATTTTTAACATCCCCTCCAGGACACACCTTCCTCATTTTGAAGCAAAACAGCCATTTTGGTAATTTCTTAATTTGCAAGGCAGCTTTTCATATAAGCCCCAAAATATAGAACTTATCCTTCTGAGTTTATGAAATTAGACTTCTAGGAAGCATCTATCTCTAGATAGGAGAGAAAATAAAATCAGTTGTCAGATATGTTTTAGGTCAGAACTTTGAGATTTGATAAAACCATAAACAGTAACAAGAAAAAAATTAACCCCAAGAAAAACCAAACAGCAACCAGGGAGAGCAATGATTCATTCCTTATCACAGTGCATTTTCCTGTAGTCTGTATAAAAGCCCCCATAAAAATACAGTAGCTTCAGGAACTGATCAGAAACAGGACTCCATGGGCAGTGAAATAACCATGCTTATTGTCTCTCAGTAGCATAGGAAAGTGCTCACAAGATTACAAAACTGATTGCAAGACCCACAGGAACAGGATTGACTGTGCACAGAAGTGTTGTGAAACAGCTTAAGGAGCTGAACTTGAGGGAAAGGGCATGCGAGACTAGGCAGAGTCTATAAAAAAATGTTTGCCATGATTTGAAGACAGAGCACAAAATAAAATATGTTAAAAAACCAACAAAACACACCTTAAGACTTAAATGTCCATGAAAAACATCAGTCCTGATATTTTCACTTAAAGCCTTTAACAGCAGGAAGGCAAACTCCTTCTCTGCAGGCACATTCCAGAGTTGATGCAGGTATATGAATCAAGGCTCACTTATTTTGAGTCTCATCCACCTTAAACTCAAACCACTGAGTCAGGCTCTCAGGCTGGAATTGTGCTTTTCCTTCAGTTCTGGTCTTCCCAATTCCTAGCCTGCACCTAACCCAAAAGGTGTTGAGCTAACTTAACCAATCATTTTAAGGTCCTTTTAAAGCTTTTTAGAAAGCAACCCAAAACCAAATAAAGACCAAAAAATGGATGAGCCCATAAATATCCCCCACGCCCTTAATGGATGCTTTGAGCATGACAGGAATGCAATACTGGGATTGTGAGTTGGGCAGTCACAACATGTGATCTTTAAAAAGTAGTCAGACTTAAAACTGGAAAGAAAACCTCAGTCTGTTTATCCAGGCTAAGATCAAAGCTCCCTATTTTGCTTCACCATTTCCAAAGAAGTAAAATCCAGCCTGAAAACAGAAAACTGCACAACAACCAATTTTTAGGACAGAAGTTCCCAGCCTCTGGAGCATTTATTGCTTCCTAAACTGTGTATCTGTGCCAGGTAAGAAATCAGGAATTCTGAGGAAGATCCTCAGCTCCTGGAAGAGTCTGTACCTGGGCACTCAGGAGCTACTTCTATTACCTAGGAAAGGTGCTCCTCTCCTAAGCCTCCAGATGGAAACACGCAGCTGCTCCAGGGAGGGTCAGGTGCAGATCGGTGAGAGGCTGGAGCCACAGTTTGAGAGGAGACAAGAACATTTTCATTCATGTTGAATTATTCCTTGAGGAGGTACTTACTTATCTACCAACGTCCGAATTACAGCCAGTGTGTCAAGCACCAGCCCATCCACATTCTGTTTTTTCCTCCTTGGTTCATGAGGCCCTCGACCCCTCCTGGGTGGACGGACAGGGTCCCTTGGGTGGCTCCTGGCCTCAGGGATGTGTGTCCTGCTGTGCTCCGTCTGTCTGCCCTGAGAGCTCCCGTTGTCCTCGGCCCCGCTGTCGTCGCGGCAAACGCACGAGTTTCCCATGCTGCCAGCCCCCAAGGCTCCCAGGAAATGGGGAAGGTGGTGCTCTAGAGTCAACAGCAGAGCTTGGAAAAGGCTTCTGCTAGCATAGAACACAACCCAAGCAACTACAATCATCTAGGAAGTTTTAAGAGAAATGTTTGTGCGATCCTGAATTGCGATCTTTTTGCATCTTAAACGCTGCTACCAGCTGGAATGAGTGGGAAGTTGGAGACTTAGCTGCTGACAGAATCACTTAAAACACACATTGGTCATCCAGAAGGAGGTCTGAAAAAGCAAACATAGAACAAGAGTCAGTGTTACTACTGCTAGAAAACAGCAGAAGAATTCCTATTTTAGTAAACACCAGCAGTTCTGGTGGATAAAGCAGCTCAGAAACACAAGGCTTCACCTGAAGTCTATTGTGGGGAAAGGGAAAGGAAGGAAGAGGAGGAGGAGGAAGTTCCCCTGGTAAGGAGCTCTCACCCACACTCCGTTCCTTTCTACACTACCTATTACCTCCCAGCTCCTTGGTGGTTTTTGGATGCAGAGGAACAAGTTTGCCTGTAAAAGTCCCACACTGCTATCCTTTAAATACTGAGTATCAGCAAACCAGTTTATTTGCCCTTTACAGAGACACATGACCTATGCCAACCCAATAAAAGCTGTACACTTCAGGTTCTCATTTCAATTCAGGAACATTTCCAAACTATAAAATAGATACAATTGTAAAGAACTAATCTTAGAGTTATGGGTTTATCTCAACAAACAATAGATTTAATAGAGAACCATTTGGTTCACCTGTGCATAAACACACATTTTTGGAACATGCCTACATCTCCTGCATTCTCACCCAAAGAAGCACCAACACTGAATTAAAGAGGAATTATAGAACACCATTTTAATGCCTTACAAATCTAACTGGAATTTTGAAATGGGTGTTGTGTGCCTGTTTGGATCTAGTGTGAAACCAACCTCCCATTTTTGGGAACAAAGACTAATTCAATCATTCTTCTGTTCCTCATTCAAATGGTTTGGATCACATCAGGCCCAATAGCAACTGAGACCACAGGGCAGTCCCTCCCAATTATTAACTTGAAAATGCAAGAGAAAAAGGATTCAAAGCCCCATTTCACAACAAGGTATGTTTCAAGCCACAGAATATTATTTAAAGTCTCAGGTAATATAAAACCCTACAAAAGATATAATTTCATTACTTACTTATTCTGACATGCCTGAAGTGTGTAAGTAATTTTTATCCTTTCAAGAATCAAGTTTAACATTTACACTAGAAGTTATGGTGAATATCCTGTAATAGGTTATTACTATTCTTCAATTGCTAAATAATCTCATTAACAGCAGACATGTAGCACCCTAAATTCAAAAGAAAGTCAAAGAGAGCTGACACCTTTTAAATATGGAAGGTCCCCAGCATCAGAGCCAACTGGCAGCTCTGCAATTGCTTGGCTGCCCTTTGGGAGAAGATCTCAACAACATTCAGGAAGCCAAACATTGGTCATATGAGCAACTCTTGGGATGTCAGCTGTCACTGGAAAGGCACTGCCACCAAGCTCTCACAGGCTCTTCTGTAGTGTGAAGCACATCATCTTTTAGCACAGTGACATGTTCAGTATTGAGGCTAACTAAGAAAAAAAAAAGTCAATTCCCCAAGGGATATTAATAGGAAAAAAAATACAAGGTCTTGACTTCTTGGTTAAGAAATTCCTAAACCCCAAATCATCAAAAGGGTTTCAGCATCACATCATGCTTGCTTTTAGCCCTGAGCAGTTTGGCCATCAGGCTCAGAGTCCTTCCATCTGAGCCAATCCTGCTGGCACCTTCTCAGCCAGCAAGTCACAAACAGATGAGAGGTGCCAGGGCAGATTGCAAAAATCTCCAACAGAATTGTCTGAGTTCACAACTGGTTAAAGTGACTTTCTTGATTTTAAAAAGAAATAGTTATGTTAAATGCAAATCATGTATTTCTAGGGAATATGTATGTATTTATGAATCTGGGTCATTTAAGGGCTTTTTAGCAAGATAATGCTAAAATCTAAAACTGTTACAGATTTAGAATCTGCATAAAGTTTTCTGTAACTTATGGAAATTCTAACACAGTGAATCTATCTTGTCATCCAAACAAGAATAGAAAAGCTGTATTTTAGAGATTAACAATGAGTAAGAACCTAAAGAAACAAAACCAGACATATGTCAAGATTAAAGCTGATTATTGAAGCCTAAGTTTTTCTGGCTGACAACTTAAAGCATTATTAAAACCAAGTAATTATGATCAACTCACCTGTAAGTTTGCTTGGTTCAGGAATGGCTGGGGAACTCAAAGTGCTGTGGCAGAAGTGGGTTATTCTCCTCCAGGGCACAAAGTCTCTGTGGAAAAGGCAGTGCTCTGTAAGCCTTTATGGTGGGCACTGAGTCATGACTGACTCTGCTTTCACTCCTAGGAACTGCACTGAGGAGTCCCTGAGGAGAGATGGAAAAAAAAGAGAATTCACTTGGAAACTGCATCTAAGGTAGACATACTCCACCTCCTCCCTACACCTGCCATGACATCAAGCCACACTGTTATTTTCAGCTATACAGAGCCTTATTTTCAGTCTTTACAGAGGGAATTCTCTTAAGGCTTCAAAACCCAGTTTCTCATCTAAAAGCTTTAGGACTAAACACAGAGACAGAAAACCCAACTTGTTTCTACAGCCTTGGTATTCCAGATTATACAGCAGACAGTGAGCAACTCCTCACCTCAAATCACTCCCTACAGGAGGAAGAAGAGAAGCAATAATATCTGCTCCAGACAGAGCAGAAAATAAAAGTACACTATAAAATCTGATTAGATAACAGCAAGAGAGAAATGACAGGATAAACTCCCCTTATTTAGTAAAGAGCTGGGTTTGACAGCATTCACTTGGCTCTTGCTCACCATCACATACAAGGAGCTCATTGTCAAGCCTGAAACAAACTGAAAGGCTAAATAATGAGGAACACAAGGTAGGAGAGATTGCTACAGATCAGCTCACAAACCAGCTTGTCTGGATAGAGCATGAATACAGGAAGAAAGGTTCTGAAGTGCAAAGGAAACTAATAAAAAGACAAGCTTTTACTCCATAAGAAGTAGCTGGTGCTGCAGCTGTCACCAAACAGCACAAAATGCCAATGCCCAGCACCTCCTCTGTGGGACACTCACTGAGCAGCTGCCCCAGCACATCCTGCCCTCAACACAGCCCCCAGAGCAGATGCTGCTGGAGCAGGACACCTTCCCTGCATGGCAGAACAGCAGCTGCCAGCTGCAGCCTGCAGTGCCCCCCACACCTCCCCTGGCACTGGGACCATCCCAGCACAGGGAGCAGCTCTCTCCTGGCAGGCTCAAGCACAGGCATGGAAGCACAAAGGAGTTATGAGCTCCACAGGAGTTATGAGCACCAACCTGCCGTGGCTGGATGTCCAAGTGGGCAGACAAAACCATCATCCATTGGAAGGGATGCTGTGGGAGTGGATTTGCACCTGCCTGCCCCAGAGAGGCCTCCCTGGATTATCCCACTTGGCTCCAAGTGGCACTGGGATCATTGCTCTGCAATGTGCAGCCCTAGAGTAAGTGATTCATCCCCTCAAATATTCAATTACAGCCAACCATAATACTGCCTCATGATGGAAAATGCCTCTTCTTTCCATGAAATGGAGTGCACTGCCAAGCAAACACAAAAACCCTCGTGCACATAAATGGGGAAGGTTTCAGCTACCAAAAACACTTCTCCAGTTTCTGTCACCACTACAAGAGTAAGATCAGTGATTTCCTCTCTTGAGCAGAGTAACACAGGAGCTCAGTCAACAAACCACACAGCAAAGCTGACAAGTTTTCAAAAGCAAAACTGTAAGAGTTTTGGCCAGCAGTTTCCTATTAAGATGATAAAACAATTAGAAATATTTCCTCAGCACTTCTTTTCCAAAGAAATGATGCTCTTAAAAAGGAAGAGATGGAAATGCTTGTGATGCCTGTCAGATGAAAGTTCAAACCAGAAGGAAACACAGCTATGAACCGCTGCAAGATAATCAACTTTGATACAAGCAGCCTGTTTGAAAAACAAGCTTTTTTTAATAAGGAGAATTTTGAAACAATGGGGATAGTACTGAAAACCAAGAATTTCCAGTAAATGACATACAACTGGAATGTGAAATGGAGACTTTCTCAGGAGATCCCATTGACAGACAACCTCTCACCTGTGAGACTTGTGCAGCTGAAGAGCAGCAGGTGCTGGGTGTCCAGAGTGGTTCCACACAACCAGGGGAGCACAGGCTTCAGGAGGAGCAGGTAAATAAATACCCTGCTGTTGCTGCTTTGGCATGTGGTTACCAACCACCACATTGTGTAATCTGAAGCAAACCCCTAATTCAGTTCTATTTTCTTTAAAAATACCTTGGAGGGTTAAGACTAGTGTCAAAACCTGATGGGAAGCAGCCTTTACTGGCATGCAGCATTTCACAAAGCCATTGCCACAGCTGGTTGCTTTCTTACTGAGGCAAGAGCACCTGAAACCAAAAGCAGACTGACCTTGAGCACGCCAGTTTCACAGAAAGGGAGACTCATCACATCTCAAAGCTTTCCAGCTCCTGCACAAGTGCTCATCAGTGAAAACCCCAGGGTTGCCCAAGGTTTATACAAACAACTGGGCTTTAACCCTGATGCCTTCTCTAGGTAATTCATCTTTGTCACACACACAGAGCTGGAGGATCTGATCTCTTGTTTGACTTGATGTGAAGCAGAAAGAAGCAGACAGTAACCACCACCACAGGAGTTTCTTTTTCTGTAGACTCAGTGTGAAAGTCAGATTTTATAGTCACTTGCACATCACACTACTTTGTCTTTTCACTTCCTTTAAACTCCTTTTTTAAGCTGGTACAGGAACACTAAAATTGCAGCATGGATTTAAAGTGAACTTCACTTTCTCACCTAAATGAGCATCAGCAGAGCAGGCCTGGCAGGGATTCCTCCCTGCAGTTTTTCCCTTACCTCTGGATACAGAGACACTAGTGCTCAGGACATGCCAGGCATCAGACTGTTCAGCTTGCTTTCTGAAAGATAAACTGAAGCATTTACCACCTTTTGAGCTTCCCCATCTCAGAGGTCATCATTTGTCATCTGTCATTTAGGTGGAACTGTCCTTTGTACTACAGAAAACCTCAACTTTGCTTCATGTCTAAACCAAAGCTGCTATCGATCATGCTCCCTGCTTCTCAGCTCCCCGAGCCACAGCTGGATCATTAAATCCCTTATCAGAGACTGAGCTTAAGCTCTGCTTTGAGGCAGATGAAAGCACTTCTGAGATAATGATCTTTTAAATAGATAGTGGTATCTGACAGCCCAGTGAAGTTGAACAAGAGGTGCCTCCAGCAGGGTGACGTGGCCTGGCAGAGCTGAACAAGCTCAGCATTGCTCAAGGAGCAGAGGAGAATGCACTGCTTCACAAGTGCCAGGGAGATAAAGATAATGCCCTGTAGATGGCAAGGAACACTAATCCTATCAACTGCAGGGATACAAGCACATGAAATAAAATTGATTAGCTATACCCTGTTAAGTTTTGGCACAGACATTCATTTGGAAGCTTATAAATAACTCTTTCAATTAATTCAAGTTAATCTTCCTTGCTGCCCAGAAAGTTAAAGGCGTTACCAACAATACAATTCTGACAAAAGCATTCATGATATCAGGATTCAATATTAAATAAAAAACACTACCAAAAAAAAGCCCAAAACTCTCCCAAAAAATCCACAAGAAATAAGAATTGCAGAATAGACAATGCTAGAAGGAAGGTGACTCTTTGGATACCAAGCAGAGGTACAGAATGGCAAAAAATCCCCCCCGAAAAAAGACCTTTTTTTAAAGCTTTGTCTAGTAAAATTTACAACAGTTCATTTCAGAAAGGATAAGGCTTTATCTATATCAGTATCAAAAAACCAGTGAAGAGTTCTCTTCAGTCACGTGGAGATCAGCTCCTTGCAATATTTAAAGAACATTGTGCATGAGCAAAATCTAAACAACAAAAGCATTTTGAGGGACAAGTCAAGATACTGAGCAGCTCAGTCACAGTCCAGCCCTGCCCTGGGAACTGGAATTAGGGCTAGCACAGCATCCAAGCAATCACACTGTGGGCACCAGGAAGATGCTTCAGGGAGGGACTGCTGGAAGCAGGGGCAGATTCTTGTCAGCAAACCAACAGCTTTATGTAAGTGAGCTAAAAAGAGTGGCAACTCAGAGTTTGTCTGTTTCTTGTGTAAACTAATCTTAGTGCTTTTCTTTCTTCTGTCTCAGAGCTGAGCTTGTTTTCAGAGGAACATTGGGTGCAGAACTACTCTGTAGAAGGCAGAATAGTCTTGTGCTGTAGACCACAGAACTTAGCCCGGCTACATGACATGACTAAGCCATTACAAACACATAACATTCACATGTCCACAAACTGTTTTCAGTGTAAAATTTCAATAACATTGCTGAAAAACTCAGCAATGCCTCAGTAGGAAGCCTGCATTATCAGCTGTCTGACAATGCCTTGGTGAGCAGACAATGTCTAGAAAAAGATTGAAGAAAATTCCATGTCTCGACAATTAAAGCAGCATCAGAGGATGGCCTGATCTTTCAGTGGGCAGAGTTGAGAGCCACCTTTGTGGCCTCCCTGCCAGCCAGGGAAAGCTGGCTGCTCTTTGCTAGACAAAGTTCAAGACTGTACTGACAGAGCAGGAAATGCCCTTCAAATTCCCTTTCCTGCTGTGAGTGGATACAGTGACAGCTGCTCAGAGACTGTCACTTGAGCCCAACACAACATGTAGGTCACTAGGTTAGCAAACCTGCCTGGGAAGCACTCTTGGAAAGCACAATTCCTGAACGACCTGGGACTCCCAGAGCTCAAGAATTCAGAACCTGAAACAGCTCAGGGCAGGTCACTGGAACCCCCTTATCTAACCAATTTCACAGGATCACAGAGCCAATAAGTTGGAAGAGACCTTCAAGATCAAATCCAACCTAGCTCCACACCTCAACTAAACCCTGGGACCCACTGCCACATCCAGGCTTTTTTAAACACATCCAGGGATGGTGCCTCCACCACCTCCCTGGGCAGCCATTCCAGAACTTCATCAACAGAACTCACTTAAAACAACAAAAAACCCAACCACACAAGAACTCAGCTTCATTTCTCCCCATCTGTCTCTTCAGTTTCTGCCCCCAGGACCTTTCCTTTCTGCTCTGCCACTAACCTGCCAGGAGAGAGCCAGCTGTGGATTCACCAGCCAGGTGTAACAAGTGTCCCTGCCAGGTCTCCTGCTCCAACCACTGAGCTGTGCTGTTTCCTTACAGTGTTTTAGGGCCCCTCCAGCACCAAGAAAGCCAGAGGAAGTTGCTCAATGTGCTGTGGCCAAGGTGGGGAAGAGGCCTGAGAGCTGGCCTGGCCATGTGGAGGTGGGTTAGGAAGTGGGAGGACGATGAGCACGTGCCCCACAAGGCACTCTGACCATGGCTTAAACAAGACTGTGCACTCAGTTCAGTCAAAAAAGGCAGAAAGCACAAAAACTACTTAAGAGGCTTTCAAAATCCTGTAACTGTACCAGGAACACAAAGTCTCAGCCACCTGGGGCTTCTGCTAAATAACTTTCTGAGGAATTTCAGAAATTGTTTTGATAATTACATGTAAACACCACTTCACTGAATGTTACAAAGGGGTAATGCTCTAGAGAGAGAATAACTCACCTATTGTTAATTTTTTTTTTTAAATTTTTTATTTCAGGACTGATACATTAACCAGAGTTTGAGTGCAAACACACACCATTCTTGGACTCACCATTAGCTGAATGCTTTTAAAAGCAGGGAGAACAATTCTAAGCCTGATCCATGCCAGACAGCTTTGCCTTTAGAGAGAAAAAAAAAAAAAAAAAAAAAAAGCATCAGCAGGTTGCTGGGTTTTCTTTTTTTAGTATGACTTTCTAGCATGCCCCACTGTCTGCAGGAAGGTATAAGATAAATGTGAATGGTGCAGCCTCCTGGCTTGTAGTTCACCAGCTGCCCCCTAATCTATGATTCAAGCTGTAATTGCATCAGTTTGTGCTCATGCACTGAAGCCAAAAACCCATGCCAGCACTTCAGATCAAAAAGTCTTCAATACTCGTCCTTCTCCTACCTAACACAACACCAAGATATTCAGATACTTAGAGCAAAAGGGAGGCATTTTCTATGGGAAAAAAAAGCCTTAGAAAGGGAGAAAGATAATGACACTTGTGTTTCATATGCTCAGAAGCCACTCTTTCCCTGAGGGGAGAGATTTATTAGGAAAAAGGTGGATTTCTTGTTACTGATCATGGTAACTCCCTGAACTCCACCTAATAAACATGCACTGAAAACCAAGGAGCAGCCCCTCATCCCAGACTTTGCACTGCCAGGTATCCCTGGAAGAAAAGGGACAGATAAAGCCCAGAGTTGCCATGGCAGAGCTGTGCTCCCAGAGCACAAGGCTGGTCACAGGAATGGCAGATCAAGGGCAGGTAATTACAAGCACTCCTGAAGAGAGATCGTGATGCATTGGTCAGCCACGCAGCCTCGTGAGTCATGTGTGAACATTTGACTTTTATTAGACCTCAGCAATATAATGAAGAATAGAAAAGGAAATAAAGATCATGCTGGCACAGTCACTGCCCTGCAATGCTAGCTTCACAGTTACCACACACAGACCAGGAAAATTAAATATATTTGTCAGGACACAAGGCAATACAATGCACATGAGATACTTGAAAGACAAGGAATCTCAGTGTAAGATCTGCACTGCTTAAAGCAATGAACAAATTCAAAGTCTACTGAGCAATCATAAGTTCAGTAGAGGGAAAAAAACCACAAAAACCAGTTTGAAATGCTGAACACAACATATTGATAATGGAGCAGAACAGGACAAGTATCAGGACATTAGCTGGCCTTCAATTTACTACAAGCTGAAGCACTTTAAGTTGTTGCCTCTGGGTTGAGAGGGAAAGCACTCAGTGCACACAGTGAGTCTTACTCCACTTTGTGAGGATATCAGCACATAACTACACGAGCAACTGAGGACATTTCCAAACACAGCACATTGCCAGGTAGGGGAGATAATGAATTCAAAGGAAATTTGAATGAAGAAACCTAAGGAGTTACAGGCCAGCTAGTGTCCTATGACAAATCACTGCCTTTATCACTAACTTACTGCTCACACTAATAAATATCTTCCTGTTATTCCTCAATTTTAACAAACAAGCAAAAAGCTTGAGGAGAATTGACTCTGATTGCACCTGAAGGGCAGAATATGAGGAATGTCTTACTTTACAGGAGGGAACCAAAACATTTCAAGTGATCTATTTCAGTCCTATCCATTAGACTCACAGCAAATGAAATGCACTTCAAGCTAAGACCTCCTATGTGAAAACACTGATAATGTACCAAGGGAGAGCACTGCAGGGCTGTGCAGAAAACCATCATGTCCCTCTTAGAGGAAGAAAAAAAGAACATTTAGAAAAGCACAGAATAATGTATCAGTGAGAGAACAAGAGAGCCACTGAGTGCTCACCAAATTACGAGGCCACACAGTAAGATAACACAGTGGCTACCACAAAGCTTTGCAGTGAAACTCCTGTATAGGAGGCTGAAGGTAAATAAAAAGGAAAGTTAAAGACCTCAGGGAAACCAATAAGCCCACCTCCCTGCAAACACCACTGGTATCACAGCTGACGATAAGGGAGGTGTGTGGACAAGCTGGATTAGCTCTATCAGCAACCTAAGAGTGGGTAAACAACCAAGGCAAGGCTAATAAACAATCAGCATCAGCAAGAGTTATCACAAGAGTGGTGCAGAATGCAAAACACAGCACTAAAATACCCTGGAGGAGCTTCCTGCTCAAGTGATGGACAGGGGAAACCGAAAACTTTCATTTAGCTGCAACCTCAAGAGAATGTCTGGATGAAAAGGGAAGAGACGAGAAGCGATCACACAACTACAATTGTGCTTCACTCATCTGAAAAAGAACACACCACAGGAAATTCACAATCTGTTCAAGCAGACCTATAAATAGGCACAAACAGCAGAGATTGGGGCACAAAGCAATAACAGCAATGTCCTAAAGGGAGGGACAGAGGAATGGGTGCCAGGAGGAGAAAGGGCCTGTTTTGCTGAGTGGACTTGGGCAGAGAACAAAGACACAGGCAAAAGCGCTTACAGAAGAATGGGCCAGATTTAGATCAAAGAACAGATCAATTCTGTGCATTTGGATAAATGCAAAACAAAAACACATTTAACAGCATCACAGACTCTTAAAATAATATGACAAGTTTTGAGAATGCAGAGTCCTCCAGAAATCCACAATCAAATGCAGGAGTCCAAGAGGAGAAGAGATGCAAGGGAATATTTCAGGTGGCTCAAAGGTGATGAGAACATTCACTGTTTAAAAATCTGTATATTTTAATAAGAAAAGAGCAAAAATTTTAATACCAGGAAGAAAACAAGGGAAAGTCACACTAAACAAGTGGATGTAGATTTCCATGTGACAATAATCTCATAGCAGTGATGGATGTACAGAAAATTAGCAGAACTGAGCTGAGGACCAGCATGAGGAAAGAAAACAACACCAAAACAAACACATGCATTCAATACAAGACAAAAAACCTAAAATCCTGAGACAAAGCTAGCGCTAAGTCGAAAAAAAAAATCTCTTATATTGAAGAAAACAAACACTGACACAGACATAAAATGAAAAAAAAAAAGAAAAAAAAAGCCCTACCAAACATACCAGCATTCAGAAATCAGAGCAGGCTGAATTAATTTAGGAGAGAAAAGGCAGCTCTTATGTCTGTGCTCCTCCATGGACCAAAGTTTCACTGTGTGAGAAAAACTGGTAACACTGGCTGAGCACCAAAATGAACTGTGGGCTCAGGGATCAGAGGTTGCAATAATGAAACAAAGTGACAAGTAAAGTGACTATCAGCCATTCCTGGGACTACACTAAGATTGTGCCTAGGAGGGACAGTGCACCTACTGCTACACAGCAGAATACATTAAAAAAAGCAGCTCCCAAAAAGAGGGGATCACTGAAGGCCTGCGAGACAGAAACAGCGATCAGGAGGACAGAATCAAAGGGCTTAAAAGAGAAACTCATGCTCGATATGGGCATAATACCAGCAGTGAAAAAATCCTGCTTTAGAGGAGCTGAAGTGGGAGAGCAGAGCCGAGGTGCTGCCGCACCCGCAGCAAAGGTGCCGCTGCCCAATCTACCCCCAAGAATGTAAAACAAATGATCCAGGTAAACGAGCGCATTTGGTGGCCCGCTCCACACCTCCACATCTCCTCTGGAAAGCCAGGAAACTTGCTGTGCAGAAGCATTTTCACATTGCGAGCCATAAACAGCGCTCAGGGTCTGATGTGCCATTGATGTGCAATACCCGAGGGCTCGGCAGCCCTGCCGTGTTTCCGAGCTGCCAAGCAGCACTTGGAGCCCGTGACTCCGCGATCCGATGGCATTTTGCCCCCTCACACCAGCCCCGCTGTGGCCAAGCCCGTGTTTTGCAAGTCATACGAGCCCCGGGAGCTCTCCCCGCTCCCGGGAGGCGCCGTTAGGAAGTTGCAGCCCCTGCGGGCCCCGAGCAGCGCCGCACTCGGGGCGCCCCAGCCCGGCACTCCCCCGTTCATTCACCTCCCGCCGCCTTCCCCAGCGAGCTCCAGCTCCACACGCCAGCCCAGCTCCGGGGCCTCCGCCAGAGCTCAGCCAGCCCGGAGGCTGCACCTCGGCCAGGGAGGTGCAGGGATCCCCGGTACCCCCGGCTTGCCCTCCCCAGATGGCCCCAGTGAGGCAGCCGAGAGTACCGGGAGTCCCTGAGGGGCAGCGGCACCAACCACGGGAGCCCACGGGACCCCGGGCCGCTGCCTGGGGCCGGGGGGCTGCGCTGGCCCGGCCCCCGCCCCAACCTGGACCCGCGCCTGGGAGAGAGGAGGGCGGGGAGCTGAGCACGGAGCCTTCACTCACGGACGCAAGGCCGGCAGTGGGGCCGCCAGCGGGGCCACCAGCGCCCAGCCCGCCGCTGTCCCTTCCCCTCACCTCGATGCGCCCCGGCTCCACCCCAGCCCCGCCGCGCCCGCCAGCCGGGCCGCGCCCGCCCTGCCTCACCTCAGCTCCGCACAGCCCCGCCGGGAGCGCAGCGGGGCCAACGCAGACTCCGCACCCTCCGCCCCTGCCCGGCCCCGGCCCGGCGCTGCCGCCGCTCCTTTGTGCCGAAAGATGGAGGCGACTCACGGCGCGGCCCCGCCCCGCCCCGGCCCCGGCCCGCCCGCGGCCGCGCCCCCCGCCGTCTCCCGGGCGACCCGCCCCGCCCTCGGCCTCGCCCCCGCCGCGGAGCTTCGCCCAATCGCGGCTCAGGAGCGCCGTGACGTCATCCTTGCAGCCAACCCCCGCCCGCTCCGCGCGCCGCTCTGCCCGCCGTAAGCGCGGCGGGGATTGGCTGCCGCGGGGGCGGGGCCAAGCGAGGAGGCGCTGGCTCGGTTGGCCGCGGCGGGCGGAAGGGGCGGGGCGGCCGGCGGAGGGGAGCGGGGTCAATGGCGGCGCTGCGGGCCCGGCGGTGCCGCTCGCTCTGAGGGGCCGCGGTACGTGCGGGGGCGGGCCCGGGGCGGCGGGGCCGGAGGGAGCGCCCGGGGGCGGGGATAGCGGCGCGGCCGGGCCGCCGGGCCCTGGGGGTGCGGGGGTGAGGAGGGCCGGACTGGGCCCCGCGAGCGCGGCGGGCCGGGGGCCGGAGGGGAGGTGCGGAGAGGACCCGGGGCAGCTCCAGCCCGGCACGGCCGTACCGAGCTCTGGGGTACCGCAGGCAGCGGGGCCCGGGGCGGGTTCAGGCCGGCGAGGCCGATTCATCCCGGGCCGCTCCGGGCTCGGCTCGCCGCGCCTCGGCTGATGCGGGGCGGGGAGCGCTCCCGGCCCGGCCCGGCCCCGGTGGGTTGATGGAACGGGCCGGTAAATCGTGCTTGGTGTTCACAGAGGGCTGAGTCTGTTGGAAACTGCGCTCCGGTACCCAAGGCACGGTCCCTGCCCTACATCTGTTCCAGCCTCAGTTGTGGCAAGAGTGGGGAGGTTTGGGAGGTTTTGTGATCCTGGGGTGTTACCGTCTGGTGTTATAAAAACGTGGTTTACAACTGTGACAAACTCTTGTCATTTGCAGTGACAGCATAGCCCTAGAATACCTAGTCATCAGACGGAAACACTGATAAATAGGGAAAAGTTGCCAAGGGCGTGTTTTCTGTTGGGTCTGGTTTGTGTGTGTTAGCTTCAGATGGGAGAGGGCAAAGAATACAGCAAGATGACCAAACTTTACAAGTGCAAATGAACTTTAATCTGATGCTGCTTGATGAGGTTTTCCCCAAGATGGGGTTGTCAGTGTCAGGCACCAGTTTTCAGGCTGGTGTTGGAAACACCATTGCTGCATCTCAGGCCATAATTAAACCGTAATCATGGTTTAATTGATGTATCAATTGATGTATCAATTCATCATGTTGTCTGAGCAGACTGACTGATCCAGGTGGTTTGCTGCTGAAGGCTGTAGTCCCCAGAGGATGCACAGGACTGTGTTCTTGCAGAATCCCTCTCTCAGTTTGCTTTTATTACTTTCTGTCACCATTGCATTGGAACTTTTTGTGTCCTCTCTAAATATATAGGTTGAGATGACACAAGTGGAGAAACAAATTATGTTGTTTATGCAGCACTTGGATAGCAAAGCTGGCCTTGTGATCAGGACCTCTATTCAGCAGTGGGATTCAATTTTTATCTTCTCTGTAGGTTTCCAGCTTGAGCCACCTTCAGAAATTGCACTCAAAGAGCAAATGTTCCATGCTTTCTGGAAAGCGGAGTTAGGGTCTTAGGGTGGATTTTTTTTGTTTGATATTAAAGAAAGAAAGAAAGAAAGAAAAGTTTAAAGAAGATAAAATCACCCGCCCTGGATCTGTCCTTCCTGTCCCCAGCTCCTAAGAGAATTCTTTTCTCTTAACTTCTTTTAGTAATTCTAACCTTAAGAAAGCATCCTGCTGTAACAAATATTTGTCCAGTGCTCTAACCTTGATTTCTGCTGAGACTTCAGTTTTTCCATTTTTGTTTCAAGCAATGCCCCCCAAAAGTATCAGTTTTGGGATTTCAGGACTTCCTGCAGGACTGGTTCCTTGTGGTATGAAGGAAGGATGATAAACAGTTTCTTCCCTAATTTGGGTTTCTGCATCCCTTCCTCCTTGGAAAAGTTCTGGGATCTCTTCTGTGCTGAAATGCAGGGTGAGATCCCAAATGAGCAGTACTTGGCACAACTGTGGGCAATCCTTAACTTGCTGCAGTTATCCAGGGAGATGATAAAGTAGAAAAAAGTTATGTGTGCCTGTCTTTAAATGAGCAGCTCTGTGTGTTGTGTTTGTGTTGTGCCTCTGTGTACAGTTTTGAGGTACAGGCTTGAAACAAAAACAGGCATTGGGGCTCCATGGAGCTGGCAGAATAATTCTGGAAGGAGACACCCAGGACTGAGAGAAGCAGTTTGTTTCATCCTGGGCTTACAGATGTCAGGACCATGAGTTTATTTGTTAGGCTGACTGTTGGAGCATCTCCCCCCTGCCCTGGTACTGAAATCTTGAGCAGAGGTGGCTGCAGTGTGTGGGAAGGGGCTGTGCTCTCTGCAGGGCAGTGCTGCTCATTTTCTAACCCCAGCTCTGTTTCAGCCCTCTCTCACTCAGCTGGGGAGCTCCCAGGCAGTTCTCCCCAGTTTATATGCTGGGCAGTGTTGTGTGGTCATGGTTCTGTGGGATATCCCTTTGGGCAGTTCAGGACAGCTGTCCTGGCTCCCTCGTGGTTTCTTGTGTAGCTCCTCACTGGCTGAGTGTAAAACACTGGAGATTCCTTTACCTAGACTAAATCTAAAAGGCTGTTATCAATGTTCTTGTCACACCAAGCCCAAACCCCAGAGCTGTTCCAGCTGCTAAGAAGTTTAGCTGTGTCCCAGCCAAAACCAGGAGAGTTGCTAATTTCTGAAATCTCACTGTTAATCGCTTCTAAATAAACGCATTCAACAACTGAAAACAGGCAAGCTTTCTCAAATTTTCATAGATTGGCCAAAAAGAACTTGGGATTTGATGTTTTGCCATCACTTTATTTCTCTTCAGAACATATGTGGAGGAACAGAAATAAAAGGATGAGAGTGTAGGTGAGGGTGTTTAATTTAATTTTTTAAAAATATTTATTTAAGCAGAGTAAATCCATTAGAACATGACTTTCAGAAAAACAGCCCGAGGCAGACAACTAACAGAAAAGATATGAAAAAAGAGTAAAGAAGGAGTAGTAGATGATGTTTATTAGTTCTAGCAGTTATGCAGTGAGTTTGTGTCTCAGTCAGTGCTTACTATGCAGTGTTCTTTAGAGAACTGGAGTTACTGTGAGGACAGCAGGTCTGTTTTTCAGGATATTTAGTAATCACTCATTGAAAAGCATGATCAGACTCCTGACTGTGTTTTCAGCAGACAGTATTCCACCATGGAAGGGGGAGATGGCACTGCTGACCTGGTGATTAACAAGAGGTTCGTGTCTGAAGCAGAGCTAGAGGAGCGGCGGAAGAGGAGGCAGGAGGAATGGGAAAAGGTCCGAAAACCTGAGGACCCAAAAGGTATGGGCTCACTTTAGTAATTACAGGGAAAAGAGCTGAGAATTCTCCCACTTTTTCCACTTTCCCACTTTGGTGGGAAATATAAATTCTGGAAGGAGACACCCAGGACTGAGAGAAGCAATTTGTTTCATCCTGGGCTTACAGGTGTCAAGAGCACAAGTTTCCTTGTTAGGCTGAGTACTTGGAGCATCTCCACCCTGCCCTGGTACTGAAATTTTGAAACAGAGGTGGCTGCACTGTGAGAAGGGGCTGTGCTCTCTGCAGGGGAAGTGCTGCTCATGTCAGTAATTACGGGAAAAAGATGTGAGAATTTTTCACTTTTGTGGGAAATAAAAATTAAAAGTAATGGCTTTTAATATTCTGTAATTGAAATGGTTTTTATATGAAGGAACTGAGAACTGTTGGTGGTTTAGTGTTTCTAACCTGGTCTCCCTTCCTGATTTGTTCCTTTCAGAATGCCCAGAGGAGGCATATGACCCACGGTCCTTGTATGAAAGGCTCCAGGAACAGAGAGAAAAGAAGCAGCAGGAGTTTGAGGAGCAATTTAAATTCAGTAAGCAGCAAGCTGCATTGTATTTGCAAACTGCAAACTGTGTTGTATGCAACAGCTGTGCACAACCTCTGAGTAAAGGACCTATCTGCATGTTTTGTCTCCCTCTCTGAGAGGGAAACAAAGGCTTCAGGAGAGTATTGAAATCCTGGATTTTTAAAGGAACATATTCTAGACACTGAGGCATCACTGCACACATGCAAAACTCAAAAGGTGTTTGCAGTTATCAAGCTGCAAGCCTGCAGAGTGTTGAATACTGAGCTATATTGCATATAAAATAAAAACCCCCAAAAATCCCAAACAAACTTGATAGCAATCCACAAAGAAATGGCAAAGTATTGTGGTTTTGTGACTCTTGAACTCATGCTTTAACACATGCTTGAATCAATTAAAGAAATCCTGTTAGAGCAGCTATTACATTTCCAAGCCATAATTATTTGACTAAAAGTGATTTGAAAGTTAACATTATGATTTGGAAGAAGTAAACTTACATGTTTTGATTTTTTAGAAGTAGATGTTTGACTCTTCTAATGAAATGTCTGGATTTCTGGTTTTATAGAAAAGTGTTTGCCCTTTGAAAAGTGGCAAGTACAGATAGCAGCATTAATGCATTAAGTCTCCAGCTGGGCCTACAGCATTCTTTCCACTTAGAGTTTCCAGTAAACTTCAGTAGACTTTTGATCCCATTTTTGGAGTAATTTTTGGTAACATGACTAAGCAATTCTTGCTGAAGGAGCTACCCAAAAATTGACTGTTAGCCTGAATAGGAAGTGCTTCTAATAACTGCCTAAATGAATAGTTTTTCTTGGCCAGTTATATTAGATCTGCAACAGCTTTGTTTTGGTAATCCAAGTACTGGAATGGGAAGCAGCCCTGAGAATAAACCCACCTCTGCTTTTAATGCAGCCACAGCAGAATATCAGACACCACCTAGCCTGGAGAACAAAACCTGCTGCAGAGTGCCTGGGAGGGAACCTCAATAAAACCTCAGCTCAAAGCACCTCACTGGCTGCTCCTCTTAGTTTGCAGATGAGTCAGGCAGAAAATGAGATTAATTCATGTCAAAAAATGTCCTGAGTGCCACTACTTTTGCTCTCTGAAGGGGTCCTCAGTAGTAATAGTGAGTGCTACAAGTTACTGTTGAAAGATTTATGAATGAGCTCTGCATGAGTTGGAAGGAGCAGGGATTGGCTTTTATAAAGTAACCCCAAATAATCACTGATTTCCAGAGCTTTTCTGTCAGACACAACTTGCCAATTATGGGTGTAAATGGATTTCCTAGTTTGCCCTCAAAGTGACTAGGGCTTGCCTGTGTGGGTTGAGGATTAAAAATATGGTGACTTCATGTAAAAGCCTAACATGTGGAATTAAACTTTAATGAGGACTAAAGATGATGTTTGGGCTAAGATTTCTGATGATGACTACAAAGAGCAGGATTTGGTCTTCCTGAAACATAATCTTTGTTGCCATTCTATTTAAATAATTTGCTCAAGAGGCACTGAATATTTGCAGAATAGGAAATAAAAGACCTTCCTGCTGCACTAGCATGTACTTTCCTTAAAATAGGGTAACATTTTTAGAAAGAATTTAATTTTATTTGAAAATTAGGAGTTGTCTTGCTTCTACTTTAAAAAAAAAATTTGAACTGGTGTTAGAACTAATTAGGTAGGAATTGTTTGCTCTAAGAAAATGTTCTTCCTCTTTTGAGGCAAGAAGTGTGTTTTTTTTAGTTATTGGTTGGTTTAAGAGAATTCAGAGGAGACAGACAGACTTGGTGTCTGAAACCAACAAATTTCTTCTTTCTTTATTCAGAAAATATGGTAAGAGGCTTAGATGAAGATGAGACACATTTCCTTGATGAGGTTTCTCGGCAGCAAGAGCTACTAGAAAAGCAACGAAGGGAAGAAGAGCTGAAAGAACTAAATGAATACAGAATATCCTTTGCACTAAGGTGCCTGGTGGTTACCTGGAGGAGGGTAAGAGTGGGCTGCAGTTTGTTCTGTCACTTGACATTCTTTTTATAAAGCTGCTTTACAGAATGTGTATAGTGATACATTTCCAAAGTTTAATGCCTTCATTGTAGCTTTGATAGACCCCTGCAATGTTTGATATTCCCCCTCAACTCCCACTTCTTTGATCCTTTCCTCTCCCCTCTGCATTGTTTTGGGGTTTGGATGTGGTTTTTTGGAGTTTGGTTTTTTGTGTTAGTGAGGCCATGAAATACCATAACTTTAAAGAGAAAGAGAACATAAAGAAAAAACAGTGTATTATTTCTAATATTTTTCTTTTATCTTCTTATAGAAAACTACACGCTCTTTTTTTATCTGTATATTGCCTGATTTTAACATTCCTGTCTGAAATAATGTGTGGATTGCTCTCTCTGTTACTCTTCTTGGAGTATTAGATGCTTTCTCCCTTGCTGATTCTTTCAGGATGAGAAATTAAATACATCTGATTTTCTTCTGGGAAGTCAGTGCCCATGGAGTCGTGGCTCCTTTGGGTAATACACACTTGTAGGCAGGATTAAGGACAGGACAGTTTGGCTTTGCTGTTAAATTTGCCTAATTTTCTTGTAGATATGCTAGAAAATCATAGAGGATGTTTTTCCTCTCTAATTAGTGCCGGTCAAGGGAGATTGGAATGGTTTGAGAATTTCTGTGCTAAGCAAAATGTTGTTTTTTTGAGGTTTACTGAACCTATGCAGAATCTGATGGTTTCCTTGTCTGGATTGCTTTTGAGTTAGAGGTGAACAAAACACAAATGCTCAGGGAAGCTTTAGTATAGATGGAAAGTTTGTGGACACAAGGAGGTGACCAAAACCAGTCAGCAAATAAAATTGAATAGTGAATATTACAGAGATTGGTCTTACCTTGTGTTAGTCAATGATTTACAGTTTGGAGCACGTGTCCTGTGAAGAGCATCTCAATTAGCTCAGGAGTGTGTTTAGGGAAAAGCAATCCTGATGAATTTTTTAAACTTCAGAAATAGGCTGCAGTTAGCTGATGGCTTTGGAGTATTTTCTTGATTTGCTGGATCTATTAATGGGATATTCATGGATATATTTAGTTTTGGTGATGGTTGCTCTTGGAGCTGGCTGATCCAGGGTTGTGCAGTGTGAGATGGTGCTGTGGGAGCAGCTGACAGCTCTTGTTATGTCATGTACATCTGGGCTGAGCCACACCAGCCCTGGGGGGATCTTGAGTTGCCTTGAATTGGCCACATAACACACAGATCCCTGAACAGCCTGATCAAGAATTACAGAGCATCTCACCTCAGTCTTTGCACTCTTAGTAGTGTTGGTGCCTCTGAATCTGAAGTCTTAATGTAAAAATTAAACTTATTGCTGATGGAGTGGAGGAAGGGAGAATGTTTTATAGTCACCTCATCTTGTGAGAAAATCAAAAGTGTTGCCCATTTAATTTCTTTTTTAAATTGACTTGTGTTTGAAATTTTTCGTGGTGTTCTGAAATGCAAAAGTGGATTTTGCTTCTGCAGGTTGTTACTATAAAAACAAATTTATCACTGCAGTGACAAAAACCACTGTGCTGCACTTATAGGTGCTGTTTAAGTGCTCTTCCAAATTAATAAGAGCAATTTCAACCCAATGGATTTCACTATTTGCTCTTTTTCCTGCAATAGCATTTAATTTAAGCTACCCAGAGGCATTAATTTCATGGTAAAAACTGTGTCAATATTCAAGTACAGAGATCTTTTTTTTTCTTAATTTTTCAGGTTGAACAATCACAAAATTCTACATCCTCAGGATAAATATGCCTTGGAATATTTTAATGTACTCTTGAGCATAAGAAATTCATATGCGTGGATGAATAGGAATTTTTCTTTCTCCTGCATGAACAACTAGGTTTGTTTGTTCCTTACCTATGCAGACCCCCCTGTTCAGATAAAGACTTACAAATATTTTTAAGCCATTTCCAAGAAGTATTTGAGAGCAAGATCAGCTTGTCTTTACTGCTATCTAAATGTAGGAACAGTCCCCCCTCCAAGAAGCTGGCTTTGCTGAAGGACAGCTTGTTTAGTGCAGTTGATATTTAAGATTGAGAGGTTTGTTTCTAATGTAGTCTTCCTGAGAGGGAACACTTCTTGGCTGCCTAGAGCATTACATTTGCTAATGACAGCAGGATGTATAAAATACCTACTAAAAATGTGCTGTGCCTTTCTATTTGAGGAGATTTAGGAGAATGCCATCCTGGATGGAAGCTAAAAGCCTCTAATTTGGTATCTTTTAAAAGAAAAGCCTTTGAGTTCCTCAGTCAGGCTTAGACTGTAACAAGGTAATGGACCTGAATGTGGCAGTTGAACACTGCAGTGTGTGGAAGAATTGTGTGGCAGCATCAAATCAAATCAGCATGAGGAGCTCTCAGATGATTTCAGACAGCCACAGGATGGCACTCCTGTGCCATCTCAAAAACAGATAAAATTGAACAGTGGTTTGGGCTGAGAAGATTTTTGGTTGAAGTAAGGAACAGTTTGGGTTACTGCTGTATCCTTAGGAAAATCAAGTAATAAATGGCATCTGAACATTCCTGTCTGTAAAGGGATTGGAGACTGGGTGTCACTTCAAACAAAGTCTAAAAGTTTTTGATTTTGAGATGTTGAGTGGGGGGAAAAATCTATGGCTTCAAATATATGGGCCATCAATGTAAAATTCACTATCCAATATTTGTCTGCAGTGACTGGGGCATCTGTGAAATTCCAGCTTGTGGAACTGTAGTCAGAAGAGAAACTATTAGAACACTAGGTTTGAGTTTATAAACATGCTTTTAATCTAAGTTAATTTGCCTTTGCCTGTGCAGTTAAAATTTTTGCAGAATTTTGTGTGACTTTCCTGGCACCTCATCTACAAACAGGGTCTTTGGCAGATTTCCCTTCATCACACAAGGAGATGTGTTCAGTGTGTGCAGAGCGTGCCCTGATAAACACACCCTGCTCCTTCTCATCCCATCTGAGAACCTGCTCAAGCTTCTCCACTTCATTATAGGTTTCAGCTGCATTCCACCTTGCTAACACTGTTTTAGTCTGCTTAGCTTTTCTGAGCAGTTTTAGTCTTTTTTGGGTGAATCTTGGACCACAGTTCCCCTTAATTAAAGTCTCCTTTCTCCTGGGATTGATGCTCAGACCAGCACCAATCGTTGTGGTCCTTACAGAGAGATGAGCTGCAAAGGTGGAGTGCTAAGGACCAAACCAAAAAATGGAACTGTTCTGTCTTGCTAGGCTGAAATCTGCTGGGCTCAGCAGAAGGAGGTCTGAGGAGTGGAAGTGAGTGCATAAATTGCTACTTAGCTTTTCTGGTAAGGATTAGAGTGTGGAGCAGCAGATTTGAATTACAAATGTGTTGATCCCTATAGAAGGGGAAGTACTGCATTGCCTTTTTGGTTTGTTTGTTTTGGTCCAGCCTGACCTTTTTGCTTTTCTAAGGAAAAGGCAGGATGGTGGATGTGTTCCTGGGTGCTGGGTGTGTTGTGTTACACCTTTTTGGCTTCAGAACAGCAGCTCCCAGGCTGCTCCTGGACATCCTCACAGGGAGAGCTGGTCCTGATACCAGAGAGAGCTCCAGCCCCAGAGGAGAAAGTGTCTTCTCCTCTGGCTGAGGCTACCAGCTCAGTGTCATCACAAATGAGTTTATTTGGGTAGAATATGTGAATGAACTTCGGTCACTGCTGTCAGCAGAGCTGGCTAAATATATCAGGGAGGAAATGTCTGTTCTCCCCATTCCTTCCCAGCTGATCCTTAACCCTTAATTCACAGCACTCTCACTAAAGTGGGAGTCAGTATGGACCCAAAGAAGGAAACTGAGAAGAAATTGCCCATGAAGTCAGTGGAAAACAAGAACAAATTTTCTCAGGCAAAGCTGTTGGCAGGAGCTGTGAAACACAGAAGGTTAGTTTCACACTTCTATAAATTCCTGAGGAACGGAACCCAGTTAGCAGTGTAAAGGGAGACAGGCCAAAACTGCCTCCAGAGAGTGAGGTGTAAACCTTAGCCCTAAAGAAAAAGGGGGAAGGTATAAGAAAAGACCAGTCTTGTTTCTATAGGCTCTCACAAACTGTGGGGAAAAACATGAAGCAAATCAAATAGATAAGTGTGTGTAAAGCAAGTGGGCAGGATCTTCATTTTAGAGTGCCAGGCTTGGGCAATCCTGCTTGGGGTTTGAGGGAATCTGTTTTACATCTCTGTTTGCAGATATCAGTGTCACCTCACGAATGCAATTTCATTCAGGTTGCCTGATTTATCAGCCAATTTTACCCGTGTTTAAAATGGATTATTTTAATGGATTTACTCTGATACATCAGCACCCTTTCCATCCCAGCTGGGTTTGTGATGTGCTTGCTGCTTTGATCTTGGCCTGCAAACACAGCTGTTGGTGTACTACAGGTTATGGAGGAACCAGGCATGTGGGACCAGACTTATTTCCCCCAGATGAATCATCTAATACTTGAGATGATTACTGACATCTCAAAGTGCAGTGTGTTCAAATTGTCTCAGGGAATGTGAGATTATTTTAGAAGCTTATCTTGTAGGGTGATGTTTAGCTCCCAGTACAGCAATTAATTGCATGTCTGAAAACTGAAGTAAGCACTTCCACCACCTGATGTCTGTGGGGTTGGGTGATAGTTTGGGTTTTAGGAAGGCAGAAAAGAAAAACCTTGAGCTGATAACAAGCAGCCAAAAATGTTGTTTTTGTCTTGTAACTAATAGTACTTAACCCAGTGGGATGTACAAAAGGAGCTGGCATGTGCTTAATGGTACTTCTGAAGTCTGCAGATGGCATCTGCTTAAAGAGAGCATCTTAACTGACATGTCAATGCCATTGCAGACTTGCTTTGCAGCCTTCTATTTTTGCCATCTTATCTTTTATTGCAAAGTGGCCCAAAGCAAGTGTAGTGTGAGCTCATCATCTGCTCCCTGAGCTTTGTAATTTCCTCTAAAGGATGTATTACTATTAAAGCTCTCTGCACAGAATAACCTTTCATCTGTACTGCATGTTCTGATAGGGACAGAAAAGAGTTAATGCATCCTAATGCTCATGCTTCATCAGTTCATCACTGCAGAATCTGGGAAGCATTTGTTTGTGTGGATGCCTTAGCACTGGGCACGTGCAGGAGTGGGGGGGAAATCTCAGCAGTGATAGGGGAGAGCTGTAGAAGCTCTGAAGAGTCGGGAGTCCAAGCCATGCTCCTTTCTCCCAATGCCACTTTGGACCCAGAAAGGACCTTTGTGGACACTGCAGCTCTGTCCATTGCTGTGAGAGTGTCTGGGCTGGCTGGGTGCAAGGTTTCTGGATGGTTTAGAACAGGTGCTTGAAGGAGGGGAAGGAAGCCCTGCAAGGGAAAAGCCATGGATATTGGCATTAGCAAGTGTGGTAATCATCCACATGTGCAAGGCTGTGGCCATGTGGGTGTCTGAAGCTCAGGTAGTCATTCCCAGTCTCCTGTGGGGCACATCCTGCTCAACAGGCAGCTCCAGGTTGCTGTGCAAGGGCTTTGACTTGAACTCTAAGAGGTGTGTTCCTTTCCCAGGATAAAAGGTGATAGGGGTAGTGTAGGTGTTGCTGCTTCCTTGGATCCTGCATGTTCCCCAAGGAGCCTCAGTTAAAGGCAGGTGGAAGTGGTGATGGTCATCAGGGGACCCTGCTGGCATCTGCTGTAGCATTTAAGGCAAAGATGTAACAATGACTTCACAGTAATTAAGTGGTTGCCTATGAAGAACAAGACACTCTGTTATTTTTTCCACAGTTCAGATGGTGGTAACAGTGTCAAGAGGTTGAAATTAGACACTGACCACGAGGAAAAGAATCCAGGTACGTCCCAACTTCTGTGTGTGAGAAGCTCTGTGTCTGTCACTGAACAGCCGCTGAGTTGGGGTTAAATCTCATAGAGGATTTGCTTCTCTGTTCCTTCACTGGACAGCATGGACTTTGGTTGGCATGTTCTCTTTTAAAGCAGTAGAAATGGTAAGTGTGGGAGCTGACAGCCTTCATGGAAAATAGGGCTGCAGGGAACCTCTGAAGCTTATCAGGATGTCCCCTGCCCAAACCAGCCCTGACAGATGCTTGTCTAAGGAGCTCTGAAGTCTCCACATATAGACTGTCCACCTTCCTTTGAGAGTTTATTAATCTGAAAGAGTTTAACCTGATAAGTAATGGAATTGTCCTTAGGTGCATTTCAAGCCTAATGCTTGTTCTGTGGGCAGGAGACACGGAGAACAGATCATCCTCTTCCTCTTCACAGCAGCCTTGCATGTATTTGTATACATCCACTTCATGCTCTAAAGTGATTCAGTCCATCCTGAAATCAATTTGTTTCAGAAAATTGTGGGGAACTAGAAGAAAAATGAAGTTGTGTTTCAGCTGTAGCTGTCAGGGCTGCAATTGACTTGCTGTCAAGCTACTCTGACACAAATCGGGTGAGCTGCAGTTGTGTAACACAACCCAAGGCACTTCCTGAATCTCCTTCTGTTCAGTAAACTTTCAGAACAGCAGAAATAATTAATTAGCCATGGAAGATGGGAGATGTTGACTAGCAGAATAAGGGAATAAAACTTTTTCTCAACTATGCTGTTATATTGCAAAAAAATTACTCAATTACTCAAAGCAGAGCATTTATTCTTATTTAGTGGGTTTGGTACTTGACAAGCATCAAACTGACAACTTTAGAATAAAAAGATCTGTAATGCCAGCATAGAGCAGGAAAAAAATCCCCTGAGGTAGCAGGTCCTTCCTGTCAGAATGCTTTTATTACAGCATAAAGCTGCCTTATGCTTTAATTAAATCCTGAAATCATCCCCTGCTTATGTGGGAAAAGCAGGTGAGCGACACGTGGCCGTTCCTGGGCTGATTGAAAGCACTCTCATTTTTGACTGCAGTCTGGTTTTTGACTGAGGTTTGTGTCTTGCAGAAAAGCCCTCGTGCGTGTCCCTGGGGAGCAGCTCGGTGGGAGGCTCCGCGGTGCACTGTCCCTCTGCTGCCGTGTGCATCGGGATCCTGCCCGGCCTGGGCGCCTACTCGGGCAGCAGCGACTCCGAGTCCAGCTCGGACAGCGAGGGCACCATCAATTCCACTGGCAAGATTGTCTCCTCTGTCTTTCGTGGCAACAGCTTCTTTGATGGTCCATAGCACAACCCCTCCGTGTGTAATGTAGTGCAGAATATCTTCCAAAGCCCTGGTGGATGCTTGTTGCATCCTTCTGCCCCAAATATAATCTTTCTAGCTAACCTCTCAACTTTATTACACTCAGATATTCCTGAAGTAACTCATTATTTCCCCCCCCATCACTCCCTCCCCCCCAACTTTCCATTTCTGGGGTGCATACTGAGCCTGGAAGAAAAGCTGCCATCTTAAAGCAGAGGGCACACCTAACCATGTCACAAAGGTCTGAGGGTATGGAGGAGAGAGCTTTATCTTTTACAATTCTTATGGAAAGAATTATGTTGATTTAAGAAGTTTATACAAGACTAACAGGCAAAAAATAATCACTTGAAGCAGTGAAGTCTTGTAGAAGCAGCCATGTGTTCTGTTTTAAAATGTCATTTTTATTCTGTATTTGAAAAATGGGGGCAGAACCAAATTTGAGCAGATGGTGAAGTGTAGATTGCCATGACACTGTAAAGAAGTTTTAGTGTTACATGATTAAAGACATTCTGAATGCATTTTTTTTATCTCTGCCTGTGCCATTCATAATTGTTCTCATTCCATTAATCAATTTGTGCTCTACCCAAACAGCCAGAGCAGACTGTTTGGGTCCAAACCACCATCCAGGAGAGGTGTAGGTCAGTTTCCCACAAAAGCAGAGGTGGTGAAGGAAAACTTGGTCTGAGTGAGTTCACAGGAACTGCAGGTGGGTTTTCTGCTCAAAGGCTGCTCCAACACTGGGGCTTGACAAGTCAGAGCTTTTCAGCAGCAGTGTCCTGAAGGGCATGAATCCAGAGTGGGTGGGACTCCCCTGTTCAGCCAAACTCCTTTGTATGGGAATTGGAGAATTCCAGAAGTGGGGCTGAGGGCCCATCCTCTCAATCTCAGTGTGCTGGTGGCAGTTTGGAGGGTTGGAACAGCTCAGCTCAGGGGTGGAAGTCTCTTTGTGCAATCCTGCTCTAAGTGCTGCCCTTGTGAGAGCAGCTGGTCAGTGTGTACCAAAGGACAGTCACTGGAGGTGGCACTGAGGGACTTGGGAGGGAGCAGAGAAAACAAGGCCTGTAGTGGATTCATGCCTTAGCCTCAGTGCTGAATTTTCCAAAGGAAATGGGGAGAGTTGTGCTCACAATGCAGCTATCCTTAGCCAAACACCCTTTCTGTTTGCACAGCCCTGTTCCACAGACAGATCTTTACAAACACACTGCAATTCCTCCCCTGCACTGGGCTGCCTGGCACCTCCTGTGTTTGCTCCAGAGTTGCTCCTGCCTCTTCTCCAGCTACTGTAATTATGGCACTTCCAGGTGGGAAATAAGCAGATTTCGTGCAGCCTCCCTAATGCATTGCTTTTGGTGACTTTTCATCTTACTGAGCTATGGAATGAAATGGAAGTGGTGCACAAAAAAAATGCATGTTTTTTTTATTAAAGTTGTATGGGCAAGAGCCTCAATGAGTTGGTATGAGAGCTGCTGGTGTTCCTCCCTGGCTTTAAACTACATCAGTTATCTGACTGTAGAGTCAGAGCAGCCTTGCCCACCTGCCAGCATGCTGGGCCATTTTCCTGAGTGGTATCTTGCACAGCTGAAGTCAAAATGCCTGATTTAGCCAGAAATTTATAGTGGGAGTTTCCAGCCAATTGTGGCAAGTGCAGGTGAGATGGTGTGTAAATTATGGAGTGTAAATTTTGGTGTGGATATGGGGCTGTGCAGGGCCAGGAGGAGACATAATCCAGGAAAAGCAGATGTGAGGGCCCTCTGCCTTTCTCCTGTTCCTAGAAGAATGGAATAGGACACTTGGGGAATGCCTTTGAGTCAGCTCTGCTGTTCTCAGGGCCTGGCTCATGAAAACAAACTGCAGAGCTGTCCCAGCTCCTCACTCCATCTCTTGGTCCCATTTACCTTTGTACATCAGGAGCCATCTGACATTAAAATACTCCAGTGCTGGGAAGTGCAGTATGGGATGGACGGTAAATCAGACCTGAAAAGGGCAGCTGTGGCAGTAACCTTGCCCTGGGCTGCCAAAGCTGGAGACAAGCTGGCTGTGGCTGGCTCCAGCAACTCTCATTCACTGGTGGGTTTAGATACATTTTTTTGTTGTTTTTAAGAAAAAACCATGACTGCATAGTGTGTGCTTCATCCCGTCCCCAGGGACAGCTCAATAAACCGCTCCTTGTCTGTGCTAGTTGTTAAAGTTTCAGGAGGTGTTAAAAAAACCCAACAAACCCCCACAAACACTCTACTAGCAGCAGAGTTTATGAGCTCCTGCAGCTGCGTGTGAGGTTCTCTTATGGAAATAAATAAAATTTAAAAAAAATTTTCCAAGGCCGCAGACTTCGATCTGGAAGCTGAGCTGGATACAGCGTTATTTTTAAACAAGCCACCCTTCAAAGGCTGCTTCTCCCTTTGGAAAAGGGTGGTGTTGGTTGTTTATTTTCCCTTCCAGGAGGTTTTGCAAGGCAAAAATGTTTCTCAGAACAGTGCAAGCTCTCCCAAGGGATGGGGTCTCACCCAGCGCTGTGCTTAGAGCCAACTCACTGTGGGACAGCCCGGGGCCCTCTGTGCTGGTGGCAGCAGTGACAGCCACAAGGCTGCTGGCAGAGAGCACAACCAGCAGCACACGTCTGTGCAGGCTTTCTATGGGGACAGCAACCTCCCACCTCAAAGCTTCCATTAATGGGGAGGAGACTCAAGTCAAGTCTGCTCGAGTTTGGAGTAGGGCTGGTGATCCCTGCCGGATATTCAGCAGCACACTCAGCTTCAAAAGACCTTAATCTGGTTAGGAGCAGCATAAAGCAGCAATTAGCACATTGCTGATGAGCAGCTCAAAGGAGCTGCTGGAGAGCAGGATTTCATTACCCAGCCCATCTTCTCCCCGGCAGCAGGGAGCTTTTGTTACTCAGACTTGGAAAATTTTCTGGAGTTGGAGCAGCAGTGAACCGTGAAACTCCCTTTGATGGTTTGGCGTGGGGTCACCAGGGTTTTCCCAAGCACACAGACTCAGGCAGGCATTAAGGGCATCCTGCCTTCCCCAGGGTATCCACCTTCACTAAATCTCCCTCTGGGATGCTGCCATTGACAGTGTGGGGCTGATCCTGGGCACTGCCAGCACAGCAACTGAGGGACCAGGACTGGCCCTGTCAGGGTGACTCCAAACACCCAGCACTGCTGACAGTGTAAACCACTCCCAGCCCTTCCCATCTAGGAGACTCTTGTTTTAAATGTCCAAGTTTCTTTATTAACCTGAGTATAACAAATATAACATGTACACAGTATAAAAATGAACACAGAACCTGACAGGTGTACAGGTACAACACAAATACATGAACTATACAACGACCAGTTCATTGAATGATAATATATTAAGCATTTCATTGCTTGGAAAAAGCAAGTTTTGATCATAAAAATTGTATTCTTTACCACTGAAATTATACAAAGTACATTCAATACTGAAAAGTGACTCAACGGAGCAGGACCAAGGCATGGCCTGGCTGCTTAGTGTTACCTTGGGCCAGGACTGTACAAAATGAATCCAGACACTTTGCTGGGATGCATCTTAAGAACTCAGCAATTAAATTAAGAAGTACAAAGTGTTTCAGGGAGGGTATTCTTCTCTTAAAAGCATGTGGGACGTGCTTTTGGCAGGACCATCAGGCTCCGGCAGCATGCAGAGGGCGCAGCCTGGCACGGCTCTACGCGGGCTCCGAGTTGATGGGGGGCAGGTTTTGGTGCTTGAAGTACTGCACCACTTGCTGGGGCAGCTCTGCCAGCACAGCTTTGGCCAGGGTCTCCTTGGGGACCTGTGAGCCAAAGGGAACCAACACCAGTGTTAGGACAGCCACAGGGGACTGACTGAGCAAACATGGCTGGGCTGGCCCAGCTCCAGATGTTGGCATTTAATACCCCTTAGAGTCCATTGATAGCCAGCATTTTATGCACCAGGGATTATTATATTCTATACTACCACCCTTCCCTCCAGGAGAGAATTCACTGGTACAGAGCAACAAAATATCCTGGGTAGGTCAGAAAAAAAACAGGTCTGAGTGGCAGGAGGTGAAATAGAAAGACAGTGATAAATTGCAAAGAAGGGTAAGATAAGCACAAGATCCATCCTTGGCATTTAAACCCATGCTAGTAACAGCCTCTGTCCCAGAGTTGTCTCCTGGATGATTGCAAAGGACTCATCCCACAGAGGGGACGTGCAGGGCCAGTGCCACCATTGCCCTTTCCTCAGGACAATTCAGCACAAAGCCCTTGGTGTGTGGCACATCACGGGTGCTGGATGAGGCCTGAGTGGGAGTCACCAAAACCAGCACAGGGCTGAGGCAAGGGGCATGAGCCCAGTGCTGCCCCACCTGCTGCAGGAACCCTGGTCCTGCTCTGAGTCACTGGTTTTTGCTCCCACCTGTCTGACCACGACAGGGGGTGGAGAAACACAGCAGGCTCAGGTGGAACCATTAGAGAGCTGCAGAGCACAAGCCTCCCCTCCCTGCAGTGCTGATCTATGTGATCCACACCACAGCATCCCTGAGGCTAAGACAGAGCAAGACAGGCAGGTACCTCTTGCCTCTGCCTTGGCTGTTCCACTTGCAGGGTGATTTCCAGGTCTGGAAATCCATCCATTTTTTTTATCTTGACTTTTTTTTTTTTTTTTTTTTTTTGTCAAATAATTAAACCATATATCCCTACATTATCCAAATCATGTGTCATCAATACACTTTCAATTAACCTTCCTCTTTATTTCCTAGTATCAAAAACAATAACCAACTGTCATCATCACTCCACAACCACCCCCAAACAAACACAGAATTAACCCCAGAACTAATTTCCCCCCCCCCCAAAAAAAAACCCAAACAAAAATACAAACCCTGATGATAAATCATCAACCAATCACCCACCAATTTTTACGTTCTTGTAGCTTATAAAAAGCATGACTGAAGATGGCAAGATGGCTGCCATACACACCCAAGAACAAGAGACTTAGTCTTAACTTTAATGTTAGTTTTTGCTAGGTATATTACATGCAAGTATCAGTGCTCCAGCGTAGATGCCCTGGATACCTTAATTAGGTAGATAGCCCATCTCCCCCGGGATCCTTCCCTGTGATGGTGTACACAGGGGTCTTATGTTGAAGGAAGAGGCTAGGATTTGACTCCATATTTCAGAAGGCTTGATTTATTATTCTATTATATGTATTACATTAAAACTATACTAAAAGAATAGAAGAAAAGGTTCTTCTCTGAAGGCTAGCTAAGCTAAGAATAGAATCATAAAGAATGATAACAAAGGCAGCTGTCTCAGACTCTCTGTCTGAGCCAGCTGGGCTGTGATTGGTCATTAATTATAAACATCTAAGACAGGCCAATCACAGATGTACCTGTTGCATTCCACAGCAGCAGATAACCATTGTTTACATTTTGCTCTTGAGGCCTCTCAGCTTCTCAGGAGGCAAATCTTAGTGAAAGGATTTTCATGAAAAGATGTCTGTGACGGATCCCTCCCTGCCAGCGCAGCCCATCTCCCCTGGGATCCCTCCCTGGCAGCCCAGCCCATCTCCCCTGGGATCCCTCCCTGGCAGCCCAGCCCATCTCCCCCGGGATCCCCCCCTGCCAGCCCAGCACATCTCCCCCGGGATCCCCCCCTGGCAGCCCCACTCACGTTGCGGAAGTTGCGGAAGGGCACGAACTGCACGATGTCGCGCACGGCCTCCTCGCCCGTGTGCGAGCGCAGCACGCGGCTGTCCCCGTCCAGGAACTCCATGGCTGCAAAGTCAGCGTTGCCCACGCCCACGATGATGATGGACATGGGCAGCTTGGACGCCTGCACCACAGCGTGCCTCGTCTCGTCCATGTCGCTGATCACCCCGTCCGTGATGATGAGGAGGATGAAGTATTGCTGCGGAGGGGAGGGCACAAAGTCATAGCCAGTACAGATGTCGGAATTCAGGACATCCCTCTGGCTGTCCTGGATTACCAAGACCCATGCCAGGGGGCTCAGAGACCTTGGCACAGAGCCCAGGACACCTGTGACTTTGATTATGACCCATTGGTCATATCAAAAAATATGTGGAAAAAATTACCAACCTTATACGAAAGTATAAGTAGAATAAGAATTAGTTTGTTACAGTGGGAAAAATAGATTTTTGGGGTTTTAAGAATAGGTGTTCAGGAGGCAAGATGGAAGAATTTAAGTGTGTCCAACCTTTCTCCTTCTTCTTGGCCTCCATCTTCTGCTGTGATGCTGGCACTTTTAAATTGGTTTAGAGTAGAAGCTCACTGTCTAACATAAATGGTAGGTATTGGGAAGTAATTGTAAATATTGTACACGTAGTTTGTAGTATAAAAAGATAACACAGCCCTGGGGCAGGCAGAGTGCTTCTGTCTGTCCTGCTGAGTGGACCTTGGCAGGTCAGGAGAAAGGATTTTATAGATAAGAAACAATAAACAACCTTGAGACTGAGAGCTGAAGAGTTCTGACTCCTTATTTGCCCACCAGGCTAAGAAAAAAGACTTTCTAACATATCTCAAAGTCACTCTGAGCAGCTAAAATCCCGAGATACACCCTCACACTGCAGCCAGGACTCACACATATCGAGGGGTGGCAGGGCCCCTGGAGATTTGGGGGTGAGCTTCACCATTTCCCAGGTCAGCTGGCATCATGCCCTTCAGCAGAATCCAGAAATTCAGGTGCTCCTGTTCTCCCTGTTTTTTGAAAGATCTTGAACAAACAACAACCAGCTCCCACTCCAAAATATTTTTCTGAATTACTGATTTACTGTACTTAATGGTGCAAAACAAAATCAACTTCTAAACTGCACAGGATCTCTGTCAGGGCCGGGAGGAATTCAGGGTTGGGACAGGAGCCCAGCTGGGAAATGAAATCTCCCTCTGCCTGCACACAGTGGGGTGGTTTTTGGGGTGCTGCCATCAACATCTCCCTGCTCTGAGGGGGGATCATCTCCTGCATTGCCCTGCCAGGCTGTGGGGCCATCCCACACTGCTCAGGGCTCCTGTCCAAAGCCATGGCTGTGGGATGCCCTGAGGGGGATGCAGAGGATGTCAGCAAGCTGGGGGATGACAGAGCAGCAGCATTGGGAACTGCTCCCCTTCCCTTGGGAAAGGGCCGCTCCTGCTGCTCCTGCAGAGCTGGGGAAGGATGGACAGAGACGGACAGACGGTCCTGCTGGACTCAGCTCTGCAAACCTGGAGCATGTGGACCCCCAAATTCCCATCTCCTCTGTCTCCAGGGAAAGTAATAGCTCAATTTTGGCACATTACAGAGCTTGTGTGTGCTGGAGAAATGACGAAAACAAGCACTTAAGAGCATTAAAGCCCTTTGTTCTTCTCCTCATTCTTTCCATTTCCTCTGAAAACCGCTAGTGCAGCATCCTGGAAAAGCAAAGGAAGGAGTGCTGCCCCAAGCCTGTTCTTCTGGTCTTCCTCCAGCCCACATCCCCTGAAACCTTCCCTAAGCTTCATCCACTCTTGATGATCTGCAGTGCTAAACTCCAAGTACTAACAAGGCTGGGTAGAGCTTAAACACAACTGAGGACACTGGTGAGATTTTCCCAAGCCAGACCCTTCCCCACTCCAGCCCCTTTTGATGCATTAACCTGGCCTGCACAGTTTAATGTCCAGAGTTTAGTTTTTATCTAAATACGAATTTCTGAGAGCAAAACATGGTCAACCAGAAGCCTGCAGAGCAGGACTGCAAGATCTGAGTCTGGGGGACAAGACTAAATTTCAGGAGAAGACCTGCACTGGTCATAACTGGAAGCTGGACTTGGACCTCACCCCATCTGGGAACCAGTATGGGAGGAAGAGTATGAAACCTTGAGGGGAGCACCTGATAATGACTTTCAGCTGATTCTCCCTTTCCCTGCCTGGACTCTCTCCTGGAAACATGGAAAGGGTTATTTCCCTTTGTTCCCTTTTTTTCTGTAAAATCTGTAACAGGATCTGAAAAAAAAAAATGCTGGAAAATATGCAGGAAAAGGGGTGGGGAGGCAGAGCTTGTCAAATGTTTATCACAACATATTTCAGAGGTCAAAAGAAGTAAGAGCTGATGCTGGGGATCAGCCTCAAAGCCCAGGGCTGCTTGGGGTGATGAAGCAAAGGACCAGGAGGCACTGCTGGAGAGCATCAGTGGGAGATTCCCCAATGAGCAGTGACAGTTTTGGTGGTGTCAGTAAATGACAGCAGGACAGGGGTGCTGGTGGCACCTCTGGGCTCCAGCTGCAGTACTCAGCCAGGCTGGCACCTCTGCCAAGCCACAATCAGAGCTGCTGGTGCACAGGGACCAGGCTAGGGGGTCAATCACACACCAACCAGCAGCACCTGCCTCCTTTCTCCTCTTTTTCTTGTTAAAACGGCTGATCCCTGCATCCACATGGGCTCTGGGATGATTCCCAATCCATTTGTTAATGATATCAGCAGGACTTGGAGGGATTAGGCAGCACTGAACAGCATGAGGTGAGAAAGGGGAGGTTTGGATGCAGGAACCCTGCTGGAAAGGTGACTTTTAATTCCCCAAAGCTTATTAATCCTTCCCCAAGAGCCAAGTGGTGTAACACCCCTCTGTCCCTCCCCCAGCCCCAGGATGTTTTAGTCTCCCATCCCTTATGAGCTGAGGGCTGTTTGTGATCTATGTTGCTATGGAAAAACTACGAGGATTTTTGGTTTTATTTGAAATGCTGGGAGCAGGCAAGAGCGGGAGGAAGAGGAGGGCAGGTTCAGGCAGCCACTCAGCACCAGGGGTGGCTTTGATGCACGAGCTGAAGAGGGGATGGAAGAGGAGAGGACCCCGGGGGAGTGAGATCCCTCATCAATAACGCTTTGTGCTGCCAAAAATCCACCCGAGCCAAGCCAGGCTTGCCTCTGACGGCACTATTAGTGCCCATTATTTAAAATCTCCCTTGATTAAACTATTAGTGCCAGCAGAGGGGTGCAATTTGCATATGATTAGTGCCTCTGCTCAGTGCTGAGCCCGTGGGCTCTCCCTCCCCCACTGACAACACAGAAAACAAAAAAATGAGGACCTGGATCTGTGCTGAATTAAAGCAAATTCAGTATTTCCTTATGCCTGGAGCTGGGAAGAGCAACAGCACTCACAGCAAGGCTGGGAAAGGTCCTCATGAGGAATAGGCTTTCAGTGTGATCCTCCTTTGCTCCAGGCAGGAATGAGGGGAGCTTTTACCCCAAAATCTTGTGCCATGCAACTGCTGGTGCCCAAGCTGAACTGTTTTGGCCAGCAAAAGCCAGGGGCCAGATCTGCCATCCTCCACGGGCAGCCTGCTGCCATAGGGACCCAAGGGAGCTCCATCTTGCAGACTCCAGATGCTCTTCACACCCCTAAGGGCACACCTTGGTCAGCACTGGCAAGGCTGGACCCACAGACAAGGGAAAGACATGAAACCCAGCTCAGGGTTTGTGTTCCCCAGCCCAGAGCCACCAGGATTGCCATCAGATCATGGAATCTCACAGACTTACAGATGCAGTTTCTTGTTGGGTGGCTTGAGCTGCAAAACGAGCCACGTGGTTGATGATGGGCGAGAAGTTGGTGGGGCCGTAGAAGCGGATGTGGGGCAGGCAGGCAGAGTATGCTTGGACAATGCCCTCCACACCTTCAGGGAAAGCAGAGAAACAGGCATTACAGGGGGTCACAACTCAGGACCACAGCAAACCCAACCAAGAATCATTGGCTCATGCTGTCATGGAGCTGAAGTCAGATCCATTCCCCCCACTTCCTGCCTGACTCATCCCAAATTTCTGAATATCCAAGCTTTGCTCTTCAGTCACTTTGTAGAGGGTCCTCAGACCTTGTGTGGTAGGGAAGCCCTCTAAGGACCCACAGTCAATGAAAGCATTCCTTAGGACTGTGAAAAAATCTCAGAATCAGCCAAGGAGGAGGAGCGAAAAGAAAATCAACTCCTGGTCCTTGAACATAACCAAAAACAGATAGAGGGTCCACGGAAGCCCTAGTATAGGTAGTAGCCCTTACCACTCAGGATTTGAGCAGTCCTTCAGCCATCACTGTGAGCAGCTATCAGCTGCTAAATGGAGCACTGAGTCTGAATTCCCCATCTGCTGAGCAGGCCTTGTGTTTCTTGCAGCCTTGCAGGGGGAGCAGACGGCTGGTAGGACACACCAGACAGCAGAGCGAAGGCGGATTTTACACAGTCTGAATCCAGCTGCAGCTTACCCTGGGCCTTCCTACACAGCCCCAAATTTTCTGTGCTTTCCTCTGAGTCTGCCTTTAGTGTGTGCTCTGCTTCACCATTCATGTCTGTCCCTGAACATGCCTTGAAAAATCCCCATGATCACAGAATCATGGAATGATTCAGGTTGGAAGGGACCTTAGAGATCCTCTTAGTGCCAACCACACTGGCATGGGTGGTGACGCCACCCGGCAGATCAGGTTGATCAGGGCCCCATCCAACCTGGCCTTGAACACACCCAGGGATGAAGGAGTTACTGAAGAAATGCAGAGGAAGGACAGAAGGCACTGAAGGCATCTGAGGAGTCCTAAAGGACTGGCAGATGCTTACCTGAACAGAATGGATTCCTGGGGTTGAAGTTAATGGCAAACTCATGGGATACCTGTGGAGAAGAAAAGACCCAAGTTAATTTGGAGGGTCAGTGCAAGGCAGGCAGCTCACTAACAGTTCAGCTGATGCTACAGGGCTGGTTTAAGTGTGATGCTCCCCTGGAGCAGAACCAGGTGGCCACAGAGTTATGGTCCACACAACTGCTGGGTCAGTGACACTTCCCAGCCCTCTGCTACCCAAACAGCAAACACAAACGTGGTCAGGGCTGAGCAGCACTTGAGGATGAATCAGTTCTCCAGCGCCCTCATCATGGAGCCTCCTGAAATTACCACACCAGACATTCTCCCACAGTTATCACAGCAGGTCTGTCCACGTGGCTTCCTGCGGGCTGCCCAGAGGGGAAGCAGGGGAAGGGATGCTCCCAGCCAGCTGTGCCATCTCACCAGTCACTAGGAGAAATTACTTCATCCTGCTGCAGGTTTTAAAGAGAGAAAACTCAAACTCATCACAGGGAGTGCCAGTCCTGGCAGCATCTCCATTCCCCATCTCTCTGCACAAGGATGATGCAGCAGGAGGGAAGAAGGCGCAGAGTGAGCTGTGCTGAAGATCTGGTCTGGCATGTCAGGTACAATGGCAAACCAGCAGCTGATTCACTTCATCCTCTGGGTCAGCATGAGGGTGAAAGGCAGTGTGGGAGAGGCGATGTGAAAGCTTGGGTGTGATGGACAGCACAACCTGAGCTGGTTTTCATTGCCTATGAACCCATCCTTCCACCACAGCACATCCAAGACCCTTTGGCTTTTCCAACACCTCCTTTCAAGCTTTCAGAGGGAGCTGGTTTTGCAAAAAGGTTTTGTGGCATGAGCAGAGAGCCCTCACACCTTGATCCCTGGCTGGTGCACTGGACAGCAGTTGCTTTGGACCTGTCTCAGCAGCACAGAAAGTTCAACAGCCCAGTTGCAAGAGAGGATCCTGGCTTCCATGTGAACCTTTCCAGTGCTGGTGTGGGTCAAGAACAACCAGATATGTGGGGTTAGACATTCCCCACTCTGCTCCCAGCAATTTAGGCACTCTAAGAAGAAAATAAGACTAGGAGCATCAAGGATGTGCAACTGTCTCTCCCAGCACCTCTGAAAGTTGAAGGGGTGATTTGGGCCTTCAGGCCACCAGCTCAAGGCCTCTGAAACAAAAAGCTCCCACCCTGTTTGTGCCAGTGTTACAAAACAAGGATATTGTCTCCCTCTCGGAAGGGTGGAGGATTGCTGAGCTTTCCAGCAAGGGAATTGCTTTGGGACACACAAATTCCCAGTGCTGGCAGAAACGAGTGTCCTCCAGAGCTGTCTGAAGGCAGAGCCCGCCCGAGGCTGCGAACGCAACACGCGTCTGATTCAGACTTTCCAATTATGCTGGGCATTGTGTCCAAAGCAGCAGAAACTGTTCTTACAAGAGGCTGTGGGGTGGGAAACAGCAACCAAACAAAAGCAAAGTCAACCAAAAGCCTTCCCCATTCTGCAAAGCTGATGGGCTGCCTGAGTGGTGACCGACCACAGCCTGCTCAGGTCTCTCCAGGCCTGCAGAGCACCCACAGCCACCAGGGTAGAGACAAGCTGAATATATCACTGTGTTTTGCATACATCCCTTCTCACAGAAGCCTTCATTTTGGGCAATACACCCAAATTCAGTAATTCAGTTGACTTGTGGTTGTAAACGAGCTTGCTTTTTTTTAGAAGATGTTCAAAATTCTGTCATGAGTATTTATAGACAAGGCAGGCAGAAATATTTCCATGTTTTGCTCTGCAAAAGAGGGGTTTCTCTTTCTTTTAAGAAGCAATGAAATGGTTTCAAGCTGTGTTCCTCACTGTCTACAGAGCCGAACCCCTACGTGGCAGAAATGCTGCAAAACCTCCTCTGGAGTTTTTATGAATTTTACATATATATAAAAATACATATCTACATATACATATCTCCTAAAAAAATCAACAGGAGGGCTTCAAAACAACAAAAAACTTAAAAGAAAGGATGTCATTCCCTATTCAGCTTGTACTTTGAAAACAGTTTCTGTGGAAGCCAGCTAAATGTACATGGAGCACCTACAGGTATCCCATTCCCCAGTAACTAACTCAGAGGGAGAAACTTTTGAACCACCCCAAAGGGTAAGAAGAACCTCACAGAGGGTTCTCTGCCACCTTCAGAAGGAATCCCATCGCTGCCATGACTCAGTTTGCCTATACATATATATAAAATATATGCAAGATGTAAATATAAATATGGCAACAGGATGGAAAGCCTTGGAGGTTTCACATCAGTCAAACCACCACCTTTTGGCTAATCCCATCTCCCAAACCCAGGTGACTGGTGTGGCTCCAACATTTAGAATCCCCCTGTCTGCTGCTGCTTTGCCTTTGCTCATCCCCCAGAAAGCACAACCCATCTGCTCCCCTCTGCTGTTCCCTACTAGGAAGCCACTCAAGGCTCTCCACAGAGCTGTTACATGGCTACAAAGATGTTCTTTGACATTTCCAACGCGACTTTTGTGTGTGAAACATCTCGCTCCGACGGGCGCCGGAGAAGCGTTGGGGGAGCCATGGCAACGGGAGCACAAAGCACCATTTATACCTCTTGTGTCTCCTGGCAATCTTTGCTTGGGTCTGAGGGTCCCTGATTTCTGTCCACTGTCACACAGGGCACAGGATTTCATGAAGAGCTGCTGCTTTGGCTTTGGAATTACACAATGAGCCTTGACAGCCAAAAAATCATTAATGAGTGAGTGGAGCCAGTGATGCTTAGAGAGAGCTGGAGTGGTGCAGGGAGATGCACCAGGGATGGCCTCACTGATAACATGAGACAACTGATGGGTCATGGGTGACCTGTAGGCATGGCCCAAGCACCTGGGGAGGAAGAAGTTGCTCCCCACTGGGCTTTATTTGGGCTTAGAAATAATTCTGGGGAAAACAAGGTATTTTTTCTGGTAGCTTTTACAGAGCATCTTCTAGCCCACAGGAGGCAGGTGCAGAGCCCCCAGCTCTCATCCTTAACCCAGTATCCACCTCCAGTCTTGCCAGAAGGGCTGTTTCCAACACAGCAATGCCCTTCCTGTGGGCACTGACTCACACACAGGATGCTCTCTGTGACAATCCTGAGCTGCTGTGCCCTTTCCATGCCTACTGCATTTGCCATTCCCATTTTCCTCCCCAAGTAACAAATCCCTGGCAGCAGCAGGCTCTTAGACCTTGGAAGCTGCTTACCTAGATTTTCCCAACAAAAGTGGTAAAGTGACAGACCAGAGACATTTGCAGGCCAAGGAGGATGAATCAGCTCCAAAGTGCACATGGAGGGATCTCCTTCTGTGGCTGGCAAACAGCAAGAGCTCCCACTTGAGTCATAGAAATTCTGGCTGCTGGGAGGGCAGGGAAAAGCACAAAGCTGGAGCAGGCAGGACATCCCCAGCCACGAGGGCTGGCAGGGATGAGCTTCCCAGCCCAGCTCCCAGCTGCTCATGACTTACATGCCCTGCTGTGCTCAGCCCAGAGCACAGCTCCCCTCCCACAGAACACAAAGGGCTCGCTGAGATCCAACCCCAGCCTGGAGCTGGGAACGCCTCAAAAGCAGCAAGCAGAAAGAAAATGCACACAAAGGGCGTGAGCAAAGAGCAGCCAGAAGAGCCAGCCAGTAATTAATGGTGGTGGTGTCCCAGCACATTGTCTCAGCCCTGAGAAGATGCTCCCCATCTGCCAGCCAGGCTGCAGGAACAGCCCCATTCCCTGCCCTCCAGAAGAGCGGGATGTGCAGCTCAGCCCTTGTAGAACCAGTGTCTGATCCTAACCAAAGATCAAGGTGGATTTTTGGGAAGGCTCCTTTGCTTCTGCCCTTGCAGGTTCTGCCTGTGCAGCATCAAATCAAGGCTCCCAAGCTCCCAGCCCCCTTCCACACTTAGCTGCCGTCTGACACATTCATCCAGAGGCCTTTTCCCTTCCCCAGAATCGTTCCTGCCTTCTGCCAGGAAAATGAATCAATGCCTGGCTCTGCCTATTAATGCCAGGGAGCTGCTGCTTTCATGCCAGTGCAGAATGAAGGAACGGGCTGCCTGTGCCCCATCCCTGCCTTGCTGCCCACCCACACTGACACATCCCACCGGCTGAGATTCCACAGCTGCCCTTTCCCCCTCTCCCCAGCAGCTTTTCCCTGACCAAGCCCTGGCAGTTCTGCGCCTGCCAAGGCAATTTCAGGACAAACCCATCTCAAACACTCAGGTGGCCCCAGCACTTCACCTTCCAGTCTGGCGGGAGCTGGGCGCCGAATCCCAGAGCAGGAAACATCTTGTCCCTAAAGAGAAGGAGGAAGACATATGGGTGTACTGACACACACAGAGCAGGCTTGCACAGCTTCTCCCAAAACATGCAGTGCTTTTCAATGGGAGATAAACATTCTCAAGAGAGAACAGATATTCCCCCTTGGATTTGATCTTTAGAGAAAAAGGAGTCCAGCTTTGCTCTGTTTCCCACAGAGACCAGGAACATCCTCTTGCCCAAACACTGCATCTCTTGCAGGCATGTAACCCTGGAGATTTTAAAAAGTGAGCAATCCATTTTGGTCACAAAAGCCATCACAGTGAGAACAACAGACTTCTGCTTTGTTTTCTCTATCAGTGTCTGAGATGATATTTTTTTGATATTTCCTCCACTCCCCAGGATGTCTGAGGAATGAGGCAGTCTGGGGTCACAGCTCTGGCAGTAAACAACAGCAAGCTGAGAGCACCTGCCCCCAGGAGAGGATGTTCCACCTCTGCTAACATCCTTCCCCTCCACAGCAGCAGTGGGGGGAGAGGAGAAAGCCTGTCCCAACCCTCTCCTCCTGCATCCTGAAGTTTATGGTAAATAACATCCTTAAGGTACTACTAAGCCCTGGATCAAGGCAGATGCATCCCAGAAGCCTCTTGGGAAGCCAGGGAAACATCTGCAGACAGGGGTGGTGGCAGAAGGGCACGGTGCTTACGAGTCATAGTCCTGGATGATCTGGCCCACAGCCCAGATGGCTGACAAGTACTCGTTTGTGCCCAGGGGGTTGATGTAGTGCAAAGAGGAGGGCTCCTGGGGGTTCCCATTGGAAGCTGTGAAGTCAATCCCAACCTGGAGAACAAGAGAGAGGCATAAACCCATCCTCTGTTAGCAAATGCCACCAGAGACCTGACCACCAATCCTCCACTGCTGTGAGGCCCACACACAGTTCCCTCAAACCTCAAACTTTGGAAAAAGTTTAACAAAATCCATTTCTTGCAAGAAATTGATTAAATATTACATTAGGCAAAGTCATTCACTCTTTCCCCTCCAGTTTTCACCAATGAGCATCACACAAGGCGTCCTCAAGCAGCCCCTACTCCTGGAACAAGCCACCACCTCCTCCAGCTGAGGATTCTCACTCCCATCTCCCAGGGATCAGGAACTGAGCAGCCCCAGGGCCACCAGGGCAGCCAGGGCCACCAGGGTATCTGGATCTCAAGGTCTTTGACCAAAGCATCAGAGCCCTGAGCAGACCTTTCCCTGCAGGCAGGAAGACCAGCTCTTCACCAGGCTTCCCCAGGGACCAATATATGCTGAGCTCTCAGGGGACTCTGTCAGGAAGGCACTAAATTAGGCTTTCTATTTAAAGGCATTTGTAGAAATGCCTATCTCAGACCCAGATAAATCTGGCCAGGAGAGGAGAGATGCTGAGCCACCCAATCTGATGTGACTGGGAAGGAAGAGCTGGGACCAGGCAAACAGGCAGCGTGACTGCACTCGACTGGTTTGCTTTGCAAGAGGCAAAACCCAAAATAACTCCAGTGCCTAAATCGAGCTCAGGGATTTTGAGAGAGATTTTGCTCTGTATCCATAATGGGAGAGGACAAATGGCAGTTTGCTTGAGAAGGGACCTTGGCCTGGCTGGGGCAGGAGGACATCACAGCCCAGGATGTGCCACCACCTTGTGCCAGGGTGGCTGGAAAAAGGGCATGGCAGGACAAGGGAGCGTGTTTTAAACTGCCAGAGTGTGGGTTTGGATTGGAGATAAGGGAGAAATGTTGCACAATGAGGGTGGTGAGGCACAAGTTGTGCAGAGAAGCTGTGGCTGCTCCATCCCTGGAAGTGCTTAAGGCCAGGTTGGACAAAGCCCTGGGCAAGATGGTCCAATGGAAGCTGCCCTGGGCAAGTTGGTCCATGGCAGGGGGATGGAATGAGATGATCTTTGAAGGTCCCTTCCAACCCATACCATTCTATGGTTCCATGAACACCTTACTTCTTTGTCAAACAACTGTACTGTCATAGACATCTTTTATGAAAAATCCTTTCCTTAGGATTTTTCCTCCTGAGAAGCTGAGAGGCCTCAGGAACAAAATGTAAACATTGATTATCTGCTGCTGTGGAATGCAGCAGGTGGATCTTTGATTGGCCCATGTCGGTTGTTTCTAATTAATGGCCAATCACAGCCCAGCTGGCTCAGACAGAAAGTCCAAGACAGAGCCTTTGTTATCACTCCTTCCTATTCTATTCTTAGCTTAGCCAGCCTTCTGATGAAATCCTTTCTTCTATTCTTTTAGTATAGTTTTAATATAAC